>NC_087185.1:10561663-11169163 GCF_035594125.1 Scylla paramamosain
AATTCTGGCATCTCGGTACTTATGAAAATCAATACCAAAAAATGCTATTTTTTAATTTATTTTTTCCTGTTTTTTTCTTTTTAAAGAGTGTTATTTGTGGGTTTTAACGTTTTGGTACTTAAGGATCTTAAAAAAACAGTCATAATACACATTTCTCGTAATGTCCTTTCGTTTCCGAAAGATAGGGTTCTTTGCAAGTATTTAAGCGTTTTTATAGGTACCATGATCAAAAACACTTAAAACACATGTTTTTTGTAATGTTTTTCTGCTTCTCCATAAAGGAGTGGTTTGCATGCGTTTTAGCGTTTTGGTATGTAAGGAGCTCAAAAAAAACATAATGGCAAGTTCTTGGTGAAAGTTGGTTTTATTCCCATGTAATGTGATTGCTCTGCTTTTTAGTGCTTTATTGCCTAACACGGTCAAAAACACTCAAAAGACACTTCTGGTAATGTCATTTTTTTCCCACATAAATCTAGTTTCGCATGCTATTTCGGTTTCTGCTAAGAATGTGAAAAACACTGAAAATAAACGCTTTTGGTAAGGTTGTTATGTTTTTCAATTAAGATTGTAATTAATGAGTTTCAGCATTTTGGTATCTAAGAAACTTTTTTCGTTTTTTGCCTTGTGGTTCTTGTGAACCACAAGTTCTTTTGCTCGAAAATAATAAGACACTCATTATACACGTTTCTCGTAATGTCCTCTTGTTTCCCAAGAGGGAGTGCTATGCATCCATTTTCACCTTTTTTGTAGGTAACAAGCTCAAAAACACTTAAAATATACCTTTTTGGTAATGTTATTCTTTTATTTTTTCATGTAGGTTGGTTTCTATCCGTTTTAGCGTTTTTCTACGTAAAACACCGAAAAGACACGTTTTCAATAATTTTTTTTTGGATCCCCATATAGAGTGATTTCCATGTTATTTATTGTTTTGGTGCCTAACATGCTGAAAAACACTTATAAACCAGTTTTCTGGCAAAGATGTTTGATTTCACCATATAGGTGGTTTTGCATGCACTTTAGAGTTTGCTACATAACTATCGAAAAAAAAACAACTAAAATTAACTTTTTTGATAATGTTCTTATTTCATAAAATTTCATGAATTTTGCCCGAATATTAGCATCTCTGTACCTGTGAAGATGAATAAGAAAGAAAAAAAAATATCGTATTTTTTTATTTATTAATTTTTATTTTTTTTTTCTCAATAGAAAGTTATTTGTGGGTTTTAGCTTTTTGGTACTTAATGAATTTAAAAACTCTCATAATACACGTTTCTTGTAATGTACTTTTGTTTCCCATAAATAGGGTTCTTAGCATATATTTAATCGTTTTATTGGTAACATGATCAAAAACACTCAAAATACATGTTTTTGGTAAATTTATTCTGTTTCTCTATGAAGTGTATTTTCCATGCATTTTAGCGTTTTGTTATATAAAGAGCTCAAAAACACTTAAAGGCAAGTTCTTGGTAAAATTGGTTTTATTCCTATGTAATGTGATTGCCCTTCTTTTTAGTACTTAACTGCCTATCACGCTCAAAAACACTCATTAGACACTTTTCTGAAAATGTCATTTTTTTTTTACCATATAAAGCTGGTTTCACAATCAATTTGGATTTTGAGTAACTAAGAATGTGAAAAGCACTCAAAATACACGCATTTAGTAAGGTTGTTCTGTTCCTCAATTAAGAGTGTCATTCACGAGTTTCAGCATTTTGGTATCTAGGAAACTTCTCCATATACACGAGTTTTTGCGTTTTTTGCCTTGTTGTTCTTTTGAACTATAAAATATTCATTATACACTTTTCTCGCAATGTCCCTTTCTTTCCCAATATAGAGTGCTTTGCATTAATTTTCACGTTTTTTTTTTTAAGGTAAGCTCAAAAAACACTCGAAATGTACCTTTTTGGTAATGTTTTTCTATTTCTTGATATTAGTTGGTTTGCATCTGTTTTAGCGTTTTTGTACGTAAAATACTGAGAAGACACGTTTTAAGTCATTTTTTTTTTGGATTCCCATATTGAGTGAGTTTATTATTATTTATCGTTTTGGTTCCTAACATGCTGAAAAACACTCAAAAGACAAAATAAAGTCATTGAATTTCCTCATATAAGAGGCTTTTCATGCTCTTTAGGGTTTGATACTTAACAGTCCGAAAAAAAAGCTAAAACCAACTTTTTTGATAATATTCTTTTATCATTAATTACCCTGAATATTCCCAGAATTTTGTCATCTCGGTACCTATGAAGATGAATGACAAAAAAATTTCTATTTTTCATTTTCTTATTTTTTATTTTTTTCTAAATAAAGTGTTATTTGTGGGTTTTAGCTTTTTGGTACTTCAGAAACTTAAAAACACTCATAATACACGTTTCTCGTAATGTCCTTTCATTTAACAAATATAAGGTATTTTTTTATGTATTTAAGCATTTTTATAGATAACATGATCAAAAACACTCAGAATACATGTTTTTGGTAATGTAATTCTGTTTCTCTATAAAGTGTTTTTTCCAGGCGTTTTAGCGTTTTGGTATATAAGGAGCTTAAAAACACTTAAAGGTAAGATTTTTGTAAAAATTGGTTTAATTCGAATTTAATGTAATTCGTCTGCTTTTTAGTGCTTTATTGCCTATCACGCTCAAAAACATTGAAAAATACATTTTTCTGGTAATGTCATTTTTCCCACATAAATCTGGTTTCGCATGCAATTTGGGGTTTTGGTAACTAATAATAAGAAAAGCTCTCAAAATACACGCATTTAGTAAGGTTTTTCTGTTTCTCAATTAAGAGTGTTATTCATGAGTTTCAGCATTTTGGTATCTAAGAAACTTATATATATATATATATATATATATATATATATATATATATATATATATATATATATATATATATATATATATATATATATATATATATATATATATATATATATATATATATATATATATATATATATACGAGTTTTTGCGTTTTTTGCATTGTGGTTCTTGTGAAACCATAAAACACTCATTATACACGTCTCTCGTAATGTCCTTTTGTTTCCCAATATAGAGTGCTTTCCATCCATTTTCGCGTTTCTTGTGGTTAAGAGGCTCAAAAACACTCAAAATATACCTTTTTGGTAATGTTATTCTATTTCTTCATATTGGTTGGTTTGCATCCGTTTTAGCGTTTTTTTTACGTTAAACACGGAAAAGACACGTTTTCAGTAATTTTTTTTGCATTCACATATTGAGTGACTTCCATATTATTTATCCTTTTAATGCCTAACATGCTAAAAAAGAAAACACTCAAAAGAGAGGTTTCTGGTAAAGTCGTGTAATTTCCTCATATAGGTGGCTTTGGATGCACTTTAAGGTTTGGTACATAACAGTCCGAAAAAAAAGATAAAATTAACTTTTTTGATAATGTTAATTTTTCCACATAATTTCCCTGAATTTTGCCAGACTTTCGGCATCTCAGTACCTATGAATATGAATAACAAAAAAAAAAATTGCTATTTTCATTTATATTTTTCTCTATAAAAAGTGTTATTTGTGGCTTTTAGCTTTTTGATACTTAAGAAACTTAAAAACACTCATAATACACGTTTATCGTAATGTTTTTTTTTTTCGTTCATAGGTAACATGATTAAAAACATCCAAAATACGTGTTTTTGTTAATGTTATTCTGTTTCTCCATAAAGGGTGTTTTGCATTCATTTTAGAGTTTTTTGTATCTAAGGAGCTTAAAAAATCTTAAAGGTAAAAATTGGTTTTATCACTATGTAATGTGATTGCCATGCTTTTTAGTGCTTTATTTCCTAACACGCTCAAAAACACAAAAAAAAAACTTTTTTATGTTAGTCTTTTTTTCCCACATTTTTTTCCCACAATATTTCGCATGCAATTTGGGGTTTTGGTAACTAAGAATTTGAAAAACACCCAAAATACACTCATTTGGTAAGCTTTTTCTTTTTCTTTATTCTTTGTAACATTTGGTTGTATTCCAATGTAATGTGATTGTTCTGCTTTTTAGTGCTTTGTTGCATATAACGCTCAAAAACACTCAAAAGACACTTTTCTGGTAATGTCATTTATTTCTCACATAAACCTAGTTTCGAATGTAATTTGGGATTTTCGTAACTAAGAATGTGAAAACTCATGAATAACACTCTTAATTGAGAAACAGAACAACCTTACTAAATGCGTGTATTTTGAGTGCTTTTCACATTCTTAGTTACCAAAATAACAAATTGCATGCGAAACCAGCTTTATGTGGAAAAAAATGACATTACCAGAAAAGTGTCTTTTGAGTGTTTTTGAGCGTGATAGTTAATAAAGCACTAAAAAGCAGGGGGAATCACTTTACATGGCAATAAAATCAATTTTTACCAAGAACTTGCCTTTAAGTGTTTTCAGCTCCTTATATACGAAAACGCTAAAACGCATGCAAAACATGTTACCAATAAAAACGCTTAAATACATGCAAAGAACCCTATTTATTTGGAAACGAAAGGACATTACGAGAAACGTGTATAATGAGTGTTTTTAAGATCATTATTTACCAAAAAGCTAAAAGCCACAAATAACACTGTTTATTGAGAAAAAAATAAAAATATATACGATATTTTTTTTCTTTCTTTTTCATCTTGACAGGTACCGAGATGCCAAAATTTGGGCAAAATTCAGGAAATTATGAGTCAATTATCAAAAAAGGTAATTTTAGCTTTTTTTTTTCGTACTGTTATGTACCAAACTCTAAAGTGCATGGAAAGCCACCTATATGGGGAAATTAAACGTCTTTGCCTGAAAACTGTCTTATGAGTGTTTTTCAGGTTGTTAGGCACCATTACGGTAAATAACATGTAAGTCACTCTATATGGGAATCTAAAACAAAATTACTAAAAACGTGTCTTTTCGGTGTTTTACGTAGAAAAACGCTAAAACGGATGCAAACCAACCAATAAGAAGAAATAAAATAACATTACCAAAAAGTTACATTTTGAGTGTTTTTGAGCTTGTTACCTACAAATAACGCGAAAATGGATGCAAAGCACTCCCTATTGGGAAACAAAAGTACATTATGAGAAACGTGTATAATGAATGTCTTATTATTTTTGAGCAAAAGAACTTGTGGTTCACAAGAACCACAAGGCAAAAAACGCAAAAACTCGTGTATATCAAGAAGTTTCTTAGATACCAAAATGCTGAAACTCATGAATAACAATATTAATTGAGAAACAGAAGAACCTTACCAAATGCGTGTATTTTTAATGTTTTTCACATTCTTAGCAAAACCCCAAATAGCACGTGAAACTATATTGGAAAAAAATTACATTACCAGAAGTGTCTTTTGAGTGTTTTTGAGCGTGTTAGGCAATAAATCACACAAAACAAAAAAAACAGGGCAATCACATTACATAGGAATAAAACCAACTTTTACCAAGAACTTGCCTTAAGTGTTTTTGAGCTCCTTACAAACCAAAACGCTAAAACGCATGCGAAAAAATCCTTTATGGAGAAGCAGAATAACATTACTAAAAACATGTGTTTTAAGTGTTTTTGGCCATGTTACCTATAAAAATGCTTAAATGCATGAAAAGAATCCTGTTTGGGAAACGAAAGGACATTACGAGAAACGTGTATCAGGACCGTTTTTAAGTTCCTTAAGTACCAAAACGTTAAAACCCACAAATAACACTCTTTATAGAGAAAAAATAAATAAATAAATAACTTTTTTTCTTATATTGATTTTCATAGGCACCAATATGCCAAAATTCTGCCAAAATTCAGGGAATTTATTTGGAAAAAAGAACATTAACAAAAAAGTTAATTATAGCTCTTTTTCGGATTTTTATGTACCAAACTCTAAAGTGCATGCCACCTATATAAGGAAGTTAAACGACTTTACCAGAAACCTGTTTTTTTCAGTGTTTTTCAGCATGTTAGGCACTAAAACGATAAATAATATGGAAGTCAGTCAATATGTGAATCCAAAACAAAATTACTGAAAAAGTGTCTTTTCAGTGTTTTACGTAGAAAAACGCTAAAACGGATGCAAACCAACAAATAAGAAGAAATAGAATAACATTACCAAAAAGTGTTTTTGAGCTTTTTGCCTACAAAAAAACGCGCAAATGGATGGAAAGCACTCTATATTGGGAAGCAAAAGGACATTACGAGAAATGTGTATAATGAGTGTTTTATAGTTTCACAAGAACCACAAGGCAAAATACGCAAAAACTTGTGTATATAGAGAAGTTTCTTACATACCAAAAACGCTAAAACTCATGAATAACACTTTTAATTGAAAAACAGATCTAACTTACAAATGTATGTATTTTGAATGTTTTTCACATTCTTAGTTACGAAAATCCCAAATTACATACGAAATTAGCTTTGTGAGAAAAAAATGACATTACCAGAAAAGAGTCTTTTGAGTGTTTTTGAGCGTTATATGCAACAAAACACTAAAAAGCAGAACAATCACATTACATTGGAATAAAACCAAATTTTACGAAGAACTTGCCTTTAAGTGTTTATAACTCTTTACATACCAAAACGTTAAACGCATGCAAAACAACCTTTATGGAGAAACACAATAACATTACCAAAAACATGTATTTTGAGTGTTTTTGATCATGTTACCTATAAAATAGCTTAAATACATGCAAAGAACGCTATGTTTGTGAAACGAACATTACCAAAATCGTGTATTATGAGTATTTTTAAGTTGCTTAAGTACCAAAAATCTAAAACCCACAAATGACACTCTTTATGGAGAAAAAAATAATAATAAAAAAATAATAGATTTTTTTTGTTATTCATCTTTTTGGTAATTAAGGAACTTAAAAACATTTCTATTACGCATTTTTCGTAATGTCCTTTTGTTTTGCAAACATAAGGTTCTTTGCTTGTATTTAAGAGTTTTTATAGATAAAATGATCAAAAACACTCAAAATACATGTTTTTTCGTAATGTTATTCTGTTTCTCCATAAAAGGTGTTTTGCATGCGTTTTAGCGTTTTGGTATGTAATGAGCTCAAAAACACCTAAAGGCAAATTCTTGGTAAAAGTTGCTTTTATTCCCATGTAATGTGATTGCCCTGCTTTTTAGTGGTTTATTGCCTAACACGCTCAAAAACAATCGAAAGACATTTTCTGGTAATATTATTTTTGTCTCACATAAAGTTAGTTTCGCATGGAATTTGGGGTTTTGGTAACTAAGAATGTGAAAAACACTCAAAATATAGGCATTTAGTAAGGTTGTTCTGTTTCTTAATTAAAAGTGTTATGAGTTTAAACATTTTGGTATGTAAGAAACTTCATGTACACGAGTTTTTGAGTTTTTTGCCTTTTGGTTCTTGTGAAACTATAAAACACTCATAATACACGTTTTTCGTAATGTCCTTTTCTTTCCTAATATAGAGTGCGTTTCATCCAATTTCGCATTTTTTTTGGTAACAAGGTGAAAAACACATCAATATATATATATATAATTTTGGTAATGTTATTCTATTTCTTCATATTGGTTGGTTTGCATCCGTTTTAGCATTTTTCTACGTAAATCGCTGAAAAGACACATTTTCAGTAATATTATTGATATTGCTGAAAAAAAAACACTCAAAAGACAGGTTTCTGTTAAAGTCGAGTAATTTCTCCATATAGGTGGCTATTGCATGCACTTCAGGGTTTGGTATATAACTCCGGAAAATAGCTAAAATTATTTTGTTTTATAATTATTTTTTTTACAAAATTTCCCTAAATTTTTTCAGAATTTTGGTATTTAGGTACCTATGAAGATGAATATTTTTTTTTCTCTCTATAAAGTGTTATTTGTGAGTTTTAGCTTTTTGGTACTTAAGGAACTTAAAAACACTCATAATACACGATTTTCGTAATGTCCTTTTCTTATAAAAACATAGGGTTCTTTACATGTATTTAAGCGTTTTTATAGGTAACATGATCAAAAACACTCAAAATACATATTTTTGGTAATATTATTCTGTTTCTCCATAAAGGGTGTTTTACATGCGTTTTAGCGTTTTGGTATGTAAGGAGTTAAAAAACACTTAAAAGCAACTTGTTCGTAAAAGTTAGTTTTATTCCCAAGTAATGGGATTGTTCTGCTTTTTAGTGCTTTGTTGCATATCACGCTCAAAAAAACTCAAAGACATTTTTCTGGTAATGTCATTTTTTTCCCACATAAAAATAGTTTCGCATGTAATTTTGCAATTTCGTAATTAAGAATGTGAAAAACATTCAAAATACACAATTTGATAGGGTAGTTCTGTTTCTCCATTAAAAGTGTTATTTATGCATTTCATCATTTTGGTATGTAAGAAACTTCTCTATATAAACGAGTTTTTGCGTTTATTGCCTTGTGGTTCTTGTGATACTATAAAACACTTATTATTTCTCATTTCTAGTAATGTTCTTTTGTTTCGTAATATAGAGTGCTTTCTATCCACTTTTGCATTTTTTGTAGGTAACAAGCTTAAAAACACTCAAAATATATCTTTTTGGTAATGTTATTCTATTTCTTCATATTGGTTGGTTTGCATCGTTTTAGCGTTTTTCTTCGTAAATCTCTGAAAACACTTGTTTTCAGTAATATAGTTGAAATTACTTCTGGTACAGGTTTCTGGTAGAGTCGTGTAATTTTTCCATATAGGTGGCTTTGCATGCACTTCAGGGTTTGGTACATAACTCCGGAAAAGAGCTAAAATTATTTTATTTATTTATTTTTTTTCTTTATCTAATTTTCCTGATTTTTGCCAGAATTTTAGCATTTCGGTACCTATGAAGATATATAACAAAAAAGAAAAAAAATTTATTCATTTATTTTTTTTTTCTTTTATAAAAAGTGTTATTTGTGTGTTTTAGCTTTTTGGTACTTAAAGAACCTAAAAACTCTCATAGTACATAATTTATGTAATATCCTTTCGTTTCACAAACATAGGGTTCTTTGTATGTATTTAAGCGTTTATATAGGTAACATCATCAAAAATACTTAAAATTCATGTTTTTAGTAATGTTATTTTGTTTCTCCATAAAGGGTTTTTTCCATGCGTTTTAGCGTTTTCTTATGTAAGGAGCTAAAAACACTGAAAGGCATGTTTTTGGTAAAAGTTGGTTTTATTCCTATGTAATGTGATTGTTCTGCTTTTTAGTGCTTTGTTGCATAGCACGCTTTAAAACACTCAAAAGACACTTTTCTGGTAATGTCATTTTTTCCCACATAAAACTAGTTTTTCTTGTAATTTCGGATTTTCGTAACTATGAATGTGAAAAACACTCAAAATACTTACATTTGGTAAGATAGATCTGTTTCTCTGAAGTCTTATTCATAAGTTTCAGCATTTTGGAATGTAAGAAACTTCTTCATATACACGAGTTTTTGCGTTTTTTGCCTTGTGGTTCTTGTGAAACTATAAAACACTCATTATACTCGTTTCTCGTAATGTCATTTTGCTTCCCAATATAGAGTGCTTTGCATCCATTTTCGCGTTTTTTTTTGTAACAATTTCAAAAACACTCAAAATATACCTTTTTGGTAATGTTATTCTATTTCTTCATTTTGGTTGGTTTCCACCTGTTTTAGCGTTTTCTACGTAAAACACCGAAAAGACACGTTTTCACTAATTTTTCCATATAGATTGACTTCCTTGGGTTTTATCGTGTTGGTTCCTAACATGCTGAAAAACATCCATAAGACAGTTTTGTGGCAAAGACGTTTAATTTCCCATATAGGTGGCTTTGCATGCAATTTAGGGGTTTGGTACATAACAGTCCTAAAAAAATAGCTAAATTTATCTTTTTTGATAATGTTCTTATTTCATATAATTTTCTGAACTTTGCCCGAATTTTGGCACCTCGTTACCTGTGAAGATGAATAAAAAGGAAAAAAATACCGTATATATTTTTTTTATTTTTTTATTTTTTTCTCAATAAAGAGTATAATTTGTAATACTCGTACACGTTTCTCGTAATGTTTTTTTCGTTTTCCAAAAATAGGGTTCTTTGCATGTATTTAAGCGTTTTTATTGGTAACATGATTAAAAACACTCAAAATACATGTTTTTGGTAAAGTTATTCTGTTTCACCATAAAGGGTATTTTGCATGCATTTTATTGTTTTGGTATATAAGCTCAAAAACACTTAAAGGCAAGTTTTTGCTAAAAATTGGTTTAATTCCAATGTAATGTGATTGCCCTGCTTTTTAGTGATTTATTGCATAACACGCTGAAAAACACTCAAAAGACATTTTTCTGGTAATGTCATTTTTTTTTCCATATAAACCTGGTTTCGCATGCAATTTGGGGTTCTGATAACTAAGAATGTGAAAAGCACTCAAAATTCTGGGAAAATTCACTGTAATTATATGATAAAAGAATAATATCAAAAAAGTTAATTTCAGCTTTTTTTCTGACTGTTATGTACCAAACCCTAAAGTGCATGCAAAGCCTCCAATATGAGGAAATTAAACGACCTTACATGAAATCTGTGTTTTGAGTGTTTTTTACCATGTTAGGCACCAAAACGATAAATAATAAGGGACTCACTCTATATGGGAATCCAAAACAAAGTTACTGAAAACGTGTCATCTCAGTGTTTTACGTAGAAAAACGTTAAAACGGATGGAAACCAAGCAATATCAAGAAATAGAAAAACGTTACTAAAAAGGTATATTTTGTGTGTTTTTGAGCTTATTACCTACAAAAAACGCGAAAATTGATGTAAAGCACTCTATATTGGGAAAGAAAAGGACATTGCAAGAAAATTGTATAAAGACTGTTTTATAGTTCAAAAGAACCACAAAGCAAAAAGCGCAAAAACTCGTGTATATGCAGAGATTTTCTAGATACCAAAATGCTGAAACTCATGAATAACACTCCTAATTCAGAAACAGAACAACCTTACTAAATGCGTGTATTTTGAGTGCTTTTCACATTCTTAGTTACCAAAACCCCAAATTGCATGCGAAACCACCTTTATGTGACAAAATAATGACATTGTCAGAAAAGTGTCTTTTAAGTGTTTTTGAGCGTGATATGCAATAAAGCACTAAAAAGCAGGGCAATCATATTACACTGCAATAACACTAATTTATAACAAAAACTTGCCTTTAAGTGTTTTTGAGCTCCTTATGTACAAAACTGCTAAAACGCATGTAAAACACACTTTATGGAGAAACAGAATAACATTACGAAAACCTTGTATTTTGAGTGTTTTTTTATCATGTTATCTATAAAAACATTTAAATACATACAAAGAACCTTATATTTGGGAAAGGAAAGGACATTACGAGAAACGTGTATTATAAGTGTTTTTAAGTTCCTTAAGTACCAAAAAGCTAAATCCCACAAATAACACTCTTTATTGAGAAAAAATAAATAAATAAATAAAAAAAATAGGATTTTTTTTTTTATTTATCTTCATAGGTACCGAGATGCCAAAATTCTGGGAAAATTTAGGGCAATTATATGATAAAAGAATATTATCAAAAAAGTTAATTTTAGCTTTTTTTTTTTTCAAACTGTTATGTACCAAACCCTAAAGTGTATGCAAAGCCTTCTATATGAGGAAATTAAACGACCTTATCAGAAATCTGTCTTTTGAGTGTTGTTCAGCATGTTAGGCACCAAAACGACAGATAATAAGGAACTCACTCTATATGAGAATTCAAAACAAAATTACTAAAAACTTGTCTCCTCAATCTTTTACGTAGAAAAACGTTAAAACGGATGCAAACCAACCAATATAAAAAAATAGAAAAACATTACCAAACAGGTATATTTTGAGTGTTTTTGAGCTTGTTACCTATAAAAAATACGAAAATTGGTGCAAAGCACTCTATAATGGGAAAGAAAAGGACATTGCAAGAAAAGTGTATAATGATGGTTTTATAGTTCAAAAGAACCACAAGGCATAAAATGCAATAACTAGTGTATATGAAGAAGTTTCGTAGATACCAAAATGGTGAAACTCATGAAGAACACTCTTAATTGAGGAACAGAACAATCTTACTAAATGGGTGTATTTTGAGTGCTTTTCACATTCTTAGTTACCAAAACCCCAAATTGCATGCGAAACCAGGTTTATATGGAAAAAAAAAAATGACATTACCAGAAAAATGTCTTTTGAGTGTTTTTCAGCGTGTTATGCAATAAATCACTAAAAAGCAGGGCAATCACATTACATTGGAATTAAACCAATTTTTAACAAGAACTTGCCTTTAAGTGTTTTTGAGCTCCTTATATACCAAAACAATAAAATGCATGTAAAATACCTTTTATGGTGAAACAGAATAACATTACCAAAAACATGTATCTTGAGTGTTTTTAATCATGTTACCAATAAAAACGCTTAAATACATGCAAAGAACCCTATTTTTGGGAAACGAAAGGACATTACGAGAAACGTGTATTACAAATTATACTCTTTATTGAGAAAAAAATAAAAAATAAATAAATATATACGATATTTTTTTCCTTTTTATTCATCTTCACAGGTAACGAGGTGCCAAAATTCGGGCAAAGTTCAGGAAATTATATGAAATAAGAACATTATCAAAAAAGATAAATTTAGCTTTTTTTTAGGACTGTTATGTACCAAACCCCTAAAGTGCATGCAAAGCCACCTATAAGGGAAACTAAACGTCTTTGCCACAAAACTGTCTTATGGATGTTTTTCAGCATGTTAGGAACCAACACGATAAAACCCAAGGAAGTCAATCTATATGGAAAAATTAGTGAAAACGTGTCTTTTCGGTGTTTTACGTAGAAAACGCTAAAACGGGTGGAAACCAACCAAAATGAAGAAATAGAATAACATTACCAAAGAGGTATATTTTGAGTGTTTTTGAAATTGTTACAAAAAAAAACGCGAAAATGGATGGAAAGCACTCTATATTGGGAAGCAAAATGACATTACGAGAAACGAGTATAATGAGTTATAGCTTCACAAGAGCCACAAGGCAAAAAACGCAAAAACTCGTGTATATGAAGAAGTTTCTTACATTCCAAAATGCTGAAACTTATGAATAAGACTTCAGAGAAACAGATCTATCTTACCAAATGTAAGTATTTTGAGTGTTTTTCACATTCTTAGTTACGAAAATCCGAAATTACAAGAAAAACTAGTTTTATGTGGGAAAAAATGACATTACCAGAAAAGTGTCTTTTGAGTGTTTTAAAGCGTGCTATGCAACAAAGCACTAAAAAGCAGAACAATCACATTACATAGGAATAAAACCAACTTTTACCAAAAACATGCCTTTCAGTGTTTTTAGCTCCTTACATAAGAAAACACTAAAACGCATGGAAAACACCCTTTATGGAGAAACAAAATAATATTACTAAAAACATGAATTTTAAGTGTTTTTGATGATGTTACCTATAGAAACGCTTAAATACATACAAAGAACCCTATGTTTGTGAAACGAAAGGATATTACGTAAATTATGTATTATGAGAGATTTTAGGTTAAGTACCAAAAAGCTAAAACACATAAATAACACTTTTTATTGAAGAAAAAAAAATAAATGAATAAATTTTTTTTCTTTTTTGTTATATATCTTCATAGGTACGAAAATGCTAAAATTCTGGCAAAAATCAGGAAAATTGGATAAAGAAAAAAAAATAAATAAAATAATTTTAGCTCTTTTCCGGAGTTATGTACCAAACCCTGAAGTGCATGCAAAGCCACCTATATGGAAAAATTACACGACTTTACCAGAAACCTGTACCAGAAGCAATTTCAACTATATTACTGAAAACAAGTGTTTTCAGAGATTTACGAAGAAAAACGCTAAAACGGATGCAAACCAAACAATATGAAGAAATAGAATAACATTACCAAAAAGATATATTTTGAGTGTTTTTAAGCTTGTTACCTACAAAAAATGCAATTATTATTATTATTATTAAACATAACGGAGAAGGCAGAGTGGGACGAGCGCAAGCGCTATAAGTTGCCAGATGACAACCCCCACCCACCTTGACCGTAGAAAGAAGAAAGGAAAACCAATTAGCACAATAGTAGGATGATATCAGAGCAGGACGAGAAAATATGTTAAACAATTATAAAGAACGCCTCAACGAACTTAGAATTATTAAAACTCACAAAAAAATTCAACAAAAAAAAAAATCAACAATTCTGACTTATTTAATATATGTCACAAAACACGAGTACGAGTGCAAAAGTGGATAGAAAGCAGCTATATTACGAAACAAAAGAACATTACTAGAAACGAGAAATAATAAGTGTTTTATAGTTTCACAAGAACCACAAGGCAATAAACGCAAAAACTCGTTTATATAGAGAAGTTTCTTACATACCAAAATGATGAAATGCATAAATAACACTTTTAATGGAGAAACAGAACTACCCTACCAAATTGTGTATTTGGAATGTTTTTCACATTCTTAATTACGAAATTGCAAAATTACATGCGAAACTAGCTTTATGTGGGAAAAAATGACATTACCAGAAAAATGTCTGAGTTTTTTTGAGCGTTATATGCAACAAAGCAATAAAAAGCAGAACAATCCCATTACTTGGGAATAAAACCAACTTTTACAAACAAGTTGCTTTTAAGTGTTTTTTAACTCCTTACATACCAAAACGCTAAAACGCATGTAAAACACCATTTATGGAGAAACAGAATAACATTACCAAAAATATGTATTTTGAGTGTTTTTGATCATGTTACCTATAAAAACGCTTAAATACATGTAAAGAACCCTATGTTTTTATAAGAAAAGGACATTACGAAAATCGTGTATTATGAGTGTTTTTAAGTTCCTTAAGTACCAAAAAGCTAAAACTCACAAATAACACTTTATAGAGAGAAAAAAGAAATATTCATCTACATAGGTACCGAGATACCAAAATTCTGAAAAAAATGTAGGGAAATTTTGTAAAAAAAAATAACTATAAAACAAAATAATTTTAGCTATTTTCCGGAGTTATGTACCAAACCCTGAAGTGCATGCAATAGCCACCTATATGGAGAAATTACTCGACTTTAACAGAAACCTGTCTTTTGAGTGTTTTTTTCAGCAATTTGAATAATATTACTGAAAAAGTGTCTTTTCAGCGATTTACGTAGAAAAATGCTAAAACGGATGCAAACCAACCAATATGAAGAAATAGAATAACATTACCAAAATTATATATATTGATGTGTTTTTCACCTTGTTACCAAAAAAAAATGCGAAAATGGATGAAACGCACTCTATATTAGGAAAGAAAAGGACATTACGAGAAACGTGTATAATGAGTGTTTTATAGTTTCACAAGAACCACAAGGCAAAAAACTCAAAAACTCGTGTACATGATGAAGTTTCTTACATACCAAAATGTTTAAACTCATGAATAACACTTTTAATTAAGAAAAAGAACAACCTTACTAAATGCCTATATTTTGAGTGTTTTTCACATTCTTAGTTACCAAAACCCCAAATTCCATGCGAAACTAGCTTTATGTGAGAAAAAAATAATATTACCAGAAAATGTCTTTCGAGTGTTTTTGAGCGTGTTAGGCAATAAACCACTAAAAAGCAGGGCAATCACATTACATGGGAATAAAAGCAACTTTTACCAAGAACTTGCCTTTAGGTGTTTTTGAGCTCATTACATACCAAAACGCTAAAACGCATGCAAAACACCTTTTATGGAGAAACAGAATAACATTACGAAAAACATGTATTTTGAGTGTTTTTGATCATGTTATCTATAAAAACGCTTAAATACATGCAAAGAACCTTATGTTTGCAAAACAAAAGGACATTACGAAAAAGGTGTAATATAAATGTTTTTAAGTTCCTTAAGTACCAAAAAGATTAATAACAAAAAAAAAAATCTATTATTTTTTTTTTTTTTTTTTTCTCTATTGAGAGTGTTATTTGTGGGTTTAAGATTTTTGGTAGTTAAGGAACTTAAAAATACTCATAATACACGATTTTTGTAATGTTCGTTTCACAAACATAGCGTTCTTTGCATGTATTTAAGCTATTTTATAGGTAACATGATCAAAAACACTCAAAATACATGTTTTTGGTAATGTTATTGTGTTTCTCCATAAAGGTTGTTTTGCATGCGTTTAGCGTTTTGGTATGTAAAGAGTTAAAAAACATTTAAAGGCATGTTCTTCGTAAAATTTGATTTTATTCCAATGTAATGTGATTGTTCTGCATTTTAGTGTTTTGTTGCATATAACGCTCAAAAACACTCAAAAGACACTTTTCTGGTAATGTCATTTTTTTCTCACATAAAGCTAGTTTCGTATGTAATTTGGGATTTTCGTAACTAAGAATGTGAAAAACACTCAAAATACAAACATTTGGTAAGTTAGTTGTGTTTTTCAATTAAAAGTGTTATTCATGAATTTTAGCGTTTTTGGTATGTAAGAAACTTCTCTATATACACAAGTTTTTGCGTTTTTTGCCTTGTGGTTCTTGTGAAACTATAAAACACTCATTATATACATTTCTCGTAATGTCCTTTTGCTTCCCAATATAGAGTGCTTTCCATCCATTTGCGCGTTTTTTTGTAGGCAAAAAGCTCAAAAACACTTTTTTGGTAATGTTATTCTATTTCTTCTTATTTGTTGGTTTGCATCCGTTTTAGCGTTTTTCTATGTAAAACACTGAAAAGACACTTTTTCAGTAATTTTGTTTTGGATTCACATATTGACTGATTTCCATATTATTTATCGTTTTAGTGCCTAACATGCTGAAAAACACTGAAAAAAACAGGTTTCTGGTAAAGTCGTTTAACTTCCTTATATATGTGGCATGCACTTTAGAGTTTGGTACATAAAAATCCGAAAAAGAGCTATAATTAACTTTTTTGATAATGTTCTTTTTTCCACATAAATTCCCTGAATTTTGGCAGAATTTTGGCATATTGGTGCCTATGAAAATCAATATAAAAAAAAGTTATGGTTTTATTTTTTATTTTTTTCTCTATAAAGAATGTTATTTGTGGGTTTTAACGTTTTGGTACTTAAGGAACTTAAAAACGGTCCTGATACACGTTTCTCGTAATGTCCTTTCGTTTCCAAAACAGGATTCTTTTCATGCATTTAAGCATTTTTATAGGTAACATGGCCAAAAACACTTAAAACACATGTTTTTAGTAATGTTATTCTGCTTCTCCATAAAGGAGTTTTTCGCATGCGTTTTAGCGTTTTGGTTTGTAAGGAGCTCAAAAACACTTAAGGCAAATTCTTGGTAAAAGTTGGTTTTATTCCCATGTGATGTGATTGCCCTGTATTTTTTTTTTTTGTGTGATTTTATTGCCTAACACGCTCAAAAACACTCAAAAGACACTTCTGGTAATGTCATTTTTTTCCAATATAGTTTTGCGTGCTATTTGGGGTTTTGCTAAGAATGTGAAAAACATTAAATATACACGCATTTGGTAAGGTTCTTCTGTTTCTCAATTAATATTGTTATTCATGAGTTTCAGCATTTTGGTATCTAAGAAACTTCTTTATATACACGAGTTTTTGCGTTTTTTACCTTGTGGTTCTTGTGAACCACAAGTTCTTTTGCTCAAAAATAATAAGACATTCATTATACGTTTCTCGTAATGTACTTTTGTTTCCCAATAGGGAGTGCTTTGCATCCATTTTCGCGTTTTTTGTAGGTAACAAGCTCAAAAACACTCAAAATGTATCTTTTTGGTAATGTTATTTTATTTCTTCTTATTGTTTGGTTTGCATCCGTTTTAGAGTTTTTCTACGTAAAACACCGAAACGACACGTTTTTAGTAATTTTGTTTTAGATTCCCATATAGAGTGACTTGCATGTTATTTACCGTAATGGTGCCTAACAACCTGAAAAACAATCATAAGACAGTTTTCTGGCAAAGACGTTTAATTTCCCCATATAGGTGGCTTTCCATGCACTTTAGGGTTTGGTACATAACAGTACGAAAAAAAAAAAGCTAAAATTACCTATTTTCATAATTGACTCATAATTTCCTGAATTTTGCCCAAATTTTGGCATCTCGGTACCTGTCATGATGAAAGAGAAAGAAAAAAAATATCGTATTTATTTATTTATTTTTTCTCAATAAACAGTGTTATTTGTGGCTTTTAGCTTTTTGGTAAATAATGATCTTAAAAACACTCATTATACACGTTTCTCGTAATGTCCTTTCGTTTCCAAATAAATAGGGTTCTTTGCATGTATTTAAGCGTTTTTATAGGTAACATGATCAAAAGTACTCAAAATATTTGTTTTTGGTAATGTTATTCTCTTTCTCCATAAAGTGTGTTTTGCATGCGTTTTAGCGTTTTCGTATATAAGGAGCTCAAAACACTTAAAGGCAAGTTCTTGGTAAAAATTGATTTTATTGCCATGTAAAGTGATTCCCCCTGCTTTTTAGTGCTTTATTGACTATCACGCTCAAAAACACTCAAAAGACACTTCTCTGGTAATGTCATTTTTTTCCACATAAAGCTGGTTTCGCATGCAATTTGTTATTTTGGTAACTAAGAATGTGAAAAGCACTCAAAATACATGCATTTAGTAAGGTTGTTCTGTTTTTCAATTAAGAGTGTTATTTATGAGTTTTCACATTCTTAGTTACGAAAATCCTAAATTACATTCGAAACTAGGTTTATGTGAGAAATAAATGACATTACCAGAAAAGTGTCTTTTGAGTGTTTTTGAGCGTTATATGCAACAAAGCATTAAAAAGCAGAACAATCACATTACATTGGAATACAACTAAATGTTACAAAGAATAAAGAAAAAGAAAAATCTTTGAAATGAGTGTATTTTGGGTGTTTTTCACATTCTTAGTTACCAAAACCCCAAATTGCATGCGAAATATTGTGGGATAAAAATGTGGGAAAAAAAGACTAACATAAATTTTTTTTTTTTTTTTTGTGTGTTTTTGAGCGTGTTAGGAAATAAAGCACTAAAAAGCATGGCAATCACATTACATAGGGATAAAACCAATTTTTATCTTTAAGATTTTTTGAGCTCCTTAGATACAAAAACTCTAAAATGCATGCAAAACACCCTTTATGGAGAAACAGAATAACATTACCAAAAACACGTATTTTGGGTGTTTTTGATCATGTTACCTATGAACGAAAAAAAAAAACATTACGATAAACGTGTATTATAAGTGTTTTTAAGTTTTTTTAAGTATCAAAAAGCTAAAAGCCACAAATAACACTTTTTATAGAGAAAAATATAAATAAAAATAGCAATTTTTTTTTTGTTATTCATATTCATAGGTACTGACATTCCGAAAGTCTGGCAAAATTCAGGGAAATTATGTGGAAAAATTAACATTATCAAAAAAGTTAATTTTTATCTTTTATTTCGGACTGTTATGTACCAAACCTTAAAGTGCATCCAAAGCCACCTATATGAAAAAATTACACGACTTTACAAGAAACCTCTCTTTTGAGTGTTTTCTTTTTTAGCATGTTAGGCATCAAAAGGATAAACAATATGGAAGTCACTCAATATGTGAATGCAAAAAAAATTACTGATAACGTGTCTTTTCCGTGTTTAACGTAGAAAAACGCTAAAACGGATGCAAACCAACCAATATGAAGAAATAGAATAACATTACCAAAAAGGTATATTTTGAGTGTTTTTTGAGCCTCTTAACCACAAGAAACGCGAAAATGGATGCAAAGCACTCTATATTGGGAAACAAAAGGACATTACGAGAGACGTGTATAATGAGTGTTTTATGGTTTCACAAGAACCACAATGCAAAAAACGCAAAAACTCGTATATATATATAAGTTTCTTAGATACCAAAATGCTGAAACTCATGAATAACACTCTTAATTGAGAAACAGAAAAACCTTACTAAATACGTGTATTTTGAGAGCTTTTCACATTTTTACTTACCAAAACCCCAAATTGCATGCGAAACCAGATTTATGTGGGAAAAATGACTTTACCAGAAAAATGTATTTTTCAATGTTTTTGAGCGTGATAGGCAATAAAGCACTAAAAAGCAGAGGAATTACATTAAATTCGAATAAAACCAATTTTTACCAAGATCTTACCATTAAGTGTTTTTATGCTCCTTATATACCAAAACGCTAAAACGCCTGGAAAACACACTTTATAGAGAAACAGAATTACATTACCAAAAACATGTATTCTGAGTGTTTTTGATCATGTTATCTATAAAAACGCTTAAATACATAAAAAAAAACCTTATGTTTGGGAAATGAAAGGACATTACGAGAAACGTGTATTATGAGTGTTTTTAAGTTCCTCAAGTACCAAAAAGCTAAAACCCACAAATAACACTTTATTTAGAAAAAAAAAATAAAAAAAAAATGAAAAATAGAAATTTTTTTTGTCATTCATCTTCATAGGTACCGAAATGACAAAATTCTGGGAAAATTCAGGGTAATTAATGATAAAAGAATATTATCAAAAAAGTTGATTTTAGCTTTTTTTTCGGACTGTTAAGAACCAAACCCTAAAGAGCATGCAAAGCCTCTTATATGAGGAAATTCAATGACTTTATTTTGTCTTTTGAGTTTTTTTCAGCATGTTAGGAACCAAAACGATAAATAATAATAAACTCACTCAATATGGGAATCCAAAAAAAAATTACTTAAAACGTGTCTTCTCGGTATTTTACGTACAAAAACGCTAAAACAGATGCAAACCAACCAATATCAAGAAATAGAAAAACATTACCAAAAAGGTACATTTCGAGTGTTTTTGAGCTTACCTTAAAAAAAAAACGCGAAAATTAATGCAAAGCACTCTATATTGGGAAAGAAAGGGACATTGCGAGAAAAGTGTATAATGAATGTTTTATAGTTCAAAAGAACAACAAGGCAAAAAACGCAAAAACTCGTGTATATGGAGAAGTTTCCTAGATACCAAAATGCTGAAACTTGTGAATGACACTCTTAATTGAGGAACAGAACAACCTTACTAAATGCGTGTATTTTGAGTGCTTTTCACATTCTTAGTTAATCAAAACCCAAATTGATTGCGAAACCAGCTTTATATGGTAAAAAAAAAATGACATTTTCAAAAAAGTGTCTAATGAGTGTTTTTGAGCATGATAGGCAATTAAGCACTAAAAAGAAGGGCAATCACATTACATAGGAATAAAACCAATTTTACCAAGAACTTGCCTTTAAGTGTTTTTGAGCTCCTTATATAACAAAACGCTAAAATGCATGGAAAATACACTTCATAGAGAAACAGAATAAATTTACCAAAAAACATGTATTTTGAGTGTTTTTGATCATGTTACCAATAAAACGCTTAAATATATGCTAAGAACCCTATTTATGGGAAACAAAAGGACATTACAAGAAACGTGTATTATGAGAGATTTTAAATTCATTAAGTACCAAAAAGCTAAAACCCAGAAATAACTTTCTATTGAGAAAAAAAAATAAATAAATAAATAAAAAAATACGATATTATTTTTTCTTTCTTATTCATCTTCACAGGTACAGAGATGCTAATATTCGGGCAAAATTCATGAAATTTCATGAAATAAGAACATTATCAAAAACGTTAATTTTAGTTGTTTTTTTTCGATAGTTATGTAGCAAACTCTAAAGTGCATGCAAAACCACCTATATGGTGAAATCTTTGCCAGAAAACTGGTTTATAAGTGTTTTTCAGCATGTTAGGCACCAAAACGATAAATAACATGGAAATCACTCTATATGGGAATGCAAAACAAAATTACTGAAAACGTGTCTTTTTGGTGTTTTACGTAGAAAAACGCTAAAACGGATAGAAACCAACCTACATGAAAAAATAAAAGAATAACATTACCAAAAAGGTATATTTTAAGTGTTTGTGAGCTTGTTACCTACAAAAAAGGTGAAAATGGATGCAAAGCACTCCCTCTTGGGAAACAAGAAGACATTACGAGAAACGTCTATAATGAGTGTCTTATTATTTTTGAGCAAAAGAACTTGTGGTTCACAAGAACCACAAGGCAAAAAACGAAAAAAGTTTCTTAGATACCAAAATGCTGAAACTCATTAATTACAATCTTAATTGAAAAACATAACAACCTTACCAAAAGCGTTTATTTTCAGTGTTTTTCACATTCTTAGCAGAATCCGAAATAGCATGCAAAACTAGATTTATGTGTGAAAAAAATGACATTACCAGAAGTGTCTTTTGAGTGTTTTTGACCGTGTTAGGCAATAAAGCACTAAAAAGCAGAGCAATCACATTACATGGGAATAAAACCAACTTTCACCAAGAACTTGCCATTATGTTTTTTTTGAGCTCCTTACATACCAAAACGCTAAAACGCATGCAAACCACTCCTTTATGGAGAAGCAGAAAAACATTAAAAAAACATGTGTTTTAAGTGTTTTTGATCATGTTACCTATAAAAACGCTTAAATACTTCCAAAGAACCCTATCTTTGGGAAACGAAAGGACATTACGAGAAATGTGTATTATGACTGTTATTTTAAGATCCTTAAGTACCAAAACGTTAAAACCCACAAATAACACTCTTTTAAAAGAAAAAAACAAGAAAAAATAAATAAAAAAATAGCATTTTTTGGTATTGATTTTCATAAGTACCGAGATGCCAAAATTCTGCCAAAATTCAGTGAATTTATGTGGAAAAAAGAACATTATCAAAAAAGTTAATTTTAGTTTTTTTTTCGGATTGTTATTTACCAAACCCTAAAGAGTATACAAAGGCTACTATATGAGGAAATTAAACGACTTTACCAGAAACCTGTCTTTTCAGTGTTTTTCAGCATGTCATGCACCAAACCGATAAATAATATGGAAGTCAGTCAATATATGAATCCAAAACAAAATTACTGAAAACGTGTCTTTTCAGTGTTTTACGTAGAAAAACCCTAAAACTGATGCAAAGCAACGAATATGAAGAAATAGAATAACATAACCAAAAAGTGTTTTAAGCTTTTTACCTACAAAAAACGCGAAATGGATATAAAAGCACTCTATATTGGGAAGCAAAAGGACATTACGAGAAATGTGTATAATGATTGTTTTATAGTTTCACAAGAACCACAAGACAAAAAACGCAAAAACTCGTGTCTCTAGAGAAGTTTCTTACATACCTAAATGCTAAAATTCATGAATAACACTTTTAATTGAGAAACAGAACTACCTTATCAAATGTGTGTATTTTGAGTGTTTTTCACATTCTTGGTTACGAAAATCCCAAATTACGTGCGAAACTAGCTTTATGTGGGAAAAAAAATGATATTATCAGAAAAGTGTCTTTTGAGTGTTTTTGAGCGGGATATGCAACAAAGCACTAAAAAGCAGAATAATCACATTATATAGTAATAAAACCAACTTTTACGAAGAACTTGCCTCTAAGTGTTTTTAACTCCTTACATACCAAAACGCTAAAACGCATGCGAAACACCCTTTATGGAGAAACAGAATAACATTACCAAAAACATGTATTTTGAGTGTTTTTGATCATGTTACCTATAAAAACGCTTAAATACATGCAAAGAACTCTATGTCTGTGAAACGAAAGGACGTTACGAAAATCGTGTATTATGATTGTTTTTAAGTTTCTCAAGTACAAAAGAACTAAAACCCACAAATAGAGAAAAAATAGAACAAAAGAATTTTCTTTTTTTGTTATTCATCTACATAGGTATGAAGATGCAAAATTCAGGCAAAATTCAGGGAATTTATGTAAAAAAAACAGAAAAATTTTTGTTAGCTTTTTTTCCAGAATTATGTACCAAACCCAACAATACTTGCAAAGCCACCTATATGGCAAAATTACACGACTTTACCAGAAATCTGTCTTTTGAGTGTTTTCCAGCAATTACAACAATATTACTGAAAACGTGTTTTTTCAGTGATTTACGAAGAAAAACGCTAAAACGGATGCAAACCAAAAAATGCGAAAATGGATGGAAAGCACTCTCTATTTGGAAACAAAAGAACATTACGAAAAACTTGTATAATGAGTGTTTTATAGTTTCAGAAGAATCACAAGTCAAAAAATGCAAAAACTCGTGTATATAGAGAAGTTTCTTACATACCAAAATGCTGAAATGTATGAATAACACTTAATTCAGAAACAGAACTACCTTACCAAATTCTGTATTTTGAGTGTTTTTCAAATTCTTAGTTACGAAAATCCCAAATTACATGCGAAACTACCTTCATGTGGGAAAAAAAAATGACATTACCAAAAAAGTGTCTTTTTAGTGTTTTTCAGCTCTCTATACAACAAAGCTCTAATAAGCAGAACAATCACATTACATTGGAATAAAACCAACTTTTATGAAGAACTTGCCTTTAAGTGTTTTTTAACTCCTTACATACCAAATCGCTAAAACGCATGCAAAACACCCTTTATGGGGAAACAGAATAACATTACGAAAAATATGTATTTTGAGTGTTTTTGATCATGTAACCTATAAAAACGCTTAAATACATGTAAAGAACTCTATGTTTGTATAACAAAAGGACATTACGAAAATCGTGTATTATGAGTGTTTTTAAGTTCCTTATGTACCAAAAAACTAAAACCCACAAATAACACTTTATAGAGAGAACTTTTTTTTTTTTTGTTTATTTATCTTCATAGGTACCGAGATGCCAAAATTCTGGCAAGATTCATGGAAATTTTGTAAAAAAAAATCATTATAAAAAATTTTTAGCTTTTTTCCAGAGTTATGTACAAACCCTGAAGTGCATGCAAATCCACCTATATGGGAAAATTACATCTAACTAACCTATATGAAACAAACTAACCTATATGAAGAAATAGAATAACATTACCAAAAATATATATTTTGAGTGTTTTTGAGCTTGTTACAAAAAAAAAAAAATGCAAAAATGGATGTAAAGCACTCTATATTAAGAAACAAAAGGACATTACGAGAAACGTGTATAATGAGTGTTTTATAGTTTTAAAAGAACCACAAGGCAATAAACGCAAAAACTCGTGTATATAGAGAAACGTACCAAATGATGAAATGCATGAATAACAGTTTAAGTCGGTAAACAGAACTACCTTACCAAATTGTGTATTTTGAGTGTTTTTCACATTCTTCGTTACGAAAATGCCAAATTACATGCGAAACTACCTTCATGTGGGAAAAAAAATGACATTACCAAAAAAGTGTCTTTTTAGTTTTTTTGACCGTGATATGTAACAAAGCACAAAAAAAAAAAAACAGAACAATCACATTACATGGGAATAAAACCAACTTTTACGAAGAACTTGCCTTTAAGTGTTTTTTAACTCCTTACATACCAAATCGCTAAAACGCATGCAAAACACCTTTTATGGAGAAACAGAATAACATTACCAAAAACATGTATTTTGATTGTTTTTGATCATTTAACATATAAAAACGCTTAAATACATGTAAAGAATCCTATGTTTGTGTAACAAAAGGACATTTCGAAAATCGTGTAATATGAGTGTTTTTAAGTTCCCTAAGTACTAAAAAGCTAAAACCCACAAATAACACTCTTTATAGAGAGAAAAAACAATTTTTGTTATTCATCTTCATAGGTATGGAGATGCCAAAATTCTGGCAAAATTCATGGAAATTTTGTAAAAAAAAAAAATTATTATAAAAAAATAATTTTAGCTTTATTCTGGAGTTATGTACAAATCATGAAGTGCATGCAAATCCACCTATATGGGGAAATTACACGACTTTACGAGAAAACTGTCTTTTGAGTGTTTTTCAGCAATTTCAACAATACTACTGAAAACGTGTCTTTTCGGTGATATACGTAGAAAAACGCTAAAACGGATGTAAACCAACCAATATAAAGAAATAGAATAATATTACCAAAAAGATATATTTTAATGTGTTTTTGAGCTTGTTACCTACAATAAATGGAAAAATGGATTGAAAGCACTTGATATTGACAAAGAAAAAAAAATTACGAGAAACGTGTATGAGTGTTTTATAGTTTGACAAGAACCACAAGGTAAAAAACTCAAAAAACTCGTGTACATATGGAAGTTTCTTACATATCAAAAGGCTAAAACTCATGAATAACACTTTTAATTTTAAAACAGAAATAACTTACCAAATATGTGTATTATAAAAGTTTCTTACATACCAAAGTGCTGAAACTCATGAATAACACTTTTAATTAAGAAATAGAAAAACCTTACTAAATGCCTGTGTTTTGAGTTTTTTTTTACATTCTTAGTTACCAATACCCCAAATTCCAATGCAAAACTAGCTCTATGTGGGAAAAAATATGATATTACCAGAAAAGTGCCTTTTGAGTGTTTTTGAGCGTGTTAGGCAACAAAGCACTAAAAAGCATGGCAGTCACATTACATGGGAATAAAAACAACTTTTACGATGAACTTGCCTTGAAGTGTTTTTGAGCTCATTACATACCAAAACGCTAAAACGCATGCAAAACACCTTTTATGGAGAAACAGATTAAAATTACCAAAAACATATATTTTGAGTGTTTTTGATCATGTTATCTACAAAAACGCTTAAATACATGCAAAGAACCTTATGTTTGCGAAACGAAAGGACATTACGAGAAATGTGTATTATAAGTGTTTTTAAGTAGTTTAAGTACCAAAAAGCTAAAACCCACATATAACACATATAACAAGATGAGGACCGAAAGGCAGCCTTTGTTTTTGCTGGTGATTATAATGCCCATCACCGTGAATGGCTTGAATCAGTTTCTCCAACTGACTCCCATGGTCGTGCTGCTCTTGATTTTGCGAATGTCTCTGGATGTTCTCAGTTAGTTGTGGGTCCAACACATCTGGCTGGCAATCGGCTTGATCTTGTCTTTACCGACGTACCAGAGACAGTCAAGGTAACCACTATGGCACCTCTTGGCACATCAGATCACTCTGCGATTAGTATTCAACTTAACTTGAGACAAAATATTCCTGCATACACAGTCACCAAAGAGGTCTTCTTGAAGGGGCGCATTAATTGGAGCTCTGTCAGAGAAGACGTTTCTCGTATTCGTCTAGGACCGGTCTTGAGCAACCCTGATCCTGTCTCAGCATTGAATGAGGAACTGAAGCGTATTATCTCTCGGAGGGTTCCTGTAAAGAAAGTTTGTTTGCGCTCCAACGACAAGGCCTGGTTCAACATTGATTGTCGTACTGCTAGAGACACTAAGCAAGCGGCTTATCGCAGGTGGTCACACTTAAGGACACGTGAAACTTGGGATGCGCACACTGTTGCCAGAGCTTCCTGTGCGGCAGTCTACAGGACTGCTGAGAGCGAATATTTTACCTCTGCGAAAGAAAAACTATCCACTGCATCTGACCCGCACAAGTGGTGGTCCACGCTGAAGTCAGTTGTCTTTGGTTTGCGACCATCTCTCCCTGCTCTGCTTTCTGATACTGGACAGCTGATCACAAGTCCAAAAGGCAAAGCTGATCTGCTGATGAAACTCTTTGACTCCAAGCTCTGTCGAGCTCCAGCCCCCACCAGCGAGTTGCCTCCCGCCATGCCAGTCTTGACAAAACTGGCTTTTAGGTCTAAGGAAGTCATGAGACTACTTTTAGCACTCGACTCCCATGGCGGCACGGATCCGCTTGGGATGTTTCCTATGTTTCTGAAAGAAACAGCTGCAGTTCTTGCTCCCAAACTGAGTGCAGTCTTCAGACGCCTAATCCTGACCGGTAGTTTCCCCATGTGCTGGAGAAATGCGAACATCACAGCGATCCCTAAAGGCTCTCCATCATCTGATGCCAGCAACTATAGACCAATCTCTATCACGCCGTTACTTTCTAAGATCTTTGAACATGTTATTTCTGGTCGTCTCTCTCGTTACCTTGAACACTCTCATTTGATACCAGCTAATCAGTTTGCTTATCGGAAGAACCTAGGGACTACGGATGCGCTACTCACTATCTCTCATAAGATTCAGCAAGCTCTTGATTGTGGGCATGAAGCCAGGGTAGTCCAACTTGATTTCTCTGCAGCTTTTGACCGAGTCAACCATGCCGGTCTTCTCAGGAAGCTGCAATCTTTTGGTGTCGGTGGCCCGGTACTGTCCATCTTGACTCAATTTTTGACCCACCGCACCCACCGTGTGTGCGTTGATAGTTGCTACAGTGACTGGTGCAGCGTCCACTCAGGTGTTCCCCAGGGTAGCGTACTGGGACCTCTGCTGTTCAATGTCTACACTTCCGATCTACTACAAATCACTAGCAATCCTATTTACGGATATGCAGATGATGTGACACTTGTTGCTACTGTTGAGTCACCGAATTCACGTCTTGATGTTAGTACATCCCTGAATGAGGATCTCAGACGTATATCTGACTGGTGTCGCACCTGGAACATGAAACTGAATGCATCAAAATCAAAATGCTTGTGTATTTCACGCTCTCGCACGCTAAATCCCCTTCACGGCCCTCTGCTTGTTGATGGCGCGCCTCTGACAGTATGTGATGAGCTTGATATTTTGGGTATCAGATTCGACTCAAAACTGTCTTTTGAACGGCACATCAGGCGTCTTGTCAGTTCTGCCTCGCAAAAGCTTGGCGTTGTGAGGAAGGCTTACCGGATTTTTGGTGACCAGTCTATCTCTGCCAGCTGCTTCCGGTGTTTTATTCTTCCACTGCTGGAGTATTGTGCTCCTGTGTGGTCTTCCGCAGCTGTGTCCCACCTCCGTCTCATTGACAGAGTTGTCTCCTCCGCTAGGTTCCTCTGTGGTGGCGAAGCAGCTTGGGATCTTGGTCACCGACGCAATGTCAGCAGTGTCTGCATGCTATATAAGATCCATGCCAACCAGCTTCACCCGCTGAATGCCTCCATCCCAAATGCATTTGTGCCCACCAGAAACACTCGACTTGCGTCAAATTCACATGCGCGCTGCTTACAGCAGGTTAGGTGTCACACCAGTCAGTTTCAGCGAAGCTTTGTTCCTTGTGCTGTAAGACTTTGGAACATACTTGACGAGGGCACATGCACTGCGAGTGATGTGCAAAAATTCAAGTCTGCTTCGAACAAAATCTTGAAGAGTCTAGTCAATTAAACTCTGGTTGCTTTTGCAACTATACCGGTGATAAATTATGTAACTATACCTGTGATTTTATACCATCAAGTTTTAAGTAGTTATACTACATTTATTCGTGTTGTCTGACATATATTAAATAAGTCAGAATTGTTGATTTTTTTTGTTGAATTTTTTTGTGAGTTTTAATAATTCTCAGTTCGTTGAGGCGTTCTTTATAATTGTTTAACCTATTTTCTCCTCCTGCTCTGATTTCATCCTACTATTGTGATAATTGCTTTTCCTTTCTTCTTTCTACGGTCAAGGTGGGTGGGGGTTGTCATCTGGCAACTTATAGCGCTTGCGCTCGTCCCACTCTGCCTTCTCCGTTATGTTTAATAATAATAATAATAATAATAATAATAATAATTTAGAAAAAAAAAGTAAGAAAATAAAAAAATAAGATTTTTTTTTTTTTGTTATTCATCTTCATAGGTTCCGAGATGCCAAAATTCTGCGAATATTCAGGGTTATTATATGATAAAAGAAATTTATCAAAAAAGTAAATTTTAGCTTTTTTTCGGACTGTTATGTACCAAACCCTAAAGTGCATCCAAAGACTCCTATATGAGGAAACTAAACGACCTTACCAGAAATCTCTTTTTTGAGTTTTTTTTCAGCATGTTAGGCACCAAAACGATAAATAATAAGAAACTCACTCTATATGAGAATCCAAAACAAGATTGCTGAAAACGTGTTTTTTCTGTGCTTTACGTAGAAAAACGCTAAAACGGATGCAAACCAACCAATATAAAAAAAAAGAAAAACATTACCAAAAAGGTATATTTTGAGTGTTTTTGAGCTTGTTACCTACAAAAAACGCGAAAATTGATGCAAAGCACTCTATATTAGAAAACAAAAGTACTTTGCAAGGAAAGTGTATAATGAGTTTTTTTATAGTTCAAAAGAACCAAAAGGTTAAAAAACAAAAACTCGTGTATATGGAGAAGCTTCCTAGATACCAAAATGCTGAAACTCATGAATAATACTCTTAATTGAGGAAGAGAACAACCTTACTAAATACGTGTATTTTGAGTGCTCTTCACATTCTTAGTTATCAAAACACCAAATTGCATGCGAAACCACCTTTATGTGAGGAAAAAATGACATTATCAGAAAAGTGTCTTTTAAGTGTTTTTGAGCGTGATAGACAATAAAGCACTAAAAAGCAGGCCAATCATATTACATTGCAATAACACCAATTTATACCAAAAAACTTGCCTTTAAGTGTTTTTGAGCTCCTTATATACCAAACCGCTAAAACGCATGCAAAACAAACTTTATGGAGAAACAGAATAATACTACCAAAAACATGTATTTTGAGTGTTTTTGATCATGTCATCTATAAAAACGCTTAAATACATGCAAAGAACATTATGTTTGGGAAACAAAAGGACATTACGAGAAACGTGTATTATGAGTGTTTTTTTTAAGTTCCTTAAGTACCAAAAAGCTAAAACCCACAAATAAAAAAAAATATAAAAATAAAAAATATAAAATATAAAAATACAAAAATAATAAAATACGAATTTTTAAATTTTTTTTATTCATATTCATAGGTACCGAGATGCCAAAATTCTGGGAAAATTTAGGGCAATCATATGATAAAAGAATATTATCAAAAAAGTTAATTTCAGCTTTATTTTCGGACTTCTGTACCAAACCCTAAAGTGCATGCAAATCCTCCTATATATAAGGAAATTAAACGACCTTACCATAAATCTGTGTTTTGAGTGTTTTTTAGCATGTTAGGCACCAAAACGATAAATAATAAGGAACTAACTCTATATGGGAATCCAAAACAAAGTTACATAAAACGTGTCTTCTCATTGTTTTACGTAGAAAAACGCTAAAACGGATGCAAAGTAACCAATATCAAAAAATAGAAAAACGTTACTAAAAAGGTATATTTTGAGTGTTTTTGAGCTTATTACCTACAAAAAACGCGAAAATTGATGCAAATCACTCTATATTGGGAAACAAAAGGACATATGGAGAGCTTTCCTAGATAAAAAAAAAATGTTAAAACTCATGTATAACACTCTTAATTGAGAAAAAGAACAACCTTAATAAATGCGTGTATTTTGAGGGCTTTTCACATTCTTAGTTACCAAACACCCCAAATTGCATGCGAAAATCTATTTGTGGGAAAAAAAATGACTTTACCAGAAAAATGTCTTTTGTGTGTTTTTCAGCGTGATAGGCAATAAAGCACTAAAAAGGAGGGCAATTACATTACATTGGAGGAAAACGAATTTTTCCCAAGAACTTGCCTTTAAGTGTTTTTGAGCTCCTTATATGTTAAAACACTAAAACGCATGCAAAACACTCTTATGTTGAAACAGAATAACATTACCAAAAACGTGTATTTTGAGTGTTTTTTATCAGGTGTTAATAAAAACGCATAAATGCATGCAAAGAACGCTATTTTTGGGAAACGAAAAGAGATTACGAGAAACGTGTATTATAAGTGTTTTTAAGTTCATTAATTACCAAAAAGCTAAAAGCCACAAATAACACTCTTTATTGAGAAACAATAAATAAATGAAAAAAAATACATTATTTTTTTCTTTCTTATTAATCTTCACAGGAACCGAGATGCCAAAATTCGGGCAAAATTCAGGAAATTATGTGAAATAAGTGCATTATCAAAAAGGTGAAATTTAGCTTTATTTTCGGACTATTATGTACTAAACACCTAAAGTGCATGCAAAGCCACCTATATGGGGAAATTAAACATCTTTGCCAAAAAACGGTCTTAAGAGTGTTTTTCAGCATGTTAGGAACCAACACAATAAATAACATGGAAGTCAATCTATATGGGAATCCAAAACAAAATTAATAAAAACGTGTTTTTTCGGTGTTTTACGTAGAAAAACGCTAAAATGGATTCAAACCAACTAATATGAAGAAATAAAATAACATTACCAAAAACGTATATTTTGAGTGTTTTTGAAATTGTTACCTAGAAAAAACGCGAAAATGGATGGAAAGCACTCTATATTTTAAAGCAAAAGGACATTACACGAAACGTGTATAATGAGTGTTTTATAGTTTCACAAGAACTACAAGGCAAAAAACGCAAAAACTCGTGTATATAGAGAAGTTTCTTATATTCCAAAATGCTGAAACTCTGGAACAACACTCTCAATTTAAAAACAGAACAATCTTACTAAATGCGTGTATTTTGAGTGCTTTTCACATACTTTGTTACCAAAACCCCAAAATTGCACCAGCTTTATGTTTGAAAAAAAATGACATTACAAAAAAAATGTCTTTTGAGTGTTTTTGAGCGTGATAGGCATTAAAGCACTAAAAAGAAGGGCAATCACATTACATGGGAATAAAACCAATGTTTACCAAGAATTTGCCTTTAAGTGTTTTTGAGCTCCTTATAAAACAAAACGATAAAATGCATGAAAAACACACTTGATGGAGAAACAGAATAACATTACCAAAAACATGTATTTTGAGTGTTTTTGATCATGTTACCAATAAAACGCTTAAATACATGCTAAGAACTCTATTTGTGGGAAACGAAAGGACATTACGAGAAACATGTATTATGAGTGTTTTTAAATTCACTAAGAACCAAAAAGCTAAAAGCCACAAATAACTTTCTATTGAAAAAAATAAAATAAAATAAATAAATACGATATTTTTCTTTCTTTCTTATTCATCTTCACAGGTAACGAGATGCAAAAATTCGGGAAAAAATTCATGAAATTTTGTGAAATAAGAACATTATCAAAAAAGTTAATTTTAGCATTTTTTTTCGACTTTTATGTAGCAAACCTTAAAGCGCATGCAAAACCACCTATATGGTGAAATCAAACATCTTTGCCAGAAAACTGTCCTATGAGTGTTTTTCAGCATGTTAGGCACCAAAACGATAAATAATATGGAAGTCACTCTATATGGGAATCAAAAACAAAATTACTGAAAACGTGTCTTTTCGGTGTTTTACGTAAAAAAACGCCAAAACGGATGCAAACCAACAAATATGAAAAAAAAAGAATAACATTACCAAAAAGGTATATTTTGAGTGTTTTTAAGCTTGTTACCTACAAAAAAGGTGAAAATGGATGCAAAGCATTCCCTATTGGGAAACAAAAGGACATTACGAGAAACGTGTATAATGAGTATCTTATTATTTTCTAGCAAAAGAACTTGTGGTTCACAAGAACCGAAAGGCAAAACACGCAAAAACTCGTGTATATAAAGAAGTTTCTTAGATACCAAAATGCTGAAACTCATGAATAACAATCTTAATTGAAAAACAGAACAACCTTACCAAAAGCGTGTATTTTCAGTGTTTTTCACATTCTTAGTTAGCAAAATCCCAAATAGCATGCGAAACTAGGTTTATGTGGGAAAAAAATGACATTACCAGAATTGTCTTTTGAGTGTTTTTGAGCATGTCAGGCAATAAAGCACTAAAAAGCAGGGCAATCACATTAGATGGGAATAAAACCAACTTTGACCAAGAACTTGCCTTGAATTGTTTTTGAGCTCCTTACATACAAAAACGCTGAAACGCATACAAAACACTCATTTATGGAGAAGCAGAAAAACATTACAAAAAACATGTGTTATAAGTGTGTTATAAGTGTTATAAGATCATGTTACCTATAAAAACGCTTAAATACATGCAAAGTACCCTATCTTTGGGAAACGAAAGGACATTACGAGAAACGTTTATTATGACTCTTTTTAAGTTCCTTAATTACCAAAATGTTAAAACCCACAAATAACACTCTTTAAAGAGAAAAAAAAAAAAAAAAAAAAGAAAATAGCATTTTTTTTATTGATTTTCATAAGTACCGAGATGCCAAAATTCTGCCAAAATTCAGGGAAATTATGTGGAAAAAAGAACATTATCAAAAAAGTTAATTATAGCTTTTTTTTCGGATTGTTATTTACCAAACCCTAAAGAGCATGCAAAGCCACCTATATAAGGAAATTAAACGAATTTACCAGAAACCTGTCTTTTCAATGTTTTTCAGCATGTTAGCCACCAAACCGATAAATAATATGGAAGTCAGTCAATATGTGAATCCAAAACAAAATTACTGAAAACATCTTTTCAGTTTTACGTAGAAAAAACGCTAAAACGGATGCAAAGCAACGAATATGAAGAAATAGAATAACATTACCAAAAAGAGTTTTTGAGCTTTCTACCTACAAAAAACGCAAAAATGGATGTAAAAGCACTCTATATTGGGAAGCAAAAGGACATTTAGAAAAACGTGTTAATGATTGTTTTATAGTTTCACAAGAACCATAAGACAAAAAACACAGATCTCGTGTCCTCCAATATGAGGAAATTAAACGACCTTACATGAAATCTGTGTTTTGAGTGTTTTTTAGCATGTTAGGCACCAAAACGATAAATAATAAGGGACTCACTCTATATGGGAATCCAAAACAAAGTTACTGAAAACGTGTCATCTCAGTGTTTTACGTAGAAAAACGTTAAAACGGATGGAAACCAAGCAATATCAAGAAATAGAAAAACGTTACTAAAAAGGTATATTTTGTGTGTTTTTGAGCTTATTACCTACAAAAAACGCGAAAATTGATGTAAAGCACTCTATATTGGGAAAGAAAAGGACATTGCAAGAAAATTGTATAATGACTGTTTTATAGTTCAAAAGAACCACAAAGCAAAAAAAACGCAAAATCTCGTGTATATGGAGAGATTTTCTAGATACCAAAATGCTGAAACTCATGAATAACACTCCTAATTCAGAAACAGAACAACCTTACTAAATGCGTGTATTTTAAGTGCTTTTCACATTCTTAGTTACCAAAACCCCAAATTGTATGCGAAACTACCTTTATGTGACAAAAAAATGACATTATCAGAAAAGTGTCTTTTAAGTGTTTTTGAGCGTGATACGCAATAAAGCACTAAAAAGCAGGGCAATCATATTACACTACAGTAACACTAATTTATAACAAAAACTTGCCTTTAAGTGTTTTTGAGCTCCTTATATACAAAACTGCTAAAACACATGTAAAACACACTTTATGGAGAAACAGAATAACATTACGAAAACTTTGTATTTTGAGTGTTTTTGATCATGTTATCTATAAAAACATTTAAATACATACAAAGAACCTTATATTTGGGAAAGGAAAGGACATTACGAGAAACGTGTATTATAAGTGTTTTTAAGTTCCTTAAGTACCAAAAAGCTAAATCCCACAAATAACACTCTTTATTGAGAAAAAATAAATAAATAAATATAAAAAAAAAATAGTTTTTTTTTTTATTTATCTTCATAGGTACCGAGATGCCAAAATTCTGGGAAAATTTATTGCAATTATATGATAAAAGAATATTATCAAAAAAGTTAATTTTAGCTTTTTTTTTCAAACTGTTATGTACCAAACCCTAAAGTGTATGCAAAGCCTTCTATATGAGGAAATTAAACGACCTTATCAGAAATCTGTCTTTTGAGTGTTGTTCAGCATGTTAGGCACCAAAACGATAAATAATAAGGAACTCACTCTATATGGGAATTCAAAACAAATTACTAAAAACTTGTCTCCTCAATTTTTTACGTAGAAAAACGTTAAAACGGATGCAAACCAACCAATATAAAGAAATAGAAAAACATTACCAAACAGGTATATTTTGAGTGTTTTTCAGCTTGTTACCTATAAAAAACAGGAAAATTGGTGCAAAGCACTCTATAATGGGAAAAAAAAGGACATTGCAAGAAAAGTGTATAATGATGGTTTTATAGTTCAAAAGAACCACAAGGCATAAAATGCAATAACTAGTGTATATGAAGAAGTTTCGTAGATACCAAAATGGTGAAACTCATGAAGAACACTCTTAATTGAGAAACAGAACAATCTTACTAAATGCGTGTATTTTGAGTGCTTTTCACATTCTTAGTTACCAAAACTCCAAATTGCATGCAAAACCAGGTTTATATGGGAAAAAAAATGACATTACCAGAAAAATGTCTTTTGAGTGTTTTTCAGCGTGTTATGCAATAAATCACTAAACAGCAGGGAAATCACATTACATTGGAATTAAACCAATTTTTAACAAGAACTTGCCTTTAAGTGTTTTTGAGCTCCTTATATACCAAAACAATAAAATACATGCAAAATACCCTTTATGGTGAAACAGAATAACTTTACCAAAAATATGTATTTTTAGTGTTTTTAATCATGTTACCAATAAAAACGCTTAAATACATGAAAAGAACCCTATTTTTGGAAAACGAAAAAACATTACGAGAAACGTGTATTACAAATTATACTCTTTATTGAGAAAAAAAATAAAAAATAAAAAAATATATACGATATTTTTTTTCCTTTTTATTCATCTTCACAGGTAACGAGGTGCCAAAATTCGGGCAAAGTTCAGGAAATTATATGAAATAAGAACATTATCAAAAAAGATAAATTTAGCTTTTTTTTAGGACTGTTATGTACCAAACCCCTAAAGTGCATGCAAAGCCACCTATATGGGAAAATAAACGTCTTTGCCACATAACTGTCTTATGGATGTTTTTCAGCATGTTAGGAACCAACACGATAAAACCCAAAGAAGTCAATCTATATGGAAAAATTAGTGAAAACGTGTCTTTTCGGTGTTTTACGTAGAAAACGCTAAAACGGGTGGAAACCAACCAAAATGAAGAAATAGAATAACATTACCAAAAAAGGTATCTTTTGAGTGCTTTTGAAATTGTTACAAAAAAACGCGAAAATGGATGGAAAGCACTCTATATTGGGAAGCAAAATGACATTACGAGAAACGAGTATAATGAGTGTTTTATAGTTTCACAAGAACCACAAGGCAAAAAACGCAAAAACTCGTGTATATGAAGAAGTTTCTTACATTCCAAAATGCTGAAACTTATGAATAAGACTTCAGAGAAACAGATCTATCTTACCAAATGTAAGTATTTTGAGTGTTTTTCACATTCTTAGTTACAAAAATCCGAAATTACAAGAAAAACTAGTTTTATGTGGGAAAAAATGACTACCAGAAAAGTGTCTTTTGAGGTTTTTAAAGCGTGCTATGCAACAAAGCACTAAAAAGCAGAACAATCACATTACATAGGAATAAAACCAACTTTTACCAAAAACATGCCTTTAAGTGTTTTTAGCTCCTTACATAAGAAAACGCTAAAACGCATGGAAAACACCCTTTATGGAGAAACAAAATAACATTACTAAAAACATGAATTTTAAGTGTTTTTGATGATGTTACCTATAAAAACGCTTAAATACATACAAAGAACCCTATGTTTGTGAAACGAAAGGATATTACGTAAATTATGTATTATGAGAGTTTTTAGGTTCTTTAAGTACCAAAAAGCTAAAACACACAAATAACACTTTTTATAGAAGAAAAAAAATAAATAAATGGATAAATTTTTTTTCTTTTTTGTTATATATCTTCATAGGTAACGAAATGCTAAAATTCTGGCAAAAATCAGGAAAATTAGATAAAGAAAAAAAATAAATAAGTAAAATAATTTTAGCTCTTTTCCGGAGTTATGTACCAAACCCTGAAGTGCATGCAAAGCCACCTATATGGAAAAATTACACGACTTTACCAGAAACCTGTACCAGAAGCAATTTCAACTATATTACTGAAAACAAGTGTTTTCAGAGATTTACGAAGAAAAACGCTAAAACGGATGCAAACCAACAAATATGAAGAAATAGAATAACATTACCAAAAAGATATATTTTGAGTGTTTTTAAGCTTGTTACCTACAAAAAATGCAAAAGTGGATAGAAAGCACTCTATATTACGAAACAAAAGAACATTACTAGAAATGAGAAATAATAAGTGTTTTATAGTTTCACGAGAACCACAAGGCAATAAACGCAAAAACTCGTTTATATAGAGAAGTTTCTTACATACCAAAATGATGAAATGCATAAATAACACTTTTAATGGAGAAACAGAACTACCCTACCAAATTGTGCATTTTGAATGTTTTTCACATTCTTAATTACGAAATTGCAAAATTACATGCGAAACTAGCTTTATGTGGGAAAAAAATGACATTACCAGAAAAATGTCTGAGTTTTTTTGAGCGTGATATGCAACAAAGCACTAAAAAGCAGAACAATCACATTACTTGGGAATAAAACCAACTTTTACGAAGAAGTTGCTTTTAAGTGTTTTTTAACTCCTTACATACCAAAACGCTAAAACGCATGTAAAACACCCTTTATGGAGAAACAGAATAACATTACCAAAAATATGTATTTTGAGTGTTTTTGATCATGTTACCTATAAAAACGCTTAAATACATGTAAAGAACCCTATGTTTTTATAAGAAAAGGACATTACGAAAATCGTGTATTATGAGTGTTTTTAAGTTCCTTAAGTACCAAAAAGCTAAAACTCACAAATAACACTTTATAGAGAGAAAAAAAAATATTCATCTTCATAGGTACCGAGATACCAAAATTCTGAAAAAAATAGGGAAATTTTGTAAAAAAAATAATTATAAAACAAAATAATTTTAGCTATTTTCCGGAGTTATGTACCAAACCCTGAAGTGCATGCAATAGCCACCTATATGGAGAAATTACTCGACTTTAACAGAAACCTGTCTTTTGAGTGTTTTTTTTCAGCAATTTCAATAATATTACTGAAAATGTGTCTTTTCAGCGATTTACGTAGAAAAATGTTAAAACGGATGCAAATCAACCAATATGAAGAAATAGAATAACATTACCAAAATTATATATATTGATGTGTTTTTGACCTTGTTACCAAAAAAAATGCGAAAATGGATGAAACGCACTCTATATTAGGAAAGAAAAGGACATTACTAGAAACGTGTATAATGAGTGTGTTTCACAAGAACCACAAGGCAAAAAACTCAAAAACTCGTGTACATGAAGTTTCTTACATACCAAAATGTTTAAACTCATAACACTTTTAATTAAGAAACAGAACAACCTTACTAAATGCCTATATTTTGAGTGTTTTTCACATTCTTAGTTACCAAAACCCCAAATTCCATGCGAAACTAGCTTTATGTGAGAAAAAAATAATATTACCAGAAAATGTCTTTCGAGTATTTTTGAGCGTGTTAGGCAATAAACCACTAAAAAGCAGGGCAATCACATTACATGGGAATAAAAGCAACTTTTACCAGGAACTTGCCTTTAGGTGTTTTTGAGCTCATTGCATACCAAAACGCTAAAAAGCAAGCAAAACACCTTTTATGGAGAAACAGAATAACATTACGAAAAACATGTATTTTTATTGTTTTTGATCATGTTATCTATAAAAACGCTTAAATACATGCAAAGAACCTTATGTTTGCAAAACAAAAGGACATTACGAAAAATGTGTAATATAAATGTTTTTAAGTTCCTTAAATACTAAAATGCTAAAACCCACAAATAACACTCTTTATTTAGAAAAATAGATAAATAAAAAAATAAAAAATAGGACTTTTTTTTTTTTTTTTTTTTCGTTATTCATCGTCATAGGTACCGAGATACCAAAATTCTGGGGAAATTCCGGGCTATTATATGATGAAAGAAAATGATCAAAAAAGTTAATTTTAGCTTTTTTTTCGGACTGTTATATACCAAACCCTAAAGTGCATGCAAAGCCTCCTATATAAGGAAATTAAACGACCTTAAAAGAAATGTGTCTTTTGAGTGTTTTTCAGAATGTTAGGCACCGAAACGATAAATAAATAAGGAACTCACTCTATATGGGAATCCAAAACAAAATTACTGAAAACATGTCTTTTCACTGTTTTACGTACAAAAACGCTAAAACGGATGCAAACCAACCAATATAAAAAAAATAGAAAAACATTAACAAAAAGGTATATTTTGAGTGTTTTTGAGCTTGTTACCTACAAAAAACGCGAAAAATGATGCAAAGCACTATATATTAGGAAATAAAAGGACATTGCAAGAAAAGTGTATAATGAGTGTTTTATAGTTCAAAAGAACCAAAAGGCAAAAAACGCAAAAACTTGTGGATATGGAGAAGTTTCCTAGATACCAAAATGCTGGAACTCATGAATAACATTCCTAAATGAGAAACAGAACAACCTTACTATACGCGTGTATTTTGAGAGCTTTTCACATTCTTAGTTACCAAAATCAAAAATTGCATGCGAAACCAGCTTTATGTGAGAAAAAAATGACATTACCAGAAAAATGTCTTTTGAGTGTTTTTGAGCCTGATAGGCAATAAAGCACCAAAAAGCAGGGCAATTACATTACATTTGAATAAAACCAATTGTTATCAAGAACTTGCCTTTAAGTGTTTTTGAGCTCCTTGTATACTAAACCGCTAAAACGCAGGCAGAACGAACTTTATGAAGAAACAATAAAATTACCAAAAACATGTATTTTGAGTGTTTTTGATCATGTTATCTATAAAAACGCTTAAATACATGCAAAGAACCTGATATTTAGGAAACAAAAGGATATTACGAGAAACGTATATTATGAGTGTTTTTAAAATTTGTTAACTACTAAAAACCAAAAACCCACTCTTTATTTAGAAAAATAAATAAATAAAAAAAATAAAAAAATAGCAATTTTTTTTTTTTTATTATTCATCTTCATAGGTACCGAAATGCCAAAATTCTGGGAAAATTCAAGGCAATTATATGATAAGAGAATATTATCAAAAAAGTTGATTTTAGCTTTTTTTTCGGACCCTAACCAAACCCTAAACTAAATGATAAGGAACTCACTTGATATGGGAATCAAAAACAAAATTACTAAAAACGTGTCTTCCCAGTGTTTTACGCAGAAAAACGCTAAAATGGATGCAAACCAACCAATATCAAGAAAGAGAAAAAACATTACCAAAAAGGTATATTTTGAGTGTTTCTGAGCTTGTTACCTATAAAAAAACGCTAAAATTGATACAAAGCATTCTATATTGGGAAAGAAAGGGACATTGCAGGAAAAGTGTATAATGAGTGTATTACAGTTCAAAAGAACACCAAGGCAAAAAACGCAAAAACTCGAGTATATGGAGAAGTTTCCTAGATACCAAAATGCTGAAACTCATGAATAACACTCTTAATTGAGAAACAGAACAACCTTACCAAAATCGTGTATTTTGAGTGTTTTTGATATTCTTAGTTACCAAAAAATACAAATTGCATGCGAAACCACCTTTGTGTGAGAAAAAAATGACAATACCAGAAAAGTGTCTTTTAAGTGTTTTTGAGCGTGATAGGCAGTAAAGCACTAAAAAGCAGGGCAATCATATTTCATTGGAATAACACCAATTCATACAAAAAACTTGCCTTTAAGTGTTTTTGAACTCCTTATATACAAAACTCCTAAAACGCATGGAAAACACCTTTTAAGGACAAACAGAATAACATTACCAAAAACATGTATTTTGAGTGTTTTTGATCATGTTATCTATAAAAACGCTTAAATCCATGCAAAGAACCTTATGTTTGGGAAACGCAATAACTAGTGTATGTGAAGAAGTTTCGTAGATACCAAAATGCTTAAACTCATGAACAACACTCTTAATTGAGAAACAGGACAATCTTACTAAATGCGTGTATTTTGAGTGCTTTTCACATTCTTAGTTACCAAAACCCCAAATTGCATGCGAAACCAACTTTATGTGGGAAAAAAAAACACATTACCAGAAAAATGTCTTTTGAGTGTTTTTGAGCGTGTTAGGCAATAAATCACTAAAAAGCAGGGCAAACACATTACATTCGAATAAAACCAATTTTTAACAAGAACTTGCCTTTAAGTGTTTTTGAGCTCCTTATATACCAAAACACTAAAATGCATGCAAAATACACTTTATGGTGAAACAGAATAACATTACCAAAAACATGTAATTTGAGTGTTTTTGATCATATTACCAATAAAAACGCTTAAATACTTGCAAGGAACCCTATTTTTGGGAAACGAAAGGACATTACGAGAAACGTGTATTATGAGTGTTTTTAAGTTCATTAACTACGAGAAAGGTAAAAGCCACAAATTACACTCTTTATTGAGAAAAAAAAAATAATTAGATAAAAAAACACGATATTTTTTAAATTCTTATTCATCTTCACAGGTAACGAGGTGCCAAAATTCGGACAAAGTTCAGGAAATTATATGAAATAAGAACATTATCAAAATAGTTAAATTTAGCTTTTTTTTCGGACTGTTATGTACCAAACCCTTAAAGTGCATGCAAAGCCACCTATATGGGGAAATTAAACGTCTTTGCCAGAAAACTGTCTTATGAGTGTTTTTCAGTATGTTAGGAACCAACATGATAAAACCCAAGGAAGTCAATCTAAATGGGAATCCAAAACAAAATTACTGAAAACGTGTCTTTTTGGTGTTTTACGTAGAAAACGCTAAAACGGATGCAAACCAACCAAAATGAAGAAATATAATAACATTACGAAAATGGTATATTTTGAGTATTTTTTAAATTGTTACCTACAAAAAAAGCGAAAATGGATGGAAAGCACTCTATATTGGGAAGCAAAAGGACATTACGAGAAACGAGTATAATGAGTGTTTTATAGTTTCGCAAGAACCACAAGGCGAAAAACGCAAATCTCGTGTATATAAAGAAGTTTGTTACATTCCAAAATGCTGAAACTCATGAATAAGACTTTTAATTGAGAAACAGAACTGTCTTACCAAATGTGAGTTTTTTTAAATGTTTTTCACATTCTTAGTTACGAAAATCCGAAATTACAAGCGAAAATAGTTTTATGTGGGAAAAAATGACATTACCAGAAAAGTGTCTTTTGAGTGTTTTAGAGCGTGATATGGAAGAAAGCACTAAAAATCAGAACAATAACATTACATGGGAATAAAACCAAGTTTTACCAAAAACATGCCTTTAAGTGTTTTTAACTCCTTACATAAGAAAATGCTAAAACGCATGCAAAACACCTTTTATGGATAAACAAAATAACATTACTAGAAACATGAATTTAAATTTTTTTTTGATAATGTTACCTATAAAAACGCTTAAATACATGCAAAGAACCCTATGTTTGTGAAACGAAAGGATATTACGAAAATTATGTATTATGAGAGTTTTTAGGTTCCTTAAGTACCAAAAAGCTAAAACATACAAATAACACTCTTTATACAGAAAAAAATAAAAATAAATGAATATTTTTTTTTTTTCTATTCATCTACATTGGTACCGAGATGCTAAAATTCTAGCAAAACTCAGGGAAATTAGGTAAAGAAAAAAAATAGCAAAAAATATAATTTTAGCTTTTTTCCGGAGTTATGTACCAAACCCTAAAGTGCATGCAAAGCCACCTATATGGGAAAATTACACGACTTTACCAGAAACCTGTACCAAAAGCAATGTTTGGGAAACGAAAGGACATTACGAGAAACGTGTATTATGAGTGTTTTTAAGTTCCTCAAGTACATAAAAGCTAAATCCCACAAATAGCACTCTTTAGTGAGAAAAAATAAATAAGTAAATAAAAAAATAGGATTTTTTTTTTTGTTATTTATTTTCATAGGTACTGCGTTGCCAAAATTCTGGGAAAATTCAGGACAGTTATATGATAACAGAATATCATCAAAAAAGTTAATTTTAGCCTTTTTTTCGGACTTATATACCAAACCCTAAAGTGCATGCAAAGCCTCCTATATGAGGAAATTAAACGACCTTATCAGAAACCTGTCTTTTGAGTGTTGTTCAGCATGTTAGGCACCAAAACGATAAATAATAAGGAACTCACTCTATATGAGAATTCAAAACAAAATTACTGAATACTTGTCTTCTCAGTGTTTTACGTAGAAAAACGCTAAAACGGATGCAAAACAACCAATATAAAGAAATAGAAAAACATTACCAAAAAGGTATATTTTGAGTGTTTTTGAGCTTGTTACCTATAAAAAACACAAAAATTGATGCAAAGCACTCTATAATGGGAAAGAAAAGGACATTGCAAGAAAAGTGTATAATGAGTGTTTTATAGTTCAAAAGAAACAAAAAGAACCACAAGGCAAAAAATTTAATAACTAGTGTATGTGAAGAAGTTCCGTAGATACCAAAATGCTTAAACTCATGAACAACACTCTTAATTGAGAAACAGGACAATCTTACTAAATGCGTGTATTTTGAGTGCTTTTCACATTCTTAGTTACCAAAAGCCCAAATTGCATGCGAAACCAACTTTATGTGGGAAAAAAAAAGACATTACCAGAAAAATGTCTTTTGAATGTTTTTGAGCGTGTTAGGCAATAAATCACTAAAAAGCAGGGCAATCACATTGCATTCGAATAAAACCAATTTTTAACAAGAACTTGCCTTTAAGTGTTTTTGAGCTCCTTATATACCAAAACACTAAAATGCATGCAAAATACACTTTATGGTGAAACAGACTAACATTACCAAAAACATGTAATTTGAGTGTTTTTGATCATATTACCAATAAAAACGCTTAAATACTTGCAAGGAACCCTATTTTTGGGAAACGAAAGGACATTACGAGAAACGTGTATTATGAGTGTTTTTAAGTTCATTAACTACGAAAAAGGTAAAAGCCACAAATTACACTCTTTATTGAGAAAAAAAAATAATTAGATAAAAAACACGATATTTTTAAAATTCTTATTCATCTTCACAGGTAACGAGGTGCCAAAATTCGGACAAAGTTCAGGAAATTATATGAAATAAGAACATTATCAAAATATTTAAATTTAGCTTTTTTTTCGGACTGTTATGTACCAAACCCCTAAAGTGCATGCAAAGCCACCTATATGGGGAAATTAAACGTCTTTGCCAGAAAACTGTCTTATGAGTGTTTTTCAGTATGTTAGGAACCAACACGATAAAACCCAAGGAAGTCAATCTAAATGGGAATCCAAAACAAAATTACTGAAAACGTGTCTTTTTGGTGTTTTACGTAGAAAACGCTAAAACGGATGCAAACCAACCAAAATGAAGAAATATAATAACATTACCAAAAAGGTATATTTTGAGTATTTTTTAAATTGTTACCTACAAAAAACGCGAAAATGGATGGAAAGCACTCTATATTGGGAAGCAAATGGACATTACGAGAAACGAGTATAATGAGTGTTTTATAGTTTCACAAGAACCACAAGGCAAAAAACGCAAATCTCGTGTATATAAAGAAGTTTGTTACATTCCAAAATGCTGAAACTCATGAATAAGACTTTTAATTGAGAAACAGAACTGTCTTACCAAATGTTTGTTTTTTGAATGTTTTTAACATTCTTAGTTACGAAAATCCGAAATTACAAGCGAAACTAGTTTTATGTGAGAAAAAATGACATTACCAGAAAAGTGTCTTTTGAGTGTTTTAGAGCGTGATATGCAAGAAAGCACTAAAAATCAGAACAATAACATTACATGGGAATAAAACCAACTTTTACCAAAAACATGCCTTTAAGTGTTTTTAACTCCTTACATAAGAAAATGCTAAAACGCATGCAAAACACCCTTTATGGATAAACAAAATAACATTACTAGAAACATGAATTTAAATTTTTTTTTGATAATGTTACCTATAAAAACGCTTAAATACATGCAAAGAACCCTATGTTTGTGAAACGAAAGGATATTACGAAAATTATGTATTATGAGAGTTTTTAGGTTCCTTAAGTACCAAAAAGCTAAAACATACAAATAACACTCTTTATACAGAAAAAAATGAAAATAAATGAATTTTTTTTTTCTATTCATCTACATTGGTACCGAGATGCTAAAATTCTAGCAAAACTCAGGGAAATTAGGTAGAGAAAAAAAAAATAGCAAAAAATATAATTTTAGCTTTTTTCCGGAGTTATGTACCAAACCCTAAAGTGCATGCAAAGCCACCTATATGGGAAAATTACACGACTTTACCAGAAACCTGTACCAGAAGCAATTTCAACAATATTACTGAAAACGAGTCTTTTCAGAGATTTACGATGAAAAACGCTAAAACGGATGCAAACCAACCAATATGAAAAAATAGAAAAACATTACCAAAAAGATATATTTTGAGTGTTTTTAAGCTTGTTACCTACAAAAAAATGCAAAAATGGATGGAAAGCACTCTATATTAGGAAACAAAAGAACATTACGAGAAATAAGAAATAATGAGTGTTTTATAGTTTCAAAAGAACCACAAGGCAATAAACGCAAAAACTCGTGTATATAGAGAAGTTTCTTACAAACCAAAATGATGAAATGCATGAATAACACTTTTAATCGAGAAAGAGAACTACCCTTACCAAATTGTGAATTTTGAGTGTTTTTCACATTATTAGTTACGAAATTGCCAAATTACATGCGAAACTAGCTTTATGTGGGAAAAAAATGACATTACCAGAAAAATGTCTTTTGAGTGTTTTTGAGCGTGATATGCAACAAAGCACTAAAAAGCAGAACAATCACATTACTTAGGAATAAAACCAACTTTTACGAAGAACTTGCCTTTAAGTGTTTTTTAACTCCTTACATACCAAAACGCTAAAACGCATGTAAAACATCCTTTATGGAGAAACAGAATAACATTACAAAAAATATGTATTTTGAGTGTTTTTGATCACGTTACCTATAAAAACGCTTAAATACATGTAAAGAACCCTATGTTTGTATAAGAAAAGGACATTACGAAAATCGTGTATTATGAGTGTTTTTAAGTTCCTTAAGTACCAAAAAGCTAACACTTACAAATAACACTTTATAGAGAAATTTTCTTATTCATCTTTATAGGTATCAATCTTTATAGATACCAAAATTCTGGAAAAAATTCAGGGAAATTTTGTAAAAAAAAAAAAAAATCATTATAAAAAATATAATTTTAGCTTTTTTCCGGAGTTATGTACCAAACCCTGAGGTGCATGCAAAGCCACCTATATGGAGAAATTACTCAACTTTACCGGAAACCTGTCTTTTGAGTGTTTTTTTTCAGCAATTTCAACAATATTTACGTAGAAAAACGCTAAAACGGATGCAAACCAACCACTATGAAGAAATAGAATAACATCACCAAAAAAATATGTTTTGATGTGTTTTTGAGCTTGTTACCTACAAAAAAATGCGAAAATGGATGAAACGCACTCTATATTAGGAAAGAAAAGGACATTACGAGAAACGTGTATAATTAATGTTTTATAGTTTCACAAGAACCACAAGGCAAACAACTCAAAAACTTGTGTACATAAAGAAGTTTCTTATATACCAAAATGCTGAAACTCATGAATAAGACTTTTAATTGAGAGGAACTCACTCTATATGGGAATTCAAAACAAAATTACTGAATACTTGTCTTCTCAGTGTTTTACGTAGAAAAACGCTAAAACGGATGCAAACCAACCAATATAAAGAAATAGAAAAACATTACTAAAAAGGTATATTTTGAGTGTTTTGAGCTTGTTACCTATAAAAAACACAAAAATTGATGCAAAGCACTCTATAATGGGAAAGAAAAGGACATTGCAAGAAAAGTGTATAATGAGTGTTTTATAGTTCAAAAGAAACAAAAAGAACCACAAGGCAAAAAATGCAATAACTAGTGTATGTGAAGAAGTTTCGTAGATACCAAAATGCTTAAACTCATGAACAACACTCTTAATTGAAAAACATGACAATCTTACTAAATGCGTGTATTTTGAGTGCTTTTCACATTCTTAGTTACCAAAAGCCCAAATTGCATGCGAAACCAACTTTATGTGGGAAAAAAAATGACATTACCAGAAAAATGTCTTTTGAGTGTTTTTGAGCGTGTTAGGCAATAAATCACTTAAAAGCAGGGCAATCACATTACATTCGAATAAAACCAATTTTTAACAAGAACTTGCCTTTAAGTGTTTTTGAGCTCCTTATATACCAAAACACTAAAATGCATGCAAAATACACTTTATGGTGAAACAGAATAACATTACCAAAAACATGTAATTTGAGTGTTTTTGATCATATTACCAATAAAAACGCTTAAATACTTGCAAGGAACCCTATTTTTGGGAAACGAAAGGACATTACGAGAAACGTGTATTATGAGTGTTTTTAAGTTCATTAACTACGAGAAAGGTAAAAGCCACAAATTACACTCTTTATTGAGAAAAAAAAATAATTAGATAAAAAAACACGATATTTTTAAAATTCTTATTCATCTTCACAGGTAACGAGGTGCCAAAATTCGGACAAAGTTCAGGAAATTATATGAAATAAGAACATTATCAAAATAGTTAAATTTAGCTTTTTTTTCGGACTGTTATGTACCAAACCCTTAAAGTGCATGCAAAGCCACCTATATGGGGAAATTAAACGTCTTTGCCAGAAAACTGTCTTATGAGTGTTTTTCAGTATGTTAGGAACCAACACGATAAAACCCAAGGAAGTCAATCTAAATGGGAATCCAAAACAAAATTACTGAAAACGTGTCTTTTTGGTGTTTTACGTAGAAAACGCTAAAACGGATGCAAACCAACCAAAATGAAGAAATATAATAACATTACCAAAAAGGTATATTTTGAGTATTTTTTAAATTGTTACCTACAAAAAACGCGAAAATGGATGGAAAGCACTCTATATTGGGAAGCAAATGGACATTACGAGAAACGAGTATAATGAGTGTTTTATAGTTTCACAAGAACCACAAGGCAAAAAACGCAAATCTCGTGTATATAAAGAAGTTTGTTACATTCCAAAATGCTGAAACTCATGAATAAGACTTTTAATTGAGAAACAGAACTGTCTTACCAAATGTTTGTTTTTTGAATGTTTTTCACATTCTTAGTTACGAAAATCCGAAATTACAAGCGAAACTAGTTTTATGTGGGAAAAAATGACATTACCAGAAAAGTGTCTTTTGAGTGTTTTAGAGCGTGATATGGAAGAAAGCACTAAAAATCAGAACAATAACATTACATGGGAATAAAACCAACTTTTACCAAAAACATGCCTTTAAGTGTTTTTAACTCCTTACATAAGAAAATGCTAAAACGCATGCAAAACACCCTTTATGGATAAACAAAATAACATTACTAGAAACATGAATTTAAATTTTTTTTGATAATGTTACCTATAAAAACGTTTAAATACATGCAAAGAACCCTATGTTTGTGAAACGAAAGGATATTACGAAAATTATGTATTATGAGAGTTTTTAGGTTCCTTAAGTACCAAAAAGCTTAAACATACAAATAACACTCTTTATAGAGAAAAAAATAATAATAAATGAATATTTTTTTTTTCTATTCATCTACATTGGTACCGAGATGCTAAAATTGTAGCAAAACTCAGGGAAATTAGGTAAAAATAAAAAAAATAGCAAAAAATATAATTTTAGCTTTTTTCCGGAGTTATGTACCAAACCCTAAAGTGCATGCAAAGCCACCTATATGGGAAAATTACACGACTTTACCAGAAACCTGTACCAGAAGAAATTTCAACAATATTACTGAAAACGAGTCTTTTCAGAGATTTACGATGAAAAACGCTAAAACGGATGCAAACCAACCAATATGAAAAAATAGAAAAACATTACCAAAAAGATATATTTTGAGTGTTTTTAAGCTTGTTACCTACAAAAAAATGCAAAAATGGATGGAAAGCACTCTATATTAGGAAACAAAAGAACATTACGAGAAATAAGAAATAATGAGTGTTTTATAGTTTCAAAAGAACCACAAGGCAATAAACGCAAAAACTCGTGTATATAGAGAAGTTTCTTACAAACCAAAATGATGAAATGCATGAATAACACTTTTAATCGAGAAAGAGAACTACCCTTACCAAATTGTGAATTTTGAGTGTTTTTCACATTATTAGTTACGAAATTGCCAAATTACATGCGAAACTAGCTTTATGTGGGAAAAAAATGACATTACCAGAAAAATGTCTTTTGAGTGTTTTTGAGCGTGATATGCAACAAAGCACTAAAAAGCAGAACAATCACATTACTTAGGAATAAAACCAACTTTTACGAAGAACTTGCCTTTAAGTGTTTTTTAACTCCTTACATACCAAAACGCTAAAACGCATGTAAAACATCCTTTATGGAGAAACAGAATAACATTACAAAAAATATGTATTTTGAGTGTTTTTGATCACGTTACCTATAAAAACGCTTAAATACATGTAAAGAACCCTATGTTTGTATAAGAAAAGGACATTACGAAAATCGTGTATTATGAGTGTTTTTAAGTTCCTTAAGTACCAAAAAGCTAACACTTACAAATAACACTTTATAGAGAAATTTTCTTATTCATCTTTATAGGTACTGAGATACCAAAATTCTGGAAAAAATTCAGGGAAATTTTGTAAAAAAAAAAAAAAAAATCATTATAAAAATATACATAAAGAAGTTTCTTATATACCAAAATGCTGAAACTCATGAATAAGACTTTTAATTGAGAAACAGATCTACCTTACTAAATGCCTGTATTTTGAGTGTTTTTCACATTCTTAGTTACCAAAACTCCAAATTCCATGCGAAACTATCTTTATGTGGGAAAAAAATAATATTACCAGAAAATGTCTTTCGAGTGTTTTTGAGCGTGTTAGGCAATAAATCACTAAAAAGCAGGGAAATCACATTACATGGGAATAAAACCAACTTTTACCAAGAACTTGCCTTTAGGTGTTTTTGAGCTCATTACATACCAAAACTCTAAAACGCATGCAAAACACCTTTTTATGGACAAACAGAATAACATTACCAAAAACATGTATTTTGAGTGTTTTTGATCATGTTATCTATAAAAACGCTTAAATACATGCAAAGAATCTTATGTTTGGGAAACGAAAGGACATTACGAGAAATATGTATTATGAGTGTTTTTTTAGTTCCTTAAATACCAAAAAGCTAAAACCCACAAATAACACTCTTTATTTAGAAAAATAAATAAATAAAAAAATAAAAAATAGGATTTTTTTTTTTTTTTTTTGTTATTCATCGTCATAGGTACCGAGATACCAAAATTCTGGGAAAATTCCGGGCTATTATATGATGAAAGAAAATGATCAAAAAAGTTAATTTTAGCTTTTTTTTCGGACTGTTATATACCAAACCCTAAAGTGCATGCAAAGCCTCCTATATAAGGAAATTAAACGACCTTAAAAGAAATGTGTCTTTTGAGTGTTTTTCAGAATGTTAGGCACCGAAACGATAAATAAATAAGGAACTCACTCTATATGGGAATCCAAAACAAAATTACTGAAAACATGTCTTTTCACTGTTTTACGTACAAAAACGCTAAAACGGATGCAAACCAACCAATATAAAAAAAATAGAAAAACATTAACAAAAAGGTATATTTTGAGTGTTTTTGAGCTTGTTACCTACAAAAAACGCGAAAATTGATGCAAAGCACTATATATTAGGAAATAAAAGGACATTGCAAGAAAAGTGTATAATGAGTGTTTTATAGTTCAAAAGAACCAAAAGGCAAAAAACGCAAAAACTTGTGGATATGGAGAAGTTTCCTAGATACCAAAATGCTGAAACTCATGAATAACATTCCTAATTGAGAAACAGAACAACCTTACTATACGCGTGTATTTTGAGAGCTTTTCACATTCTTAGTTACCAAAACCCCAAATTGCATGCGAAACCAGCTTTATGTGAGAAAAAAATGACATTACCAGAAAAATGTCTTTTGAGTGTTTTTGAGCCTGATAGGCAATAAAGCACCAAAAAGCAGGGCAATTACATTACATTTGAATAAAACCAATTGTTATCAAGAACTTGCCTTTAAGTGTTTTTGAGCTCCTTGTATACTAAACCGCTAAAACGCAGGCAGAACGAACTTTATGAAGAAACAATAAAATTACCAAAAACATGTATTTTGAGTGTTTTTGATCATGTTATCTATAAAAACGCTTAAATACATGCAAAGAACCTGATATTTAGGAAACAAAAGGACATTACGAGAAACGTATATTATGAGTGTTTTTAAAATTTGTTAAGTACCAAAAACCAAAAACCCACTCTTTATTTAGAAAAATAAATAAATAAAAAAAATAAAAAAAATAGCAATTTTTTTTTTTTTATTATTCATCTTCATAGGTACCGAAATGCCAAAATTCTGGGAAAATTCAAGGCAATTATATGATAAGAGAATATTATCAAAAAAGTTGATTTTAGCTTTTTTTTCGGACCCTAACCAAACCCTAAACTGCACGCAAAGCCTCCAATATAAAGACCTTATCAGAAATATTTCTTTTGAGTGTTTTTCAGCAAGTTAGGCACCAAAATGATAAATGATAAGGAACTCACTTGATATGGGAATCAAAAACAAAATTACTAAAAACGTGTCTTCCCAGTGTTTTACGCAGAAAAACGCTAAAATGGATGCAAACCAACCAATATCAAGAAAGAGAAAAAACATTACCAAAAAGGTATATTTTGAGTGTTTCTGAGCTTGTTACCTATAAAAAAACGCTAAAATTGATACAAAGCACTCTATATTGGGAAAGAAAGGGACATTGCGGGAAAAGTGTATAATGAGTGTATTACAGTTCAAAAGAACACCAAGGCAAAAAACGCAAAAACTCGAGTATATGGAGAAGTTTCCTAGATACCAAAATGCTGAAACTCATGAATAACACTCTTAATTGAGAAACAGAACAACCTTACCAAATTCGTGTATTTTGAGTGTTTTTGATATTCTTAGTTACCAAAAAATACAAATTGCATGCGAAACCACCTTTATGTGAGAAAAAAATGACAATACCAGAAAAGTGTCTTTTAAGTGTTTTTGAGCGTGATAGGCAGTAAAGCACTAAAAAGCAGGGCAATCATATTTCATTGGAATAACACCAATTCATACAAAAAACTTGCCTTTAAGTGTTTTTGAGCTCCTTATATACAAAACTTCTAAAACGCATGGAAAACACCTTTTAAGGACAAACAGAATAACATTACCAAAAACATGTATTTTGAGTGTTTTTGATCATGTTATCTATAAAAACGCTTAAATCCATGCAAAGAACCTTATGTTTGGGAAACGAAAGGACATTACGAGAAACGTGTATTATGAGTGTTTTTAAGTTCCTCAAGTACATAAAAGCTAAATCCCACAAATAGCACTCTTTATTGAGAAAAAATAAATAAGTAAATAAAAAAAATAGGATTTTTTTTTTTGTTATTTATCTTCATAGGTACCGCGTTGCCAAAATTCTGGGAAAATTCAGGACAGTTATATGATAACAGAATATCATCAAAAAAGTTAATTTTAGCCTTTTTTTCGGACTTATGTACCAAACCCTAAAGTGCATGCAAAGCCTCCTATATGAGGAAATTAAACGACCTTATCAGAAATCTGTCTTTTGAGTGTTGTTCAGCATGTTAGGCACCAAAACGATAAATAATAAGGAACTCACTCTATATGGGAATTCAAAACAAAATTACTGAATACTTGTCTTCTCAGTGTTTTACGTAGAAAAACGCTAAAACGGATGCAAACCAACCAATATAAAGAAATAGAAAAACATTACCAAAAAGGTATATTTTGAGTGTTTTTGAGCTTGTTACCTATAAAAAACACAAAAATTGATGCAAAGCACTCTATAATGGGAAAGAAAAGGACATTGCAAGAAAAGTGTATAATGAGTGTTTTATAGTTCAAAAGAAACAAAAAGAACCACAAGGCAAAAAATGCAATAACTAGTGTATGTGAAGAAGTTTCGTAGATACCAAAATGCTTAAACTCATGAACAACACTCTTAATTGAGAAACAGGACAATCTTACTAAATGCGTGTATTTTGAGTGCTTTTCACATTCTTAGTTACCAAAACCCCAAATTGCATGCGAAACCAACTTTATGTGGGAAAAAAAATGACATTACCAGAAAAATGTCTTTTGAGTGTTTTTGAGCGTGTTAGGCAATAAATCACTAAAAAGCAGGGCAATCACATTACATTCGAATAAAACCAATTTTTAACAAGAACTTGCCTTTAAGTGTTTTTGAGCTCCTTATATACCAAAACACTAAAATGCATGCAAAATACACTTTATGGTGAAACAGAATAACATTACCAAAAACATGTAATTTGAGTGTTTTTGATCATATTACCAATAAAAACGCTTAAATACTTGCAAGGAACCCTATTTTTGGGAAACGAAAGGACATTACGAGAAACGTGTATTATGAGTGTTTTTAAGTTCATTAACTACGAAAAAGGTAAAAGCCACAAATTACACTCTTTATTGAGAAAAAAAAATAATTAGATAAAAAAACACGATATTTTTAAAATTCTTATTCATCTTCACAGGTAACGAGGTGCCAAAATTCGGACAAAGTTCAGGAAATTATATGAAATAAGAACATTATCAAAATAGTTAAATTTAGCTTTTTTTTCGGACTGTTATGTACCAAACCCCTAAAGTGCATGCAAAGCCACCTATATGGGGAAATTAAACGTCTTTGCCAGAAAACTGTCTTATGAGTGTTTTTCAGTATGTTAGGAACCAACACGATAAAACCCAAGGAAGTCAATCTAAATGGGAATCCAAAACAAAATTACTGAAAACGTGTCTTTTTGGTGTTTTACGTAGAAAACGCTAAAACGGATGCAAACCAACCAAAATGAAGAAATATAATAACATTACCAAAAAGGTATATTTTGAGTATTTTTTAAATTGTTACCTACAAAAAACGCGAAAATGGATGGAAAGCACTCTATATTGGGAAGCAAATGGACATTACGAGAAACGAGTATAATGAGTGTTTTATAGTTTCACAAGAACCACAAGGCAAAAAACGCAAATCTCGTGTATATAAAGAAGTTTGTTACATTCCAAAATGCTGAAACTCATGAATAAGACTTTTAATTGAGAAACAGAACTGTCTTACCAAATGTGAGTTTTTTTAATGTTTTTCACATTCTTAGTTACGAAAATCCGAAATTACAAGCGAAACTAGTTTTATGTGGGAAAAAATGACATTACCAGAAAAGTGTCTTTTGAGTGTTTTAGAGCGTGATATGCAAGAAAGCACTAAAAATCAGAACAATAACATTACATGGGAATAAAACCAACTTTTACCAAAAACATGCCTTTAAGTGTTTTTAACTCCTTACATAAGAAAATGCTAAAACGCATGCAAAACACCCTTTATGGATAAACAAAATAACATTACTAGAAACATGAATTTAAATTTTTTTTTGATAATGTTACCTATAAAAACGCTTAAATACATGCAAAGAACCCTATGTTTGTGAAACGAAAGGATATTACGAAAATTATGTATTATGAGAGTTTTTAGGTTCCTTAAGTACCAAAAAGCTAAAACATACAAATAACACTCTTTATACAGAAAAAAATAAAAATAAATGAATATTTTTTTTTTCTATTCATCTACATTGGTACCGAGATGCTAAAATTCTAGCAAAACTCAGGGAAATTAGGTAAAGAAAAAAAAATAGCAAAAAATATAATTTTAGCTTTTTTCCGGAGTTATGTACCAAACCCTAAAGTGCATGCAAAGCCACCTATATGGGAAAATTACACGACTTTACCAGAAACCTGTACCAGAAGCAATTTCAACAATATTACTGAAAACGAGTCTTTTCAGAGATTTACGATGAAAAACGCTAAAACGGATGCAAACCAACCAATATGAAAAAAAATAGAAAAACATTACCAAAAAGATATATTTTGAGTGTTTTTAAGCTTGTTACCTACAAAAAAATGCAAAAATGGATGGAAAGCACTCTATATTAGGAAACAAAAGAACATTACGAGAAATAAGAAATAATGAGTGTTTTATAGTTTCAAAAGAACCACAAGGCAATAAACGCAAAAACTCGTGTATATAGAGAAGTTTCTTACAAACCAAAATGATGAAATGCATGAATAACACTTTTAATCGAGAAAGAGAACTACCCTTACCAAATTGTGAATTTTGAGTGTTTTTCACATTATTAGTTACGAAATTGCCAAATTACATGTGAAACTAGCTTTATGTGGGAAAAAAATGACATTACCAGAAAAATATCTTTTGAGTGTTTTTGAGCGTGATATGCAACAAAGCACTAAAAAGCAGAACAATCACATTACTTAGGAATAAAACCAACTTTTACGAAGAACTTGCCTTTAAGTGTTTTTTAACTCCTTACATACCAAAACGCTAAAACGCATGGTACTTAAGGAACTTAAAAACACTCATAATACACGATTTTCGTAATGTCCTTTTCTTATACAAACATAGGGTTCTTTACATGTATTTAAGCGTTTTGGTATGTAAGGAGTTAAAAAACACTTAAAGGCAAGTTCTTCGTAAAAGTTGGTTTTATTCCTAAGTAATGTGATTGTTCTGCTTTTTAGTGCTTTGTTGCATATCACGCTCAAAAACACTCAAAAGACATTTTTCTGGTAATGTCATTTTTTTCCCCACATAAAGCTATTTTCGCATGTAATTTGGCAATTTCGTAACTAATAATGTGAAAAACACTCAAAATTCACAATTTGGTAAGGGTAGTTCTCTTTCTCGATTAAAAGTGTTATTCATGCATTTCATCATTTTGGTTTGTAAGAAACTTCTCTATATACACGAGTTTTTGCGTTTATTGCCTTGTGGTTCTTTTGAAACTATAAAACACTCATTATTTCTTATTTCTCGTAATGTTCTTTTGTTTCCTAATATAGAGTGCTTTCCATCCATTTTTGCATTTTTTTGTAGGTAACAAGCTTAAAAACACTCAAAATATATCTTTTTGGTAATGTTTTTCTATTTTTTCATATTGGTTGGTTTGCATCCGTTTTAGCGTTTTTCATCGTAAATCTCTGAAAAGACTCGTTTTCAGTAATATTGTTGAAATTGCTTCTGGTACAGGTTTCTGGTAAAGTCGTGTAATTTTCCCATATAGGTGGCTTTGCATGCACTTTAGGGTTTGGTACATAACTCCGGAAAAAAGCTAAAATTATATTTTTTTGCTATTTTTTTTTTCTTTACCTAATTTCCCTGAGTTTTTCTGGAATTTTAGCATCTCGGTACCAATGTAGATGAATAGAAAAAAAAAATATTCATTTATTTTTATTTTTTTCTGTATAAAGAGTGTTATTTGTATGTTTTAGCTTTTTGGTACTTAAGGAACCTAAAAACTCTCATAATACATAATTTTCGTAATATCCTTTCGTTTCACAAACATAGGGTTCTTTGCATGTATTTAAGCGTTTTTATAGGTAACATTATCAAAAAAAGATTTAAATTCATGTTTCTAGTAATGTTATTTTGTTTATCCATAAAGGGTGTTTTGCATGCGTTTTAGCATTTTCTTATGTAAGGAGTTAAAAACACTTAAAGGCATGTTTTTGGTAAAAGTTGGTTTTATTCCCATGTAATGTTATTGTTCTGATTTTTAGTGCTTTCTTGCATATCACGCTCTAAAACACTCAAAAGACACTTTTCTGGTAATGTCATTTTTTCCCACATAAAACTAGTTTCGCTTGTAATTTCGGATTTTCGTAACTAAGAATGTGAAAAACATTCAAAAAACTCATATTTGGTAAGACAGTTCTGTTTCTCAATTAAAAGTCTTATTCATGAGTTTCAGCATTTTGGAATGTAACAAACTTCTTTATATACACGAGATTTGCGTTTTTTGCCTTGTGGTTCTTGTGAAACTATAAAACACTCATTATACTCGTTTCTCGTAATGTCCATTTGCTTCCCAATATAGAGTGCTTTCCATCCATTTTCGCGTTTTTTGTAGGTAACAATTTAAAAAATACTCAAAATATACCATTTTGGTAATGTTATTATATTTCTTCATTTTGGTTGGTTTGCATCCGTTTTAGCGTTTTCTACGTAAAACACCAAAAAGACACGTTTTCAGTAATTTTGTTTTGGATTCCCATTTAGATTGACTTCCTTGGGTTTTATCGTGTTGGTTCCTAACATACTGAAAAACACTCATAAGACAGTTTTCTGGCAAAGACGTTTAATTTCCCCATATAGGTGGCTTTGCATGCACTTTAGGGGTTTGGTACATAACAGTCCGAAAAAAAAGCTAAATTTAACGATTTTGATAATGTTCTTATTTCATATATTTTCCTGAACTTTGTCCGAATTTTGGCACCTCGTTACCTGTGAAGATGAATAAGAATTTTAAAAATATCGTGTTTTTTTATCTAATTATTTTTCTTTCTCAATAAAGAGTGTAATTTGTGGCTTTTACCTTTTTCGTAGTTAATGAACTTAAAAACACTCATAATACACGTTTCTCGTAATGTCCTTTCGTTTCCCAAAAATAGGGTTCCTTGCAAGTATTTAAGCGTTTTTATTGGTAATATGATCAAAAACACTCAAATTACATGTTTTTGGTAATGTTATTCTGTTTCACCATAAAGTGTATTTTGCATGCATTTTAGTGTTTTGGTATATAAGGAGCTCAAAAACACTTAAAGACAAGTTCTTGTTAAAAATTGGTTTTATTCGAATGTAATGTGATTGCCCTGCTTTTTAGTGATTTATTGCCTAACACGCTCAAAAACACTCAAAAGACATTTTTCTGGTAATGTCATTTTTTTTCCCACATAAAGTTGGTTTCGCATGCAATTTGGGGTTTTGGTAACTAAGAATGTGAAAAGCACTCAATATACACGCATTTAGTAAGATTGTCCTGTTTCTCAATTAAGAGTGTTGTTCATGAGTTTAAGCATTTTGGTATCTACGAAACTTCTTCACATACACTAGTTATTGCATTTTTTGCCTTGTGGTTCTTTTTGTTTCTTTTGAACTATAAAACACTCATTATACACTTTTCTTGCAATGTCCTTTTCTTTCCCATTATAGAGTGCTTTGCATCAATTTTTTGTGTTTTTTATAGGTAACAAGCTCAAAAACACTCAAAATATACCTTTTTGGTAATGTTTTTCTATTTCTTTATATTGGTTGGTTTGCATCCGTTTTAGCGTTTTTCTACGTAAAACACTGAGAAGACAAGTATTCAGTAATTTTGTTTTGAATTCCCATATAGAGTGAGTTCCTTATTATTTATCGTTTTGGTGCCTAACATGATGAACAACACTCAATAGACAGATTTCTGATAAGGTCGTTTAATTTCCTTATATAGGAGGCTTTGCATGCACTTTAGGGTTTGGTACATAAGTCCGAAAAAAAGGCTAAAATTAACTTTTTTGATGATATTCTGTTATCATATAACTGTCCTGAATTTTCCCAGAATTTTGGCAACGCGGTACCTATGAAGATAAATAACAAAAAAAAAAATCCTATTTTTTTTATTTACTTATTTATTTTTTCTCAATAAAGAGTGCTATTTGTGGGATTTAGCTTTTATGTACTTGAGGAACTTAAAAACACTCATAATACACGTTTCTCGTAATGTCCTTTCGTTTCCCAAACATAAGGTTCTTTGCATGGATTTAAGCGTTTTTATAGATAACATGATCAAAAACACTCAAAATACATGTTTTTGGTAATGTTATTCTGTTTGTCCTTAAAAGGTGTTTTCCATGCGTTTTAGAAGTTTTGTATATAAGGAGCTCAAAAACACTTAAAGGCAAGTTTTTTGTATGAATTGGTGTTATTCCAATGAAATATGATTGCCCTGCTTTTTAGTGCTTTACTGCCTATCACGCTCAAAAACACTTAAAAGACACTTTTCTGGTGTTGTCATTTTTTTCTCACATAAAGGTGGTTTCGCATGCAATTTGTATTTTTTGGTAACTAAGAATATCAAAAACACTCAAAATACACGAATTTGGTAAGGTTGTTCTGTTTCTCAATTAAGAGTGTTATTCATGAGTTTCAGCATTTTGGTATCTAGGAAACTTCTCCATATACTCGAGTTTTTGCGTTTTTTGCCTTGGTGTTCTTTTGAACTGTAATACACTCATTATACACGTTTCCCGCAATGTCCCTTTCTTTCCCAATATAGAGTGCTTTGTATCAATTTTAGCGTTTTTTTATAGGTAACAAGCTCAGAAACACTCAAAATATACCTTTTTGGTAATGTTTTTTCTCTTTCTTGATATTGGTTGGTTTGCATCCATTTTAGCGTTTTTCTGCGTAAAACACTGGGAAGACACGTTTTTAGTAATTTTTTTTTTGATTCCCATATCAAGTGAGTTCCTTATCATTTATCATTTTGGTGCCTAACTTGCTGAAAAACACTCAAAAGAAATATTTCTGATAAGGTCTTTATATTGGAGGCTTTGCGTGCAGTTTAGGGTTTGGTTAGGGTCCGAAAAAAAAGCTAAAATCATCTTTTTTGATAATATTCTCTTATCATATAATTGCCTTGAATATTCCCAGAATTTTGGCATTTCGGTACCTATGAAGATGAATAATAAAAAAAAAAAAAATGCTATTTTTTTATTTTTTTTATTTATTTATTTTTCTAAATAAAGAGTGGGTTTTTGGTTTTTAGTACTTAACAAATTTTAAAAACACTCATAATATACGTTTCTCGTAATGTCCTTTTGTTTCCTAAATATCAGGTTCTTTGCATGTATTTAAGCGTTTTTATAGATAACATGATCAAAAACACTCAAAATACATGTTTTTGGTAATTTTATTGTTTCTTCATAAAGTTCGTTCTGCCTGCGTTTTAGCGGTTTAGTATACAAGGAGCTCAAAAACACTTAAAGGCAAGTTCTTGATAACAATTGGTTTTATTCAAATGTAATGTAAATGCCCTGCTTTTTGGTGCTTTATTGCCTATCAGGTTCCAAAACACTCAAAAGACATTTTTCTGGTAATGTCATTTTTTTCTCACATAAAGCTGGTTTCGCATGCAATTTGGGGTTTTGGTAACTAAGAATGTGAAAAGCTCTCAAAATACACGCGTATAGTAAGGTTGTTCTGTTTCTCAATTACGAATGTTATTCATGAGTTTCAGCATTTTGGTATCTAGGAAACTTCTCCATATCCACAAGCTTTTGCGTTTTTTGCCTTTTGGTTCTTTTGAACTATAAAACACTCATTATACACTTTTCTTGCAATATCCTTTTATTTCCTAATATATAGTGCTTTGCATCAATTTTCGCGTTTTTTGTAGGTAACAAGCTCAAAAACACTCAAAATATACCTTTTTGTTAATGTTTTTCTATTTTTTTTATATTGGTTGGTTTGCATCCGTTTTAGCGTTTTTGTACGTAAAACAGTGAAAAGACATGTTTTCAGTAATTTTGTTTTGGATTCCCATATAGAGTGAGTTCCTTATTTATTTATCGTTTCGGTGCCTAACATTCTGAAAAACACTCAAAAGACACATTTCTTTTAAGGTCGTTTAATTTCCTTATATAGGAGGCTTTTGCATGCACTTTAGGGTTTGGTATATAACAGTCCGAAAAAAAAGCTAAAATTAACTTTTTTGATCATTTTCTTTCATCATATAATAGCCCGGAATTTTCCCAGAATTTTGGTATCTCGGTACCTATGACGATGAATAACAAAAAAAAAAAAAAAAAAAATCCTATTTTTTATTTTTTTATTTATTTATTTTTCTAAATAAAGAGTGTTATTTGTGGGTTTTAGCTTTTTGGTATTTAAGGAACTAAAAAAAACACTCATAATACATATTTCTCGTAATGTCCTTTCGTTTTCCAAACATAAGATTCTTCCCATGTATTTAAGCGTTTTTATAGATAACATGATCAAAAACACTCAAAATACATGTTTTTATTAATGTTATTCTGTTTATCCATAAAAAGGTGTTTTGCATGCGTTTTAGAGTTTTGGTATGTAATGAGCTCAAAAACACCTAAAGGCAAGTTCTTGGTAAAAGTTGGTTTTATTCCCATGTAATGTGATTTCCCTGCTTTTTAGTGATTTATTGCCTAACACGCTCAAAAACACTCGAAAGACATTTTCTGGTAATATTATTTTTTCCCACATAAAGATAGTTTCGCATGGAATTTGGAGTTTTGGTAACTAAGAATGTGAAAAACACTCAAAATACAGGCATTTAGTAACGTAGATCTGTTTCTCAATTAAAAGTCTTATTTATGAGTTTCAGCATTTTGGTATATAAGAAACTTCTTTATGTACACAAGTTTTTGAGTTGTTTGCCTGGTGGTTCTTGTGAAACTATAAAACACTCATTATACACGTTTCTCGTAATGTCCTTTTCTTTCCTAATATAGAGTGCGTTTCATCCATTTTCGCATTTTTTTGTAGGTAACAAGCTCAAAAACACATCAAAACATATCTTTTTGGTAATGTTATTCTATTTCTTCATATTGGTTGGTTTGCATCCGTTTTAGCGTTTTTCTACGTAAATATTGTTGAAATTGCTGAAAAAAAACACTCAAAAGACAGGTTTCCGGTAAAGTTGAGTAATTTCTCCATATAGGTGGCTTTGCATGCACCTCAGGGTTTGGTATATAACTCCGGAAAAAAGCTAAAATTATATTTTCTATAATGATTTTTTTTTTTTTTTTTTACAAAATTTCCCTGAATTTTTTCCAGAATTTTGGTATCTCGGTACCTATAAAGATGAATAAGAAAATTTCTCTATAAAGTGTTATTTGTAAGTGTTAGCTTTTTGGTACTTAAGGAACTTAAAAACACTCATAATACACGATTTTCGTAATGTCCTTTTCTTATACAAACATAGGGTTCTTTACATGTATTTAAGCGTTTTTATAGGTAACGTGATCAAAAACACTCAAAATACATATATTTTGTAATGTTATTCTGTTTCTCCATAAAGGATGTTTTACATGCGTTTTAGCGTTTTGGTATGTAAGGAGTTAAAAAACACTTAAAGGCAAGTTCTTCGTAAAAGTTGGTTTTATTCCTAAGTAATGTGATTGTTCTGCTTTTTAGTGCTTTGTTGCATATCACGCTCAAAAACACTCAAAAGACATTTTTCTGGTAATGTCATTTTTTTCCCACATAAAGCTAGTTTCGCATGTAATTTGGCAATTTCGTAACTAATAATGTGAAAAACACTCAAAATTCACAATTTGGTAAGGGTAGTTCTCTTTCTCGATTAAAAGTGTTATTCATGCATTTCATCATTTTGGTTTGTAAGAAACTTCTCTATATACATGAGTTTTTGCGTTTATTGCCTTGAGGTTCTTTTGAAACTATAAAACACTCATTATTTCTTATTTCTCGTAATGTTCTTTTGTTTCCTAATATAGAGTGCTTTCCATCCATTTTTGCATTTTTTTGTAGGTAACAAGCTTAAAAACACTCAAAATATATCTTTTTGGTAATGTTTTTCTATTTTTTCATATTGGTTGGTTTGCATCCGTTTTAGCGTTTTTCATCGTAAACCTCTGAAAAGACTCGTTTTCAGTAATATTGTTGAAATTGCTTTTGGTACAGGTTTCTGGTAAAGTCGTGTAATTTTCCCATATAGGTGGCTTTGCATGCACTTTAGGGTTTGGTACATAACTCCGGGAAAAAGCTAAAATTATATTTTTTGCTATTTTTTTTTTCTTTACCTAATTTCCCTGAGTTTTGCTAGAATTTTAGCATCTCGGTACCAATGTAGATGAATAGAAAAAAAAAAAAAATATTCATTTATTTTTATTTTTTTCTGTATAAAGAGTGTTATTTGTATGTTTTAGCTTTTTGGTACTTAAGGAACCTAAAAACTCTCATAATACATAATTTTCGTAATATCCTTTCGTTTCACAAACATAGGGTTCTTTGCATGTATTTAAGCGTTTTTATAGGTAACATTATCAAAAAAAAATTTCAATTCATGTTTCTAGTAATGTTATTTTGTTTATCCATAAAGGGTGTTTTGCATGCGTTTTAGCATACTGAAAAACACTCATAAGACAGTTTTCTGGCAAAGACGTTTAATTTCCCCATATAGGAGGCTTTGCATGCACTTTAGTGGTTTGGTACATAACAGTCCGAAGAAAAAGCTAAATTTAACTATTTTGATAATGTTCTTATTTCATATAATTTCCTGAACTTTTACCGAATTTTGGCACCTCGTTACCTGTGAAGATGAATAAGAATTTAAAAAATATCGTGTTTTTTTATCTAATTATTATTTTTTTCTCAATAAAGAGTGTAATTTGTGGCTTTTACCTTTTTCGTAGTTAATGAACTTAAAAGCACTCATAATACACGTTTCTCGTAATGTCCTTTCGTTTCCCAAAAATAGGGTTCCTTGCAAGTATTTAAGCGTTTTTATTGGTAATATGATCAAAAACACTCAAATTACATGTTTTTGGTAATGTTATTCTGTCTCACCATAAAGTGTATTTTGCATGCATTTTAGTGTTTTGGTATATAAGGAGCTCAAAAACACTTAAAGGCAAGTTCTTGTTAAAAATTGGTTTTATTCGAATGTAATGTGATTGCCCTGCTTTTTAGTGATTTATTGCCTAACACGCTCAAAAACACTCAAAAGACATTTTTCTGGTAATGTCATTTTTTTTCCCACATAAAGTTGGTTTCGCATGCAATTTGGGCTTTTGGTAACTAAGAATGTGAAAAGCACTCAAAATACACGCATTTAGTAAGATTGTCCTGTTTCTCAAGAGTGTTGTTCATGAGTTTAAGCATTTTGGTATCTACGAAACTTCTTCACATACACTAGTTATTGCATTTTTTGCCTTGTGGTTCTTTTTGTTTCTTTTGAACTATAAAACACTCATTATACACTTTTCTTGCAATGTCCTTTTCTTTCCCATTATAGAGTGCTTTGCATCAATTTTTGTGTTTTTTATAGGTAACAAGCTCAAAAACACTCAAAATATACCTTTTTGGTAATGTTTTTCTATTTCTTTATATTGGTTGGTTTGCATCCGTTTTAGCGTTTTTCTACGTAAAACACTGAGAAGACAAGTATTCAGTAATTTTGTTTTGAATTCCCATATAGAGTGAGTTCCTTATTATTTATCGTTTTGGTGCCTAACATGCTGAACAACACTCAAAAGACAGATTTCTGATAAGGTCGTTTAATTTCCTCATATAGGAGGCTTTGCATGCACTTTAGGGTTTGGTACATAAGTCCGAAAAAAAGGCTAAAATTAACTTTTTTGATGATATTCTCTTATCATATAACTGTCCTGAATTTTCCCAGAATTTTGGCAACGCGGTACCTATGAAGATAAATATCAAAAAAAAAAATCCTATTTTTTTTTTTTTACTTATTTATTTTTTCTCAATAAAGAGTGCTATTTGTTGGATTTAGCTTTTATGTACTTGAGGAACTTAAAAACACTCATAATACACGTTTCTCATAATGTCCTTTCGTTTCCCAAACATAAGGTTCTTTGCATGGATTTAAGCGTTTTTATAGATAACATGATAAAAAACACTCAAAATACATGTTTTTTGGTAATGTTATTCTGTTTGTCCTTAAAAGGTGTTTTCCATGCGTTTTAGAAGTTTTGTATATAAGGAGCTCAAAAACACTTAAAGGCAAGTTTTTTGTATGAATTGGTGTTATTCCAATGAAATATGATTGCCCTACTTTTTAGTGCTTTACTGCCTATCACGCTCAAAAACACTTAAAAGACACTTTTCTGGTATTGTCATTTTTTTTCTCACATAAAGGTGGTTTCGCATGCAATTTGTATTTTTTGGTAACTAGGAATATCAAAAACACTCAAAATACACGAATTTGGTAAGGTTGTTCTGTTTCTCAATTAAGAGTGTTATTCATGAGTTTCAGCATTTTGGTATCTAGGAAACTTCTCCATATACTCGAGTTTTTGCGTTTTTTGCCTTGGTGTTCTTTTGAACTGTAATACACTCATTATACACTTTTCCCGCAATGTCCCTTTCTTTCCCAATATAGAGTGTTTTGTATCAATTTTAGCGTTTTTTTATAGGTAACAAGCTCAGAAACACTCAAAATATACCTTTTTGGTAATGTTTTTTCTCTTTCTTGATATTGGTTGGTTTTTTATTTATTTATTTTTCTAAATAAAGAGTGGGTTTTTGGTTTTTGGTACTTAACAAATTTAAAAACACTCATAATATACGTTTCTCGTAATGTCCTTTTGTTTCCTAAATATCAGGTTCTTTCCATGTATTTAAGCGTTTTTATAGATAACATGATCAAAAACACTCAAAATACATGTTTTTGGTAATTTTATTGTTTCTTCATAAAGTTCGTTTTGCCTGCGTTTTAGCGGTTTAGTATACAAGGAGCTCAAAAACACTTAAAGGCAAGTTCTTGATAACAATTGGTTTTATTCAAATGTAATGTAATTGCCCTGCTTTTTGGTGCTTTATTGCCTATCAGGCTCAAAAACCCTCAAAAGACATTTTTCTGGTAATGTCATTTTTTTTCTCACATAAAGCTGGTTTCGCATGCAATTTGGGGTTTTGGTAACTAAGAATGTGAAAAGCTCTCAAAATACACGCGTATAGTAAGGTTGTTCTGTTTCTCAATTAGGAATGTTATTCATGAGTTTCAGCATTTTGGTATCTAGGAAACTTCTCCATAACGATAAATTTTTGCGTTTTTTGCCTTTTGGTTCTTTTGAACTATAAAACACTCATTATACACTTTTCTTGCAATGTCCTTTTATTTCCATATATATAGTGCTTTGCATCAATTTTCGCGTTTTTTGTAGGTAACAAGCTCAAAAACACTCAAAATATACCTTTTTGTTAATGTTTTTCTATTTTTTTTTATATTGGTTGGTTTGCATCCGTTTTAGCGTTCTTGTACGTAAAACAGTGAAAAGACATGTTTTCAGTAATTTTGTTTTGGATTCCCATATAGAGTGAGTTCCTTATTTATTTATCGTTTCGGTGCCTAACATTCTGAAAAACACTCAAAAGACACATTTCTTTTAAGGTCGTTTAATTTCTTCATATAGAAGGCTTTGCATGCACTTTAGGGTTTGGTATATATCAGTCCGAAAAAAAAGCTAAAATTAACTTTTTTTATCATTTTCTTTCATCATATAATAGCCCGGAATTTTCCCAGAATTTTGGTATCTCGGTACCTATGACGATGAATAACAAAAAAAAAAAAAAAAAAAAAATCCTATTTTTTTATTTTTTATTTATTTATTTTTCTAAATAAAGAGTGTTATTTGTGGGTTTTAGCTTTTTGGTATTTAAGGAACTAAAAAAACACTCATAATACATATTTCTCGTAATGTCCTTTCGTTTCCCAAACATAAGATTCTTTGCATGTATTTAAGCGTTTTTATAGATAACATGATCAAAAACACTCAAAATACATGTTTTTGGTAATGTTCTTCTGTTTTTCCATAAAAAGGTGTTTTGCATGCGTTTTAGAGTTTTGGTATGTAATGCGCTCAAAAACTCTTAAAGGCAAGTTCTTGGTAAAAGTTGGTTTTATTCCCATGTAATGTGATTTCCCTGCTTTTTAGTGATTTATTGCCTAACACGCTCAAAAACACTCGAAAGACATTTTCTGGTAATATTATTTTTTTCCCACATAAAGATAGTTTCGCATGGAATTTGGAGTTTTGGTAACTAAGAATGTGAAAAACACTCAAAATACAGGCATTTAGTAAGGTAGATCTGTTTCTCAATTAAAAGTCTTATGAGTTTCAGCATTTTGGTATATAAGAAAATTCTTTATGTACACAAGTTTTTGAGTTGTTTGCCTTGTGGTTCTTGTGAAACTATAAAACACTCATTATACACGTTTCTCGTAATGTCCTTTTCTTTCCTAATATAGAGTGCGTTTCATCCATTTTCGCATTTTTTTGTAGGTAACAAGCTCAAAAACACATCAAAACATATCTTTTTGGTAATGTTATTCTATTTCTTCATATTGGTTGGTTTGCATCCGTTTTAGCGTTTTTCTACGTAAATATTGTTGAAATTGCTGAAAAAAAACACTCAAAAGACAGGTTTCCGGTAAAGTTGAGTAATTTCTCCATATAGGTGGCTTTGCATGCACCTCAGGGTTTGGTACATAACTCCGGAAAAAAGCTAAAATTATATTTTTAATAATGATTTTTTATTTTTTTTTACAAAATTTCCCTGAATTTTTTCCAGAATTTTGGTATCTCGGTACCTATAAAGATGAATAAGAAAATTTCCCTATAAAGTGTTATTTGTAAGTGTTAGCTTTTTGGTACTTAAGGAACTTAAAAACACTCATAATACACGATTTTCGTAATGTCCTTTTCTTATACAAACATAGGGTTCTTTACATGTATTTAAGCGTTTTTATAGGTAACGTGATCAAAAACACTCAAAATACATATTTTTTGTAATGTTATTCTGTTTCTCCATAAAGGATGTTTTACATGCGTTTTAGCGTTTTGGTATGTAAGGAGAAAAAAAACACTTAAAGGCAAGTTCTTCGTAAAAGTTGGTTTTATTCCTAAGTAATGTGATTGTTCTGCTTTTTAGTGCTTTGTTGCATATCACGCTCAAAAATACTCAAAAGACATTTTTCTGGTAATGTCATTTTTTTTCCCACATAAAGCTAGTCCCGCATGTAATTTGGCAATTTCGTAACTAATAATGTGAAAAACACTCAAAATACACAATTTGGTAAGGGTAGTTCTCTTTCTCGATTAAAAGTGTTATTCATGCATTTCATCATTTTGGTTTGTAAGAAACTTCTCTATATACACGAGTTTTTGCGTTTATTGCCTTGTGGTTCTTTTGAAACTATAAAACACTCATTATTTCTTATTTCTCGTAATGTTCTTTTGTTTTCTAATATAGAGTGCTTTCCATCCATTTTTGCATTTTTTGTAGGTAACAAGCTTAAAAACACTCAAAATATATCTTTTTGATAATGTTTTTCTATTTTTTCATATTGGTTGGTTTGCATCCGTTTTAGCGTTTTTCATCGTAAATCTCTGAAAAGACTCGTTTTCAGTAATATTGTTGAAATTGCTTCTGGTACAGGTTTCTGGTAAAGTCGTGTAATTTTCCCATATAGGTGGCTTTACATGCACTTTAGGGTTTGGTACATAACTCCGGAAAAAAGCTAAAATGATATTTTTTGCTATTTTTTTTTCTTTACCTAATTTCCCTGAGTTTTGCTAGAATTTTAGCATCTCTGTACCAATGTAGATGCATAGAAAAAAAAAATATTCATTTATTTATTTATTTTTCTGTATAAAGAGTGTTATTTGTATGTTTTAGCTTTTTGGTACTTAAGGAACCTAAAAACTCTCATAATACATAATTTTCGTAATATCCTTTCGTTTCACAAACATAGGGTTCTTTGCATGTATTTAAGCGTTTTTATAGGTAACATTATCAAAAAAAAATTTAAATTCATGTTTCTAGTAATGTTATTTTGTTTATCCATAAAGGGTGTTTTGCATGCGTTTTAGCATTTTCTTATGTAAGGAGTTAAAAAGACTTAAAGGCATGTTTTTGGTAAAAGTTGGTTTTATTCCCATGTAATGTTATTGTTCTGATTTTTAGTGCTTTCTTGCATATCACGCTCTAAAACACTCAAAAGACACTTTTCTGGTAATGTCATTTTTTCCCACATAAAACTAGTTTCGCTTGTAATTTCGGATTTTCGTAACTAAGAATGTGAAAAACATTCAAAAAACTCACATTTGGTAAGACAGTTGTTTCTCAATTAAAAGTCTTATTCATGAGTTTCAGCATTTTGGAATGTAACAAACTTCTTTATATACACGAGATTTGCGTTTTTTTGCCTTGTGGTTCTTGTGAAACTATAAAACACTCATTATACTGGTTTCTCGTAATGTCCATTTGCTTCCCAATATAGAGTGCTTTCCATCCATTTTCGCGTTTTTTGTAGGTAACAATTTAAAAAATACTCAAAATATACCTTTTTGGTAATGTTATTATATTTCTTCATTTTGGTTGATTTGCATCCGTTTTAGCGTTTTCTACGTAAAACACCAAAAAGACACGTTTTCAGTAATTTTGTTTTGGATTCCCATTTAGATTGACTTCCTTGGGTTTTATCGTGTTGGTTCCTAACATACTGAAAAACACTCATAAGACAGTTTTCTGGCAAAGACATTTAATTTCCCCATATAGGTGGCTTTGCATGCACTTTAGGGGTTTGGTACATAATAGTCCGAAAAAAAAGCTAAATTTAACTATTTTGATAATGTTCTTATTTCATATAAATTCCTGAACTTTGTCCGAATTTTGGCACCTCGTTACCTGTGAAGATGAATAAGAATTTTAAAAATATTGTGTTTTTTTATCTAATTAAATTTTTTTCTCAATAAAGAGTGTAATTTGTGGCTTTTACCTTTTTCGTAGTTAATGAACTTAAAAACACTCATAATACACGTTTCTCGTAATGTCCTTTCGTTTCCCAAAAATAGGGTTCCTTGCAAGTATTTAAGCGTTTTTATTGGTAATATGATCAAAAAACACTCAAATTACATGTTTTTGGTAATGTTATTCTGTTTCACCATAAAGTGTATTTTGCATGCATTTTAGTGTTTGGTATATAAGGAGCTCAAAAACACTTAAAGGCAAGTTCTTGTTAAAAATTGGTTTTATTCGAATGTAATGTGATTGCCCTTCTTTTTAGTGATTTATTGCCTAATACGCTCAAAAACACTCAAAAGACATTTTTCTGGTAATGTCATTTTTTTTTCCCACATAAAGTTGGTTTCGCATGCAATTTAAGGTTTTGGTAACTAAGAATGTGAAAAGCACTCAATATACACGCATTTAGTAAGATTGTCCTGTTTCTAAATTAAGAGTGTTGTTCATGAGTTTAAGCATTTTGGTATCTACGAAACTTCTTCACATACACTAGTTATTGCATTTTTTGCCTTGTGGTTCTTTTTGTTTCTTTTGAACTATAAAACACTCATTATACACTTTTCTTGCAATGTCCTTTTTTTTCCCATTATAGAGTGCTTTGCATCAATTTTTGTGTTTTTTATAGGTAACAAGCTCAAAAACACTCAAAATATACCTTTTTGGTAATGTTTTTCTATTTCTTTATATTGGTTGGTTTGCATCCGTTTTAGCGTTTTTCTACGTAAAACACTGAGAAGACAAGTATTCAGTAATTTTGTTTTGAATTCCCATATAGAGTGAGTTCCTTATTATTTATCGTTTTGGTGCCTAACATGCTGAACAACACTCAAAAGACAGATTTCTGATGAGGTCGTTTAATTTCCTCATATAGAAGGCTTTGCATGCACTTTAGGGTTTGGTACATAAGTCCGAAAAAAAGGCTAAAATTAACTTTTTTGATGATATTCTGTTATCATATAACTGTCCTGAATTTTCCCAGAATTTTGGCAACGCGTTATCTATGAAGATAAATAAAAAAATAAAAATCCTATTTTTTTTATTACCTTATTTATTTTTTTCTCAATAAAGAGTGCTATTTGTGGGATTTAGCTTTTATGTACTTGAGGAACTTAAAAACACTCATAATACACGTTTCTCGTTATGTCCTTTCGTTTCCCAAACATAAGGTTCTTTGCATGGATTTAAGCGTTTTTATAGATAACATGATAAAAAACACTCAAAATACATGTTTTTGGTAATGTTATTCTGTTTGTCCTTAAAAGGTGTTTTCCATGCGTTTTAGAAGTTTTGTATATAAGGAGCTCAAAAACACTTAAAGGCAAGTTTTTTGTATGAATTGGTGTTATTCCATTGAAATATGATTGCCCTGCTTTTTAGTGCTTTACTGCCTATCACGCTCAAAAACACTTAAAAGACATTTTTCTGGTACTGTCATTTTTTTCTCACATAAAGGTGGTTTCGCATGCAATTTGGGGTTTTGGTAACTAAGAATGTGAAAAGCACTCAAAATGCACGCATTTAGTAAGGTTGTTCTTTTTCTCAATTAAGAGTGTTATTCATGAGTTTCAGCATTTTGGTATCTAGGAAATCTCTCCATATACACGATTTTTTGCGTTTTTTGCTTTGTGGTTTTTTGGAACTATAAAACACTCATTATACACTTTTCTTGCAATGTACTTTTGTTTCCCATTATAGAGTGCTTTGCATCAATTTTCATGTTTTTTTTTGTAGGTAAAAAGCTCAAAACACTCAAAATATACCTTTTTTGGTAACGTTTTTCTATTTCTTGATATTGCTTGGTTTCCATCCGTTTTAACGTTTTTCTACGTAAAACACTGATAAGACACGTTTTCAGTAACTTTGTTTTGGATTCCCATATAGATTGAGTTCCTTATTATTTATCGTTTTGGTGCTTAACATACTAAAAAACACTCAAAACAAAGATTTCTGGTAAGGTCATTTAATTTCCTCATATTGGAGGCTTTGCATGCATTTTAGGGTTTGGTACATAAAACTCTGAAAAAAAAAAGCTGAAATTAACTTTTTTGATAATATTCTTTTATCACATAATTGCCCTGATTTTTCCCAGAATTTTGGGTTCTCGGTACCTATGAAGATGAATAACAAAAAAGAAAACTATTTTATTTTTCTATTTTTTCATTTTCTAAATAAAGACTATTATTTGTGGGTTTTATAATTTTGGTACTTAAGGAACTTAAAAAAAAACACTCATAATACACGTTTCTCGTAATGTCCTTTTGTTTCCCAAACATAATGATCTTTGCATGTATTTAAGCATGATGAAAAACACTCAAAATACATGTTTTTGTTAATGTTATTCTGTTTCTCCGTAAAGTTTGATTTGCATGCGTTTTAGCGGTTTGGTATATAAGGGGTTAAAAAACACTTAAAGGCAAGTTCTTCGTAAAAGTTGTTTTTTTTCCCATGTAATGTGATCGTTCTGCTTTTTAGTGCTTTGTTTCATATCCCTCTGAAAAACACTCAAAAGACACTTTTCTGGTAATGTCATTTTTTTTCCCACATGAAGCTAGTTTCGCATGTAATGTGGCATTTTCGTAACTAAGAATGTGAAAAACACTCAAAATACACAATTTGTTAAGGTAGTTCTTTTATCGATAAAAAGTGTTATTCATGCATTTATTCATTTTGGTATGTAAGAAATTTCTCTATATACACGAATTTTTGCGTTTATTGCCTTGTGGTTCTTTTAAAACTATAAAACACTCATTATATACGTTTCTCGTAATGTCCTTTTGTTAAACAATATAGAATGCTTTACATCCATTTTTGCATTTATTGTAGGTAACAAGCTCAAAAACAAAATATATCTTTTTGGTAATGTTATTCTATTTCTTCATATAGGATGGTTTGTATCCGATTTAGCGTTTTTCTACGTAAAACACCGAAAAGACACGTTTTCAGTAATTTTCTTTTGGATTCACATATTGACTGACTTCCATATTATTTATCGTTTTGGTGCCTAACATGCTGAAAACACTGAAAAGACAGGTTTCTGGTAAAGTCGTTTAATCTATTTCTTCATATTGATTGGTTTCCATCCGTTTTAGCGTTTTTCTACGTAAAACACCGAAAAGACACGTTTTCAGTAATTTTGTTTTCGACTCCCGAAGAATATTGCATCTTAGTACCTATGAAGATGAATAACAAAGAAAAAAAAATGTTTTATTATTATTTTTTTCTTTATAAAGAGTGTTATTTGTGGGTTTTAGCTTTTTTGGTACGTAAGGAACTTAAAAACACTCATAATACACGATTCTCGTAATGTCCTTTCGTTTCCCCAACATAAGGTTCTTTGCATTTATTTAACACTCATTATACACGTTTCTCGTTATGTCCTTTTTTTTCCTTATATAGAGTGCTTTGCATCCATTTTCGCGTTTTTTTATGTAACAAGCTCAAAAACACACAAAATATATTTTTTTGTAATGTTATTCTATTTCTTCATATTGGTTGGTTTGCATCCGTTTTAGCGTTTTTCTACGGAAATCTTTTACACGTTTCCACGTAATTTTGTTTTGGATTTCCATATAGAGTGACTTTCATATTATTTATCGTTTTGGTGCCTAACATGCTTTTTGGTGCCTTTTCCTTCCCAATATAGAGTGCTTTCCATCCATTTTCGCGTTTTTTGTAGGTAACAATTTAAAAAACACTCAAAATATACCTTTTTGGTAATGTTCTTTTATTTCTTCATTTTGGTTGGTTTGCATCCATTTTAGCGTTTACTACGTAAAACACCGAAAAGACACGTTTTCAGTAATTTTGTTTTGAATTCCCATATAGATTGAGTTCCTTAGGTTTTATCGTGTTGGTTCCTAACATACTGAAAAACACTCATAAGACAGTTTTCTGACAAAGACGTTTAATTTCCCCATATAGGTGGCTTTGCATGCACTTTAGGGTTTGGTACATAACAGTCCGAAAAAAAACCTAAATTTAACTTTTTTGATAATGTTCTTATTTTATATAATTTCCTGAACTTTGCCCGAATTTTGGCACCTCGTTACCTGTGAAGATGAATAAGAATGAAAGAAAATGTCGTATTTTTTTTATTTATTTATTCTTTTTTTTTCAATAAAGAGTGTAATTTGTGGCTTTTAGCTTTTTCGTACTTAATGAACTTAAAAACACTCATAATACACGTTTCTCGTAATGTCCTTTCATTTCCAAAAAATAGGGTTCTTTGCATGTATTTAAGCGTTTCATTGGTAACATGATCAAAAACACTAAAAATACATGTTTTTGGTAACGTTATTCTGTTTCACAATAAAGTGTATTTTGCATGCATTTTAGTGTTTTCGTATAAAAAGAGCTCAAATACACTTAAAGGCAAGTTCTTGTTAAAAATTGGTTTTATTCCAATGTAATGTGATTGCTCTGCTTTTTAGTGCTTTATTGCCTAACACCCTCAAAAACACTCAAAAGACATTTTTCTGGTAATGTCATTTTTTTCCCACATGAAGCTGGTTTCGCATGCAATTTGGGGTTTCGGTAACTAAGGATGTGAAAAACACTCAAAATACACGCATTTAGTAAGATTGTTCTGTTTCTCAATTAAGAGTGTTGTTCCAGAGTTTCAGCATGTTGGAATGTAAGAAACTTTTCTATATACACGAGTTTTTGCGTTTTTTGCCTTTTAGTTCTTGTGAAACTATAAAACACTCATTATACACGTTTCTCGTAATGTCCTTCTGCTTCCCAATATAGAGTGCTTTCCATCCATTTTCGCGTTTTTTGTAGGTAACAATTTCAAAAACACTCAAAATATACCTTTTTGGTAATGTTATTTTATTTCTTCATATTGGTTGGTTCGCATCCGGTTAAAACACGGAAAAGACACGTTTTTAGTAATTTTGTTTTGGATTCCCATATAGATTGACTTCCATGTTATTTATCGTGTTGGTTCCTAGCATGCTGAAAAACACTCATAAGACTGTTTTCTGGCAAAGACGTTTAATTTCCCCATATAGGTGGCTTTGCATGCACTTTAGGGGTTTGGTACATAACAGTCCGAAAAAAAAGCTAAATTTAACTTTTTTGATAATGTTCTTATTTCACATATTTTCCTGAATTTTGCCCGAATTTTCGCATCTCGGTACCTGTGAAGATGAATAAGAGAAAAAATATTGTATTTTTTAAAATTTATTTATTGTTTCTCAATAAAGAGTGTTATTTGTGGCTTTTAGCTTTTTGGTAATTAATGAACTTAAAAACACTCATAACACACGTTTCTCGTAATCTCCTTTCGTTTCCCAAAAATACTGTTCTTTGCATGTATTTATTTTTATTGGTAACATGATCAAAAACACTCAAAATACATGTTTTTGGTAATGTTATTCTGTTTCACCATAAAGAGTGTTTTGCATGCGTTTTAGTGTTTTGGTATATAAGGAGCTCAAACACACTTAAAGGTAAAGGTTTACCAAGGTTCTTGGTAAAAATTCTTTTTCCTCCAATGTAATGTGATTGTACTCCTTTTTAGTGCTTTATTGCCTATCACGCTCAAAAACAATCAAAAGACACTTTTCTGGTAAAGTTATTTTTTTCCCACATAAAGCTGGTTTCGCATGCAATTTGGGTTTTTCGTAACTAAGAATGTGAAAAACACTCAAAATACACGCATTTATTAAGGTTGTTCTGTTTCTCAATTAGGAGTGTTATACATGAGTTTTAGCATTTTTATATCTAGGAAACCTCTCCATATACACGAGATTTTGCGTTTTTTGCCTTGTGGTTGTTTTCAACTATAAAAAAAACTCATTATACACTTTTCTTGGAATGTCATTTTTTTTTCCCCAATATAGAGTGCTTTGTATCAATTTTTGCACTTTTTGTAGGTAAAAAGCTCAAAAACACTCAAAATATACGTTTTTAGTAACGTTTTTCTATTTCTTGATATTGGTTGCTTTGCATCCGTTTTAGCATTTTTCTACGTAAAACACCGAGAAGACACGTTTTCAGTAACTTTATTTTGGATTCATATATAGTGAGTTCCTTATTATTTATCGTTTTTGTGCCTAACATGCTAAAAAAAAAACACTCAAAACACAGATTTCTGGTATGGTCGTTTAATTTCCTCTTATAGGAGGCTTTGCATGCACTTTAGGGTTTGGTACATAACAGTCCGAAAAAAAAAAGCTGAAAATAACGTTTTTGATAATATTATTTTATCATATGATTGCCCTGAATTTTTTTAAGAATTTTGGCATCTCGGTACCTATGAATATGAATAACAAAAAAAAAAAAAATTCCTTTTTTTTTATTTTTTTTTTATTTTCTAAATAAAGAGTGTTATTTGTGGGTTTTAGCTCTTTCGTACTTAAGGAACTTAAAAAAATAAACACTCATAATACACGTTTCTCGTAATGTCCTTTTGTTTCCCAAACATAATGTTCTTTGCATGTAATTAGGCGTTTTTATAGATAACATGATCAAAAACACTCAAAATACATGTTTTTGGTAATGTTATTCTTTTTCTCCTTAAAGTTTGTTTTGCATGCGTTTTAGCGGTTTGGCATATAAGGAGCTCAAAAACACTTAAAGGCAAGGTTTTGGTATAAATTAGTGTTATTCCAATGTAATATGATTGCACTTGTTTTTAGTGCTTTATTGCCTATCACGCTCAAAAACACTTAAAAGACACTTTTCTGGTAATGTCATTTTTTTCTCACATAAAGGTTGTTTCGCATGCAATTTGGGGTTTTGGTAACTAAGACTGTGAAAAGCACTCAAAATACACGCATTTAGTAAGGTTGATCTGTTTTTCAATTAAGAGTTTCATGATTCATGAGTTTCAGCATTTTGGTATCTAGGAGCCTTCTCCATATACAGGAGCTGTTGTGTTTTTTGCCTTTTGGTTCTTTTGATCTATGAAAAACTCATTATACACTTTTCTTGCAAAGTCCTTTTGTTTTCTAATATAGAGTGCTTTGCATCAATTTTCGCGTATTTTGTAACAAGCTCAAAAACACTCAAAATATACCTTTTTGGTAATGTTTTCTATTTCTTGATATTGGTTGGTTTGCATCCGTTTTAGCGTTTTTCTACGTATAACACAAAAAAACACGTTTTCAGCAATTTTGTTTTGGATTCTCATATAGAGTGAGTTCCTTATTATTTATCGTTTTGGTGCCTAACATGCTGGAAAACACTCAAAAAACAGATTTCTGGTAAGGTCGTTTAATTTCCTCATATAGGAGGCTTTGGATGCACTTTAGGATTTGGTACAAAACTGTCCGAAAAAAAAAAGCTAAAATTAACTTTTTTGATAATTTTCTTTTATGATATAATAGCTCTGAATTTTCGCAGAATTTTGGTATCTCCGTACCTATGAAGATAAAAAAAAAAAAAAAATCCTATTTTTTTATTTTCTTACTTTTTTTTTAAATAAAGATTGTTATTTGTGGGATTTAGCTTTTTGGTACTTAAGGAACTTAAAAACACCTACAATACACGTTTCTCGTTGTGTCCTTTCGTTTCGCAAACATAAGGTTCTTTGCATGTATTTAAGCGTTTTTATAGATAACATGATGAAAAACACTCAAAATATATGTTTATGGTAATTTTATTCTGTTTCTCCATAAAAGGTGTTTTGCATGCGTTTTAGCGTTTTGGTATGTAATGAGCTCAAAAACACTTAAAAGCAAGTTCTTGCAAAGATTTGGTTTTATTCCCATGTAATGTGATTGCCCTTCCTTTTAGTGCTTTATTGCGTAACACGCTCAAAACACTCAAAAGATATGCAAGACCTCGCATATAAGGAAATTAAAGACCTTACCAAAAATCTGTCTTTTGAGTGTTTTTCAGCATGTTATGCACCAAAACGATAAATAATGAGGAACTCACTCTAGGTGGGAATCCAAAAAGAAAATTACTGAAAACGTGTCTTCTCAGTGTTTTACGTAGAAAAACGCTAAAACTGATGCAAACCAACCAATATCAAGAAGCAGAAAAACATTACCAAAAATGTATATTTTGAGTGTTTTTGAGCTTGTTACCTAGAAAAAAAACGCAAAAATTGATACAAAGCACTCTATATTGGAAAACAACGGGACATTGCGAAAAAAGTGTATAATGAATGTTTTATAATTAAAAAAAAACAACAACGCAAAAAACGCAAAAACTCGTGTATATGGAGAAGTTTCCTAGATACCAAAATGCTGAAACTCATGAATAACACTCTTAATTGAGAAACAGAACAACCTTACTAAATGCGTGTCAAAAACACTAAAAGGCAAGTTCTTCGTAAAAGTTGGTTTTATTCCCATGTAATGTGATTGCCCTGCTTCTTACTGCTTTATTGCCTAACACGCTCAAAAACACTCAATAGACACTTTTCTTAAAATGTCATTTTTTTCCATATAAAGCTAGTTTCGCATGGAATTTGGAGTTTTGGTAACTAAGAATGTAAAAAAACACTCAAAATACACGCATTTAGTAAGGTTGCTTTGTTTCTTGATTAAGAGTGTTATTCGTGAGTTTCAGTATTTTGGTATCCTAGAAACTTCTCCACACAGACGAGTTTTTGCGTTTTTTGCCTTGTGATTCTGGTGAAACTATAAAACACTCATTATACACAGTTCTCGTTATGTCCTTTTTTTTCTAATATACAGTGCTTTGCATCCATTTTTGCGTTTTTTTTATGTAACAAGCTCAAAAACACACAAAATATACTTTTCTGGTAATGTTATTATTCTATTTTTTCATATTGTTTGGTTTGCATCCGTTTTAGCATTTTTTTAGGTAAATCTTTTAAAAGACACGTTTTCAGTAATTTTGTTTTGGATTTCCATATAGAGTGACAATCATATTATCTATCGTTGGTATGATGCCTAACATGCGGAAAAACACTGAAAAGACTGGTTTCTTGTAAAGTGGTTAAATTTTCCCAAATAGGTGGCTTTGCATACATTTTATGGTTTGGTACATAACTCCGAAAAAAAAGGTAAAATTAACTTTTTCGATAATGTTCTTTTTTCCATATATTTTCCCTGAATTTTAGCAAAATTTTGGCATCTTGGTACCTCTGAACATCAATAAGAAAAAAAAAATGCCATTTATCTATTTATTTATTTATTTTTCTCTATAAAGAGTATTATTTGTAGGTTTTAACGTTTTGGTACTTAAGAAACTTAAAAAACATTCATAATACACATTTCTCGTAATGTCCTTTCGTTTCCCAAATATAGGGATCTTTGCATGTATTTAAGCGTTTTTATAGGTAACATGATAAAAAAAAAAACACTCAAAAACACTTGTTTTTTGGTAATGTTATTCTGCTTCTCCGTAAAGGAGTGTTTTGCATGCGTTTTAGCGATTTGGTATGTAAGGAGCTGAAAAACACTTCAAGGCAAGTTCTTGGTAAAAATTGGTTTTATTCCAGTGTAATATGATTGCCCTGCTTTTTAGTGCTTTATTGCCTAACACGTTCAAAAACACTCAAAAGACACTTCTGGTAATGTCATTTTTTTTCCCACATAAAGGTAGTTTCGCATGCTATTTGGGGTTTTGCTAACTAAGAATGTGAAAAAAAAACACTCAAAATACACGCATTTGGTAATGTTGTTCTGTTTCTCAATTAAGACTGTTATTCATGAGTTTCAGCATTTTGGTATCTAAGAAACTTCTTTATATACACGAGTTTTTGCGTTTTTTGCCTTGTGGTTCTTGTGAACCGCAAGTTCTTTTCCCCGAAAATAATAAGACAATCATTATACACGTTTCTCGTAATGACCTTTTCTTTCCCAATAGGGACTGTTTTGCATCCATTTTCGTGTTTTTTTTTTTGTAGGTAACAAGCTCAAAAACACTCAAAATATACCTTTTTGGTAATATTATTCTACTTCTTCATATTGGTTGGTTTGCATCCGTTTTAGCGTTTTTCTACGTAAAACACCGAAAAGACACGTTTTCAGTAATTTTGTTTTCGATTCCCAAAGAATATTGCCAGAATTTTAGCATCTTAGTACCTATGAAGATGAATAACAGAAAAAAATTATTTTTTATTTATTTTTTTCTCTATAAAGAGTATTATTTGATGGTTTTAGCTTTTTGGGTACTTAACGAACTTAAAAACACTCAAAATACACGTTTCTCGTAATGTCCTTTCGTTTCCCCAACATAAGGTTCTTTGCATGTATTTAAGCGTTTTTATAAATAACATGATCAAAAACACTCAAAATACATGTTTTTGGTAATGTTACTCTATTTCTCCATAAAGGGTGTTTTACATGCGTTTTAGCGTTTTGGTATGTAAGGAGTTAAAAACACTTAAAGGCAAGTTCTTCGTAAAAGTTGGTTTTATTCGTATATAATGTGATTATTCTGCTTTTTTTTGCTTTATTGCATATCACGCTCAAAAACACTCAAAAGACACTTTTCTGATAATGTCACTTTTTTCCCAAATAAAGCTAGTTTCGCATGTAATTTTGGATTTTCGTAACTAAGAATGTGAAAACCACTCAAAAAGCACAATTTGGTAAGGTAGGTCTGTTTATCGATTAAAAGTGTTATACATGCATTTCATCATTTTGGTATGTAAGAAATTTCTCTATATACACGAGTTATTGCGTTTATTGCCTTGTGTTTCTTTTAAAACTATAAAACTCTCATTATACATGATTCTCGTAATGTCCTTTTGTTTCCTAATATAGAGTGCTTTACATCCATTTTTGCATTTTTTTGTAGGTAACAAGCTCAAAAACACTCAAAATATATCTTTTTGGTAATGTTATTCTATTTCCTAATATAGGTTGGTTTGCATCCACTTTAGCGTTTTTCTACGTAAAACACTGAAAAGACACGTTTTCAGTAATTTTGTTTTGGATTCACATATTGACTGACTTCCATATTATTTATCATTTTGGTGCCTAACATGCTGAAAAACACTGAAAAGACAGGTTTCTGGTAAAGTCGTTTAACATCTCTATATAGGTAGCTTTGCATGCACTTTAGTGTTTGGTACATAACAATCCGAAAAAAAAGCTATAATTAACTTTTTGGGTAATGTTCTTTTTTCCACATAAATTCCCTGAATTTTGGCAGAATTTTGGCATCTCGGTACTTATAAGGATGAATAACAAAAAAAAGAAATCCCATTTTTTAATTTTTTTGTTTATTATTATTTTTTTTCTAATTAAAGAGTGTTATTTGTGGGTTTTAGCTTTTAGGTACTGAAGGAACTTAATAAAACACTCATAATACACGTTTCTCGTAATGTCCTTTCGTTTCCCAAACATAAGGTTCTTTGCATGTATTTAAGCGTTTTTATAGATAACATGATCAAAAACACTCAAAATACATGTATTTGGTAATATTATTCTGTTTCTCCATAAAATGTATTTTGCATGCGTTTTAGCATTTTGGTTTGTAAGGAGCTCAAAAACACTTAAAAGCAAGTTCTTGCAAAGATTTGGTTTTATTCCCATGTAATGTGATTGCCCTTCCTTTTAGTGCTTTATTGCGTAACACGCTCAAAACACTCAAAAGATATGCAAGACCTCGCATATAAGGAAATTAAAGACCTTACCAAAAATCTGTCTTTTGAGTGTTTTTCAGCATGTTATGCACCAAAACGATAAATAATAAGGAACTCACTCTAGGTGGGAATCCAAAAGAAAATTACTGAAAACGTGTCTTCTCAGTGTTTTACGTAGAAAAACGCTAAAACTGATGCAAACCAACCAATATCAAGAAGCAGAAAAACATTACCAAAAATGTATATTTTGAGTGTTTTTGAGCTTGTTACCTAGAAAAAAAACGCAAAAATTGATACAAAGCACTCTATATTGGAAAACAACGGGACATTGCGAAAAAAGTGTATAATGAATGTTTTATAATTAAAAAAAAAAACAACAACGCAAAAAACGCAAAAACTCGTGTATATGGAGAAGTTTCCTAGATACCAAAATGCTGAAACTTATGAATAACACTCTTAATTGAGAAACAGAACAACCTTACTAAATGCGTGTCAAAAACACTAAAAGGCAAGTTCTTCGTAAAAGTTGGTTTTATTCCCATGTAATGTGATTGCCCTGCTTCTTAGTGCTTTATTGCCTAACACGCTCAAAAACACTCAATAGACACTTTTCTTAAAATGTCATTTTTTTTCCATATAAAGCTAGTTTCGCATGGAATTTGGAGTTTTGGTAACTAAGAATGTAAAAAAACACTCAAAATACACGCATTTAGTAAGGTTGCTTTGTTTCTTGATTAAGAGTGTTATTCATGAGTTTCAGTATTTTGGTATCCTAGAAACTTCTCCACACAGACGAGTTTTTGCGTTTTTTGCCTTGTGATTCTGGTGAAACTATAAAACACTCATTATACACAGTTCTCGTTATGTCCTTTTTTTTTCTAATATACAGTGCTTTGCATCCATTTTTGCGTTTTTTTTTTATGTAACAAGCTCAAAAACACACAAAATATACTTTTCTGGTAATGTTATTATTCTATTTTTTCATATTGTTTGGTTTGCATCCGTTTTAGCATTTTTTTTAGGTAAATCTTTTAAAAGACACGTTTTCAGTAATTTTGTTTTGGATTTCCATATAGAGTGACAATCATATTATCTATCGTTGGTATGATGCCTAACATGCGGAAAAACACTGAAAAGACAGGTTTCTTGTAAAGTGGTTAAATTTTCCCAAATAGGTGGCTTTGCATACATTTTATGGTTTGGTACATAACTCCGAAAAAAAAGGTAAAATTAACTTTTTCGATAATGTTCTTTTTTCCATATATTTTCCCTGAATTTTAGCAAAATTTTGGCATCTTGGTACCTCTGAACATCAATAAGAAAAAAAAAATGCCATTTATCTATTTATTTATTTATTTTTCTCTATAAAGAGTATTATTTGTAGGTTTTAACGTTTTGGTACTTAAGAAACTTAAAAAACATTCATAATACACATTTCTCGTAATGTCCTTTCGTTTCCCAAATATAGGGATCTTTGCATGTATTTAAGCGTTTTTATAGGTAACATGATAAAAAAAAAAACACTCAAAAACATTTGTTTTTTGGTAATGTTATTCTGCTTCTCCGTAAAGGAGTGTTTTGCATGCGTTTTAGCGATTTGGTATGTAAGGAGCTGAAAAACACTTCAAGGCAAGTTCTTGGTAAAAATTGGTTTTATTCCAGTGTAATATGATTGCCCTGCTTTTTAGTGCTTTATTGCCTAACACGTTCAAAAACACTCAAAAGACACTTCTGGTAATGTCATTTTTTTTCCCACATAAAGGTAGTTTCGCATGCTATTTGGGGTTTTGCTAACTAAGAATGTGAAAAAAAAACACTCAAAATACACGCATTTGGTAATGTTGTTCTGTTTCTCAATTAAGACTGTTATTCATGAGTTTCAGCATTTTGGTATCTAAGAAACTTCTTTATATACACGAGTTTTTGCGTTTTTTGCCTTGTCGTTCTTGTGAACCGCAAGTTCTTCTCCCCGAAAATAATAAGACAATCATTATACACGTTTCTCGTAATGACCTTTTCTTTCCCAATAGGGACTGTTTTGCATCCATTTTCGTGTTTTTTTTTTTGTAGGTAACAAGCTCAAAAACACTCAAAATATACCTTTTTGGTAATATTATTCTACTTCTTCATATTGGTTGGTTTGCATCCGTTTTAGCGTTTTTCTACGTAAAACACCGAAAAGACACGTTTTCAGTAATTTTGTTTTCGATTCCCAAAGAATATTGCCAGAATTTTAGCATCTTAGTACCTATGAAGATGAATAACAGAAAAAAATTATTTTTTATTTATTTTTTTCTCTATAAAGAGTATTATTTGATGGTTTTAGCTTTTTGGGTACTTAACGAACTTAAAAACACTCAAAATACACGTTTCTCGTAATGTCCTTTCGTTTCCCCAACATAAGGTTCTTTGCATGTATTTAAGCGTTTTTATAAATAACATGATCAAAAACACTCAAAATACATGTTTTTGGTAATGTTACTCTATTTCTCCATAAAGGGTGTTTTACATGCGTTTTAGCGTTTTGGTATGTAAGGAGTTAAAAACACTTAAAGGCAAGTTCTTCGTAAAAGTTGGTTTTATTCGTATATAATGTGATTATTCTGCTTTTTTTTGCTTTATTGCATATCACGCTCAAAAACACTCAAAAGACACTTTTCTGATAATGTCACTTTTTTCCCAAATAAAGCTAGTTTCGCATGTAATTTTGGATTTTCGTAACTAAGAATGTGAAAACCACTCAAAAAGCACAATTTGGTAAGGTAGGTCTGTTTATCGATTAAAAGTGTTATACATGCATTTCATCATTTTGGTATGTAAGAAATTTCTCTATATACACGAGTTATTGCGTTTATTGCCTTGTGTTTCTTTTAAAACTATAAAACTCTCATTATACATGATTCTCGTAATGTCCTTTTGTTTCCTAATATAGAGTGCTTTACATCCATTTTTGCATTTTTTTGTAGGTAACAAGCTCAAAAACACTCAAAATATATCTTTTTGGTAATGTTATTCTATTTCCTAATATAGGTTGGTTTGCATCCACTTTAGCGTTTTTCTACGTAAAACACTGAAAAGACACGTTTTCAGTAATTTTGTTTTGGATTCACATATTGACTGACTTCCATATTATTTATCATTTTGGTGCCTAACATGCTGAAAAACACTGAAAAGACAGGTTTCTGGTAAAGTCGTTTAACATCTCTATATAGGTAGCTTTGCATGCACTTTAGTGTTTGGTACATAACAATCCGAAAAAAAAGCTATAATTAACTTTTTGGGTAATGTTCTTTTTTCCACATAAATTCCCTGAATTTTGGCAGAATTTTGGCATCTCGGTACTTATAAGGATGAATAACAAAAAAAAGAAATCCCAATTTTTTATTTTTTTGTTTATTATTATTTTTTTTCTAATTAAAGAGTGTTATTTGTGGGTTTTAGCTTTTAGGTACTGAAGGAACTTAATAAGACACTCATAATACACGTTTCTCGTAATGTCCTTTCGTTTCCCAAACATAAGGTTCTTTGCATGTATTTAAGCGTTTTTATAGATAACATGATCAAAAACACTCAAAATACATGTATTTGGTAATATTATTCTGTTTCTCCATAAAATGTATTTTGCATGCGTTTTAGCATTTTGGTTTGTAAGGAGCTCAAAAACACTTAAAAGCAAGTTCTTGCAAAGATTTGGTTTTATTCCCATGTAATGTGATTGCCCTTCCTTTTAGTGCTTTATTGCGTAACACGCTCAAAACACTCAAAAGATATGCAAGACCTCGCATATAAGGAAATTAAAGACCTTACCAAAAATCTGTCTTTTGAGTGTTTTTCAGCATGTTATGCACCAAAACGATAAATAATAAGGAACTCACTCTAGGTGGGAATCCAAAAGAAAATTACTGAAAACGTGTCTTCTCAGTGTTTTACGTAGAAAAACGCTAAAACTGATGCAAACCAACCAATATCAAGAAGCAGAAAAACATTACCAAAAATGTATATTTTGAGTGTTTTTGAGCTTGTTACCTAGAAAAAAACGCAAAAATTGATACAAAGCACTCTATATTGGAAAACAACGGGACATTGCGAAAAAAGTGTATAATGAATGTTTTATAATTAAAAAAAAAAACAACAACGCAAAAAACGCAAAAACTCGTGTATATGGAGAAGTTTCCTAGATACCAAAATGCTGAAACTTATGAATAACACTCTTAATTGAGAAACAGAACAACCTTACTAAATGCGTGTCAAAAACACTAAAAGGCAAGTTCTTCGTAAAAGTTGGTTTTATTCCCATGTAATGTGATTGCCCTGCTTCTTAGTGCTTTATTGCCTAACACGCTCAAAAACACTCAATAGACACTTTTCTTAAAATGTCATTTTTTTCCATATAAAGCTAGTTTCGCATGGAATTTGGAGTTTTGGTAACTAAGAATGTAAAAAAACACTCAAAATACACGCATTTAGTAAGGTTGCTTTGTTTCTTGATTAAGAGTGTTATTCATGAGTTTCAGTATTTTGGTATCCTAGAAACTTCTCCACACAGACGAGTTTTTGCGTTTTTTGCCTTGTGATTCTGGTGAAACTATAAAACACTCATTATACACAGTTCTCGTTATGTCCTTTTTTTTTCTAATATACAGTGCTTTGCATCCATTTTTGCGTTTTTTTTTTATGTAACAAGCTCAAAAACACACAAAATATACTTTTCTGGTAATGTTATTATTCTATTTTTTCATATTGTTTGGTTTGCATCCGTTTTAGCATTTTTTTTAGGTAAATCTTTTAAAAGACACGTTTTCAGTAATTTTGTTTTGGATTTCCATATAGAGTGACATTCATATTATCTATCGTTGGTATGATGCCTAACATGCGGAAAAACACTGAAAAGACAGGTTTCTTGTAAAGTGGTTAAATTTTCCCAAATAGGTGGCTTTGCATACATTTTATGGTTTGGTACATAACTCCGAAAAAAAAGGTAAAATTAACTTTTTCGATAATGTTCTTTTTTCCATATAATTTCCCTGAATTTTGGCAAAATTTTGGCATCTTGGTACCTCTGAACATCAATAAGAAAAAAAAATGTCATTTATCTATTTATTTATTTATTTTTCTCTATAAAGAGTATTATTTGTAGGTTTTAACGTTTTGGTACTTAAGAAACTTAAAAAAACATTCATAATACACATTTCTCGTAATGTCCTTTCGTTTCCCAAATATAGGGATCTTTGCATGTATTTAAGCGTTTTTATAGGTAACATAAAAAAAAAAACTCAAAAACACTTGTTTTTGGTAATGTTATTCTGCTTCTCCGTAAAGGAGTGTTTTGCATGCGTTTTAGCGATTTGGTATGTAAGGAGCTGAAAAACACTTCAAGGCAAGTTCTTGGTAAAAATTGGATTTATTCCAATGTAATATGATTGCCCTGCTTTTTAGTGCTTTATTGCCTAACACGTTCAAAAACACTCAAAAGACACTTCTGGTAATGTCATTTTTTTTCCCACATAAAGGTAGTTTCGCATGCTATTTGGGGTTTTGGTAACTAAGAATGTGAAAAAAAAACCACTCAAAATACACGCATTTGGTAATGTTGTTCTGTTTCTCAATTAAGACTGTTATTCATGAGTTTCAGCATTTTGGTATCTAAGAAACTTTTTTATATACACGAGTTTTTGCGTTTTTTGCCTTGTGGTTCTTGTGAACCGCAAGTTCTTTTCCCCGAAAATAATAAGACAATCATTATACACGTTTCTCGTAATGACCTTTTCTTTCCCAATAGGGACTGTTTTGCATCCATTTTCGCGTTTTTTTTTTTGTAGGTAACAAGCTCAAAAACACTCAAAATATACCTTTTTGGTAATATTATTCTACTTCTTCATATTGGTTGGTTTGCATCCGTTTTAGCGTTTTTCTACGTAAAACACCGAAAAGACACGTTTTCAGTAATTTTGTTTTCGATTCCCAAAGAATATTGCCAGAATTTTAGCATCTTAGTACCTATGAAGATGAATAACAAAAAAAAAATATTTTTTATTTATTTTTTTCTCTATAAAGAGTATTATTTGATGGTTTTAGCTTTTTGGGTACTTAACGAACTTAAAAACACTCAAAATACACGTTTCTCGTAATGTCCTTTCGTTTCCCCAACATAAGGTTCTTTGCATGTATTTAAGCGTTTTTATAAATAACGTGATTAAAAACACTCAAAATACATGTTTTTGGTAATGTTACTCTATTTCTCCATAAAGGGTGTTTTACATGCGCTTTAGCGTTTTGGTATGTAAGGAGTTAAAAACACTTAAAGGCAAGTTCTTCGTAAAAGTTGGTTTTATTCGTATATAATGTGATTATTCTGCTTTTTAGTGCTTTATTGCATATCACGCTCAAAAACACTCAAAAGACACTTTTCTGATAATGTCACTTTTTTCCCAAATAAAGCTAGTTTCGCATGTAATTTTGGATTTTCGTAACTAAGGATGTGAAAAAGACTCAAAATACGCACATTTCGTAAGGTAGTTCTGTTTCTCAATTAAAAGTGTTATTCATGAGTTTTAACATTTTGGTATGTAAGAAACTTCTCTATATACACGAGTTTTTGCGTTTTTTGTCTTGTGGTTCTTGTGAAACTATAAAACAATCATTATACACGTTTCTCTAAATCTCCTTTTGCTTCCCAATATAAAGTGCTTTTACATCCATTTTCGCGTTTTTTTTTTTGTAGGTAAAAAGCTCAAAAACACTTTTTGGTAATGTTATTCTATTTCTTCACATTCGTTTTAGCGTTTTTTCTACGTAAAACACTGAAAAGACACGTTTTCAGTAATTTTGTTTTGGATTCACATATTGACTGACTTCCATATTATTTATTGGTTTGGTTCCTAACATGCTGAAAAACACTGCAAAGACAGGTTTTTGGTAAAGTCGTTTAATTTCCTCATGTAGGTGGCTTTGCATGAAGTTTAGGGTTTGCTAAATAATAATCCGAAAAAAAGCTATAATTTTGATAATGTTCTTTTTTCCACATAAATTCCTTGAATGTTGGCAGAATTTTGGCATCTCGGTACTTATGAAAATCAATACAAAAAAAAAAGGCTATTTTTTTATTTCTTTTTTTTTCTTCTCTTTAAGGAGTGTTATTTGTGGGTTTTAACGTTTTGGTACTTAAGGAACTTAAAAACGGTCATAATACACGTTTCTCGTAAAGTCCTTTCCTTTCCCAAAGATAAGTTCTTTGCATGTATTTGAGCGTTTTTATAGGTAACATGATCATAAACACTTAAAACACATGTTTTTTGTAATGTTTTTCTGCTTCTCCATAAAGGAGTGTTTTGCATGCGTTTTAGCGTTTTGGTATGTAAGGAGCTCAAAAACACATAATGGCAAGTTGTTGGTCAAAGTTGGTTTTATTCCCATATAATGTGATTGCCCTGCTTTTTAGTGCTTTATTGCCTAACACGCTCAAAAACACTCAAACGACACTTCTGGTAATGTCATTTTTTTCCCACATAAAGCTAGTTTCGCATGCTATTTGGGATTTTGCTAACTAAGAATGTAAAAAACACTGAAAATACACGCTTTTGGTAAGGTTATTCTGTTTTTCAATTAAGATTGTTATACATGATTTTCAGCATTTTGGTATCTAAGAAACTTCTTTATATATACGAGTTTTTGCGTTTTTTGCCTTGTGGTACTTGTGAACCACAAATTCTTTTGCTCGAAAATAATAAGACACTCATTATACACTTTTCTCGTAATGTCCTTTTGTGTCCCAATAGGGAGTGCTTTGCATCCATTTTCACCTTTTTTGTAGGTAACAAGCTCAAAAACACTCAAAATATATCTTTTTGGTAATATTATTCTATTCATATTGGTTGGTTTGCATCTGTTTTAGCGTTTTTCTACGTAAAACACCGAAAAGACACGTTTTCAGTAATTTTGTTTTGGATTCCCATATAGAGTGACTTCCATGCTATTTATCGTTTTGGTGCCTAATATGCTGAAAAACACTCATAAGACAGTTTTCTGGCAAAGACGTTTGATTTCCCCATATACGTGGTTTTGCATGCACTTTAGGGTTTGCTACATAACAGTCGAAAAAAAATTTAATATTAAATTAACTTTTTTGATAATGTTCTTATTTCACAAAATTTCATGAATTTTGCCAGAATTTTGGCATCTCGGTACCTGTCAAGATGAATAAGAAAGAAAAAAAATATCGTATATTTTTTTTTTTTTTTTTTTCTCATTAGAGAGTTATTTATGGCTTTTAGCTTTTTGGTACTTAATGAATTTAAAAACACTCATAATACACGTTTCTCGTAATGTCCTTTCGTTTCCCATAAATAGGGTTCTTAGCATGTATTTAAGCGTTTCATTGGTAACATGATCAAAAACACTCAAAATACATGTTTTTGGTAATGTTATTCTGTTTCTCCATAAAGTGTGTTTTGCCTGCATTTTAGCGTTTTCTTATATAAGGAGCTCAAAAACACTTAAAGGCAAGTTCTTGGTAAACATTGGTTTTATTACCATGTAATGTGATTGTTCTTCTTTTTAGTGCTTTAATGCCTATCACGCTCAAAAACACTCAATAGACACTTTTCTTAAAATGTCATTTTTTTTTACCACATAAAGCTGGTTTAGCAATTAATTTGGGTTTTGGGAAACTAAGAATGTGAAAAGCATTCAAAATACACGCATTTAGTAAGGTTGTTCTGTTTCTCAATTAAGAGTGTTATTCATGAGTTTCAGCATTTTGGTATCTAGGAAACTTCTCCATATACACGAGTTTTTGCGTTTTTTGCCTTGTGGTTCTTTTGAACTATAAAACACTCATTATACACTTTTCTCGCAATGTCCCTTTCTTTTCCAATATAGAGTGCTTTGCATCAATTTTCGCTTTTTTTTAAGGTAACAAGCTCAAAAACACTCAAAATGTACCTTTTTGTAATGTTTTTCTATTTCTTGATATTGGTTGGTTTGCATTCGTTTTAGCGTTTTTCTACGTAAAATAGTGAGAAGACACATTTTACATAATTATGTTTTGGATTCCCATATTGAGTGAGTTCATTATTATTTATCGTTTTGGTGCCTAACATGCTGAAAAACACTCAAAAGACAGATTTCTGGTAAAGTCATTCAATTTCCTCATATAGGAGGCTTTGCATGCTCTTTAGGGTTTGGTACATAAGTCCAAAAAAAAGCTAAAATGAACTTTTTTGGTAATATTCTTTTATCATATAATTGCCCTTAATTTTATTTTATCTTTTATTTATTTCTTTATTTATTTACTAAATAAAGAGTGTTATTTGTGGGTGTGGTATTTAAGGAACTTAAAAACACTCATAATACACGTTTCTCGTAATGTCCTTTCGTTTCCCAAACATAAGGTTCTTTCTATGTATTTAAGCATTTTTATAGATAACATGATCAAAAAGACTCAAAATACATGTTTTTGGTAATGTTATTCTGTTTCTCCATAGAGTGTGTTTTGCAGGCGTTTTAGCGTTTTTGTATATAAGGAGCTCAAAAACACTTAAAGGCAAGTTCTTTGTAAAAATTGGTTTTACTCGAATTTAATGTGATTCCCCTGCTTTTTAGTGCTTTATATCCTATCACGCTCAAAAACACTCAAAAGACACTTTTCTGGTAATGTCATTTTTTCCCACATAAATCTGGTTTCGCATGCAATTTAGGGTTTTGGTAACTAAGAACGTGAAAAGCTCTCAAAATACACGCATTTAGTAAGGTTGTTCTGTTTCACAATTAAGAGTGTTATTCATGAGTTTCAGCATTTTGGTATCTAAGAAACTTATCCATATATACGAGTTTTTGCGTTTTTTGCCTTGTGGTTCTTCTGAAACCATAAAACACTCATTATACACGTTTCTCGTAATGTCCTTTTCTTTCCCAATATAGAGTGCTTTGCATCCATTTTCGCGTTTTTTGTGGTTAACAGGCTCAAAAACACTCAAAATATACCTTTTTGTTAATGTTATTCCATTTCTTCATATTGGTTGGTTTGCATCCGTTTTACCGTTTTTCTACGTAAAACACGGAAAAGACACGTTTTCAGTAATTTTGTTTTGCATTCCCATATTGAGTGACTTCCATATTATTTATCCTTTTGATGCCTAACATGCTAAAAAAGAAAACCCTCAAAAGAGAGGTTTCTGGTAAAGTCGTGTAATTTCCCCATATAGGTGGCTTTGCATGCACTTTAGGGTTTTGTACATAACTCCGAAAAAAAAAGCTAAAATTAACTTTTTTGATAATGTTCTTTTTTTCCACATCATTTCCTTGAATTTTGCCAGACTTTCGGCATCTCAGTCCCTATGAATATGAATAACAAAAAAAAGAAAATTGGTATTTTTATATTTATTTATTTATTTTTACGTTTCTCGTAATGTTTATTTTCGTTTCCCAAACATGTATTTAAGTATTTTTATAGGTAACATGATCAAAAACACTCAAAATACGTGTTTTTGGTAATGTTATTCTGTTTCTCCATAAAAGGGTGTTTTTCATGCGTTTTAGCGTTTTTTATTTAAGGAGCTCAATAAGTCTTAAAGGGAAGTTCTTGGTAAAAATTGGTTTTATCGCTATGTAATGTGATTGCCCTGCTTTTTAATGCTTTATTTCCTAACACGCTCAAAAACACTCAAAACTCGAAAACCTTTTTTATGTTAATGTCATTTTTTTCCCCACATTTTTATCCCACAATATTTCGCATGCAATTTGGGGTTTTAGTAACTAAGAATGTGAAAAATACCCAAAATACACTCATTTGGAAAGGTTTATCATTTATTTTATTCTTAGTAAAATTTGGATTTATTCCAATGTAATGTGATTGTTCTGCTTTTTAGTGCTTTGTTGCATATAACGCTCAAAAACACTCAAAAGACACTTTTCTGATAATGACATTTATTTCCAACATAAAGCTAGTTTCGCATGTAATTTGGGATTTTCGTAACTAAGAATGTGAAAAACACTCAGAATGCACATATTTTGTAAAGTAATTCTGTTTCTCAATTAAAAGTGTTATTCATGAGTTTCATCATTTTGGTATCAAAGAAACTTCTCTAGGTACACGAGTTTTTGCGTTTTTTGCCTTTTGGTTCTTGTGGAACTATAAAACACTCATTATATACGTTTCTCAGAATGTCCAAAATTTTGTTTTGCAATACTTTGCATCCTTTTTTGCATTTTTTTTAGGTAACAAGCTCAAAAACATTCAAAATATACATTTTTGGTAATGTTATTCTATTTCTTCATATTGGATGGTTTGCATCCTTTTTAGCGTTTTTCTACGTAAAACACTGAAAAGATACGTTTTCAGTAATTTTGTTTTGGATTCCCATATTGAGTGACTTCCATGTTATTATCGTTTTGGTGCCTAACATACTGAAAAACACTCAAAAGTAAGGTTTCTCGTAAAGTCATTTAATTTCATGTAGGTAGCTTTGGATTCACTTTAGAGTTTGGTACATAACTTTCCGAAAAAAAAGCTAAAATTATTTTTTTTTTTATTCTTTTATCACATAATTGCCCAGAATTTTTTCAGAATTTTGGCATCTCGGTACCTATGAAGAAGAATTAGAAAACAAAACAAAACAAAAAATAATTTGCCGTTTCTTTATATATTTATTTATTTTTTCTTTATAAAGAGTGTTATTTGTGGGTTTTAGTGTTTTGGTTCTTAAGGAACTTAAAAACACTCATAATACACGTTTCTCGTAATGTCCTCTCGTTCCCCAAACATAGGGTTCTTTGCATGTATTTTCGCGTTTTTATAGGTAGCATGATCAAAAACGCTAAAAATACATGTTTTTGGTAATGTTATTCTAATTCTCCATAAAGGGTGTTTTGCATTCGTTTTAGCGTTTTGATATGTAAGGAGCTCAAAAAACCTTAAAGGCAAGTTCTTGGTAAAAGTTGGTTTCATTCCCATGTAATGTTATTGCCCTGCTTTTTAGTGCTTTATTGCCTAACACGCTCAGAAATACCCAAAGTCACTTTTCTGGTAATGTCATTTCTTACCAACATAAAGCTAGTTTTGCATGCAATTTGGGGTTTTGGTAAATAAGAATGTGAAAAACACTCAAAATACACGCATTTCGTAAGGTTGTTATGTTTCTCATTTAAGAGTGTTATTCATGAGTACCAGCGTTTTGAAAACTAAGAAACTTCTCCATATACACGAGTTTTTGTGTTTTTTGCCTTGTGGTTCTTGTGAAACTATAAAACACTCATTATTCACATTTCTCGTAATTTTTCTTTTCTTTCCCAATATAGAGTGCTTTGCATCCTTTTTCGCGTTTTTTGTAGGTAACAATATTAAAATCACTCAAAATATACCTTTTTGGTAATATTCTATTTCTTCATATCTGTTGGTTTGCATCTGTTTTAGCGTTTTTCTACCTAAAACACAGAAAAGACACGTTTTCACTATTTTGTTTTGGATTCTCATATAGAGTGACTTCCATATTATTTATCGTTTTGATGCCTAACAAGCTGAAAATCACTCAAAAGACAGGTTTCTGGTAAAGTCGTTTAGTTTCCTCATATAGGTGGCTTTGGATGCACTTTAGGGTTTGGTAAATAACAGTCCGAAAAAAAAAGCTAAAATTAACTTTTATCACATAATTGCCCTGAATTTTGTCAGAATTTTGGCATCTCGGTACCTATCAAGATGAATAAAAAAATTTAAAAAATTCCTATTTTTCTATTTATTTATTTATTTATTTTTCTAAATAAAGAGTGTTACTTGTGGGTTTTAGCTTTTTGGTTCTTAAGGAACTTAAAAACACTCATAATACACGTTTCTCGTAATATCCTTTCCTTTCCCAAACATAAGGTTCTTTGCATGTATTTAAGCGTATTTATAGATAACATGATTAAAAAACACTCAAAATATCTTTTGTTGGTAATGTTATTTTGTTTCTATATACAGTGTGTTTTGCATGCGTTTTAGCGCATATAAGGAGCTGAAAAACACTTAAAGGCAAGTTCTTGGTAAACGTTGGTTTTATTCCATGTAATGTGATTCCCCTACTTTTTAGTGCTTTATTACCTAACACTCTCAAAAACATTCAAAAGACACTTTTCTGGTATTGTCATTTTTTTTCCCACATAAAGCTATATTCGCATGGAATTTCTTTTTTTTTTAACTAAGAATGTGAAAAAAACACTCAAAATACACGCATTTAGTAAGGTTGTTCTGTTTTTCAATTAAGAGTGTTATTCATGAGTTTCAGCATTTTGGTATCTAAGAAAATTCTCCTTACATACGAGTTTTTGTGTTTTTTGCCTTGTGGATCTTGTGAAACTATAAAACACTCATTATACACGTTTCTCGTAATTTCCTTTTGTTTCCCAATATAGAGTGCTTTGCATGTATTTTCGCGTTTTTTGTAGGTAACAAGTTCAAAAACACTCAAAATATTTCTTTTTGGTGATGTTTTTCCTATTTCTTCGTATTGGTTGGTTTGCATCCGTTTTAGCGTTTTTCTACGTAAAACACTGAGAACACATGTTTTCAGTAATTTTGTTTTGGATTCCCATATTGAGTGACTTCAATGGTATTTATCGTTTTGGTGACTAACATGCTAAAAAAAACACTCAAAAGACAGGTTTCTTGTAAAGTCGTTTAATTTCCATATATAGGTTGCTTTGCATGCACTTTAGGGTTTGGTACATAACAGTCTGAAAAAAAGGTAAAATTAACTTTTTTGATAATGTTCTTTTTTCCACATAATTTCCCTGAATTTTGCCAGAATTTTGGCATCTTGGTACCTATGAAGTTGAATAACAAAAAAACAAAAAAAAATTGCTATTTTTTTATTTATTTATTTTTCTCTATAAAGAGTGTTATTTGTGGGTTTTAGCTTTTTGGTACTTAAGGAACTTAAAAACACTCATAATACACGTTTCTCATAATGTCCTTTCGTTTCCCAAATATAGGGTTCTTTGCATGTATTCAAGCGTTTTTATAGGTAACATAAACACTCAAAAACACTCAAAATACATGTTTTTGGTAATGTTCTTCTGTTTTCCCATAAAGGGTGTTTTTTATGCGTTTTAGCGTTTCAATATGTAAAAAGCTCAAAAACACTTAAAGGCAAGTTTTAGGGTTCTTTGCATGTATTTAAGCGTTTTTATAGGTAATATGATCAAAAACACTCAAAATACATGTTTTTGGTAATGTTTTTCTGTTTTTCCATGAAGGGTGTTTTGCATGCGTTTTAGCGTTTCAATATGTAAGGAGCTCAAAAACACTTAAAGGCAAGTTCTTGGTAAAATTTGGTTTTATTCCCATGTAATGTGATTGCCCTGCTTTTTAGTGCTTTATTGCCTAACACGCTCAAAAACACTCAAAAGACACTCTTCTGCTAATGTCATTTTTTTTTTCTACATAAACCTAGTTTCGCATGCAATTTGGGGTTTCGGCAACTAAGAATGTGGAAAACACTCAAAATACACGCATTTGGTAAGGTTGTTCTGTATCTCAGTTAAGAGTGTTATTCATGAGTTTCAGCGTTTTGGTACCTAAGAATCTCAAAAACACTCATAATGCACGTTTCTCGTAATGTCGTTCTTTTTCTTCATATAGGGTGCTTTGCATGCATTTTGGCATTTTTTTTTTCATGTAATAGCTGAAAAAAACTGAAAATACACGCTTTTGGTAATAAGAACATAAGAACATAAGAAATAAGTAAATCTGCAAGAAGACATCAGGCCTACAAGTGGCAGTACTTGTATGAAATATGCCTACCTATTTTCACCTATCGTCCCCATCCATAAATGTGTAATTTTCTCTTACTGTTCCCAAATGCCTCAGCGCTAACAGCTTGATTACTACGTCCGTTCCAATCATCTACTACTCTATTTGAAAATCCAATCCTCTCTCCTTTTTGAACATCAAGTTTTCAGGCTTGAACCCGTTTTTCTTGTTCTATCATATATACAGATTCTAAGAATTTTCCTTATGTTCCCTTTATTATAACCCAAAGACTTCTATTAGGTCCACTCTTAACCTACGTCTCTTTAAAGAATGTAAATTTAACAGCTTGAATATCGCTTCGTAAGGAATACTCCTCATCCCCTGTTTCCTTTCAGTCATTTTCCTTTGTACTGATTCTAATAGACCTTTATCCTTCCTGTGATGTGGTGACCAAAATAGGACAGCGTAGTCTAGATGAAGTCTGACCAGCGCCAAATGTAACTTTAATATTACTTCGGGAGTTTTACTTTTAGCACTCCTGAAAATTAATCATAATACATTATTTGCTTTGTTTCTGGCCTCTTTCCATTGCTTTCTTAGACGGAGTTCAGATATAACCTTAAATCTCAAATCTTTTACTTACCCTGAACCTACCAGAACTTGGTTGTTCATTGTGTAACTACTGTGTGGGTTTCTTCTACTTACACTAAGTGCTTTGCATTTGTTGACATTAAACTGCATTTGCCTTCTGCTCATCCATTCGTTCAACCTACTCAAATCTGCCTGCAAGGCGATGGTATGCGATTCTGACCTAATTATTCTACATATTCTGTTGTCATACGCAAATTTACTAACAACTCTACTAATTCCACTATCCAAGCCATTCACATATATTACAAACAACATCGGCCCTAATACTAATAATCCCTTTTTCACCCCACTAATTACTTGACCCCACTCCGATTTAGAGCCGTTTATTACAACACTCTGTCGCCTGACGCTTAGCCATGACCTTATCCAATCTAAACACATCTCTCTCGTGCGCCCTAACATTTCTCAGTAGCCTCTGATGGGATACCTTGTCAAACGCTTTACTAAAGTCCTATCACCATTATCTGCCGCCTTGTAAACCTTACTGTATAAACTTACCGAGTTTCCTCAGGTAAGACTCCCCATTCCAGAAGCCGTGCTGTAACTGAGTTATCAAGTTATGTTTGTCTAAATGCTTTTAAATGTTCTTCGCTATTATTGACTCCTTTATTTTACATTCAACAGAAGTTAAGCTGACAGGTTAGACGTTAAAGCTAAAATTAACTTTTTTCATGATGTTCTTTTTTCACATAATTTCCCTAAATTTTGCCAGAATTTTAGCACATTCGTACCTATAAAAATTAATAAAAAAAAAAATTCTATTTGTTATTTATTTATTTTTCCTCTATAAAGAGTGTTATTTTTTGGTTTTAACTTTTTGGTACTTAAGGAACTTAAAAACACTCATAATACACGTTTCTCGTAATGTCCTTTCCTTTCCTAAACATAGGGTTCTTTGCATGTATTTAAGCGTTTTTATAAGTAACATGATCAAAAAAACTCAAAATACATATTTTAGGTAATGTTATTATATTTCTTCATATTGGTTGGTTTGCATCCGTTTTAGCGTTTTCCTACGTAAAACAATGAAAAGACACGTTTTCAGTAATTTTGTTTTGTATTCCCATATTGATTGATTTCCATTATATTTATCGTTTTGTTGCTTAACATGCTGAAAAACACTCAAAAGACAGGTTTCTGGTAAAGTCGTTTAATTTTCTCATGTAGGTGGCTTTGCATGTACTTTAGGGTTTAATACATAACAGTCCGAAAAAAAAGCTAAAATTAACTTTTTGGATAATGTTCTTTTACCACATAATTGCCCTGAATTTTGCCAGAATTTTGGTATCTCGGTACCTATGAATATGAATAACAAAAAAAAAAAATCCTATATTTTTTATTGATTTATTTATTTTTTTCTAAATAAAGAGTGCTATTTGTGGTACTTAAGGAACTTAAAAACACTCATAATACACGTTTCTCGTAATGTCCTTTCCTTTCCCAAATATAAGGTTCTTTGCAGGTATTTAAGCGTTTTTTTAGATAACATGATCAAAAACACTCAAAATATATGTTTTTGTAATGTTATTCTGTTTCTCCATAAAGGGTGTTTTGCATGCGTTTTAGTGTTTTGGTATATAAGGAGATCAAAAACACTTAAAGTCAAGTTCTTGGTAAATGTTGGTTTTATTCCCATGTAATGTGATTGTCCTACTTTTTAGTGCTTTATTGCCTATCACGCTCAAAAACACTCAAAAGACACTTTTCAGGTAATGTCATTTTTTTTCCCCAAATAAAGTTAGTTTCGCGTGCAATTTTGGGTTTTGGTAACTAAGAATGTGAAAAACTCTCAAAATACACGCATATAGTAAGGTTGTTCTGTTTCTCAATTAAGAGTGGTTTTCATGAGTTTCAGCACTTTGGTATCTAAGAAACTTCTCCATACACACGAGTTTTTTGCGTTTTTTGCCTTACGGTTCTTGTGAATCTATAAAACTCATTATACACGTTTCTCGTAATATCTTTTTGTTGACCAATATAGAGTGCTTAGCATCCAATTTTGTTTTTTTTTATAGGTAACAAGCTCAAAAACACTCAAAATATACCTTTTTTGGTAATGTTTTTCTATTTCTTGATATTGTTTGGTTTGCATCCGTTTTAGCGTTTTTCTACGTAAAACACTAAAAAGACATGTTTTCAATAATTTTCTTTTACATTCCCATATAGAGAGACTTCCATATTATTTATCGTTTTGGTGCCTAAAATGCTGAAAAACACTCAAAAGACAGTTTTCTTGGAAAGTCGTTTAATTTCCTCATATAGATGGTTTTGCATGCACTTTAGCGTTTGGTACATAACAGTCCGAAAAAAAAAGCTAAAATTAACTTTTTCGATAATGTTCTTTTTTCCACATAATTTCACTGAATTTTAACAGAATTTTGGCATCTCGGTACCTATGAAGATAAAAAAAAAATAGTATTTTTTTCTTTATTTTACTTTTTTTGTTTTGTTTCTGTGTTATTTGTGTTATTTGTGGGTTTTAGCTTTTTGGTACTTAAGGAACTTAAAAACACTCATAATACACCTTTCTCTGAAAGTCCTTTCGTTTCCCAACCATAGGGTTCTTTGCATGCATTTAAGCGTTTTTATAGTTAACATGATCAAAAACACTCAAAATACATGTTTTTGGTAATGTTTTTCTGTTTCTCCATAAAGGATGTTTTACATGCGTTTTAGCGTTTTGGTATGTAAGGAGCTCAAAAACACTTATAGGCAATTTCTTGGTAAAAGTTGGTTTTATTCACATGTAATGTGATTGCCCCCTTTTTTTTTAGTGCTTTATTGCCTAATACGATCAAAAACACTCAAAAGACACTTTTATGGTAATGTCATTTTTTTTCCCCATATAAAGCTATTTTCGCATGAAATTTTGGGTTTTGGTAACCAAGAATGTGAAAAACACTCATAATACACGCATTTGGTAAGGTTGTTCTGTTTCTCAATTAAGAGTGTTATTCAAGAATTTTAGCGTTTTGGTATCTAAAAATCTCAAAAACTCTCATAATGCACGTTTCTCGTAATGTCCCTTTTTTTTCCCCATATGGGGTGCTTTGCATGTATTTTGGCATTTTTTTTCACGTAATAGCTGAAAAAATACTGAAAATACACGCTTTTGGTAATAAGAACATAAGAAATAAGTAAATCTGCAAAAAGGAATCAGGCCTACACGTGGCAGTACTTGTATGAAATATGCCTACCTATTTCCACCTATCATCCCCATCCATAAATGTGTAATTTTTTCTTACAGTTCCGAAGTGCCTCAGCACTAACAACTTGATTAATACGTCCGTTCCAATTATCTACTACTCTATTTGAGAACCAATTCCTTCCTGTCTCCTTTTTGAACATCAAGTTTTCAGGCTTGAACCCGTTTTTCTTGTTCTATCATGGTTACAGATTCTAAGAATTTTCCTTATGTTCCCCTTGTTATAACCCATGTACCACATAAAGACTTCTATCAGCTCCAACTCTTAACCTACGTCTCTCTAAAGAATGTAAATTTAACAGCTTGAATCTCGCTTCGTAACGAATACTCCTCATCCCCTGTATCCTTTTAGTCATTCTCCTTTGAAGTGATTCTAATAGACCTTTATCCTTCCTGTGATGTGGTGACCAGAATTGGACAGCGTAGTCTAGATGAAGTCTGACCAGCGCCAAATGTAACTTTAATATTACTTCGGGAGTTCTACTTTTAGCACTCCTGAAAATGAATCATAATACACTATTTGCTTTGTTTCTGGCCTCTTTGCATTGCTTTCTTAGACGGAGTTCAGAGCTAACTTTAAATCTCAAATCTTTTTCTTACCCTGAACCTACCAGAACTTGGTTGTTCATTGTGTAACTACTGTGTGGGTTTCTTTTTTAAGCTAAGTGCTTTGCATTTGTTGATATTAAACTGCATTTGCCATCTGTCTGTCCATTCGTTCATCCTATCCAAATCTGCCTGCAAGGCGATGGTATGCGATTCTGACCTAATTAATCTACACATTCTCGTGTCATACGCAAATTTACTAACAACACTACTGATTCCACTATCCAGGTCATTGACATATAATACAAACAACATCAGCCCTAATACTAATAAACCCTTTGTCACCCCAATAATTACTTGACCCCTTTCGGATTTAGAGCCGTTTATTACAACACTCTGTCGCCTGCTGCTTAGCCATGACCTTATCCAATCTAAACACCTCATGTCTCTCGTGCGCCCTAACCTTTCTCAGTAGCCTCTGGTGGGGTACCTTGTCAAACGCTTTACTAAAGTCCTGATATAGGATGCCATAACTATCACCATTATCTTCCGCCTTGTAAACCTTACTGTATAAACTTACCAAGATTGTCAGGTAAGACTCCCCCTTCGCGAAGCCATGCTGTAACTGATTTATTAAGTTATATTTGTCTAAATGCTCTTAAATGTTCTTCGCTATTATTGACTCCATTATTTTACATTCAACAGAAGTTAAGCTGACAGGTCTATAATTAGACGTTAATTTTTTTTTTCTCCTTTTTTAAAGGTAGGTACTATATTTGCCTGCCTCCACATTACCGATACCTCACATGACTAAAGTGATTTCCTAAGGACAGAAACTAACAATTTACTTATAACCTTTTTCCATTCCTTAAATACTCTGGAATATATTTCATCTGGTCCTGGGGACTTGAACTTTTCAGCTTATCTATCTTCTGTTCCACTATCTCTTTAGTTATGGTAATATCTGTCAGCTTCTCATTTTCTTCTACTCTAAATATCTTGTCACTATTCGGCAAATCCTGCATGTATTCCTGGGCAAAGACAGTTAAAAAATACTCGTTCACAATTTTACTAATCTCCTCCCAACAACTAAGCAGGTTCCATTCTGCTGTCTTTAAGGAACTATTGTTTCTCTATTCTTCGTCTTATATGCCTGATAAAATCCCTTGGGGTCAATCTTCGCTTGGCTAGCTACCTTTAATTCATAACTATTTTTAGCTTTCCTTGTTAAACTCCTGACTTTCCTAATTCATTATATTATGGTCTTAAAACCACTTCCCCTGTCTTTAATCTCATATATACTTCTCTTTCGCCCTATGTAATGTTTTAACCTCAGTCATCCATTTAGGATCATTCTTCTGCGATCTTATTCTTCTGTAAGGGATATTCCCTAACTGTCCTGAATGTAATTTATCAACGAAATATTTATTTCGCTTCTCTATAAAGGGTGTTTTGCTTGAGTTTTAGCGTTTCTGTACATAAGAACCTTTAAAACACGTTTTTAGTAATGTTATTTTGTATTCCTGTATGGAGCGCTTTCCATGCTTTTCAGCGTTTTGGTGTCTAACACGTTGAAAAACACTCAAAAGACACGTTGATGATAATGTCGTTTCGTTTCCCGATAAAGGGGGCTTCCAATGCATTTTGTCTTTTGGTACTTAACAATATGAAAAAAAAAGTTTAAGTAAAAGTTTTCGGTAGAGTTATTTTTCCATATAAAGTTCTAATCATGTGTTTTTGAGTTTTGGTACCTAAAAAGCTCAAAATCTCTCATAATACACTTTTCTCGTAATGTCTTTTCTTTTCTCCATGTAGGATGCTTTGCGTGTAATTTGGCACTTTTATACTTAACAAGCACAAAACAATCAAAATACAAGTTTTTGGTAATGTCAATTTGTTTCTCCGTAAAGGTTGTTTTGCATGCTTTTCAGCGATTTCGGATGTAAAAGATGAAAAACACTCTAAAGTTACTTTCTTGGTAATGTTATTTTATATTGCCAAATAGGGTGCTTTCAATGCTTTTCAGCATTTTGATTCCTAACACCCAAGTAAACACTCAAAAGACACGTTTCCTGTAATATCGTTTTGCTTCTTCATATAGGGATCTGCATGCATTATGATGTTTTGCTACATAATGTGAAAAACGCTCTAAATAAAGATTTTAGGTAATGTTGTTCTTTTTCTCTATATAGGGTGCTATTCATCCTTTTTAGCGTTTTGGTACTTAGGATGCTTACTTAGGAAGCTCAAAAATACAAATAAAACTTGTTTCTCCAAATGTTTTTCCATTTCCCCATATAGGATGCTTCGTATGTATTTTGACTTTTTGGTACATAAAAAGGAATAAAAAAACACTCAAAAACACGTGTTTGGTGATGTTCTGTTTCTCTATTAAGAGATATAGAATATGTTTTATTTTCATTCAGGCGGTTTAGTGTTTGGCACCTAAGAGACTCAAAACACTGGTAATGCACGTTTCTCGTAATGTCCTATCGTTTCCTCATACAGGGTGCTTTACATGCATTTTTAAGATGATGTACGTAACAGACTCAAAAAGACTCAAAATACACGTTTTTGGTATTTTTTTTTCTATTTGGTAAGATTATTCGTGTTTGTTGCACGTGTTTTAGCGTTTTGGAACGTAAAAAGTTTAAAACACTTAAAAGACATGCTTATTATTTTGCATTTCTATATAAGGTGTTTTCCATGTTATTTAGCGTTTTCGTGCCTAACACGCTGAAAAACACATAAAAACACATTTCTTACATTGTTGTTGAATTTTCTCGTATAGCGAGCAAGCATTATGGTGTTTTGCTACCTGACAATGTGAAAAACATTCAAATTACACGATTTTGGTAATGTTTTTTCTTTTTCCATTTTTGCGTTTTGGTACCTGAGAAGCTAAAAAAAAAAAAAAAACTCATAATACACGTTTTCTGTCATGTCCTTTCGTTTCCTCATATAGGCTATTTTTGGTGCTTTGGTACCTAACAGGGTGTTTGCATGTATTTTGACATTTTAGTTCGTAAGAACCTAAAAAACACTCTAAAGACACGTTTTAGTAAAGTTGTTTTGTATTCCCCTATGGGGTGATTTCGTTGCTTTTTACTGATTTGGTGCCTAACACGCTCAAAAAATAACAAAAGACAAGTTTCAAGTGATTTCGTTTCGTTTCTTCATATAGGTTGCTTTACATGCATGTTGGCGTTTTGGTAATTATCAATTTTAAAAAAATACCCGTTTTTGGTAAATTTGTTCTTTTTCTTCAGAGCACTATTGAAGTACTGATTTGGTACTTAAGAAAGTAATAAAAAAAAACAACAACAAACGTTTCTCGTAATGTCCTTTTTATTTCCATATGCATGGTGATTTGTTTGATGAGAGGCGATTTTGTACATAATGAGCTCAAAAAAAAAAAAGAAAATACACGTTTTTGGTTAATGTATTCTATTTCTCTATATATATGGTATTTTCATATGTTTTTAAAAGTCGTTTCATATATTTCTATATGGATCTTTGCATGAATTTTGGCTTTTTGGTAACTAACAATGTCATAACACTCAAAATGCACGTTTTTTTTTTTTTTTTGCAGTGTTGTTCTGTTTCTCCATATAGAGTGTTTTTCATGCGTTTTACCCTTTTGATACTAAGAAAATCAAAAACACTCATAATACACGTTTCTCGTAATGTCTTAATTTTTCCCATATAGGGTATTTCCGATTCATTTAGGCTTTTTTTTACGTAACAATCTTACAAAAGACTCAAAATACTTGTTTTGTGTGCGTTTTAGCGTTTTCGTGTGTAAGGAGCTTATAAACACTTAAAGGCAAGTTATTGGTAAAAGTTGGTTTTATTCCCATGTAATGTGCTTGCCCTGCTTTTTAGTGCTTTATTGCCTAACACGCTGAAAAAAACTCAAAAGACACTTTTCTGGTAATATTTTTTATTCACACATAAAGCTAGTTTCGCATGCAATTTGGGGTTTTGGTAAGTAAGAATGTTAAAAAGATTCAAAATACACCCATTTGGTAAGGTTGTTCTGTTTCTCAATTAAGTGTGTTATTCAAGAATTTCAGCATTTTGGTATCTAAGAAACATCTCCATATACACGAGTTTTTGCGTGTTTTGCCTTGTGGTTCTTGTGAAACTATAAAACACTCATTATACACATTTCTCGTAAAGTCCTATTCTTTCCCAATATAGAGTGCTTTGCAACTATTTTCGCGTTTTCTATAGGTAACAAGCTCAAAAATACTCAAAATATAACTTTTTAGCAATATTATTCTATTTCTTCATATTGGTTGGTTTGCATCCGTTTTAATGTTTTTTTCTAAGTAAAACACTAAAAGACACGTTTTCATTAATTTTGTTTTGGATTCCCATATAGAGTGATTTCCATATTGTTTATCGTTTTGGTACCTAACTTGCTGAAAAACACTCAAAAGACAGGTATCTGGTAAAGTCGTTTAATTTCCTCATATAGGTGGATTTGCATACACTTTAGGGTTTGGTACATAACAGTCCGAAAAAAAAGCTAAAATTAACTTTTTTCATAATATTATTTTTTCACATAATTTCCCTGAATTTTGCCAGAATTTTGGCATCTCGGTACCTATGAAGATAACAAAAAAAAAAATCCTAGTTTTTATTTATTTATTTATTTTCTCTATAAAGAGTGTTATTTGTGGGTGTTAACTCTTTTCGTTCTTATGGAACTTAAAAACACTCATAATACACGTTTCTCGTAATGTCCTTTCGTTTCCCAAACATGGGGTTCTTTGCATGTATTTAAGCGTTTTTTACGTAACAGATCAAAAACACTGAAAATTCATGTTTTTCGTAATGTTATTTTGTTTCTCCATAAAGGGTGTTTTGCATGCATTTTAGCGTTTTGGTATGTAAGGAGCTAAAAAACACTTAAAGAGAAGTTCTTGGTAAATGTTGGTTTTATTCCCATTAAATGTCATTGCCCTGCTTTTTTGTGCTTTATTGCCTAACACGCTCAAAAACACTCAAAAGACACCTTTTTTCTGGTAATGTCATTAATTTCCCACATAAAGCTAGTTTCGCATGTAATTTCGGGTTTTGGTAACTAAGAATGTGAAAAACACTCAAAATACACGCATTTGGTAAGGTTGTTCTGTTTCTCAATTAAGAGTGTTATTCATGAATTTCAGCATTTTGGTATTTAAGAAACATCTCCATATCTACGAGTTTTTGCTTGTTTTGCCTTGTGCTTCTTGTGAAACTATAAAACACTCATTATAAACGTTTCTCGTAATGTCCTTTTGTTTACCAATATAGAGAGATTTCAATCCATTTTCGCTCAAAAACACAAAAAATACCTTTTTGGTAATATTATTCTATTTCATGATATTGATTGATTTGCATTCGTTTTAGCGTTTTTCTACATAAAACACTGAAAAGACACGTTTTCAGTACTTTTGTTTTGGATTCCCAGAGTGACTTCCATATTATTTATTGTTTTGGTGCCTAACATACTGAAAAACAGGCAAAAGACAGGTTTCAGGTAAAGTCGTTTAATTTCCTCATATAGGTGGCTCTACATGCACTTTAAGGTTCGGTACATATCAGACTGAAAAAAGCTAAAATTAACTTTTTTGATATTCTTTTTTTCACATAATTTCCCTGAATTTTGCCAGAATTTTGGCATCTGGGTACCTATGAAGATCAATAACAATTATTTATTTATTTATTTTTTCTCTATAAAGAGTGTTATTTCTGGGTTTAAGCTTTTTGGTACTTAAGGAACATATAAACACTCATAATACTCGTTTCTCGTAATGCCCTTTTGTTTCCTAAAGATAAGGTTCTTTGCATGTATTTAAGCGTTTTTATAGGTAACATGATCAAAAACACTCAAAATATACCTTTTTGGTAATGTTATTCTATTTCTTCATATAGGTTGGTTTCCATCCGTTTTAGCGTTTTTCTACGTAAAACACAGAAAAGACACGTTTTCAGTAATTTTGTTTTGGATTCCCATATAGAGTGACTTCCATGTTATTTATCGTTTTGGTGCCTAACATGCTGAAAAACACTCAAAAGACAGGTTTCTTGTAATGTCGTTTAATTCCCCCATATAGGTGGCTTTACATACACTTTAGGGTTTGGTACATAACAGTCCGTAAAAAAAAGCTAAAATTAACCTTTTCCATAATATTCTTTTTTTCGCGTAATTTTCCTGAATTTTGCCAAAATTTTGGCATCTCGGTACCTATGAAGATCAATAAAAACAATGCTATTTTTTTTTTCTCTATAAAGAGTGTTATTTGTAGGTATTAGCTTTTTGGTACTTAAGGAACTTATAAACACTCATAATACACATTCCTCGTAATGTCCTTTTATTCCCAAACATAGGGTTCTTTGCATGTGTTTAAGCGTTTTTTATTGGTAACAAGTTCAAAAACACTCAAAATACATGTTTTTGATAATGTTATTCTGTTTTTCCATAAAGGGTGTTTTGCATGGGTTTTAGCGTTTTGGTATGTAAGGAGCTCAAAAAAACTTAAAGACAAGTTCTTGGTAAAAGTTGGTTATATTCCCATGTAATGTGATTGCCCTGATTTTTAGTGCTTTATTGCCTAACACGCTGAAAAACACTAAGAAGACACTTTTCTAGTAATTTCTTTTTTTTCCACAGTTTTGCATGTAATTTGGGGTTGGACCACTAAGAATGTGAAAAAAACACTCAAAATACACTCATTTTCTAAGATTGTTCTGTTTCTCAATTAAGAGTGTTATTCATGAGTTTCAGCATTTTGGTATCTAAGAAACTTCTCCATATATACGAGTTTTTGCATGCTTCGCCTTATGGTTCTTGAAAACTATTAAAACATTCATTATACAATTTTCTTGTAATATCCTTTTGTTTCCAAATATAGACTGCTTTGCATTCATTTTTTTTTTTTTGTAGGTAACAAGCTCAAAAACACTCAACTTTTTTGTAATATTATTCTTTCCTCATATTGGTTGGTTTGCATCCATTTTAGCGTTCTACGCTAAAACTGAAAAGACACGTTTTCAGTAATATTGTTGAAATTGCTGAAAACACCCAAAGACACGTTTCTTGTAAAACCGTGTAATTTCCCCATATAGGTGGCTTTGCATGCACTTCTGGGTTTCGTACATAACTCCGGAAAAAGCTAAAATTATTTTTTTATTTTTTTTCACATAATTTCAATGAATTTTCTCAGAATTTTGGCATCTCGGTACCTATGAAGATGAATAAAAAAAAAATCTATTTTTTTTATTTATTTTTTTTCTCTATAAAGAGTGTTATTTGTGGGTTTTAGATTTTTGGTACTTAAGGAACTTAAAAATACTCATATTACACGATATTCGTAATGTCCTTTCTTTTCACAAACATAGCGTTCTTTGCATGTATTTAAGCGATTTTATAGGTAACATGATCAAAAACACTCAAAATACATGTTTTTGGGAATGTTATTCTGTTTCTCCATAAAGGTTGTTTTGCATGCGTTTAGTGTTTTGGTATGTAAGGAGTTAAAAACACTTAAAGGCAAGTTCTTCGTAAAATTTGGTTTTATTTCAATGTAATGTGATTGTTCTGCTTTTTAGTGTTTTGTTGCATGTAACGCTCAAAAACACTCAAAAGACACTTTTCTGGTAATGTCATTTTTTTTCCCACATAAAGCTAGTTTCACATGTAATTTGGGATTTTCGTAACTAAGAATGTGAAAAACACTCAAAATACACACATTTGGTAAGGTAGTTCTGTTTTTAAATTAAAAGTGTTATTCATGAGTTTTAGCGTTTTGGTATGTAAGAAACTTCTCTATATACACGAGTTTTTGCGTTTTTTGCCTCGTGGTTCTTGTGAAACTATAAAACACTCATTATACACGTTTCTCGTAATGTTCTTTTGCTTCCCAATATAGAGTTCTTTCCATCCATTTGCGCTTTTTTTGGAGGTAAAAAGCTCAAAAACACTTTTTGGTAATGTTATTCTATTTCTTCATATTTGTTGGTTTGCATCCGTTTTAGCGTTTTTCTACGTAAAACACTGAAAAGACACGTTTTCAGTAATTTTGTTTTGGATTTACATATTGACTGACTTCCATATTATTTAACGTTTTAATGCCTAACATGCTGAAAAACACTGAAAAGACAGGTTTCTGGTAAAGTCGTTTAACTTCCTTATATAGGTGGCATGCACTTTAGAGTTTGGTACATAAAAATCCGAAAAAGAGCTATAATTAACTTTTTTTGATAATGTTTTTTTTTCCACATAAATTCCCTGAATTTTGGCAGAATTTTGGCATCTTGCTACCTATGAAAATCAATATAAAAAAAAAAGCTATTTTTTCATTTATTTATTTTTTGCTCTATAAAGAGTGTTATTTGTGGATTTTAACGTTTTGGTTCTTAAGGAACTTAAAAACGGTCCTAATACACGTTTCTCGTAATGTCCTTTCTTTTCCCAAACATAGGGTTCTTTGCATGTATTTAAGCGTTTTTATAGGTAACATGATCAAAAACACTTAAAACACATGTTTTTCGTAATGTTATTCTGCTTCTCCATAAAGGAGTTTTTTGCATGCGTTTTAGCGTTTTGGTTTGTAAGGAGGTGAAAAACACTTCAAGGCAAGTTCTTGGTAAAAGCTGGTTTTATTCCCATGTAATGTGATTGCCCTGTTTATTTTAATTTTTTGGTGATTGATTGCCTAACACGCTCAAAAACACTCAAAACTTCTGGTAATGTCATTTTTTTTCCAACATAGTTTCGCGTGCTATTCGGGGTTTTGCTAACTAAGAATGTGAAAACTCTCAAAATACACGCATTTGGTAAGGTTGTTCTGTTTTTCAATTAATATTGTTATTCATGAGTTTCAGCATTTTGGTATCTAAGAAACTTCTTTATATACACGAGTTTTTGCGTTTTTTGCCTTGTGGTTCTTGTGAACCACAAGTTCTTTTGCTCAAAAATAATAAGACACTCATTATACACGTTTCTCGTAATGTCCTTTTGTTTCCCAATAGGTAGTGCTTTGCATCCATTTTCGCGTTTTTTGTATGTAACAAGCTCAAAAACACTCAAAATGTACCTTTTTGGTAATGTTATTTTATTTTCTCATATTGGTTGGTTTGCATCCGTTTTAGCGTTTTTTCTACGTAAAACACCGGAAAGACACGTTTTCAGTAATTTTGTTTTAGATTCCCATATAGAGTGACTTGCATGTTATTTACCGTTATGGTGCCTAACAAGCTGAAAAACACTCATAAGTCAGTTTTCTAGCAAAGACGTTTAATTTCCCCATATAGGTGGCTTTGCATGCACTTTAGGGTTTGGTACATAACAGTACGAAAAAAAAGCTAAAATTAACTTTTTTGATAATTGACTCATAATTTCCTGAATTTTGCCCAAATTTTGGCATCTCGGTACCTCTGAATATGAAAATGAAAAAAAAAAATATAGTATTTTTCTATTTATTTATTTATTTTTTCTCAATAAAGAGTGTTATTTGTTGCTTTTAGATATTTGGTAAATAATGATCTTAAAAAACACTCATAATATACGTTTCTCGTATTGTGCTTTCGTTTACCAAAAATATGGTTCTTTGCATGTATTTAAGCGTTTTTATTGGTAACATGATCAAAAACATTCAAAATGTATGTATTTGGTAATGTTATTCTCTTTCTCCATAAAGTGTGTTTTGCATGCGTTTTAGCGTTTTGGTATATAAGAAGCTCAAAACACTTAAAGGCAAGTTCTTCGTAAAAATTGACTTTATTGCCATTTTAAGTGATTCCCCTGCTTTTTAGTCTTTTATTGCCTATCACGCTCAAAAACACTCAAAAGACACTTTTCTGAAAATGTTATTTTTTTCCCACATAAAGCTGGTTTCGCATGCAATTTAGGATTTTGGTAACTAAGAATGTGAAAAGCACTCAAAAATTAGTAAAGCATTTAAAGCATTTAGTAAAGTTGTTCTGATTCTCAATTATGAGTGTTATTCAATAGTTTCAGCATTTTGATATCTAGGAAACTTTTCCATATGCACGAGTTTTTGCGTTTTTTGCCTTGTGGTTCTTTTGAACTATAAAACACTCATTATACACTTTTCTTGCAATGTCCCTTTGTTTCCCAATATAGAGTGCTTTGTATCAATTTTTGCGTTTTTTTTTTTGTAGGTAACAAGCTCAAAAACACTCAAAATTTACCTTTTTGGTAATTTTTTTCTACTTCTTGATATTGGTTGGTTTGCATCTGTTTTAGCGTTTTTCTACGTAAAACACTGAGAAGACACGTTTTCAGTAATTTTGTTTTGGTTTGCCATATAGAGTGAGTTCCATGTTATTTATCGTTTTGGTGCCTAACATGCTGAAAAACACTCAAAACACAGATTTCTGGTAAGGTCGTTTAATTTCTTCATATGGGAGGCTTTGCATGCACTTTAGTGTTTGGTACATAAAAGTCCGAAAAAAAGCTAATATCAATTTTTTTTATAATATTCTCTTATCATATAATTGCCCTAATTTTTCCCAGAATTTTGGCATCTCGGTACCTATGAAGGTGAATAAAAAAAAAAAAAAAAAATCCTTTTTTTTATTTATTTATTTATTTTTTCTAAATAACGAGTGTTATTTGTGGGGTTTAGGTTTTTGGTAGTTAAGGAACTTAAAAACACTCATAATACACGTTTCTCGTAATGTCCTTACAATTCCTAAACATAATGTTCTTTGCATGTATTTAGACGTTTTTATAGATAACATTAGCAAAAACACTCAAAATACATGTTTTTGGTAATGTTATTCAGTTTCTTCATAAAGTTTGTTTTCCATGCGTTTAAGCTGTTTGGTATGTAAAAAGCTCAAAAACACATATTAGCAAGTTCTTGGTAAAAGTTGGTTTTATTCCCATGTAATGTGATTCACCTGGTTTTTAGTACTTCATTGCCTAACACGCTCAAAAACAACTAAAAGACACTTCTGGTAATGTCATTTTTTTTCCCTCATAAAGCTAGTTTCGCATGCTATTTTGGGTATTGCTAACTAGGAATATGAAAAACACTCATAATACACACATTTGCTAAGGTTGTTCTGTTTCTCAATTAAGATTGTTATTCATGAGTTTCAGCATTTTGGTATCTAAGAAACTTGTTTATATACACGAGTTTTTGCGTTTTTCTACGTAAAACACTGAGAAAATACATTTTCAGTAATTTTGTTTTGGATTCCCATATACAGTGAGTTCTTTATTATTTATCGTTTTGGTGCCTAACATGCTGAAAAACACTCAAAATACAGATTTCTGGTAAGGTCGTTTAATTTCCTAATATAGGAGGCTTTGCATGCACTTAAGGGTTTGGTACATAATAGTCCGAAAAAAAGGCTAAAATTAACTTTTTTGATAATAATCTTTTGTTCATATAATTTTCCTGAATTTTCCCAGAATTTTGGCATCTCGGTACCTATGAAGATGAAAAAAAATTCACATTTATTTATTTTTTCTAAATAAAGAGTGTTATTTGTGGGTTTTAGCTTTTTGGTACTTAAAGAACTTAAAAAAAAAACACTCATAATACACGTTTCTTCCTTTTGTTTCCCAAACATAATGTTCTTTGCATGTATTTAAGCGTTTTTATAGATAACATGATAAAAAAAACTCAATTACATGTTTTTGGTAATGTTATTCTGTTTCTCCATAAAGTTTGTTTGGCATGCGTTTTAGCGGTTTGGTATATAAGGAGCTCAAAAACATTTAAAGGCAAGTTCTTGGTTAAAAATGGTTTTATTCCAATGAAAAGTGATTGCCCTGCTTTTTAGTGCTTTATTGCCTATCACGCTCAAAAACACTCAAAAGACATTTTTCTGGAAATGTCATGTTTTCCCACAGAAATCTGGTTTCGCATGAAATTTGTATTTTTTGGTAAGCGTTTTTATAGGTAACATTATCAAAAAAAAATTTTAATTCATGTTTCTGGTAATGTTATTTTGTTTATCCATAAAGGTTGTTTTGCATGCGTTTTAGCATTTTCTTATGTAAGGAGTTAAAAACACTTAAAGGCATGTTTTTGGTAAAAGTTGGTTTTATTCCCATGTAATGTTATTGTTCTGATTTTTAGTGCTTTCTTGCATATCACGCTCTAAAACACTCAAAAGACACTTTTCTGGTAATGTCATTTTTTCCCATATAAAACTAGTTTCGCTTGTAATTTCGGATTTTCGTAACTAAGAATGTGAAAAACATTAAAAAAACTCACATTTGGTAAGACAGTTCTGTTTCTCAATTAAAAGTCTTATTCATGAGTTTCAGCATTTTGGAATGTAACAAACTTCTTTATATACACGAGATTTGCGTTTTTTGCCTTGTGGTTCTTGTGAAACTATAAAACACTCATTATACTCGTTTCTCGTAATGTCCATTTGCTTCCCAATATAGAGTGCTTTCCATCCATTTTCGCGTTTTTTGTAGGTAACAATTTAAAAAATACTCAAAATATACCTTTTTGGTAATGTTATTATATTTCTTCATTTTGGTTGGTTTGCATCCGTTTCAGCGTTTTCTACGTAAAACACCAAAAAGACACGTTTTCAGTAATTTTGTTTTGGATTCCCATTTAGATTGACTTCCTTGGGTTTTATCGTGTTGGTTCCTAACATACTGAAAAGCACTCATAAGACAGTTTTCTGGCAAAGACGTTTAATTTCCCCATATAGGTGGCTTTGCATGCACTTTAGGGGTTTGGTACATAACAGTCCGAAAAAAAAGCTAAATTTAACTATTTTGATAATGTTCTTATTTCATATAATTTCCTGAACTTTGTCCGAATTTTGGCACCTCGTTACCTGTGAAGATGAATAAGAATTTTAAAAATATCGTGTTTTTTTTATCTAATAATTTTTTTTTCTCAATAAAGAGTGTAATTTGTGGCTTTTACCTTTTTTCGTAGTTAATGAACTTAAAAACACTCATAATACACGTTTCTCGTAATGTCCTTTCGTTTCCCAAAAATAGGGTTCCTTACAAGTATTTAAGCGTTTTTATTGGTAATATGATCAAAAACACTCAAATTACATGTTTTTGGTAATGTTATTCTGTTTCACCATAAAGTGTATTTTGCATGCATTTTAGTGTTTTGGTATATAAGGAGCTCAAAAACACTTAAAGGCAAGTTCTTGTTAAAAATTGGTTTTATTCGAATGTAATGTGATTGCCCTGCTTTTTAGTGATTTATTGCCTAACACGCTCAAAAACACTCGAAAGACATTTTTTTGGTAATGTCATTTTTTTCCCACATAAAGTTGGTTTCGCATGCAATTTGGGGTTTTGGTAACTAAGAATGTGAAAAGCACTCAAAATACACGCATTTAGTAAGATTGTCCTGTTTCTCAATTAAGAGTGTTGTTCATGAGTTTAAGCATTTTGGTATCTACGAAACTTCTTCACATACACTAGTTATTGCATTTTTTGCCTTGTGGTACTTTTTGTTTCTTTTGAACTATAAAACACTCATTATACACTTTTCTTGCAATGTCCTTTTCTTTCCCATTATAGAGTGCTTTGCATCAATTTTTGTGTTTTTTATAGGTAACAAGCTCAAAAACACTCAAAATATACCTTTTTGGTAATGTTTTTCTATTTCTTTATATTGGTTGGTTTGCATCCGTTTTAGCGTTTTTCTACGTAAACCACTGAGAAGACAAGTATTCAGTAATTTTGTTTTGAATTCCTCATATAGGAGGCTTTGCATGCACTTTAGGGTTTGGTACATAAGTCCGAAAAAAAGGCTAAAATTAACTTTTTTGATGATATTCTGTTATCATATAACTGTCCTGAATTTTCCCAGAATTTTGGCAACGCGGTACCTATGAAGATAAATAACAAAAAAAAAAAAATCCTATTTTTTTTATTTACTTATTTATTTTTTCTCAATAAAGAGTGCTATTTGTGGGATTTAGCTTTTATGTACTTGAGGAACTTAAAAACACTCATAATACACGTTTCTCGTAATGTCCTTTCCTTTCCCAAACATAAGGTTCTTTGCATGGATTTAAGCGTTTTTATAGATAACATGATAAAAAACACTCAAAATACATGTTTTTGGTAATGTTATTCTGTTTGTCCATAAAAGGTGTTTTCCATGCGTTTTAGAAGTTTTGTATATAAGGAGCTCAAAAACACTTAAAGACAAGTTTTTTGTATGAATTGATGTTATTCCAATGAAATATGATTGCCCTGCTTTTTAGTGCTTTACTGCCTATCACGCTCAAAAACATAACAGTCCGAAAAAAAAAGCTGAAATTTACTTTTTTCATAATATTCTTTTATCACATAATTGCCCTGAATTTTCCCAGAATTTTGGCATCTCGGTACCTATGAAAGTGAATAAGAAAAAAAAAAAACTTTATTTTATTTTTTTATTTTTTTATTTTCTAAATAAAACTGTTATGTGTGGGTTTTAGCTTTTTGGTACTTGAGGAACTTAAAAAAAACATTCATAATACACGTTTCTCGTAATGTCCTTTTTGTTTCCCAAACATAATGTTCTTTGAATGTACTTAAGCGTTTTTATAGATAACATGATCAAAAACACTTAAAATACATGTTTTTGTTAATGTTATTCTGTTTCTCTATAGAGTCTGTTTTGCATGCAATTTAGCGGTTTGGTATATAAGGGGTTAAAAACACTTAAAAGCAAATTCTTCGTAAAAGCTTGTTTTATTCCCATGTATTGTGATCGTTCTGCTTTTTAGTGCTTTGTTGCATATCACGCTGAAAAATACTCAAAAGACACTTTTCTGGTAATGTCATTTTTTTTTCCTGCATGAAGCTAGTTTTGCATGTAATTTGGTATTTTCGTAACTAAGAATGTGAAAAACACTCAAAATGCACAATTTGGTAAGGTAGTTCTGTTTAACGATAAAAAGTTTTATTCGTCCATTTATTCATTTTGGTATGTAAGAAATTTCTCTATATACACGAGTTTTTGCGTTTATTGCCTTGTGGTTCTTTTAAAACTATAAAACACTCATTATACACGTTTCTCGTAATGTCCTTTTATTTCCTAATATAGAGTGCTTTACATCCATTTTTTGCATTTTTTGTAGGTAACAAGCTCAAAAACACTCAAAATATATCTTTTTGGTAATGTTATTCTATTTCTTCATATTGGATGGTTTGTATCTGCTTTAGCGTTTTTCTACGTAAAACACTGAAAAGACACGTTTTCAGTAATTTTCTTTTGGATTCACATATTGACTGTCTTCCATATTATTTATCGTTTTGGTGCCTAACATGCTGAAAAACACTGAAAAGACAGGTTTCTGGTAAAGTCGTGTAACTTCCCTATATAGGTGGCTTTGCATGCACTTTAGGGTTTGGTACATAACAATCCGAAAAAAAAGCTATTATTAACTTTTATGATAATGTTCTTTTTTCCACAGAAATTCCCTGAATTTTGGCAAAATTTTGGCATCTCGGTACCTATAAATATGAATAACAAAAAAAAAATCCAATTTTTTAATTTTTTTATTTATTTATTTATTTTTCGAAAGCGTGTTATATGTGGGTTTTAGCTTTTTGGTACTGAACTAAAAAATCACTCATAATACACGTTTCTCGTAATGTTATTTCGCTTCCCAAACATAAGGTTCTTTGCATGTATTTAAGCGTTTTTATAGATAACATGATCAAAAACACTCAAATACATGTATTTGGTAATGTTGTTCTGTTTCTCCATAAAATGTATTTTGCATGCGTTTTAGCGTTTTGGTATGTAAGGAGCTCAAAAACAATTAAAGGCAAGTTCTTAGTAAAATTTGGTTTTATTCCCATGTAATGTGATTGCCCTAGCTTTTAGTGCTTTATTGTGTAACACGCTCAAAAACACTGAAAAGACATGCAAAATCTCCCTTATGAGGAAATTCAAGACCTTAACAGAAATCTGTCTTTTGAGTTTTTTTTCAGCATGTTAGGCAGCAAAACGATAAATAATAAGGAACTCACTCTATGTGGGAATCCAATAGAAAATTACTGAAAACGTGTCTTCTCAATGTTTTACGTAGAAAAACGCTAAAACTGATACAAACCAACCAATATCAATAAGGAGAAAAGCATTACCAAAAATGTATATTTTGAGTGTTTTTGAGCTTGTTACCTACAAAAAAAACGCGAAAATGGATGAAAACCACTCTATATTGGGAAACAAAGGGACATTGCGAGAAAAGTGTATAATGAATCTTTTATAGTTTTAAAAGAATCACAAGGCAAAAAACGCAAAAATTCGTATATATGCTGAAACTCATGAATAACACTTTTAACTGAGAAACAGAGCAACCTTACTAAATGCGTGTCAAAAACACTAAAAGGCAAGTTCTTCGTAAAACTTGGTTTTATTCCCATGTATTGTGATTGCCCTGCTTTTTAGTGGTTAATTGCCTAACACGCTGAAAAACACTCATTTTTTCCCCACATAAAACTAGTTTCGCATGGAATTTGGGGTTTTGGTAACTAAGAATGTTAAAAACACTCAAAATACACGCATTTAGTAAGGTTGTTCTGTTTCTTGATTAAGAGTGTTATTCATGAGTTTCAGTATTTTGGTATCATAGAAACTTCTCCATACAGTCGAGTTTTTGCATTTTTTGCCTTGTGATTCTGGTGAAACTATAAAACACTCATTATACAAGTTTCTCGTTATGTCCTTTTTTTTCTTTATATAGAGTGCTTTGCATCCATTTTCGCGTTTTTTTTTTTATGTAACAAGCTCAAAAACACACAAAATATATATATTTTTTGTAATGTTATTCTGTTTCTTCATATTGGTTGGTTTGCATCCGTTTTAGCGTTTTTCTACGTAAATCTTTTCAAAGACACGTTTCCAGTAATTTTGTTTTGGATATCCATATAGAGTGACTTTCATATTATTTATCGTTTTAGTGTCTAACACGCTTTTTGGTTCCTTTTGCTTCCCAATATAGAGTGCTTTCCATCCATTTTCGCGTTTTTTGTAGGTAACAATTTAAAAAATACTCAAAATATACTTTTTGGTAATGTTATTTTATTTCTTCATTTTGGTTGGTTTGCATCCATTTTATCGTTTTCTTCGTAACACACCGAAAAGACACGTTTTCAGTAATTTTGTTTTGAATTCCCATATAGATTGAGTTCTTTGGGTTTTATTGTGTTGCTTCCTAACATGCTGAAAAACATTTAATTTCCCGATATATGTGGCTTTGGATGCACTTTAGGGGTTTGGTACATAACAGTCCGAAAAAAAAGCTAAATTTAACTTTTTTGATAATGTTCTTATTTCATATAATTTCCTGAACTTTGCCCGAATTTTGGCACCTCGTTACCTGTGAAGATGAATAAGAATGAAAAAAAAATGTATTTTTTTATTTATCTATTTATTTTTTCTTAATAAAGAGTGTAATTTGTGGCTTTTAGCTTTTTCGTACTTAACTTAAAAACACTTATAATACACGTTTTTCGTAATGTCCTTTCATTTCCAAAAAATAGGGTTCTTTGCATGTATTTAAGCGTTTTTATTAGTAACATGATCAAAAACACTCAAAATACATGTTTTTGGTAATGTTATTCTGTTTCACCATAAAGTGTATTTTGCAAGCATTTTAGTGTTTTGGTATATAAGGAGCTCAAATACATTTAAAGGCAAGTTCTTGTTAAAAATTGGTTTTATTCCAATTTTTAGTGCTTTATTGCTTAACACACTCAAAAACACTCAAAAGACATTTTTCTTATTCTGTCATTTTTTTTTTCACACATAAAGCTGGTTTCGCATGCAATTTGGGGTTTCGGTAACTAAGGATGTGAAAAGCACTCAAAATACACGCATTTATTAAGGTTGTTCTGTTTGTCAATTAGGAGTTTTATACATGAGTTTTAGCATTTTTAAATCTAGGAAACCTCTCCATATACACGAGATTTTGCGTTTTTTGCCTTGTGGTTCTTTTGAACTATAAAATACTCATTACACACTTTCCTTGCAATGTCCTTTTTTTTCCCAATATAGAGTGCTTTGCATCAATTTTCTTGTTTTTTGTAGGTAACAAGCTCAAAAACACTCAAAATATACCTTTTTAGTAACGTTTTTCTATTCCTTGATATTGGTTGCTTTGCATCCGTTTTAGCGTTTTTCTATGTAAAACACTGAGAAGACACATTTTCAGTAACTTTGTTTTGGATTCATATATAGTGAGTTCCTTATTATATATCGTTTTGGTGTCTAACATGCTAAAAAACACTCAAAACACAGATTTCTGGTAAGGTTGTTTAATTTCCTCATATAGGAGGTTTTGCATGCACTTTAGGGTTTCGTACATAAGAGTCCGAAAAAAAAGATGAAATTAACTTTTTGATAATATTCTTTTATCATATGATTGCCCTGATTTTTCCCAAAATTTTGGCATCTCGATACCTATGAATATGAATAACAAAAAAAAAAATTCCTATTTTTTTTTTTCTAAATAAAGAGTGCTATTTGTGGGTTTAAGCTCTTTGGTACTTATGGAACTTAAAAAAAAACACTCATAATACACGTTTCTCGTAATGTCCTTTTCTTTCCCAAACATAAGGTTCTTTGCATGTATTTAAGCGTTTTTATAGATAACATGATGGTTTTTGGTAATGTTATTCTGTTTCTCCATAAAGATTGTTTTGCATGCGTTTTAGCGGTTTGGTATATAAAGAGCTCAAAAACACTTAAAGGCAAGGTTTTGGTATAAATTGGTGTTATTCCAATGTAATATGATTGCCCTTCTTTTTATTGCTTTTTTGCCTATCACGCTCAAAAACACTTAAAAGACATTTTTCTGGTAATGTCATTTTTTTCTCACATAAAGGTTATTTCGCATGCAATTTGGGGTTTTGGTAACTAAGAATGTGAAAAGCACTCAAAATGCACGCAATTAGTAAGGTTGTTCTGTTTCTCAATTAAGAATGTTATTCATGAGTTTCAGCATTTTGGTATCTAAGAGCCTTCTCCATATACACGAGCTGTTGTGTTTTTTGCCTTTTGGTTCTTTTGAACTATAAAAAGAAACTCATTATACACTTTTCTTGCAAAGTCCTTTTGTTTTCTAATATAGAGTGCTTTGCATCAATTTTCGCGTATTTTGTAGGTAACAAGCTCAAAACACTCTAAATATACCTTTTTGGTAATGTTTTCTATTTCTTGATATTGGTTGGTTTGCATCCGTTCTAGCGTTTTTCTACGTAAAACACAGAAAAAACACGTTTTCAGCAATTTTGTTTTGGATTTTCATATAGAGTGAGTTCCTTATTATTTATCGTTTTGGTGCCTAACATGCTGGAAAACATTCAAAAAACAGATTTCTGGTAAGGTCGTTTAATTTCCTCATATAGGAGGCTTTGGATGCACTTTAGGGTTTGGTAAATAAGAGTCCGAAAAAAAAAACTAAAATTAACTTCTTTGATATTTTTCTTTTATCATATAATAGCTCTGAATTTTCTTAGAATTTTGGCATCTCGGTACCTATGAAGATAAATAAAAAAAAAAATATAAAAAATCCAATTTTTTTATTTACTTACTTTTTTTTTCTAAGTAAAGAGTGTTATTTGTGGGTTTTAGCTTTTTGGTACTTAAGGAACTTAAAAACACCTATAATACACATTTCTCGTTGTGTCCTTTCGTTTCACAAATATAAGGTTCTTTGCATGTATTTAAGCGTTTTTATAGATAACATGATCAAAAACACTCAAAATATATGTTTATGGTAATTTTATTCTGTTTCTCCATAAAAGGTGTTTTGCATGCGTTTTAGCGTTTTGGTATGTAATGAGCTCAAAAACACTTAAAGGCAAGTCCTTGGTAAAAGTTGTTTTTATTCCCATGTAATGTGATTGCCCTACTTTTTAGTGCTTTTTTACCTAACACGCTCAAAAAAACTCAAAAGACTCTTTTCTGGTAATATCATTATTTTTTCCCATATAAAGCTAGTTTTGCATGGAATTTGGGGTTTTGGTAACTAAGAATGTGAAAAAAACTCAAAACACAGGCATTTAGTAAGGTTGTTCTATTTCTTGATTAAAAGTGTTATTCATGAGTTTTTTTTTTTTTTTTTTTGCATGCGTTTTATGTATGTAAGGAGCTCAAAGACACTTAAAGGCAAGTTTTTGGTAAAATTTGGTTTTATTCCCATGTAATGTGATTGCCCTTCCTTTGAGTGCTTAATTGCGTAACACGCTCAAAAACACTCAAAAGACATGCAAGGCCTCGCATATGAGGAAATTAAAGACCTTACAAGAAATATGTCTTTTGAGTGTTTTTCAGCATGTTATGCACCAAAACGATAAATAATAAGGAACTCACTCTATGTGGGAATCCAAAAGAAAATTACTGAAAACGTGTCTTCTCAGTGTTTTACGTAGAAATACGCTAAAACTGATGGAAACCAACCAATATCAAGAAGCAGAAAAACATTACCAAAAATGTATATTTTGAGTGTTTTTGGGCTTGTTACCTACAAAAAAAATAATGCAAAAATTGATAGAAACCACTCTATATTGGAAAACAAGGGGACATTGCGAGAAAAGAAACACAAGGCAAAAAACGCAAAAACGTGTATATGGAGAAGTTTCCTAGATACCAAAATGCTGAAACTCATGAATAACACTCTTAATTGAGAAACAGAAGAACCTTACTAAATGCGTATCAAAAACACTAAAAGGCAAGTTCTTCGTAAAAGTTGGTTTTATTCCCATGTACTGTGATTGCCCTGCTTTTTAGTGCTTCATTGCCTAACACGCTCAAAAACACTCAAAGACACTTTTCTGGTAATGTTATTATTCTATTTTTTTCATATTGTTTGGTTTGCATCCGTTTTAGCATTTTTCTACGTAAATCTTTTAAAAGACATGTTTTCAGTAATTTTGTTTTTGATTTCCATATAGAGTGACTTTATCTATCGTTTTATGATGCCTAACATGCGGAAAACACTCAAAAGACAGGTTTCTTGTAAAGTTGTTAAATTTTCCCAAATAGGTGGCTTTGCTTACATTTTATGGTTTGATACATAACTCCGAAAAAAAGGTAAAATTAACTTTTTCGATAATGTTCTTTTTTCCATATAATTTCCCTGAATTTTGGCAGTATTTTGGCATCTTGGTACCTATGAACATCAATAACAAAAAAATAAAAATTCCATTTTTTTATTTGTTTATTTATTTTTCTCTATAAAGAGTGTTATTTGTAGGTTTTAACGTTTTGGTACTTAAGAAACTTAAAAACATTCATAATACACATTTCTCGTAATGTCCTTTCGTTTCCCAAATATAGGGATCTTTGCATGTATTTAAGCGTTTTTATAGGTAACATGATAAAAAAACTCTCAAAAACACTTGTTTTTGGTAATGTTATTCTGCTTCTCCATAAAGGAGTGTTTTCCATGCGTTTTAGCGATTTGGTATTTAGCTGAAAAACACTTCAAGGCAAGTTCTTGGTAAAAGTTGGTTTTATTCCAATGTAATATGATTGCCCTGCGTTTTAGTACTTTATTGCCTAACACGCTCAAAAACACTCGAAAGACACTTCTGGTAATGTCATTTTTTCCCACATAAATCTAGTTTCGCATGCTATTTGGGGTTTTGCTAAGAATGTGAAAAAATACAATATATAATGTGATTATTCTGCTTTTTAGTGCTTTGTTGCATATTACCCTCAAAAACATTCAAAAGACACTTCTCTGATAATGTCATTTTTTTCCCACATAAAGCTAGTTTCGCATGTAATTTTGGATTTTCGTAACTAAAAATGTGAAAAACACTCAAAATACACACATTTCGTAAGGTAGTTCTGTTTCTCAATTAAAAGTGTTATTCATGAGTTTTACCATTTTGGTATATAAGAAACTTCTCTATATACACGAGTTTTTGCGTTTTTTGTCTTGTAGTTTTTGTGAAACTATAAAGCAATCATTATACACGTTTCTGTAAATGTCCTTTTCCTTCCCAATATAAAGTGCTTTTACATCCATTTTCGCGTTTTATGTAGGTAAAAAGCTCAAAGACACTTTTTGGTAATATTATTCTATTTCTTCATTTTCGTTGCTTTGCATCCGTTTTAGCGTTTTTTTCTACGTAAAACACTGAAAAGACACGTTTTCAGTAATTTTGTATTGGATTCACATATTGACTGACTTCCATATTATTTATCGGTTTGGTGCCTAACATGCTGAAAAACACTGAAAAGACAGGTTTCTGGTAAAGTCGTTTAATTTCCTCATATAGGTCGCTTTGCATGCAGTTTAGGGTTTGGTAAATAACAATCCGAAAAAAAACTGTAATTAACTTTTTTGACAATGTTCTTTTTTCCACATAAATTCCTTGAATTTTGGCAGAATTTTGGCATCTCGGTACTTATGAAAATCAATGAAAAATAAGGCTATTTTTTTAATTTATTTTTTCATTTTTTTTCTCTTTAAAGAGTGTTATTTGTGGGTTTTAACGTTTTAGTACTTAAGGAACTTAAAAACGGTCATAATACACGTTTCTCGTAATGTCCTTTCGTATCCGAAAGAGAGGGTTCTTTGCATGTATTTAAACGTTTTTATAGGTAACATAATCAAAAACACTTAAAACACATGTTTTTTTTGTAATATTTTTCTGCTTCTCCATAAAGGAGTGTTTTGCATGCGTTTTAGCGTTTTGGTATGTAAGGAGCTACAAAACACATAATGGCAAGTTCTTGGTCAAAGTTGGTTTTATTCCCATGTAATGTGATTGCCCTGCTTTTTAGTGCTTTATTGCCTAACACGCTCAAAAACACTCAAAAGACACTTCTGGTAATGTCATTTTTTTTCCACATAAAGCTAGTTTCGCATGCTATTTGGGATTTTGGTAACTAAGAATGTAAAAAACACTGAAAATACACGCTTTTGGTAAGGTTGTTCTGTTTTTCAATTAAGATTGTTTTTCATGATTTTCAGCATTTTGGTATCTAAGAAACTTCTTTATATACACGAGTTTTTGCGTTTTTTGCCTAGTGGTTCTTGTGAACCACAAGTTCTTTTGCTCGAAAATAATAAGACACTCATTATCCACGTTTCTCGTAATATCCTTTTGTTTCCCAATTTGCATCCATTTTCACGTTTTTTGTAGGTAAGAAGCTCAAAAACACTCAAAACATACCTTTTTGGTAATGTTATTCTATTCTTTTTCATATTGGTTGGTTTCATCCGTTTTAGCGTTTTTCTACGTAAAACACCGAAAAGACACGTTTTCAGTAATTTTTATTTTGGATTCCCATATAGAGTGACTTCCATGTTAATTATCGTTTTGGTGCCTAACATGCTGAAAAACACTCATAAGACAGTTTTCTGGCAAAGGCGTTTGATTTCCTCATATAGGTTGTTTTGCATGCACTTTAGGGTTTGCTACATAACAGTCGAAAAAAAAAATGCTAAAATTAACTTTTTTGATAATATTCTTATTTCTCAAAATTTCATGAATTTTGCCCGAATTTTGGCATCTCGGTACCTGTGAAGATAAATAAGAAAGAAAAAAAAATATCGTATTTTTTAATTAATTTATTTATTTTTTCTCAATAGAGAGTTATTTGTGGCTTTTAGCTTTTTGGTACTTAATGAATTTAAAAACACTCATAATACACGTTTCTCCTAATGTCCTTTAGTTTCCCATAAATAGGGTTCTTGTCATGTATTTAAGCGTTTTATTGTTAACATGATCAAAAACACTCAAAATACATGTTTTTGGTAATGTTATTCTGTTTCTCCTTAAAGTGTGTTTTGCATGCATTTTAGCGTTTTGTTATATAAGGAGCTCGAAAACACTTAAAGGCAAGTTCTTGGTAAACATTGGTTTTATTACCATGTAATGTGATTGCCCTTCTTTTTATTGCTTTACTGCCTATCACGCTCAAAAACACTCAATAGACACTTTTCTGAAAATGTCATTTTTTTTACCACATAAAACTGGTTTCGCAATCAATTTGGGTTTTGGATAACTAAGAATGTGAAAAGCACTCAAAATACACGCATTTAGTAAGGTTGTTTTGTTTCTCAATTAAGAGTGTTATTCATGAGTTTCAGCATTTTGGTATCTAGGAAAGTTCTCCATATTGTTACGTGTGAGCATACACTGAACTCTAGGGGATGGACCATGAAGGGGTGTTGCTCACACTATTAATGGAAGGGTTAAAAGAAAAGAGAAAAGGAGACATTTAAACTGCTATTTAATATCTTAAAGTTAACCCTTAAATTAAGTAACAATACAAAATTGAAGATTATTTGTAAGTAAAAGTAAGTAACAGAGTGGCAATCTGAACTGGACTGAATAACTTAAAAGACTGGTTCAGTTAATAACTTAAGCCAAGTTAGTAAATGCATATAGATACAAATTACAAAAAATAAACACCTTTACATATACATAATAGAAAATAAATATAAATGTGTTTGTGTGTGTGTGAATGTGTTTATGTGTGTGTGTGTGTGGGTGTGTAACACTGGTGTAACTCTTACCACCGCTCTCGAGTGTATATGAGGCTCCCAGCGTATGCCAAGGCGACCTCAGAGCTGTAGCGACCCTTGGAGGAGACTGAAGCTCGATGGAACTCCACCCCTCGTTATCGGCTTGGTAGCCTGCTAGAGGTCACGTATCCAGTATGCCTCAAGCTATACACGTGGCAGCGCCACGAGTTGAGAGGCAGGCACCTGGTTCCGTGGTAGAGTAGTCACGTGTGTGACAATATACACGAGTTTTTGCGTTTTTTGCCTTGTGGTTCTTTTGAACTATAAAACATTCATTATACACTTTTCTAGCAATGTCCCTTTCTTTCCCAATATAGAGTGCTTTGCATCAATTTTCGCGTGTTTTTTTTTAAGGTAACAAGCTCAAGAACACTCAAAATGTACCTTTTTGGTAATGTTTTTCTACTTTTTTATATTGGTTGGTTTGCATCCGTTTTTGCGTTTTTCTACGTAAAATACTCAGAAGACACGTTTTAAGTAATTTTTGTTTTTGATTCCCATATTGAGTGAGTTCATTATTATTTATCGTTTTGGTGTCTAACATGCTGAAAACACTCAAAAGACAGATTTCTGGTAAAGTCATTCAATTTTCTCGGCTTTGCATGCTCTTAAGGGTTTGGTACATAAGTCCAAAAAAAAAGCAAAAATCAACTTTTTTGGTAATATTCTTTTATCATATAATTGCCCTGAATTTTCCCAGAATTTTGTCATCTCGGTACCTATGAAGATGAATGACAAAAAAAAATATATATATTTTTTATATTTTTTTATTTATTTATTTATTTTCTAAATAAAGAGTGTTATTTGTGGGTTTTAGCTTTTTGGTACTTAAGGAACTTAAAAAAAATACTCATAATACACGTTTCTCGTAATGTCCTTTCGTTTCCCAAACATAAGGTTCTTTCTATGTATATAAGCATTTTTATAGATAACATGATAAAAAACACTCAAAATATATCTTTTTGGTAATGTTATTCTGTTTCTCCATAAAGTGTGTTTTGCAGGCGTTTTAGCGTTTTTGTATATAAGGAGCTCAAAAACACTTAAAGGCAAGTTCTTTGTAAAAATTGGTTTTATTAGAATTTCATGTGATTCCCCTGCTTTTTAGTGCTTTATATGCTATCACACTCAAAAACACTCAAAAGACACTTTTCTGGTAATTTTATTTTTTCCCACATAAATCTGGTTTCGCATGCAATTTGGGGTTTTGGTAACTAAGAATGTGAAAAGCTCTCAAAATACACGTATTTAATAAGGTTGTTCTGTTTCTCAATTAGGAGTGTTATTCATGAGTTTCAGCTTTTTGGTATCTAAGAAACTTATCCATATATACTTTTTGCGTTTTTTGCCTTGTGGTTCTTGTGAAACCATAAAACACTCATTATACACGTTTCTCGTAATGTCCTTTTGTTTCCAAATATAGAGTGCTTTGCATCCATTTTCGCGTTTTTTTTTGGTTTACAGGCTCAAAAACACTCAAAATATACCTTTTTGGTAATGTTATTCCATTTCTTCATATTGGTTGTTTTGCATCCGTTTTAGCGTTTTGCTACGTAAAACACGGAAATGACACGTTTTCAGTAATTTTGTTTTGCATTCCCATATTAAGTGACTTCCATATCATTTATCCTTTTGATGCCTAACATGCTAAAAAAGAAAACACTCAAAAGAGAGGTTTCTGGTAAAGTCGTGTAATTTCCCCATATAGGTGGCTTTGGATGCACTTTAGGGTTTGGTACATAACAGTCCGAAAAAAAAAAAGCTAAAATTAACTTTTTTGATAATGTTCTTTTTTCCACATAATTTCTCTGAATTTTGGCAGAATTTCGGCATTTCAGTATCTATGAATATGAATAACAAAAAAGAAAAAAAAATTGTATTTTTTTATTTATTTATTTATTTTTTCTCTATAAAGAGTGTTATTTGTGGCTTTTAGCTTTTTGGTACTTAAGAAACTTAAAAACACTCATAATACACGTTTCTCGTAATGTTTATTTTCGTTTCTCAAACATTTATTTGTTTTTATAGGTAACATGATCAAAAACACTCAAAATACATGTTTTTTTTTATTCTGTTTCTCCATAAAGGGTGTTTTGCATGCGTTTTAGCGTTTTTGTATATACGTAAGGAGCTCAAAAAAAAATTAAAGGGAAGTTTTTGGTAAAAATTGGTTTTATCCCTATGTAATGTGATTGCCCTGCTATTTAGTGCTTTATTTCCTAACACGCTCAAAAACACTCAAAAAAACTTTTTTATGTTAGTAATTTTTTTCCCACATTTTAATCCTACAATATTTCGCATGCAACTTGGGGTTTTGGTAACTAAGAATGTGAAAAATACTCAAAATACACTCATTTGGTAAGCTTTTTTTTTTATATTCTTCGTAAAATTTGAATTTATTCCATTGTAATGTGATTGTTCTGCTTTTTAGTGCTTTGTTGCATATAACGCTCAAAAACACTCAAAAGACACTTTTCTGGTAATGTCATTTATTTCCCACATAAAGCTAGTTTCGCATGTAATTTGGGATTTTCGTAACTAAGAATGTGAAAAAACTCAAAATACACACATTTTTTAAGGTAATTCTGTTTCTCAATTAAAAGTGTTATTCCTGAGTTTCATCATTTTGGTATCTAAGAAACTTCTCTAGGTACACGAGTTTTTGCCTTTTTTGCCTTTTGGTTATTGTGGAACTATAAAACACTCATTATACACGTTTTCAGAATGTCCTTTTGTTTTGCAATACTTTGCATCCATTTTTTATTTTTTTTAGGTAACAAACTCAAAAACATTCAAAATATACATTTTTGGTAATGTTATTCTATTTCTTCATATTGGTTGGTTTGCATCCTTTTTAGCGTTTTTTCTACGTAAAATACTGAAAAGACACGTTTTCAGTAATTTTGTTTTGGATTCCCATATTGAGTGACTTCCATGTTATTATCGTTTTGGTGCCTAACATACTGAAAAACACTCAAAAGTAAGGTTTCTCGTAAAGTAGTTTAATCTCCTCATGTAGGTGGCTTTGCATTCACTTTAGAGTTTGGTACATAACATTCCGAAAAAAAAGCTAAAATTAACTTTTTTGATAATATTCTTTTATCACATAATTGCCCAGAATTTTCCCAGAATTTTGACATCTCGGTACCTATGAAGATGAATATCAAAACAAAACAAAAAAAAATGTCGTTTCTTAATATATTTATTTATTTTTTAGTTTTTCGTTTTAGTTTTTTGGTTCTTAATGAACTTAAAAACACTCACAATACACGTTTCTCATAATGTCCTTTCCTTTCGCAAACATAGGGTTCTTTGCATGTATTTTCGCGTTTTTATAGGTAGCATGATCAAAAACACTCAAAATACATGTTTTTGGTAATATTATTCTAATTCTTAATAAAGGGTGTTTTGCATTTGTTTTAGCGTTTTGTTATGTAAGGAGCTCAAAAAAACTTAAAGGCAAGTTCTTGGTAAAAGTTAGTTTCATTCCCATATAATGTTATTGCCCTGCTTTTTAGTGCTTTATTGCCTAACACGCTCAGAAATACCCAAAGTCACTTTTCTGGTAATGTCATTTCTTACCAACATAAAGCTAGTTTTGCATGCAATTTGGGGTTTTGGTAAATAAGAATGTGAAAAACACTCAAAATACACGCATTTCGTAAGGTTGTTATCTTTCTCATTTAAGAGTGTTATTCATGAGTACCAGCGTTTTGGTAACTCAGAAACTTCTCCATATACACGAGTTTTTGCGTTTTTTGCCCTTTGGTTCTTGTGAAACTATAAAACACTCATTATTCACGTTTCTCGTATTTTTTCTTTTGTTTCCCAATATAGAGTGCTTTGCATCCTTTTTCGCGTTTTTTGTAGGTAACAATATTAAAAGCACTCAAAATATACCTTTTTGGTAATATTCTATTTCTTCATATCTGTTGGTTTGCATCCGTTTTAGCGTTTTTCTACCTAAAACACAGAAAAGACACGTTTTCAGTATTTTGTTTTGGATTCTCATATAGAGTGACTTCCATATTATTTATCGTTTTGATGCCTAACATCAGGTGGCTTTGCATGCACTTTAGGGTTTGGTAAATAACAGTCCGAAAAAAAATCTAAAATTAACTTTTATCACATAATTGCCCTAAATTTTGCCAGAATTTTGGCATCTCGATACCTAGCAAGATGAATAAAAAAAATAAAAAAAATTATATTTTCTTATTTATTTATTTATTTATTTTTCTAAATAAAGAGTGTTACTTGTGGGTTTTAGCTTTTTGGTTCTTAAGGAATTTAAAAACACTCATAATACACGTTTCTCGTAATATCCTTTCCTTTGCCAAACATAAGGTTCTTTGCATGTATTTAAGCGTTTTTATAGATTACATGATTAAAAAACACTCAAAATACCTGTTGTTGGTAGTGTTATTTTGTTTCTATATAAAGTGTGTTTTGCATGCGTTTTAGCACATATAAGGAGCTGAAAAACACTTAAAGGCAAGTTCTTGGTAAACGTTGGTTTTATTCCATGTAATGTGATTGACCCTACTTTTTAGTGCTTTATTGACTAACACTCTCATAAACACTCAAAAGACACTTTTCTGTTAATGTCATTTTTTTCCCCACATAAAGCTATATTCGCATGGAATTTTTTTTTTTAACTAAGAATGTGAAAAAAACACTCAAAATACACGCATTTAGTAATGTTGTTCTGTTTTTCAATTAAGAGTGTTATTCATGAGTTTCATCATTTTGGTATCTAAGAAAATTCTCCTTATATACGAGTTTTTGTGTTTTTTGCCTTTTGGATCTTGTGAAACTATAAAACACTCATTATATACGTTTCTCGTAATGTCCTTTTGTTTCCCAATATAGAGTGCTTTGCATGCATTTTCGCGTTTTTTGTAGGTAACAAGTTCAAAAAAACTCAAAATATACTTTTTTGGTGATGTTTTTTGTATTTCTTCGTATTGGTTGGTTTGCATCCGTTTTAGCGTTTTTCTACGTAAAACACTGAGGAGACATGTTTTCAGTAATTTTGCTTTGGATTCCCATATTGAGTGATTTCAATGGTATTCATCGTTTTGGTGCCTAACATGCTAAAAAAAACACTCAAAAGACAGGTTTCTTGTAAAGTCGTTTAATTTCCATATATAGGTGGCTTTGCATGCACTTTAGGGTTTGGTACATAACAGTCTGAAAAAAAAAAGTAAAATTACCTTTTTTAATAATGTTCTTTTTTTCACATAATTTGCCTGAATTTTGCCAGAATTTTGGCATCTTTGTACCTATGAAGATGAATAACAAAAAAAAAAAAAATGCTATTATTTTATTTGTTTATTTTTTCTCTATAAAGAGTTTTATTTGTGGGTTTTAGCTTTTTGGTACTTAAGGAACTTAAAAACACTCATAATACACGTTGCTTATAATGTCCTTTCGTTTCCCAAATATAGGGTTCTTTGCATGTATTTAAGCGTTTTTATAGGTAACATGATCAAAAACACTCAAAATACATGTTTTTGGTAATGTTTTTCTGTTTCTCCATAAAGGGTGTTTCGCATGCGTTTTAGCGTTTCAATATGTAAGGAGCTCAAAAACACTTAAAGGCAAGTTCTTGGTAAAATTTGGTTTTATTCCCATGTAATGTGATTGCCCTGCTTTTTAGTGCTTTATTGCCTAACACGCTCAAAAACACTCAAAAGACACTCTTCTGGTAATGTCTTTTTTTTTTTTTTTTCCACATAAAGCTTGTTTCGCATGCAATTTGGGGTTTTTGTAACTAAGAATGTGAAAAACACTCAAAATACACGCATTTGGTAAGGTTGTTCTGTGTCTCAATTAAGAGTGTTATTCATGAGTTTCAGCGTTTTGTTACCTAAGAATCTCAAAAACACTCATAATGCACGTTTCTCGTAATTTCGCTCTTTTTTTTTCATATAGGGTGCTTTGCATGCATTTTGACTTTTTTTTCACGTAATAGCTGAAAAACACTGAAAATACATAAGAAATAAGTAAATCTGCAAGAAGGCATCAGGCCTACAAGTGGCAGTACTTGTATGAAATATGCCTACCTATTTCCACCTATCATCCCCATCCATATATGTGTAATTTTCTCTTACTGTTCCCAAATGCCTCAGCAGTAACAACTTGATTACTACGTCCATTCCAATCATCTACTACTCTAGTTGAGAACCAATTCCTTCCTGTCTCCTTTTTGAACATCAAGTTTTCAGGCTTGAACCCGTTTTTCTTGTTCTATCGTATTTACAGATTCTAAGAATTTTCCTTATGTTCCCTTTATTATAACCCCTATACCACAAAAAGACTTCTATTAGGTCCACTCTTAACCTATGTCTCTTTAAAGAAAACGTAAATTTAACAGCTTGAATATCGCTTCGTAAGGAATACTCCTTATCCCCTGTATCCTTTTAATCATTTTCCTTTGTACTGATTCTAATAGACCTTTATCCTTCCTGAGATGTGTTGACCAGAATTGGACAGCGTAGTCTAGATGAAGTCTGACCAGCGCCAAATGTAACTTTAATATTACTTCGGGAGTTTTACTTTTACCACTCCTGAAAATGAATCATAATACACTATTTGCTTTGTTTCTGGCCTCTTTCCATTGCTTTCTTAGACGGAGTTCAGATATAACCTTAAATCTCAAATCTTTTACTTACCCTGAACCTACCAGAACTTGGTTGTTCATTTTGTAACTACTGTGTGGGTTTCTTCTACTTACGCTAAGTGTTTTGCATTTGTTGACATTAAACTGTATTTGCCATCTGTCCGTCCATTCGTTCAACCTACTCAAATCTGCCTGTTATTTTGCCTGTTATTTTGTCACGTTTTTATTACTGAAAACGTGTCTGGTCAGTGTTTTACGTAGAAAAACGCTAAAACGGATGGAAACCAACCAATATCAAGAAGTAGAAAAACATTACCAAAAATGTATATTTTGTTTTTTTTTAAGCTTGTTACCTACTAAAAAACGCGAAAATTGATACAAAGCACTCTATATTAGGAAACAAAGGAACATTGCCAGAACGGTGTATATTGAATGTTTTATAGTTAAAAAAAACCACAAGGCAAAAAAACGGAAAAACTCGTGTATATGGAGAAGTTTCCTAGATACCAAAATGCTGAAACTCATGAATAACACTCTTAATTGCGAAACAGAATAACCTTACTCAATGCGTGTCAAAAACATTAAAGGCAAGTTCTTGGTAAAAGTTGGTTTTGTTCCCATGTAATGTGATTGCCCTGCTTTTTACTGGTTTATTGCCTAACACGCTCAAAAACACTGAAAAGACACATTTAGTAATGTCATTTTTTTTCCCACATAAAGCTAGTTTATCATGGTATTTGGGGTTTTGCTAAGAATGTGAAAAACACTCAAAATACACACATTTGGTAAGGTTCTTCTGTTTCTCAATTAAAATTGTTATTCATGAGTTTCAGCATTTTGGTATCTAAGAAACGTCTTTATATACACGAGTTTTTTTCTTTTTTTGCCTTGTGGTTCTTGTGAACCACAAGTTTTTTTTGCCCAAAAATAATAAGACACTCATTATACACATTTCTCGTATTGTCGTTTTGTTTCCCAATAGGGAGTGCTTTGCATCCATTTTCGCGTTTTTTGTAGGTAACAACCTCAAAAACACTCAAAATATAGCTTTTTCGTAATGTTATTCTATTTCTTGATATTGGGTGGTTTGCATCCGTTTTAGCGTTTTTCTACGTAAATTACCAAAAAAACATGTTTTCAGTAATTTTGTTGTGGATTCCCAAAGAATTTGGCAAAATTTTGGCATCTCGGTACCAACGAAGATGAATAACAAAAAAACAAAAAAATATCTATTTTTTTTTATTTTTTTCTCTATAAAGATTGTTATTTGTGTGTTTTAGCTTTTTGGTACAAAAGGAACTTAAAAACACTCATAATACACGTTTCTCGTAATTTCCTTTCATTTCCCAAACATAATATTCTTTGCATGTATTTAAGCGTTTTTATAGATAACATGATCAAAAACACTTAAAATACATGTTTTTGGTAATGTTATTCTGTTTCTCCATAAAGTGTGTTTTGCATGCGTTTTAGCGTTTTGGTATGTAAGGGGTTAAAAACAAAGGCAATTTCTTCGTAAAAGTTTGTTTTATTCCCATATAATGTGATTGTTCTGCTTTTTAGTGTTTTGATTCATATCAGGCTCAAAAACACTTAAAAGACACTTTTCTGATTAAGTCATTTTTTCCCACATAAGGCTAGTTTCTAATGTAATTTGGGATTTACGTAACTATGAATGAGAAAAACACTCAAAATACTCACATTTGGTAAGGTAGTTCTGTTTTTTCAATTAAATGTGTTATTCATGCATTTCAGCATTTTGGTATGTAAGAAACTTCTCTCTATACGCGAGTTTTTGCGTTTTTTGCCTTGTGGTTCTTTCGAATCACAAGGCAAAAAACTTGCCTTGAAGTGTTTTGAGCTCCTTACGTACCAGATCGCTAAAACGCATGCAAAACACTCCTTTATGGAGAAGCAGAATAACATAACCAAAAACAAGTGTTTTGAGTGTTTTTTATCATGTTACCTATAAAAACGCTTAAATACATGCAAGGATCCCTATATTTGAAAAACGAAAGGACATTACGAGAAATGTGTATTATAAATGTTTTTATGTTCCTTAAGTACCAAACGTTAAAACCTAGAAAAATCACCCTTTATAGAGAAAAAAAAATAGTATTCTTTTTTGTTTTGTTATTGTTGTTCAAAGGTACCAAAATGCCAAAATTCTGCCCAAATTCAGGAAAATTATGTGGAAAAAAGAACATTATCGAAAAAGTTAATTTTAGCTTTTTTTTTTTGGAGTTATGTACCAAACCCTAAAATGTATCCAAAGCCACCTATACGGAAAAATTTTACGACTTAACAAGAAACCTGTCTTTTGAGTGTTTTTCCGCATGTTAGGCACCAAAACGATAAATAATATGAAAGTCACTCTATATGGAAATCCAAAACAAAATTACTGAAAACGTGTCTTTTGAAACATTTACGTAGAAAAACACTAAAACGGATGCAAGCCAACCAATATGAATAAATAGAATAACATTACCAAAAAGGTATATTTTGAGTGTTTTTGAGCTTGTTACATAAAAAAAAAGAACGAGAAAATGGATGGAAAGCTCTCTATATTAGGGAAAAAAAAGGACATAACGAGAAACGTGTATAATGAGTCTTTTATAGTTTCAATAGAATCACAAAGCAAAAAACGCAAAAACTCGTGTGTATGGAAAAGTTTCTAAGATACCAAAATGCTGAAACTCATGAATAACATTCTTAATTAAGAAACAGAACAACCTTACTAAATGCGTGTAATTTGAGTGTTTTTTTACATTCTTAGTTACCAAAATCTCAAATTCCATGCGAAACTAGCTATATGTGGGAAAAAAATGACATTACCAGAAAAGTGTCTTTCAGTGCTTTTGACCGTGTTAGGCAATAAAGCACTAAAAAGCCTGGCAATCACATTACATAAGAATAAAACCTACTTTTACCAAAAACTTGCCTTTAAGTTTTTTTGACACGCATTTAGTAAGGTTATTCTGTTCCTCAATTAATAGTGTTATTCATGAGTTTCAGCATTTTGGTATCTAGGAAACTTTTCCATATACACGAGCTTTTGCGTTTTTTGCCTTGTGTTTTTTTTTTTTTTTTTAACTATAAAACATTCAACATACACTTTTCTCGCAATATCCCTTTGTTTCCCAATATAGAGTGCTTTGTATCAATTTTCGCGGGTTTTTTTTTTTTTTTGTATATAACAAGCTCATACTCAAAATATACATTTTTGGTAATGTTTTTCTGCTTCTTTATATTGGTTGGTTTGCATCAGTTTAACGTTTTTCCACGTAAAACACTGAGAAGACACGTTTTCGGTAATTTTGTTTTGGATTCCCATATAGAGTGAGTTCCTTATTATATATCGTTTTGGTGCCTAACATGCTGAAAAACACTCAAAAGACAGATTTCTTGTAAGGTCTTTAATTTACTCATATGGGAGGCTTTGCATGTCTTTTGAGTGTTTTTGAGCGTGTTAGGCAATAAAGCACTAAAAGGCAGGGCAATCACATTACATGGGTATAAAACCAAATTATACCAAGAACTTGCCTTTAAGTGTTTTTGAAATCCTTACATACCAAAACGCTAAAATGCATGCAAAACACATTTTATGGAGAAACAGAATAACATTACCAAATACATGTATTTTGAGTGTTTTTGATCATGGTATCTATAAAAGCGCTTAAATACATGCAAAGAACCTTATGTTTGGGAAACAAAACGACATTACGAGAAACGTGTATTATGAGTGATTTTTTTAAGCTCCTTCAGTACCAAAAAGCTAAAACACACAAATAACACTCTTTATTAAAATAAATAAATAAATAAATAAATAAAAAAAAATAGGAATTTATTTTTTTTGTTATTCATCTTCATAGGTACCAAGATGCCAAAATTCTGCCAAAATTCAGGGAATTTATGTGGAAAAAAGAACATTATCAAAAAAGTTAATTATACTTTTTTTCGGATTGTTATGTACCAAACCCAAAGTGCATGCAAAGTCATCTATATATGGAAGTTAAACGACTTTACCAGAAACCTGTCTTTTCAGTGTTTTTTAGGAAGTTAGGCACCAAAACGATAAATAATATGGAAGCCAGTCAATATGTGAATCCAAAACAAAATTACGGAAAACATGTCTTTTCAGTGATTTACGTAGAAAAACGCTAAAGCGGATGTAAACCAACCTATATGAAGATATAGAATAACATTACAAAAAATTATATTTTGAGTGTTTTTGAGCTTGTTACCTACAAAAAATGCAAAAACTGATGTAAAGCACTCTATATTAGGAAACAAAAGGATATTAATGCGAAACGTTTATAATGAATGTTTTATAGTTTAAAAAAAAAACACAAGGCAGTAAACGCAAAAACACGGGTATATAGAAAAGTTTCTTACCAAAATGATGAAATGCATGAATAATACCTTTCATCGATAAACAGAACTACCTTACCAAATTGTGTATTTTGAGTGTTTTTCATATTCTTAGTTACGAAAATGACAAATTACATGGGAAACTAGCTTCATGTGGGAAAAAAAATGGCATTACCAGAAAAGTATCTTATGAGTGTTTTTCAGCGTGATATGCAACAAAGCACTAAAAAGCAGAACAATCATATAACATGGGAATAAAACCAACTTATACGAAGAACTTGCCTTTAAGTGTTTTTTTAACTTACATACGCATGCAAAACACCCTTTATTGAGAAACAAAATAACATTACCAAAAACATGTATTTTGAGTGTTTTTGATCATGTTACCTATAAAAACGCTAAAATATATGTAAAGAACCCTCTGTTTGTATAACAAAAGGACATTACGAAAATCGTGTATTATGAGTGTTTTTAAGTTTCCTAAGTACCAAAAAGCTAAAACCGACAAATAACACTCTTTATAGAAAAAACAAAATTTTTTGTTATTCTTCTTCATTAGTACCAAGACGCCAAAATTCTAGAAAAATTAAGGGAAATTTTGTAAAAAAATAATTATAAAAAAATAATTTTTAGCTTTTTTCCGGAGTTATGTACCAAACCCTGAAGTGCATGCAAAGCCACCTATATGGGGAAATTACACGACTTTACCAGAAACCTGTCTTTTGAGTGTATTTTTTTTTTAGCAATTTCAACAATATTACTGAAAACGTGTCTTTTCAGTGATTTACGTAGAAAAACGCTAAAACGGATGTAAACCAACCAATATGAAGAAATAGAATAACATTACCAAAAATATATATTTTGATGTGTTTTTGAGCTTGTTACCTACAAAAATTGCGAAAATGGATGGAAAGCACTTTATATTCGGAAAGAAAAGGACATTTCGAGAAACGTGTATAATGAGTGTTTTATAGTTTCACTAGAACCACAAGGCAAAAAACTCAAAATCTCGTGTACATAGAGAAGTTTCTTACATACCAAAATGCTGAAACTCATGAATAACTTTTAATTAAGAAACAGAACTACCTTACCAAATGTGTGTATTAGAAAAAGTTTCTTTCATATCAAAATGCTGAACCTCATGAATAACACTTTTAATTAAGAAACAGAACAACCTTACTAAATGCCTGTATTATGAGTGTTTTTTCAAATTCTTAGTTACCAAAACCCCAAATTCTATGCAAAACTATCTTTTTGGGAAAAAATGAAATTACCAGAAAAGTGTCTTATGAGTGTTTTTTCAGCGTATTAGGCAATAAAGCACTAAAAAGCAGGGAAATCAAATTACATGGGAATAAAAACAACTTTTACCAAAAACTTGACTTTAAGTGTTTTTGAGCTTATTACATACAAAAACGCTAAAGCGCATGCAAAACACCTTTTATGGAGAAACAGAATATAATTACCAAAAACATATATTTTGAGTGTTTTTGATTATGTTATCTATAAAAATGCTTAAATACATGCATAGAACCTTATGTTCGGGAAACGCAAGGACATTACGAGAAAAGTGTATTATAAGTGTTTTTAAGTTCCTTAAGTACCAAAAAGCTAAAACCCACAAATAACACTCCTTATTTATAAAAAAAATAAATAAGAAATAAATAGGATTTTTTTTTTTGTTATTTATCTTCATAGATACCAAGATGCCAAAATTCTGGTAAACTTCAGTTTTATTATATGATAAAAAAAATTATCAAAAAAGTAAATTTTAGCTTTTTTTCCGGACTGTTATGTACCAAACCCTAAGGTGCATGCAAAGCCTCTTATATGAGGAAATTAAACGACCTTACCAGAAATCGGGTAGGTAAATATCAGTAAAAAATAGTATTTTTTTTTTCTTAATCATCTTCATAAGTACCGAAATGCCAAAATTCGGGCAAAATTCAGGAAATTATTGGAAATAAAAACATCAAAAAAGTTAATTTTAGCTTTTTTTCGTACTGTTATGTACCAAACCCTAAACTGCATGCAAAGCCACCTATATGGGAAAATTAAACGTCTTGGCCAGAAAACTGTCTTTTCAGTGTTTTTTCAACATGTTAGTCACCAAAACGATAAATAACATGGAACTCACTCTATATGGGAATCCAAAACAAAATTACTGAAAACGTGTCATTTCGGTGTTTTACGTAGAAAAACGCTAAAACGGATGAAAACCAATCAATGTGAAGAAAGAAAATAACATTACCAAGAAGGTATATTTAGAGTGTTTTTGAGCTTGTTACCTACAAATAACGCGAAAATGGAAGCAAAGCACTCCCTATTGGGAAACAAAAGGACATTACGAGAAACGTGTAAAATGAGTGTCTTATTATTTTCGGGCAAAAGAACTTGTTGTTCACAAGAACCACAAGGCAAAAAACGCAAAAACTCGTGTATATAAAGAAGTTTGTTAGAATACCAAAATGCTGAAACTCATGAATAACAATCTAAATTGAGAAACAGAACAACATTACCAATTGCATGTATTTTCAGTGTTTTTCACATTGTTACCAAAACCCCAAATAGCATGCGAAACTAGCTTTATTTGGGAAAAATATGACATTACCAGAAGTGTCTTTTGAGAGTTTTTGAGCGTGCTAGGCAATAAGGCACAAAGAACCAGGGCAATCACATTACCTGGGAATAAAACCAACTTTTACCAATAACTTGCCTTGAAGTGTTTTTGACCTCCTTACGTTCTTAGTTACCATAACCCCAAATTCCATGCGAAACTAGCTTTATGTGTGAAGAAAATGACATTACCAGAAAATTGTCTTTTAAGGGTTTTTGATCGTGTTAGGCAATAAAGCACTGAAAAGCAAGGCAATCACATTACATGGGAATAAAATCAACTTTTACAAAGAATTTGCATGGAAAGCACCTTTTATAGAGAAATAGAATATCTTTACCAAAAACATGTATTTTTGATCATGTTATCTATAAAAACGCTTAAATATATGCAAAGATCTTTATGTTTGGAAAACGAAAGGACATTACGAGAAACGTGTATTATGAGTGTTTTTAAGTTCCTTAAGTACCAAAAAGCTAAATCCCAGAAATAACACTCTTTATTAAGAAAAATAAATAAATAAATAAAAAATAAAAAAAATAGGATTTTTTTTTTTGTTATTTATCTTCATAGGTACTGAGATACCAAAATTTTGGGAAAATTCACGGCAATTATATGATAAAAGAATATTATCAAAAAAGTTAATTTTAGCTTTTTTTTCGGACTGTTATGTACCAAACCCTAAATTGCATGCAAACCCATATGAGGAAATTAAACGACCTTATCAGAAATCTGTCTTTTGAGTGTTGTCGAGCATATTAGGCAACAAAACGATAATAATAAGGAACTCACTATATATGGAAATTTAAAACAAAATTACTGAAAACATGTTTTCTCAGTGTTTTACGTAGAAAAACGCAAAAAAGGGATGCAAACCAACCAATATAAAGAAATAGAAAAACATTACCAAAAATATATATTTTAAATGTGTTTTTGGTCTTGTTACCGATAAAAAACGCAAAAATTGATGCAAAGCACTCTATGATGGGAAAGAAAAGGACATTGCAAGAAAAGTGTATAATGAGTGTTTTAAAGTTCAAAAGAACCAGAAGGCAAAAAATCCAAAAACTAGTGTATATGAAGAAGTTTCTTAGATACCAAAATGCTGAAACTCATGAACAACATTTGTAATTTAGAAACAGAACATCCTTACTAAATGTGTGTATTTTAAGTGCTTTTAACATTCTTAGTTACCAAAACAACAAATTGCCTGCGAAACCAGCTTTATGTGGGAAAAAAATTACATTACCACAAAAATGTCTTTTGAGTGTTTTTGAGCGTGATAGGCAATAAAGCACTAAAAAGCAGGGCAATTACATTACATTGGAATAAAACCAATTTTTACCAAGAATTTGCCTTTAAATATTTTTGAGCTCCTTATATAGAAAAACACTAAAACGCATGCAAAATACACTTTATGGTGAAACAGAACTCCTTACACACCAAAACGCTAAAACGCATACAAAACACCCTATATGGAGAAACAAAATAACATTACCAAAAACATGAATTTTGAGTGTTTTTGATCATGTTACCTATAAAAACACTTAAATACATCCAAAGAACCCTATATTTGTGAAACGAAAGGACATTATGAAAATTATGTATTAGGAGTGTTTTTAAGTTCCTTTACTACCAAAAAGCTAAAACCCACAAATAACACTCATTATAGAGAAAAAAAAAATATATATATCAATAAAAAAAATAGAATTTTTTTTTTTGTTATTCATATTCATAGGTACCGAGATGACAAAATTCTGGCAAAATTCATGGAAATTAGATAGAAAAAAAACATTATCAAAAAAAATTATTTTAGCATTTTTACGGAGTTATGTACGAAACCATGAAGTGCATGGAAAGCCACCTATATGGGGAAATTACACGACTTTACCAGAAACCTGTCTTTTAAGTTTTTTTTTTCAGCAATTTCAACAATATTACTGAAAAAGTGTCTGTTTAGTGATTTACTAAGAAAAACGCTAAAATGGATGTAAACCAACCAATATCAAGAAATACAATAACATTACCGAAACGATATATTTTGATTGTTTTTGAGCGTGTTACCTACAAATAATGCGTAAATGGATGGAAAGCAGAAGAGACAAAAGGACATTACGAGAAACGTGTATAATGAGTGTTTTATAGTTTAACAAGAAATACAAGGCAAAAAACGCAAAAACTCGTTCATAGAGAGAAGTTTCTTACATACCAAAATGCTGAAATGCATGAATAACACTATTAATTGAGAAACAGCATTACCTTACCAGATGTGTGTATTTTGACTGTTTTTCACATTCTTAGTTACGAAAATCCCAAATTACATGCGAAACTACCTTTATGTGGAAAAAAAATGACATTATCAGAAAAGTGTCTATTGAGTGTTTTTTTTTTTTTTTTTTTGCGTGATATGCAACAAAGCACTAAAAAGCAGAACAATCACATTATATGGGAATAAAACCAACTTTTACGAAGAACTTGCCTTTAAGTGTTTTTAACTCCTTACATACCAAAACGCTAAAACGCATGCAAAACACATTTTATGAAGAAACAGAATAACATTACCAAAGACATGTATTTTGAGTGTTTTTGATCATGTTATCTACAAAAACGCTTAAATACATGCAAAGAACATCATGTTTGGGAAACGAAAGGACATTACGAGAAAAGTATGAGTGTTTTTAAGTTCATTTTGTACCAAAAATCTAAAACCCACAAATAACACTGTTTGTAGAGAAAAAAAATAAAAAAATAGATTTATTTATTTATTTATTTATTTTGTTATTCATCTTCATAAGTACCGAGATGCCAAAATTCTGGCAAAATTCTTTGGGAATCCAAAACAAAATTACTGAAAACGTGTCTTTTCGGTGTTTTACGTAGAGAAACGCTAAAACGGATGCAAAGCAACCAATATGAAGATATAGAATAATATTACGAAAAAGTTATATTTTGAGTGTTTTTGAGCTTGTTACCTACAGAAAACGCATAAAAGGATGCAAATCATCCAACAGGACATTACGAGAAATGTGTGTAATGAGTGTCTTATTATTTTCGGGCAAAAGAACTTGTGGTTCTCAAAAATCACAAGGCAAAAAACGCAAAAACTCGTATATATAAAGAAGTTTGTTAGATACCAAAATGCTGAAACTCTTAATTGAGAAACAGAAAAACCTTACCAAATGCGTGTATTTTGAGTGTTTTTCACATTCTTAGCAAAATCCCAAATAGCATGCGAAACTAGCCTTATGTGGGAAAAAAAATGACATTACCAAAACTGTCTTTTGAGGGTTTTTGAGCGTGTTAGGCAATAAAGCACTAAAAAGCAGGACAATCACATTACATAAGAATAAAACCAACTTTTACCAAGACTTGCCTTGAAGTGTTTTTGAGCTCCTTACACATACCAGAGCGGTAAAATGCATGCAAACATTCCTTTATGGAAAAGCAGAATAACATTAAATTAAACAAAATTCTGCCAAAATTCAGGGAAATTATGTGGAAAAAAGAATATTATAAAAACAGTTAATTTTAGCTTTTTTCGGAGTTATGTACCAAACCCTATAGTGTATGCAAAGCCACCTATAGGGGGAAATTAAACGACTTTACAGGAAACCTGTCTTTTGAGTGTTTTTCCGCATGTTAGGCACCAAAACGATAAATAATATGAAAGTCACTCTATATGGAAATCCAAACCAAATTACTAAAAAAAGGTGTCTTTTGAAAGAGTTAAGTAAAAAAACGCGAAAACTATATTAGGATAAAACTATATCAGTAAAAAAAGGACATAACGAGAAACGTGTATAATGAGTGTTTTATAGTTTCAATAGAATCACAAGGCAAAAAACGCAAAAACTCATGTGTATGGAGAAGTTTCTAATATACCAAAATGCTGAAACTCATGAATAACACTCTTAATTAAGAAAGAGAACAACCTTATTAAATGCGTGTATTTTGAGTGTTTTTTACATTCTTAGTTACCAAAATCCCAAATTCCATGTGAAACTAGCTTTATGTGGGGAAAAAATAACATTACCAGAAAAGTGTCTCTGAGTGTTTTTCAGCATGTTAGGCAATAAAGCACTAAAAAGCAGGGCAATCACATTACATGTGAAAAAAAACAAACTTTTACCAAGAACTTGCCTTTAAGTGTTTTTGACACGCATTTAGTAAGGTTGTTCTGTTTCTCAATTAAGAGTGTTATTCATGAGTTTCAGCATTTTGGTATCTAGGAAACTTCTCCATATACACGAGTTTTTGCGTTTTTTTGCCTTGTGGTTCTTTTGAACTATAAAACATTCATTATACACTTTTCTCGCAATATTCCTTTCTTTCCCAATATAGAGTGCTTTGTATAAAGTTTTGCATTTTTTTGTAGGTAACAAGCTGAAAAAAACTCAAAATATACATTTTTGGTAATGTTTTTCTACTTTTTGATATTGGTTGGTTTGCATCCGTTTTAGCGTTTTTCTACGTAAAACACTAAAAAGACACGTTTTCAGAAATTTTGTTTTGGATTCCCATATAGAGTTAGTTCCTTATTATTCATCGTTTTGGTGCCTAACATGCTGAAAAACACACAAAAGACAAATTTCTGGTAAGGTCGTTTAATTTCCTCATATGGGAGGCTTTGCATGTCTTTTGAGTGTTTTTGAGCGTGTTAGGCAATAAAGCACTAAAAAAGCAGGACAGTCACATTACATGGGAATAAAACTAAATTTTACTAAGAAATTGCCTTTAAATGTTTTGACCTCCTTACATATCAAAACGCTAAAACGCATACAAAACAGCTTTTGCATTACCAAAAAACATGTGTTTTGAGTGTATTTGACCATGTTACCTATAAACACGCTTAAATACATGCAAAGAACCTAATGTTTGGGAAACGAAAGGACATTACGAGAAACGTGTATTATGAGTGTTTTTAAGATCCTTCAGTATCAAAAAGCTAAAACCAACAAATAACACTCTTTATAGAGAAAAAACAAATAAAAAATAAATTAAAAAAATACCAATTTTTTTTTGTTATTCAAGTTCATAGCTACCAATATGCCAAAATTCTGCCAAAATTCAGGGAAATTATGTGGAAAAAAGAACATTATCGAAAAAGTTAGTTTTAGATTTTTTTTGCAGTTTTGTACCAAACCCTTAAGGGTATGGAAAGGCATCTCTATTGGGAAATTAAACGACTTTACAAGAAACCTGTCTTTTGAGTGTTTTTCCGAATGTTAGGCACCAAAATGATAAATAATATAAAAACCACTCTATATGGAAATCCAAAACAAAATTACGGAAAACGAGTCTTTTCAAAGTTTTATGTAGAAAAACGCTAAAACGGATGCAAACCAACCAATAAGAAGAAATAGAATAACATTACGAAAAAGCTATATTTTGAGTGTTTTTGAGCTTGTTACATAAAAAAAAAAACGCGAAAATGGATGCAGAGCACTCTATATAAGGAAAAAAAAAGGACATAAGGAAAAAACGAGTATAATGTGTCTTTCATAGTATCAAAAAATATCACAAAGCAAAAAACGCAAAACCTCGTGTGTATGGAAAAGTTTCTAAGATACCAATATGCTGAAACTCATGAATAATATTCTTAATTAAGAAACAAAACAACCTTACTAAATGTGTGTATTATGAGTGTTTTTTATTTTTAGTTACCAAAACCCCAAATTCCATGGTAAACTAGATTTATGTGTGAAAAAAAAATGACACCAGAAAAGTGTCTTTTGAGGGTTTTTGAGCGTGTTAGGCAATAAAGCACTAAAAAGCAGGGCAATCAGATTACATGGGAATAAAACCAACTTTTACCAAGAACTTCCCTGTAAGTGTTTTTCAGCTCCTTACAAAACGAAAAGCTAAAACTCATGCAAAACACCTTTTATGGAGAAAGAGGATAACATTACCAAAAACATGTATATTGAGTGTTTTTGATCATGTTTCTATAAAAAGCTTAAATACATGCAAAGAACCTTATCTTTGGGATACGAAAGGACATTACGAGAAACGTGTATTATGAGTGTTTTTAAGTTCCTTAACTATCAAAAAGCTAAAACCCACAAATAACACTCTTTATTTAGAAAAAAAAATAAAAAAAAATACTTTTTTTTTTTATTTATCTTCATAGGTACCGAGATGCCGAAATTCTGAGAAAATTCAGGATAATTATATGATAAAAGAATATTATCAAAACAGTTAATTTTAGCTTTTTTTCGGACTGTTATGTACCAAACCCTAAAGTGCATGCAAAGCCTACTAGGTGAGGAAATTAAACGACCTTATCATAAATCTGTTTTTTGAGTGTTTTCAGCATGTTAGGGACTAAAACGATAAATAATAAGGAACTCACACTATATGGGAATCCAAAAGAAAATTACGGAAAACATTTCTTCTCAGTGTTTTACGTAGAAAAACGCTAAAACGGATGGAAATCAACCAATATCAAGAAATAGAATAATATTACCAAAAAAGTATATTTAGAGTGTTTTTGAGCTTGTTACCTATAAAAAACGCGAAAATTGATGCAAAGCAGTCTATCATGGGAAATAAAAGGTTATTGCAAGAAAAGTGTATAATGAGTGTTTTAAAGTTCAAAAGAACCACAAGGCAAAAAACATGTATATGAAGAAGTTTCCTAGACACCATAATCCTGAAACTCATGAACACTCTCAATTGAGAAACAGAACATCCTTACTAAATGCGTGTATTTTGAGTACTTTTAACATTCTTAGTTACGAAAACCCGAAATTGCATGCGAAACCAGCTTTATGTGGAAAAAAAATGACATTACCAGAAAAGTGTCTTTTAGTGTTTTTGAGCGTGTTAGGCAATAAAGCACTAAAAAGCAGGGCAATCACATTACATGGGAATAATACCAACTTTTACCATGAACTTGCCTTTAAGTGTTTTTGACACACATTTAGTAAGGTTTTTCTGTTTCTTAATTAAGAGTGTTATTCATAAGTTTCAGCATTTTAATATCTAGGAATATACACGAGTTTTTGCGTTTTTTGCCTTGTGGTTTTTTGAACTATAAAACATTGATTATACACTTTTCTCGAAATGTCTCTTTGTTTCCCAATATAGTGTGCTTTGTATCAATTTTTGCGTTTTTTTGTAGGTAATAAGCTCAAAAACACTCAAAATGTATATTTTTGGTAATGTTTTTCTGCTTCTTGATATTGGTTGTTTTGCATCAGTTTTAGCTTTTTTTTCTACGTAAAACACTGAGAATAAATGTTTTCAGTTATTTTTTTTTTATTCCCATATAGAGTGAGTTCCTTATTTTTTATCGTTTTGGTACCTAACATGCTGAAAAACACTCAGAAGACAGATTTCTGGTAAGGTATTTAATTTCCTCATATGGGAGGCTTTGCATGTCTTTTGAGTGTTTTTGAGCGTGTTAGGCAATAAAGCACTAAAACGCACGGCAATCACATTACATGGAAATAAAACCAAATTTTACTAAGAACTTGCCTTTAAGTGTTTTTGAGCTGCTTTCATACAAAAACGCTAAAACGCATGCAAAAGATATTTTATGGAGAAACAGAATAACATTACCAAATACATGTATTTTGAGTGTTTTTGATCAAGTTATCTATAAAAACGCTTAAATACATGCAAAGAACAAAAATACATGCAAACACTCTGTTAGGTACCACAGCACCAAAAAGAGCCTATATGAGGAAATAAAAGGACATGACAAAAAACGTGTATTATGAGGTTTTTTTTCAGCTTCTTAGGTACCAAAACGCTAAAATAAATGAGAAGCACACTGTATGGAGAAAGAGAAAAACATTACCAAAATCGTGTAATTTGAATGTTTTTTTTCACATTGTCAGGTAGCAAAACACCATAATGCTTGCTCGCTATATAAGAAAATTAAACAACAGTGTAAGAAATGTGTTTTTATGTATTTTTCAGCGTGTTAGGCACGAAAACGCTAAATAGCATGGAAAGCACTTTATATAGAAATGCAAAATAACATTACAAAATAACAGGCAAAATAACAGGCAGATTTGAGTAGGTTGAACGAATGGACGGACAGATGGCAAATGGAGTTTAATGTCAACAAATGCAAAGCACTTAGCGTAAGTAAAAGAAACCCACACAGTAGTTACACAATGAACAACCAAGTTCTGGTAGGTTCAGGGTAAGTAAAAGATTTGAGATTTAAGGTTATATCTGAACTCCGTCTAAGAAAGCAATGGAAAGAGGCCAGAAACAAAGCAAATAGTGTATTATGATTCATTTTCAGGAGTGCTAAAAGTAAAACTCCCGAAGTAATATGAAAGTTACATTTGGCGCTGGTCAGACTTCATCTAGACTACGCTGTCCAATTCTGGTCACCACATCTCAGGAAGGATAAAGGTCTATTAGAATCAGTACAAAGGAAAATAATTAAAAGGATACAGGGGATAAGGAATATTCCTTACGAAGCGATATTCAAGCTGTTAAAATTACGTTTTCTTTAAAGAGACGTAGGTTAAGAGTGGACCTAATAGAAATCTTTTAGTGGTATAAGGGGAACATCTGTAAATACGAGAGAACAAGAAAAACGGGTTCAAGCCTTAAAACTTGATGCTCAAAAAGGAGACAGGAAGGAATTGGTTCTCAAATAGATTAGTAGATGATTGGAACGGACGTAGTAATCAAGTTGTTACTGCTGAGGCATTTCGGAACAGTAAGAGAAAATTACACATTTATGGATAGGGATGATAGGTGGAATTAGGTAGGCAAATTTCATACAAGTACTGCAACTTGTAGGCCTGATGCCTTTTTACAGATTTACTTATTTCTTATGTTCTAATGTTCTTATTACTAAAAGCGTGTATTTTCAGTGTTTTTCAGCTATTACGTGAAAAAAAATGCCAAAATGCATGCAAAGCACCCTATATGAAAAAAGAGAGCGAAATTACGAGAAACGTGCATTATGAGTGTTTTTGAGATTCTTCGGTACCAAAACGCTGAAACTCATGAATAACACTCTTAATTGAGATACAGAACAAACTTACCAAATGCGTGTATTTTGAGTTTTTTTTCACATTCTTAGTTACAAAAACCCCAAATTGCATGCGAAACTAGCTTTATGTGGAAAAAAAAAAGACATTACCAGAAGAGTGTTTTTGACCGTGTTAGGCAATAAAGCACTAAAAAGCAGGGCAATCACATTACATGGGAATAAAACCAAATTTTACCAAGAACTTGCCTTTAAGTGTTTTTGAGCTCCTTACATATTGAAACGCTAAAACGCATGCAAAACACCCTTTATGGAGAAACAGAAAAATATTACCAAAAACATGTATTTTGAGTGTTTTTGATCATGTTACCTATAAAAACGCTTAAATACATGCAAAGAACCCTATATTTGGGAAACGAAAGGACATTATTAGAAACGTGTATTATGAGTGTTTTTAAGTTCCTTAAGTACCAAAAAGCTAAGACCCACAAATAAAACTCTTTATAGAGAAAAAAATAAACAAATAAAATAATAGCAATTTTTTTTTTGTGTTATTCATCTTCATAGGTACAAAGATGCCAAAATTCTGGCAAAATTCAGGCAAATTATGTGGAAAAAAAACAATATCAAAAAAGGTAATTTTACCTTTTTTTCAGACTGTTATGTACCAAACCCTAAAGTACATGCAAAGTCACCTATATATGGAAATTAAACGACTTTACAAGAAACCTGTCTTTTGAGTGTTTTTTTAGCATGTTAGGATCCAAAACGATGAATACCATTGAAGTCACTCAATATGTGAATCCAAAGCAAAATTACAGAAAACATGTCTTCTCAGTGTTTTACGTAGAAAAACGCTAAAACGGATGCAAACCAACTAATACGAAGAAATAGAAAAACATCACCAAAAAGGTATATTTTGAGTGTTTTTGAACTTGTTACCTACAAAAAACGCGAAAATGCATGCAAAGCACTCTATATTGGGAAACAAAAGGACATTACGAGAAACGTGTATAATGAGTGTTTTATAGTTTCACAAGATCCACAAGGCAAAAAACACAAAAACTCGTATATAAGGAGAATTTTCTTAGATACCAAAATACTGAAACTCATGAATAACACTCTTAATTGAAAACCAGAACAACCTTACTGAATGCGTGTATTTTGAGTGTTTTTTTTTTCAACTTCTGGGAAAAAAAATTACATTAACAGAAAAGTGTCTTTTGAGTGTTTTTGAGAGTGTTAGTCAATAAAGTAGTAAAAAGTAGAGCAATCACATTACATGGAATAAAACCAACGTTTACCAAGAACTTGCCTTTAAGTGTTTTTCAGCTCCTTATATGCGCTAAAACGCATGCAAAACACACTTTATATAGAAACAAAATAACATTACCAACAACAGGTATTTTAAGTGTTTTTTAATCATGTAATCTATAAAAACGCTTAAATACATGCAAAGAACCTTATGTTTAGCAAAGGAAAGAATATTACGAGAAACGTGTATTATGAGTGTTTTTAAGTTCTTTAAGAACCAAAAAGCTAAAACCCACAATTAACACTCTTTATTTAGAAAAATAAATAAATAAATAAATAGAAAAATAGAATTTTTTTTATTTTTTTATTCATCTTGATAGGTATCGAGATGCCAAAATTCTGGCAAAATTCAGGGCAATTATGCGATAAAAGTTTAATTTTAGTTTTTTTTTCGGACTGTTATTTACCAAACCCTAAAGTGCATGCAAAGCCACCTATATGAGGAAATTAAACGACTTTACCAGAAACCTGTCATTTGAGTGATTCTCAGCTTCTTAGGCATCAAAACGATAAATAATATGGAAGTCACTCTATATGAGAATCCAAAAACAAAATACTGAAAACGTGTCTTTTCTGTGTTTTAGGTAGAAAAACGCTAAAACGGATGCAAACCAACAGATATGAAGAAATATAATATTACCAAAAAGATATATTTTGAGTGCTTTTAATATTGTTACCTACAAAAAACGCGAAAAAGGATGCAAAGCACTCTATATTGGGAAACAAAAGAAAAATTACGAGAAACGTGAATAATGAGTGTTTTATACTTTCACAAGAACCACAAGGCAAAAAACGCAAAAACTCGTGTATATGGAGAAGTTTCTTAGTTACCAAAACGCTGGTACTCATGAATAACACTCTTAAATGAGAAACATAACAACCTTACGAAATGCGTATATTTTGAGTGTTTTTCACATTCTTATTTACCAAAACCCAAAATTGCTTTATGTTGGTAAGAAATGACATTACCAGAAAAGTGACTTTGGGTAATTCTGAGCGTGTTAGGCAATAAAGCACTAAAAAGCAGGGCAATAACATTATATGGGAATGAAACTAACTTTTACCAAGAACTTGCCTTTAAGTTTTTTTGAGCTCCTTACGTAACAAAACGCTAAAACAAATGCAAAACACCCTTTATTGAGAATTAGATTAACATTACCAAAAACATGTATTTTGAGTGTTTTTGATCATGCTACCTATAAAAACGCGAAAATACATGCAAAGAACCCTATGTTTGGGAAACGAAAGGACATTACGAGAAACGTGTATTGTGAGTTTTTTAAGTTCCTTAAGAACCAAAAAACTAAAACGAAAAACTAAAAAATAAATAAATATATTAAGAAACGGCAATTTTTTGTTTGTTTTGTTATTCATCTTCATAGGTACCGAGATGCCAAAATTCTGGGAAAATTCTGGGCAATTATGTGATAAAAGAATATTATCAAAAAAGTTAATTTCAGCTTTTTTTTTCGGAATGTTATGTACCAAACTCTAAAGTGAATGCAAAGCCACCTACATGAGGAAATTAAATGACTTTACGAGAAACCTTACTTTTGAGTGTTTTTCAGTATGTTAGCCACCAAAACGATAATAACATGGAAGTCACTCAATATGGGAATCCAAAACAAAATTACTGAAAACGTGTCTTTTCAGTGTTTTACGTAGAAAAAAAGGATGCAAACCAACCAATATGAAGAAATAGAATAACATTACCAAAAATGTATATTTTGAATGTTTTTGAGCTTGTTACCTAAAAAAAATTCAAAAATGGATGCAAAGTATTGCAAAACAAAAGGACATTCTGAAAACGTGTATAATGAGTGGTTTATAGTTTCACAAGAACCAAAAGGCAAAAAAGGCAAAAACTCGTGTACCTAGAGAAGTTTCTTAGATACCAAAATGATGAAACTCATGAATAACACTTTTAATTGAGAAACAGAATTACCTTAAAAAATGTGTGTATTTTGAGTGTTTTTTACATTCTTAGTTACAAAAATCCCAAATTACATGCGAAACTAGCTTTATGTGGGAAATAAATGACATTACCAGAAAAGTGTCTTTTGAGTGTTTTTGAGCGTTATATGCAACAAAGCACTAAAAAGCAGAACAATCACATTACAATGGAATAAATTCAAATTTTACGAAGAATAAAAAAAAAAAGACTTACCAAATGAGTGTATTTTGGGTATTTTTCACATTCTTAGTTACCAAAACCTCAAATTGCATGGGATAAAAATGTGGGAAAAAAATTACTAACATAAAAAAGTTTTTTTGAGTGTTTTTGAGCGTGTTAGGAAATAAAGCACTAAAAAGCAGGGCAATCACATTACATAGGGATAAAACCAATTTTTACTAAGAACTTCCCTTTAATTTTTTTTTGAGCTCCTTACGTATATACAAAAACGCTAAAACGCATGCAAAACACCCTTTATGGAGAAACAGAATAACATTACCAAAAACATGTATTTTGAGTGTTTTTGATAATATTACCTATAAAAACACAAATACATGTTTGAGAAACGAAAATAAACGTTACGAGAAACGTGTATTATGAGTGTTTTTAAGTTTCTAAAGTACCAAAAAGCTAAAAGCCACAAATAACACTCTTTATAGAGAAAAAAAAAAAAAATAATGAAATACAAATTTTTTTTTCTTTTTTGTTATTCATATTCATAGGTACTGCAATGCCGAAAGTCTGCCAAAATTCAGGGAAATTATGTGGAAAAAAGAACATTATCAAAAAAGTTAATTTTAGCTTTTTTTTTCGGACTGTTATGTACCAAACCCTAAAGTGCATCCAAAGCCACCTATATGGGGAAATTACACGACTTTACCAGAAACCTCTCTTTTGAGTGTTTTCTTTTTTAGCATGTTAGGCATCAAAAGGATAAATAATATGGAAGTCACTCAATATGGAAATGCAAAACAAAATTACTGAAACTGTCTCATTTCCGTGTTTTACGTAGAAAAACGCTAAAACGGATGCAAACCAACCAATATTGAGTGTTTTTGAGCCTGTAAACCACAAAAAACGCGAAAATGGATGCAAAGCACTCTATATTGGGAAACAAAAGGACATTACAAGAAACGTGTATAATGAGTGTTTTATGGTTTCACAAGAACCACAAGGCGAAAAACGCAAAAAGTATATATGGATAAGTTTCTTAGATACCAAAATGCTGAAACTAATGAATAACACTCCTAATTGAGAAACAGAACAACCTTATTAAATGCGTGTATTTTGAGAGCTTTTCACATTCTTAGTTACCAAAACCCCAAATTGCATGCGAAACCAGATTTATGTGGGAAAAAATAAAATTACCAGAAAAGTGTCTTTTGAGTGTTTTTGATTGTGATAGGATATAAAGCACTAAAAAGCAGGGGAATCACATTAAATTCTAATAAAACCAATTTTTACAAAGAACTTGCCTTTAAGTGTTTTTGAGCTCCTTATATACAAAAACGCTAAAACGCCTGCAAAACACACTTTATGGAGAAACAGAATAACATTACCAAAAAGATATATTTTGAGTGTTTTTGATCATGTTATCTATAAAAATGCTTGAATACATGGAAAGAACCTTATGTTTGGGAAACGAAAGGACATTACGAGAAACGTGTATTATGAGTATTTTTAAGTTCCTTAAGTACCAAAAAGCTAAAACCCACAAATAACACTCTTTATTTAGAAAATAAATAAGAAAATAAAAAATATAATTTTTTTCTTTTTTTTTTGTCATTCATCTTCATTGGTACCGAGATGACAAAATTCTGGGAAAATTCAGAGCAATTATATGATAAAAGAATATTACCAAAAATGTTGATTTTTTTTTTTTTTTTTTGACTTATGTACCAAACCCTTAAGAGCATGCAAAGCCTCCTATATGAGAAAATTGAATGACTACCAGAAATCTGTCTTTTGAGTGTTCTTCAGCATGTTAGGCACTAAAACGATAAATAATAATGAACTCACTCAATATGGGAATCCAAAACAAAAATTACTTAAAACGTGTCTTCTCAGTATTTTACGTAGAAAAACACTAAAACGGATGCAAACCAACCAATATCAAAAAATAGAAAAACATTACCAAAAAGGTACATTTTGAGTGTTTTTGAGCTTGTTACCTTAAAAAAAAAAGCGAAAATTGATGCAAAGCACTCTATATTGGGAAAGAAAGAGGCATTGCAAGAAAAGTGTATAATGAATATTTTATAGTTCAAAAGAACCACAAGGCAAAAAACGCAAAAACTCGTGTATATGGATACACGAGTTTTTAGATTTAGTTTTATTTAGATACCAAAATGCTGAAACTCATGAATAACACTCTTAATTGAGAAACAGAACAACCTTACTAAATGCGTGTATTTTGAGTGCTTTTCACATTCTTAGTTATCCAAAACCCAAATTGATTGCGAAACCAGCTTTATATGGTAAAAAAAAAATGACATTTTCAGAAAAGTGTCTATTGAGTGTTTTTGAGCGTGATAGGCAGTAAAGTAATAAAAAGAAGGGCAATCACATTACATGGTAATAAAACCAATGTTTACCAAGAACTTGCCTTTAAGTGTTTTTGAGCTCCTTATATAACAAAACGCTAAAATGCATGCAAAACACACTTTAAGGAGAAACAGAATAACATTACCAAAAAACATGTATTTTGAGTGTTTTTGATCATGTTACCAATAAAATGCTTAAATACATGATAAGAACCCTATTTATGGGAAAGTAAAGGACATTAGAAGAAACGTGTATTATGAGTGTTTTTTCAGCATGTTAGGCACCAAAACGATAAATAACATGGAAGTCACTCTATATGGGAATCCAAAACAAAATTACTGAAAACGTGTCTTTTCGGTGTTTTACGTAGAAAAACGCTAAAACGGATGCAAACCAACCAATATGAAAAAGAATAGAATAACATTACCAAAAAGGTATGTTTTGAGTGTTTTTGAGCTTCTTACCTACAAAAAACGTGAAAATGGATGCAGAGCACTCCCTAACAAAAGGAAACAAAAAGATATTACGAGAAACGTGTATAATGAGTGTCTTATTATTTTCGAGCAAAAGAACTTGTGGTTCACAAGAACCACTAGGCAAAAAACGCAAAAACTCGTTTATATAAAGAAGTTTCTTAGATACCAAAATGCTGAAAATCATGAAAAACAATCTTAATTGAAAAACAGAACAACCTTACCAAAAGCGTGTGTTTTCAGTGTTTTTTACATTCTTAGTTACCAAAATCCCAAATAGCATGCGAAACTAGCTTTATGTGGAAAAAAAAATGACATTACCAGAAGTTTCTTTTGAGAGTTTTTGAGCGAGTTAGGCAATAAAGCACTAAAAAGCAGGGCAATCACATTACATGGGAATAAAACCAACTTTGACCAAGAACTTGCCATTATGTGGTTTTGAGCTCCTTACATACCAAAACGCTAAAACGCAGCCAAAACACTCCTTTATGGAGAAGCAGAAAAACATTACAAAAAAACATGTGTTTTAAGTGTTTTTGATCATGTTAGCTATAAAAACGTTTAAATACATGCAAAGAACTCTATCTTTTGGAAACGAAAGGACATTACGAGAAACGTGTATTATGACCGTTTTTAAGTTCCTTAAGTACCAAAACGTTAAAACCCACAAATAACACTCTTTAAAGAGAAAAAAAAGAAAAAATAAATAAAAAAATAGCCTTTTTTCATTGATTTTCATAAGTACCGGAATGCCAAAATTCTGCCAAATTTCAAGGAATTTATGGGGAAAAAAGAACATTGTCAAAAAAGTTAATTCCAGTTTTTTTTTTCGGATTGTTATTTACCAAACCCTAAATTGCATGCAAAGCGACCTATATGAGGAAATTAAACGACTTTACCAGAAACCTGTCTTTTCAGTGTTTTTCAGCATGTTAGGCACCAAACCGATAAATAATATGGAAGTCAGTCAATATGTGAATCCAAAACAAAATTACTGAAAACGTGTGTTTTCAGTGTTTTAGGTAGAAAAAACGCTAAAACGGATGCAAAGCAACGAAAATGAAGAAATAGAATAACATTACCAAAAAGTGTTTTTGATCTTTTTACCTACATAAAACGCGAAAATGGATGTAAAAGCCCTTTATATTGGGAAGCAAAAAAACATTTAGAGAAACGTGTATAATGATTGTTTTATAGTTTCACAAGAACCACAAGACAAAAAACGCAAAAACTCGTGTATATAGAGAAATTTCTTATATACCAAAATGGTAAAACTCATGAATAACAATTTTAATTGAGAAACAGAACTACCTTACGAAATGTGTGTATTTTGAGTGTTTTTCACATTTTTAGTTACGAAAATCCAAAATTACATGCGAAACTAGCTTTATGTGGGAAAAAAATGACATTATCAGAAAAGTGTCTTTTGAGTGTTTTTGAGCGTGATATGCAACAATGCACTAAAAAGCAGAATAATCACATTATATATTGTATTTTTTCACATTGTTAGCAAAACCCCAAATAGCATGCGAACTAGCTTTATGTGGGAAAAAATGACATTAGGCACGTTTTAGGCAATAAAGCACTAAAAGGCAGGTCAATCATATTACATTGGAATAAAACAAACTTTTACCAAGAACTTGCCTTGAAGTGTTTTTCAGCTCCTTAAATACGAAATCGCTAAAACGCATGCAAAACACTCCTTTATGGAGAAGTAGAATAACATTACCAAAAACAAGTGTTTTTGAGAGTTTTTTTTATCATGTTACCTATAAAAACGCTTAAATACATGCAAAGATCCCTATATTTGAGAAACGAAAGGACATTACGAGAAATGTGTACTATGAATGTTTTTAAGTTCCTTAAGTATCAAAACGTTAAAACCTACAAATAACATTCTTTATAGAGAAAAATAAATAAATAAAATTAATAAAAAATGGCATTTTTATTTTTTTTGTTATTGATGTTCATAGGTACCAAGATGCCAAAATACTGCAAAAATTCAGGGAAATTATATGGAAAAAAGAACATTATCGAAAAAGTTCACTTTACCTTTTTTTCGGAGTTATGTATCAAACCATAAAATGTATGCAAAGCCACCTATTTGTGAAAATTTAACAACTTCATAAGAAACCTGTCTTTTGAGTGTTTTTCCGCATGTTAGGCATCATACCAACGATAGATAAAGTCACTCTATATGGAAATCAAAAACAATATTACTGAAAACGTGTCTTTTAAAAGATTTACGTAGAAAAATGCTAAAACGGATGCAAACCAAACAATATGAAAAAATAGAATAATAACATTACCAGAAAAGTGTCTTTGAGTGTTTTTGAGCGTCTTAGGCAATGAAGCACTAAAAAGCAGGGCAATCACAGTACATGGGGATAAAACCAACTTTTACGAAGAACTTGCCTTTTAGTGTTTTTGACACGCATTTAGTAAGGTTCTTCTGTTTCTCAATTAAGAGTGTTATTCATGAGTTTCAGCATTTTGGGATGTAGGAAACTCCTCCATATACACGAGTTTTTGCGTTTTTTGCCTTGTGTTTTTTTTTAAACTATAAAACATTCATTATACACTTTTCTCGCAATGTTCCTTTGTTTTCCAATATAGAGTGCTTTCTATCAATTTTTGCGTTTTTTTTTTGTAGGTAACAAGCTCAAAAACACTCAAAATATACCTTTTTGGTAATGTTTTTCTGCTTCTTGATATTGGTTGGTTTCCATCAGTTTTAGCTTTTTTCTACGTAAAACACTGAGAAGACACGTTTTCAGTAATTTTCTTTTGGATTCACACATAGAGTGAGTTCCTTATTATTTATCGCTTTGGTGCATAACATGCTGAAAAACACTCAAAAGACATATTTCTGGTAAGGTCTTTAATTTCCTCATATGCGAGGCCTTGCATGTCTTTTGAGTGTTTTTGAGAGTGTTACGCAATTAAGCACTAAAAGGAAGGGCAATCACATTACATGGGAATAAAACCAAATTTTACCAGAAACTTGTCTTTAAGTGTCTTTGAGCTCCTTACATACCAAAGCGCTAAAACGCATGCAAAATACATTTTATGGAGAAACAGAATAATATTAGCAAATATATGTATTTTGAGTGTTTTGGATCATGTTATCTATAAAAACGCTTAAATACATGCAAAGAACCTTATGTTTGAAAACGAAAGGACATTATGAGAAACGTGTATTATGAGTGTTTTTTAAGTTCCTTCAGTACCTAAAAGCTAAAACCCACAAAAAACACTCTTTATTTAGAAAAAAAATAATAAACAAAAAATAAAAAAATGGGAATTTTTTTCTATTTTTTTTTGTTATTCATCCTTATAGGTACCGAGATTCCAAAATTCTGCCAAAATTCAGGGAATTTATGTGGAAAAAAGAACATTACCAAAAAAGTTAATTATAGCTTTTTTTTTTCGGATTGTTATGTACCAAAACCTAAAGTGCATGCAAAGCCACCTATATAGGGAAGTTAAACGACTTTACCAGAAACCTGTCTTTTCAGTGTTTTTCATTATGTTAGGCACCAAAACGATAAATAATATGGAAGTCAGTCAATATGTGAATCCAAAACAAAATTACTGAAAACGTGTCTTTTCAGTGTTTTACGTAGAAAAACGCTAAAGCGGATGCAAACCAACCTATATTAAGAAATAGTATAACATTACCAAAAATATATATTTTGAGTGTTTTTGAGCTTGTTACCTACAAAAAAATGCAAAAATGGATGGAAAGCACTCTATGTTAGGAAACAAAAGGACATTACGGGAAACGTGTATAATGAGTGTTTTATAGTTTTAAAAGAACCACAAGGCAATAAACGCAAAAACTCGTGTATATAGAGAAATTTCTTACATACCAAAATGATGGAATGCATGTATAACACTTTTAATCGATAAACAAAACTGCCTCACCAAATTGAGTATTTTGAGTGTTTTTTTACATTCTTAGTTACGAAAATGCCAAATTACATGCGAAACTACTTTCATGTGGGAAAAAAAATGACATTACCAAAAAAGTGTCTTTTATGGTGTTTTTTTTTTATGATGATATGCAACAAAGCACTAAAAAGCATTACATGGAAATAAAACCAACTTTTACGAAGAACTTGCCTTTAAGTATTTTTTAACTCCTTACATACGAAATCGCTAAAACGCATGCAAAACACCCTTTATGGAGAAACAGAATAACATTACCAAAAACATGTATTTTGAGTGTTTTTGATCAAGTAACCTATAAAAACGCTTAAGTACATGTAAAGAACCCTATGTGTGTATAAAAAAGGACATTACGAAAATCGTGTATTATAAGTGTTTTTAAGTTCCTTAAGTAATAAAAATCTAAAACCCACAAATAACACTATAGAGAGATTTTTTTATTATTTTTTTTTTGTTATTCATCTTCATAGGTACCGAGATGCCAAAATTCTGGCAAAATCCATGGAAATTTTATAAAAAAAAATCATTATAAAAAAAATAATTTTAGCTTTTTTCCGGAGTTATGTACAAACCTTGAAGTGCATGCAAATCCACCTATATGGGGAAATTACACGACTTTACCAGGAACCTGTCTTTTCAGTGTTTTTCAGCAATTTCAACAATATTACTGAAAACGTGTCTTTTCAGTGATTTACGTAGAAAAACGTTAAAACGGATGTAAACCAACCAATATGAAGAAATAGAATAACATTACCAAAAAGATTTATTTTGATGTGTTTTTGAGCTTGTTACCTACAAAAAATGCAAAAATGGATGGAAAGCACTTTATATTGGCAAAGAAAAGGACATTACGAGAAATATGTATGAGTGTTTTATAGTTTGACAAGAACCACAAGGTAAAAAACTCAAAAACTCGTGTGCATAAAGAAGTTTCTTCCATACCAAAAAGCTGAAACTCATGAATAACACTTTTAATTTTGAAACAGAAATACCTTACCAAATGTGTGTATTAGAAAAGTTTCTTACATACCAAAATGCTGGAACTCATGAATAACACTTTTAATTAAGAAATAGAACAACCTTACTTAATGCCTGTGTTTTGAGTTTTTTTCACATTCTTAGTTACCAAAACCCCAAATTCAATGCAAAACTAGCTTTATATGGGAAAAAAAAAAAAATATTACCAGAACAGTGTCTTATGAGTTTTTTTGAGCATTTTAGGCAAAAAAGCAATAAAAAGCAGGGCAATCACATTACATGGGAATAAAAACAACTTTTACCAAGAACTTGCCTTTAAGTGTTTTTGAGCTCATTACATACCAAAACGGTAAAACGCATGCAAAACACTTTTTATGGAGAAACAGAATAAAATTACCATAAACGTATATTTTGAGTGTTTTTGATCATGTTATCTATAAAAACGCTTAAATACATGCAAAAAACCTTATTTTTGTGAAACGAAAGGACACAACGAGAAATGTGTATTATAGGTGTTTTTAAGTTACTAAGTACCAAAAAGCTAAAACCCATAAATAACACTCTTTATTTAGAAAAAAATAGTAAGTAAATAAAAAAATAGGATTTTTTTTTATTTATCTTCATAGGTACCGAGATGCCAAAATTCTGCGAAAATTCAGAGCTATTATATGATAAAAGAAAATTATCAAAGAAGTTAATTTTAGCTTTTTTTTTTTGGACTCTTATGTACCAAACCCTAAAGTGCATCCAAAGCCTCCTATATGACCTATATGACCTTACCAGAAATCTGTTTTTTTAATGTTTTCCAGCATGTTAGGCACCAAAACGATAAATAATAAGGAACTCACTCTATATGAAATTCCAAAACAAAATTGCTGAAAACGTGTTTTTTCTGTGTTTTACGTAGAAAAACGCTAAAACGGATGCAAACCACCCAATATCAAGAAATAGAAAACATTACCAAAAAGGTATATTTAGAGTGTTTTGAGCTTGTTACCTACAAAATACGCGAAAATTGATGCAAATCACTCTATATTAGAAAACAAAAGGACTTTGCAAGAGAAGTGTATAATGAGTTTTTTTTATAGTTCAAAAGAACCAAAAGGCAAAAAACACAACAGCTCGTGTATATGGAGAAGGCTCCTAGATACCAAAATGCTGAAACTCATGAATAACATTCATAATTGAGAAACAGAACAACCTTACTAATTGCGTGTATTTTGAGTGCTTTTCACATTCTTAGTTACCAAAACCCCAAATTGCATGCGAAACAACCTTTATGTGAGAAAAAAATGACATTACCAGAAAAATGTCTTTTAAGTGTTTTTGAGCGTGATAGACAATAAAGCACTAAAAAGAAGGGCAATCAAATTACATTGGAATAACACCAATTTATACCAAAACCTTGCCTTTAAGTGTTTTTGAGCTCCTTATATACCAAACCGCTAAAACGCATGCAAAACAAACTTTATGGAGAAACAGAATAACATTACCAAAAACATGTATTTTGAGTGTTTTTCATCATGTTATCTATAAAAACGCTTAAATACATGCAAAGAACATTATGTTTGGGAAACAAAAGGACATTACGAGAAACGTGTATTATGAATTTTTTTTAAGTTCCTTAAGTACTAAAGAGCTTAAACCCACAAATAACACTCTTTATTTAGAAAAAAAAATTGGAATTTTTTTTTTTTTGTTATTCATATTCATAGGTACCGAGATGCCAAAATTCTGGGAAAAATCAGGGCAATCATATGATAAAATTATATTATCAAAAAGTTAATTTCAGCATTTTTTTTCGGACTCTTATGTACGAAACCCTAAAGTGCATGCAAAGCCTCCTATATGAGGAAATTAAACGACCTTACCAGAAATCTGTCTTTTGAGTGTTTTTTAGCATGTTAGACAACAAAACGATATATAATAAGGAACTCACTATATATGAATCCAAAACAAAGTTACTGAAAATGTGTCTTCTTAGTGTTTTACATAGAAAAACGCTAACACGGATGCAAAGCAACCAATATCAAGGAATAGAAAAACGTTACTAAAAAGGTATATTTGAGTGTTTTTGAGCTTGTTACCTACAAAAAACGCGAAAATTGATGCAAAGCACTCTATATTGGGAAAAAAAAGGACATTGCAAGGAAAGTGTGTAATGAGTATTTTATAGTTCAAAAGAACCACAAGGCAAAAAACGCAAAATCTCGTGTATATGGAGAGGTTTCCTAGATTTAAAAATGCTGAAACTCATGAATAACACTCCTAATTGAGAAACAGAACAACCTTAATAAATGCGTGTATTTTGAGTGCTTTTCACATCCTTAGTTACCGAAACCCCAAATTGCTTCCGAAACCAGCTTTATGTGGGAAAAAAAATGACATTACCAGAAAAATGTCTTTTGAGTGTTTTTGAGCGTGTTAGGCAATAAAGCACTAAAAATTGGAATAAAACCAATTTTTAACAAGAACTTGCCTTTAAATGTATTTGAGCTCCTTATATACCAAAACACTAAAATGCTTGCAAAATACACTTTATGGTGAAACAGAATAACATTACCAAAAACATGTATTTTGAGTGTTTTTGATCATGTTACTAATAAAAACGCTTAAATACATGCAAAGAACCCTATTTTTTGGAAATGAAAGGACATTACGAAAAACGTGTATTATAAGTGTTTTTAAGTTAAGTACGAAAAAGCTAAAAGCCACAAATTACACTCTTTATTAAGAAAAAAAATAAATAAATAAATAAATAAAAAAATACATTTTTTTTTCATTCTTATTCATCTTCACAGGTAACGAGGTGCCAAAATTCTGGCAAAGTTCAGGAAATTATATGAAATAAGAACATTATCAAAAAAGTTAAATTTAGCTTTTTTTTCGGACTGTTATGTACCAAACCCCTAAAGTGCATGCAAAGCCACGTATATGGGGAAATTAAACGTCTTTGCCAGAAAACTGTCTTATGAGTGTTTTTCAGCATGTTAGGAACCAACACAATAAAACCCAAGGAACTCAATCTATATGGGAATTCAAAACAAAATTACTGAAAACGTGTCTTTTCGGTGTGTTACGAAGAAAACGCTAAAATGGATGCAAACCAACCAAAATGAAGAAATAGAATAACATTACCAAAAAGGTATATTTTGAGTATATTTGAAATTGTTACCTACAAAAAACGCGAAAATGGATGGAAAGCACTCTATATTGGGAAGCAAAAGGAACCAAAAAGCGTGTTAGGCACCAAAACGATAAATAATATGAAAGTCACTCTATATGGATATCCAAAACAAAATTACTGGAAACGTGTCTTTTAAAAGATTTACGTAGAAAAACGCTAAAACGGATGCAAACCAACCAATATGAAGAAACAGAATAACATTATAAAAAAATATATATTTTGTGTGTTTTTGAGCTTGTTACAAAAAAAAAAAAAACGCGAAAATGGATGCAAAGCACTCTATATAAAAAAGGACATAACAAGAAACGTGTATAATGAGTGTTTTATAGTTTCACCAGAATCACAAGGCAAAAAACGCAAAAACTCGACTGTATGGAGAAGTTTCTAAGATACTAAAATACTGAAACTCATGAATAACACTCTTAATCAAGAAACAGAACAACCTTACTAAATGCGTGTATTTTGAGTGTTTTTTTTACATTTTTAGCTACCAAAACCCCAAATTCCATGCGAAACTAGTTTTATGTGGGAAAAAAACGACATTATCAGAAAAGTGTCTGAGTGTTTTTGAGCGTGTTAGGCAATAAACCACTGAAAAGCAGGGCAATCACAATACATGGGAATAAAACCAAGTTTTACGAAGAACTTGCCTTTTAGTGTTTCTGACACGCATTTAGTAAGATTGCTCTGTTCCTCAGTTAAAAGTGTTATTCATGAGTTTCAGCATATAGACGAATTTTTGCGTTTTTTGCCTTGTGGTTTTTTTGAACTATAAAACATTCATTATACACTTTTCTCACAATGTCCATTTGTTTCCCAATATAGAGTGCTTTGTATCCATTTTTGCGTTTTTTTTTTTTTTGTCGGTAACAAGCTCAAAAACACTCAAAATATACATTTTTAGTAATGCTTTTCTCCTTATTGATATTGGTTGGTTTGTATCAGTTTTAGCGTTTTTCTACGTAAAACACTGAGAAGACACGTTTTCAGTAATTTTCTATTGGATTCCTACATAGAGTGAGTTCCTTATTATTTATCGTTTTGGTGCCTAACATGCTGAAAAAAACTCAAAAGACAGATTTCTGGTAAGGTCTTTAATTTCCTCATAAGGGAGGCTTTGCATGTCTTTTCAGTGTTTTTGAGCGTGTTACGCAATAAAGCACTAAAAGCTAGGGCAATCACATTACATGGGAATAAAACCAAATTCTACTAAGAACTTGCCTATAATTGTTTTTGAGCTCCTTACATACCAAAACGCTAAAACGCATGCAAAATACATTTTATGGAAAAACAGAATAACATTACCAAATGCATGTATTTTGAGTGTTTTTGATCATGTTATCTATAAAAACGCTTAGATACATGCAAAGGACCTTATGTTTGGGAAACGAAAGAACATTACGAGAAACGTGTATTATGAGTGATTTTTTAGTTCCTTCAGTACCAAAAAGCTAAAACCCACATATAACACGCTTTAGAAAAAATAAAAAATAAATAAATAAATAAAAAAATTAAAAAATGGGATTTTTTTTTTTTGTTATTCATCTTCATAGGTACCGAGATGCCAAAATTTTGCCAAAATTCAGGGAATTTCTGTGGAAAAAAGAACATTATCATAAAAGTTAATAATAGCTTTTTTTTTCGGATTCTTATGTACCAAACACTAAAGTGCATGCAAAGCTACCTATATAGGGAAGTTACACAACTTTATCAGAAACCTGTCTTTCCAGTGTTTTTCAGCATGTTAGGCACCAAAACGATAAATAATATGGAAGTCAGTCAATATGTGAATCCAAAAGAAAATTACTGAAAACGTGTCTTTTCAGTGTTTTACGTAGAAAAACGCTAAAGCAGATACAAACCATCCAATAGGAAGAAATAGAATAACATTACCAAAAATATATATTTTGAGTGTTTTTGAGCTTGTTAACTACAAAAAATGCAAAAAATGGATGTAAACACTCTATATTAGGAAACAAAAGGACATTACGAGAAACGTGTATAATGAGTGTTTTATAGTTTTAAAAGAGCCACAAGGCAATAAACGCAAAAACTCGTGTATATAGAGAAATTTCTTACATACCAAAATGAATAAATGCACGAATAAAACTTTTTATCGTTAAACAGAACTACCTTACCAAATTGTGTATTTTGAGTGTTTTTCACATTCTTAGTTACGAAAATGCCAAATTACATGCGAAACTACCTTCATGCGGGAAAAAAAATGACATTACCAGAAAAGTGTCTTTTGAGTATTTTTCAGCGTGATATGCAACAAAGCACTAAAAAGCAGAACGATCACATTACATGGGAATAAAACAAACTTTTACGAAGAATTTGCCTTTAAGTGTTTTTTAACCCCTTATATACTAAACCGCTAAAACGCATGCAAAACAAACTTTATAGAGAAACAGAATAACATTAACAAAAACATGTATTTTAAGTGTTTTGATCATGTATTCCATATAAACGCTTAAGTACATTCAAAGAACATTATGTTTGGGAAACAAAAATGACATAACGAGAAACGTGTATTATGAGTGTTTTTTTTTAAGTTCCTCCAGTACCAAAAAGCTAAAACACACAAATAACAGTTTTATTTAGTGTTATTCATTTTCATAGGTACTGAGATGCCGAAATTCTGGGAAAATTCAGGGCAATTATGTGATAAAAGAATATTATCAAAAAAGTAAATTTCAGCTTTTTTTTTTCGGACTGTTATGTACCAAACCCTAAAGTGCATGCAAAGCCTCCAATATAAGGAAATTATATGACCTTACCAGAAATCTGATTTTTGAGTGTTTTTAGCATGTTAGGCACCAAAACGATAAATAATAAGGAACTCACTCTATATGGGAATCCAAAACAAAGTTACTGAAAACGTGTCTTCTCAGTGTTTTACGTAGGGAAAACGTTAAAACGGATGGAAACCAAGCAATATCAAGAAATAGAAAAACGTTACCAAAATGGTATATTTTGAGTGTTTTTGAGCCTTTTACCTACAAAAAACACGAAAATTAATGCAAAGCACTCTATGCTGGGAAACAAAAGTACATTGCAAGAAAAGTGTATAATGAGTGTTTTATAGTTAAAAAAAAACCACAAAGCAAGAAACGCAAGAATTCGTGTATATGGAGAGATTTCCTAGGTACCAAAATGCTGAAACTCATGAATAACATTCTTAATTGAGAAACAGAATAACCTTACTAAATGCGTGTATTTTGAGTGCTTTCCACATTCTTAGTTACCAAAACCCCAAATTGCATGCGAAACCACCTTTATGTGAGAAAAAAATAACATTACCAGAAAAGTGTCTTTTAAGTGTTTTTGAGCGTGATAGGCAATAAAGCACTAAAAAGGCAGGGCAATCATATTACATTGGAATAACACCAATTTATACCAAAAACTTGCCTTTAAGTGTTTTTGAGCTCCTTATATACAAAACTGCTAAAACGCATGGAAAACACCTTTAATGGACAAACAGAATAACATTACCAAAAACATGTATTTTGAGTGTTTTTGATCATGTTATCTATAAAAACGCTTAATTACATGCAAAGAACCTTATGTTTGGGAAACGAAAGGACATTACGAGAAACGTAAATTATGAGTGTTTTTAAGTTCCTTAAGTACCCAAAGGTTAAATCCCACAAATAACTTTTTATTGAGAAAAAAAATAAAAAATAAAAAATAAAAAAAATAGGATTTTTTTTATTTTTTTTTTTATCTTCATAGGTACCGCGATGCCAAAATTCTGGGAAAATTCAGGGCAATTATATGATAAAAGAATATTGTCAAAAAAGTTAATTTTAGCTTTTTTTTTTTGACTTATGTACCAAACCCTAAAGTGCATGCAAAGCCTTCTATATGAGGAAATTAAACGACCTTATCAGAAATCTGTCTTTTGAGTGTTGTTCAGCATGTTAGGCATCAAAACGATAAATAATAAGGAACTCACTCTATATGGGAATTCAAAACAAAATTACTGAAAACTTGTGTTCTCAGTGTTTTACGTAGAAAAACGCTAAAACGGATGCAAACCAACCAATATAAAGAAATAGAGAAACATTACCAAAAAGGTATATTTTGAGTGTTTTTGAGCTTGTTACTTATAAAAAACACGACAATTGATGCAAAGCACTATATAATGGGAAAGAAAAGGACATTGCAAGAAAAGTGTATAATGAGTGTTTTATAATTCAAAAGAACAGCAAGGCAAAAAATGCATTATCTAGTGTATGTGAAGAAGTTTCGTAGATACCAAAATGCTGAAACTCATGAACAACACTCTTAATTGAGAAACAGAACAATCTTACTAAATGCGTGTATTTTGAGTGCTTTTCACATTCTTAGTTACCAAAACCCCAAATTGCATGGGAAACCAGCTTTATGTGGAAAAAAAAATGACATTACCAGAAAAATGTCTTTTGAGTGTTTTTGAGCGTGTTAGGCAATAAATCACTAAAAAGCAGGGCAATCACATTACATTGGAATAAAACCAATTTTTAACAAGAACTTGCCTTTAAGTGTTTTTGAGCTCCTTATATACCAAAACACTAAAATACATGACAAATAAACTTTATGGTGAAACAGAAAAACATTACAAAAAACATGTAATTTGAGTGTTTTTGATCATGTTACCAATAAAAACGTTTAAATACATGCAAAGAACCCTATTTTTGGGAAACGACAGGACTTTACGAGAAACGTGTATTATGAGTGTTTTTAAGATCATTAAGTACGAAAAAGCTAAAAGCCACAAATTACACTCTTTATTGAGAAAAAAAAAAAATAAAAAATAAAAAAATACGATATTTTTTTTCATTCTTTATTCATCTTCACAGGTAACGATGTGCCAAAATTCGGGCAAAGTTCAGGAAATTATATGAAATAAGAACATTGTCAAAAAAGCTAAATTTAGCTTTTTTTTCGGACTGTTATGTACCAAACCCCTAAAGTGCATGCAAAACATGCACTTTAGGGGTTTGGTACATAACAGTCCATAACATGTCCAATGGGGAAATTAAACGTCTTTGCCGGAAAACTGTCTTATGAGTGTTTTTCAGCATGTTAGGAACCAAGACGATAAAACCCAAGGAAGCCTATCTAAATGGGAATTTAAAACAAAATTACTGAAAAAGTGTTTTTTTCGGTGTTTTACGTAGAAAACGCTAAAACGGATGGAAACCAACAAAAATGAAGAAATAGAATAACATTACTAAAAAGGTATATTTTGAGTGTTTTTTTTAAATTGTTACCTACAAAATATGCGAAAATACATGGAAAGCACTCTATATTGGGAAGCAAATGGACATTACTAGAAACGAGTATAATGAGTGTTTTATAGTGTCACAAGAACCAGAAGGCAAAAAACGCAAATCTCGTGTATATAAAGAAGTTTCTTACATTCCAAAATGCTGAAACTCATGAATAAGACTTTTAATTGAGAAACAGAACTATCTTACCAAATGTGAGTATTTTGAGTGTTTTTTACATTCTTAGTTACGAAAATCCGAAATTACAAGCGAAACTAGTTTTATGTGGGAAAAAATGACATTACCAGAAAAGTGTCTTTTCAGTGTTTTAGAGCGTGATGTGCAACAAAGCACTAAAAAGCAGAAGAATCACATTACATGGGAATAAAACCAACTTTTACCAAAAACATGCCTTTATGTGTTTTTAACTCCTTACATAAGAAAACGCTAAAACGCATGCAAAACACTCTTTATGGAGAAACAAAATAACATTACTAAAAACATAAATTTAAAGTGTTTTTGATGATGTTACCTATAAAAACGCTTAAATACATGCAAAGAACCCTATGTTTGTGAAACGAAAGTATATTAGGAAAATTATGTATTATGAGAGTTTTTTAGGTTCCTTAAGTACCAAAAAGCTAAAACACATAAATAAAACTCTTTATAGAGAAAAAAAATAAAAATAAATAAATTTTTTTTTTTTTTTTTGTTATTCATCTTCATAGCTACTGAGATGGTAAAATTCTGGCAAAATTCAGGGGAATTAGGTAAAGAAAGAAAAATTTACAAAAAAAATAATTTTAGCTTTTTTCCGGTGTTATGTACCAAACCCTTAAGTGCATGCAAAGCCACCTATATGGGAAAATTACACGACTTTACCAGAAACCTGTACCAGAAGCAATTTCAACAATATTATTTAAAACGAGTCTTTTCAGAGATTTACGAAGAAAAACGCTAAAACGGATGCAAACCAACCATTATGAAGAAATAGAATAACATTACCAAAAAGATATATTTTGAGTGTTTTTAAGCTTGTTATCTACAAAAAATGCAAAAAATGGATGGAAAGCACTCTATATTAGGAAACAAAAGAACATTACAAGAAATGAGAAATGATGAGGGTTTTATAGTTTCACAAAAACCACAAGGCAATAAACGCAAAAACTCGTTTATATAGAGAAGTTTCTTACATACCAAAATGATGAAATCAAAGAATAACACTTTTAATCGAGAAACAGAACTACCCTACCAAATTGTGTATTTTGAGTGTTTTTCACTTTCTTAGTTACGAAATTGCCAAATTACTTGCGAAACTAGCTTTATGTGGGAAAAAAAGGACATTACCAGAAAAATGTCTTTTGAGTGTTTTTGAGCGTGATATGCAACAAAGCACTAAAAAGCAGAACAATCACATTACTTGGGAATAAAACCAATTTTTTACAAAGAACTTGCCTTTAAGTGTTTTTTAACTCCTTACATACCAAAACGCTAAAAAAAACATGTAAAACACCCTTTATGGAGAAACAGAATAACATTACCAAAAATATGTATTTCGAGTGTTTTTGATCATGTTACCTATAAAAACGCTTATATACATGTAAAGAACCGTATGTTTGTATAAGAAAAGGACATTACGAAAATCGTGTAGTATGAGTGTTTTTAAGTTCCATAAGTACCAAAAAGCTAATACTCACAAATAACACTTTAAAGAGAAAAAATATATATTTTTGTTATTCATCTTCATAGGTAACGAGATACCAAAACTCTGGAAAAATTTAGGGAAATTTTGTAACAAAAAATCATTATAAAAAAGTAATTTTAGCTTTTTTCCGGAGGTATGTACCAAAACCTAAAGTGCATGCAAAGCCACCTATATGGAGAAATTACTCGACTTTACAAGAAACCTGAATTTTGAGTGTTTTTTTCAGCAATTTTAATAATATTACTAAAAACGTATCTTTTCAGTGATTTACGTAGAAAAACGCTAAAACGAATGCAAACCAACCAATATGAAGAAATAGAATAACATTACCAAAAAGATATATTTTGATGTGTTTTTGAGCTTGTTACCTACAAAAAAATACGAAAATGGATGAAACGCACTCTACATTAGGAAAGAAAAGGACATTACGAAAAACATGTATAATGAGTGTTTTATAGTTTCACAAGAACCACCAGGCAAAAAACTCAAAAACTCGTATACATAAAGAAGTTTCTTACATACCAAAATGCTGAAACTCATGGATAACACTTTTAGTTAAGAAACAGAACAACCTTACTAAATGCCTGTATTTTGAGTGTTTTTCACATTCTTAGTTACCAAAACCCCAAATTCCATGCGAAACTAGCTTTATGTGGGAAAAAAATAATATTACACGAAAATGTCTTTCAAGTGTTTTTGAGCGTGTTAGGCAATAAACCACTAAAAAGCAGGGCAATCACATTACATGGGAATAAAACCAACTTTTACCAAGAACTTGCCTTTAGGTGTTTTTGAGCTCATTACATACCAAAACGCTAAAACGCATGCAAAACACCTTTTATGGACAAACAGAATAACATTACCAAAAACATGTATTTTGAGTGTTTTTGATCATGTTATCTATAAAAACGCTTAAATACATGCAAAGAATCTTATGTTTGGGAAACGAAAGGAAATTACGAGAAATATGTATTATGAATGTTTTTTAGTTCCTTAAGTACCAAAAAGCTAAAACCCACAAATAACACTCTTTATTTTGAAAAATGAATAAATAAAAAATAAAAAAATAGGATTTTTTTTTTTTTGTTATTCATCCTCATAGGTGCTGAGATGCCAAAATTCTGGGAAAATTCCGGGCTATTATATGATAAAAGAAAATTATCAAATAAGTTAATTTTAGCTTTTTGTTTCGGACTGTTATATAGCAAACCCTAAAGTGCATGGAAAGCCTCCTATATGAGGAAATTAAACGACCTTAAAAGAAATCTGTCTTTTGAGTGTTTTTCAGAATGTTAGGCATCAAAACGATAAATAAATAAGGATCTCACTCTATATCGGAATCTAAAATAAAATTACAGAAAACATGTCTTCTCAGTGTTTTACGTAGAAAAACGCTAAAACGGATGCAAACCAACCAATATAAAAAAATAGAAAAACATTACGAAAAAGGTATATTTAGAGTGTGTTTGAGCTTGTTACCTACAAAAAGCGCCAAAAATTCATGCAAAGCACTCTATATTAGGAAATAAAAGGACATTGCAAGAAAAGTATATAATGAGTGTTTTAAAGTTCAAAAGAACCAAAAGGCAAAAAATACAAAAACTTGTGAATATGAAGAAGTTTTCTAGATACCAAAATGCTGAAACTCATGAATAACATTCCTAATTGAAAAACAGAACAACCTTACTAAATGCGTGTATTTTGAAAGCCTTTCATATTCTTAGTTACCAAAACCTCAAATTGCATGCGAAACCAGCTTTATGTGAAAAAAAAATAACATTACCAGAAAAAATGTCTTTTGAATGTTTTTGAGCCTGATAGGCAATAAAGCACCAAAAAGCAGGGCAATCACATTACATTTGAATAAAACCAATATTTATCAAGAACTTGCCTTTAAGTGTTTTTGAGCTCCTTGTATAATAAACCGCTAAAACGCATGAAAAACAAACTTTATGGAGAAACAGTTTAAAATTACCAAAAACATGCATTTTGAGTGTTTTTGATCATGTTATCTATAAAAACGCTTAAATACATGCAAAGAACCTTATGTTTGGGAAATAAAAGGATATTACGAGAAACGTATATTATGAGTGTTTTTAAGTTTGTTAAGTATCAAAAACCAAAAACCCACTCTTTATTTAGAAAAAAATAAATAAAAAAATAAAAAAATAGGAATTTTTTTTTGTTATTCATCTTCATAGGTACCGAAATGCCAAAATTCAGGGAAAATTCAAGGCAACTATATGATAAGAGAATATTATCAAAAAAGTTGATTTTACCTTTTTTTTCGGACTGTTATGTACCAAACCCTAAACTGCATGCAAAGCCTCCTATATAAGGAAATTGAACGACCTTACCAGAAATCTATCATTTGAGTGTTTTTCAGCATATTAGGGAATAAAATGATAAATAATAAGGAACTCACTTTATATGGGAATCAAAAAGCAAAATTACTAAAAACGTGTCTTCCTAGTGTTTTACGTAGAAAAACGCTAAATTGGATGCAAACCAATATCAAGAAATAGAAAAAAAACATTACCAAAAAGGTATATTTTGAGTGTTTCTGAGCTTGTTACCTACAAAAAAAAAAAAAAAAACGCTAAAATTGATACAAAACACTCTATATTAGGAAAGAAAGGGACATTGCGAGAAAAGTTTATGAGTGTATTATATTTCAAAAGAATAACAAGAATCGCAAAAACTCGAGTATATGGAGAAATTTCCTAGATACCAAAATGCTGAAACTCATGAATAACACTCTTAATTGAGAAACAGAATACCCTTACCAAATTCGTGTATTTTGAATGTTTTTCATATTCTTAGTTACCAAAAATCTAAAATTCATGCGAAACCAGATTTATGTGGAAAAACATGACATTTCCAGAAAAATGTCTTTTGAGTGTTTTTGAGCGTGATAGGCAATAAAGCACTAAAAAGCAGGGCAATCACTTTTCATTGGAATAAAACCAATTTTTACCAAGAACTTGCCTTTAAATGTTTTTGAGCTCCTTATATACCAAACCGCTAAAACGCATGCCAAACAAACTTTATGGAGAAACAGAATAACATTACCAAAAACATGTAATTTGTTTTTTTTTTTATCATGTTATCTATAAAAACGCTTAAATACATGCAAAGAACATTATGTGTGGGAAACAAAAGGACATTACGAGAAACATGTATTATGAGTGTTATTTTTAAGTTCCTTAAGTACGAAAAAGCTAAAACCCACAAATAACAATCTATATTTAGAAAAAAAAAATAGGAATTTTTTTTTACCTTCCTAGGTACCGAGATGCCAAAATTCTGGGAAAACTCAGGAAAATTATATGAACAACAAAATATAATAAAAAAAAATAATTTTAGCTTTTTTTCGGACTCTTATGACCCAAACACTAAAGTGCATGCAAAGCCTCCCATATGAGGAAATTAAACGACCTTACCAGAAACCTGTTTTTTGAGTGTTTTCAGCATATTAGGCACCAAAGCGATAAATAACAAGGAACTCACTCTATATGGCAAACCAAAACAAAATTACTTAAAACGTGTCTTCTCAGTGTTTTACGTAGAAAAACGCTAAATCGGATGTAAACCAACCAATATCAAGAAGTAGAAAACATTACCAAAAAGGTATATTTTGAGTGTTTTTGAGCTTGTTAACTACAAAAAACTTGAAAATTGATACAAAGCACTCTATATTGGGAAACAAAGGGACATTGCGAGAAAAGTGTATAATGAATGTTTTATAGTTCAAAAGAACCACATCGCAAAAAACGCAAAAACTCCTGTATATGGAGAAGTTTCCTAGATATCAAAATGCTGAAACTCGGAAATAGCACTCTTAATTGAGAAACAGAACAACTTTACTAAATTTTTTAAATGCTTTACTAAATTTTGAGTGCTTTTCACATTCTTAGTTACCAAAATCCCAAATTGCATGCGAAACCGGCTTTATGTGGGAAAAAAATGACCTTTTTAGAAAATTGTCTTTTGAGTGTTTTTGAGCCTAATAGGCAGTAAAGTACTAAAAAGCAGGGAATCACTTTACATGGCAATAAAATCAATTTTTACCAAGAACTTGCCTTTAAGTTGTTTGAGCTTCTTATATACCAAAACGCTAAAACGCATGCAAAACACACTTTATGGAGAAAGAGAATAACTTTACCAAAAACATACATTTTGAGTGTTTTTGATCATGTTACCAATAAAAACGCTTAAATACATGCAAAGAACCCTATTTTTGGTAAACGAAAGGAAAATACGAGAAACGTGTATTATAAGTGTTTTTAAGATCATTATTTACCAAAAAGCTAAAAGCCACAAATAACACTCTTTATTGAGAAAAAAAGAATAAATAAATAACAAAATACGATATATTTTTCTTTCTTTTTCATCTTCACAGGTACCGAGATGCCAAAATTTGGGCAAAATTCAGGAAATTATGAGTCAATTATCAAAAAAAGTTAATTTTAGCTTTTTTTTTTCGTACTGTTACGTACCAAACCCTAAAGTGCATGCAAAGCTAGCTATATGGGGAAATTAATCGTCTTTGCCAGAAAACTGTCTTATGAGTATTTTTCAGCTTGTTAGGCACCATAACGGTAAATAATATGCAAGTCACTCTGTATGGGAATCTAAAACAAAATTACTGAAAACGTGTCTTTCGGGTGTTTTACGCAGAAAAACGCTAAAACGGATGCAAACCAACCAATATGAAAAAATAAAATAACATTACCAAAAAGGTACATTTTGAGTGTTTTTGAGCTTGTTACCTACAAAAAACTCGAAAATGGATGCAAAGCACTCCCTATTGGGAAACAAAAGGACTTAAAGAGAAACGTGTATAATGAGTGTCTTATTATTTTTGAGGAAAAGAACATGTGGTTCACAAGAACCACAAATCAAAAAACGCAAAAACTCGTGTATATAAAGAAGTTTCTTCGATACCAAAATGCTGAAACTCATGAATAACAATATTAATTGAGAAACAGAACAAATTTACCAAATGTGTGTATTTTGAGTGTTTTTTCACATTCTTAGTTAGCAAAACCCGAAATAGCACTATGTTGGAAAAAAAATGACATTACCAGAAGTGTCTTTTGAGTGTTTTTGAGCGTGTTAGGCAATAAATCACAAAAAAAAACAGGGCAATCACATTACATGGGAATAAAACCAACTTTTACCAAGAACTTGCCTTTAAGTGTTTTTGACCTCCTTACATACCAAAACGCTAAAACGCATGCAAAAAACTCCTTTATGGAGAAGCAGAATAACATTACGAAAAACGTGTGTTTTAAGTGTTTTTGATCATGTTACCTATAAGAACGCTTAAATACATGCAAAGAACCCTATATTTGCGAAACGAAAGGACATTACGAGAAACGTGTATTAGGACGGTTTTTAAGTTTCTTAAGTACCAAAACGTTAAAACCCACAAATAACACTCTTTATAGAGAATAAAAATAAATAAATAAAAAAATAGCTTTTTTTATATATTGATTTTCATACGTACCAAGATGCCAAAATTCTGCCAAAATTCAGGGAATTTATGTGGAAAAAAGAACATTATCAAAAAAGTTAATTATAGCTCTTTTTCGGATTTTTATGTACCAAATTCTAAAGTGCATGCCACCTATATAAATAAGGAAGTTAAACGACTTTACCAGAAACCTGTCTTTTCAGTGTTTTTCAGCATGTTAGGCATTAAAACGATAAATAATATGGAAGTCAGTCAATATGTGAATCCAAAACAAGATTACTGAAAACATGTCTTTTCAGTGTTTTACGTAGAAAAACGCTAAAACGGATGCAACCCATCAAATATGAAGAAATAGAATAACATTTCCAAAAAGTGTTTTTGAGCTTTTTTACTAAAAAAAACGTGCAAATTGATGGAAAGCACTCTATATTGGGAAGCAAAAGGACATTACGAGAAACGTGTATAATGAGTGTTTTATAGTTTCACATGAACCATAAGGCAAAAAAACGCAAAAACTCGTGTATGTAGAGAAGTTTCTTACATACTAAAACGCTAAAACTCATGAATAGCACTTTTAATTGAAAAACAGAACTACCTTACCAAATGTGTGTATTTTGAGTGTTTTTCACATTCTTAGTTACGAAAATGCCAAATTACATGGGAAACTAGCTTTATGTGGGAAAAAAAAAAGACTTTACCAGAAAAGTGTCTTTTGAGTGTTTTTGAGCGTTACATGCAAAAAAAAAAAAACACTAAAAAGCATAAGAATCACATTACATTTAAATAAAACCAAATTTTACGAAGAACTTTCCTTTAAGTGTTTTTTAACTCCTTACATACCAAAACGCTAAACGCATGCAAAACAACGTTTATGGAGAAACAGAATAATATTCCCAAAAACATGTATTTTGAGTGTTTTTGATCATGTTACCTATAAAATCGCTTAAATACATGCAAAGAACGCTATGTTTGTGAAACGAAAGGACATTACGAATATCGTGTATTATGAGTATTTCTAAGTTCCTTAAGTACCAAAAATCTAAAACCCACAAATAATACTCTTTATAGAGAAAACAAATAAAAAAAAATATATATTTTTTTGTTATTCATCTTCATAGGTACCGAGATGCCAAAATTCTGAGAAAATTCAGGGAAATGATGTGGAAAAAAAACAAAAAAAATAATTTTAGCTTTTTCCGTAGTTATGAAACCCGGAAGTGCATGCAAAGCCACCTATATGGGGAAATTACACGACTTTACAAGAAACGTGTCTTTGGGTGTTTTCAGCAATTTCAACAATATAAATGAAAACGGATGCAAACCAACCAATATGAAGAAATAGTATTCTATTTCTTCATATTGGTTGGTTTGCATTACAAAAAAGTTGAGTGTTTTTGAGCTTGTTACCTACAAAAAACGCAAAAATGAATGCAAAGCAGTCTATATTGGGAAACAAAAGGATATTAAAATAAAATTGTATAATGAATGTTTTAATAGTTTTCAAGAACAATGAGGCAAAAAACAAAAAAAACTCGTATATATCGAAAAGTTTCTTAGATACCAAAATGCTGAAACTCATGAATAATACTCTTAATTGAGAAACAGAACAATCTTAGGAAATGAGTGTATTTTGAGTGTTTTTTTCAGATTCTTAGTGGTCCAACCCTAAATTACATGCGAAACTGTGGAAAAAAAATGAAATTACTAGTAAAGTGTCTTTTTAGTGTTTTTCAGCGTGTTAGGCAATAAAGCACTATAAAGCAGGGCAATCACATTACATGGAAATATAACCAACTTTTACCAAGAACTTGTCTTTAAATTTTTTTGAGCTCCTTACATACCAAAACGCTAAAACCCATGCAAAACACCCTTTATGGAAAAACAGAATAACATTATCAAAAACATGTATTTAGAGTGTTTTTGATCTTGTTACCAATAAAAACGCTTAAATACATGCAAAGAACCCTATGTTTGAGAATGAAAGGACATTACGAGGAATGTGTATTATGATTGTTTATAAGTTCCTTAAGTACCAAAAAAGCTAAAACCCACAAATAACACTGTTTATAGAGAAAAAATAAATAAATAAATAAAAAAATAGCATTTTTTCTATTTATTGATCTTCATAGGTACCGAGATGCCAAAATTCTGGCAAAATTCAGGAAAATTACGTGAAAAAAGAATATTATGGAAAAGGTTAATTTTAGCTTTTTTTTCGGACTATGTACCAAACCGTAAAGTGTATGCAAAGCTACCTATATGGGGAAATTAAACGACTTTACAAGAAACCTGTCTTTTGAGTGTTTTTCAGCATGTTAGGCACCAAAACGATAAATAACATTGAAGTCACCCTATATGGAAATCCAAAACAAAATTACTGAAAACGTGTCTTTTCTGTTTTACGTAGAAAAAACGCTAAAACGGATGGAAACCAACCAATATGAAGAAATAGAATAACATTACCAAAAAGGTATATTTTGAGTGTTTTTGATCATGTTACCTATAAAAACGCTTAAATACATGCAAAGAACCTTATCTTTAGGAAACAAAAGGACATTACGAGAAACGAGTATTATGAGTGTTTTTACGTTCTTTAAGTACCAAAAAGCTTAAACCCAAGAACCCAAACATAGGGTTCTTTGCATGTATTTAAGCGTTTTTATACGTAACAGATCAAAAACACTGAAAATTCATGTTTTTCGTAATGTTATTTTGTTTCTCCATACAGGGTGTTTTCCATGCATTTTAGCGTTTTGGTATGTAAAGAGATGAAAAACACTTAAAGACAAGTTCTTGGTAAATGTTGGTTTTATTCCCATGTAATGTCATTGCCCTGCTTTTTTGTGCTTTATTGCCTAAAACGCTGAAAAACACTTAAAAGACACTTTTTTTCTGGTAATGTCATTTATTTCCCACATAAAGCTAGTTTCGCATGTAATGTCGGGTTTTGGTAAGTAAGAATGTGAAAAACACTCAAAATACACGCATTTAGTTAGGTTGTTCTGTTTCTTAATTAAGAGTGTTATTCATGAATTTCAGGATTTTGGTATCTAAAAAACATCTCCATATACACGAGTTTTTGCTTGTTTTGCCTTGTGGTTCTTGTGAAACTATAAAACACTCATTATAAATGTTTCTCGTAATGTCCTTTTGTTTCCCAATATAGAGAGATTTGCATCCATTTTCGCTCAAAAACACAAAAAATACCTTTTTTTGTAATATTATTCTATTGCATGATATTGGTTGATTTCCATTCGTTTTAGCGTTTTTCTACGTAAAACACTGAAAACACACGTTTTCAGTAATTTTGTTTTAAATTCCCATACAGAGTGACTTCCATATTATTTATTGTTTTGGTGCCTAACATATTGAAAAACAGACAAAAGACAGGTTTCAGGTAAAGTCGTTTAATTTTCCCCATATAAGTGGCTCTACATGCACTTTAAGGTTTGGTACATAACAGTCTGAAAAAAAAAGCTAAAATTAACTTTTTTATATTCTTTTTTTCACATAATTTCCCTGAATTTTGCCAGAATTTTGGCATCTCGGTACCTATGAAGATCAATAACACAAAAAAAAAAACGACTATTTTTTTATTTATTTATTTATTTTTTCTCTATAAAGAGTGTTATTTCTGGGTTTAAGCTTTTTGGTACTTAAAGAACGTAAAAACACTCATAATACTCGTTTCTCGTAATGTCCTTTTGTTTCCTAAAGATAAGGTTCTTTGCATGTATTTAAGCGTTTTTATAGGTAACATGATCAAAAACACTCAAAATATACCTTTTTGGTAATGTTATTCTATTTCTTCATATTGGTTGGTTTCCATCCGTTTTAGCGTTTTTTCTACGTAAAACAGAAAAGACACGTTTTCAGTAATTTTGTTTTCGATTTCCATATAGGGTGACTTCAATGTTATTTATCGTTTTGGTGCCTAACATGCTGAAAAACACTCAAAAGACAGGTTTCTTGTAAAGTCGTTTAATTTCCCCATATAGGTAGCTTTGCATACACTTTACGGTTTGGTACATAGTCCGAAAAAAAAGCTAAAATTAACCTTTTTCATAATATTCTTTTTTCACGTAATTTTCCTGAATTTTGCCAGAATTTTGGCATCTCGGTACCTATGAAGATCAATAAAAAGAAAAAATGCTATTTTTTTATTTATTTATTTATTTTTTCTCTATAAACAGTGTTATTTGTGGGTTTTAGCTTTTTTGGTACTTAAGGAACTTATAAACAATCATAATACATATTTCCCCTAATGTCCATTCATTCCCAAACATAGGGTTCTTTGCATGTATTTAAGCGTTTTTATTGGTAACAAGCTCAAAAACACTCAAGATACACGTTTTTGATAATGTTATTCTGTTTTTCCATAAAGGGTGTTTTGCATGGGTTTTAGCGTTTTGGTATGTAAGGAGCTCAAAAAAACTTAAAGACAAGTTCTTGGTAAAAGTTGGTTATATTTCCATGTAATGTGATTGCCCTGCTTAAAACATTCATTATACAATTTTATTTTAATATCCTTTTGTTTCCCAATATAGACTGCTTTGCATTCATTTTTGCGTTTTTTGTAGGTAACAAGCTCAAAAACACTCAACTTTTTTGTAATACAAACCAACCAATATGAAGAAATAGAATACTATTTCTTCATATTGGTTGGTTTGCATCCTTTTTAGCGTTCTACGCTAAAACTGAAAAGACACGTTTTCATTTATATTGTTGAAATTGCTGAAAAGACCCAAAGACACGTTTCTTGTAAAGTCGTGTAATTTCCCCATATAGGTGGCTTTGCATGCACTTCTGGGTTTCGTACATAACTACGGAAAAAGCTAAAATTATTTTTTTTTGTTTTTTTTTCCACATAATTTCCCTGAATTTTCTCAGAATTTTGGCATCTCGGTACGTATGAAGATGAATAACAAAAAAAAATCTATTCTTTTTATTTTTATTTTTTTTCTCTATAAAGAGTGTTATTTGTGGGTTTTAGATTTTTGGTACTTAAGGATCTTAGAAATACTCATAATACACGATATTCGTAATGTCCTTTCGTTTCACAAACATAGCGTTCTTTGCATGTATTTAAGCGATTTTATAGGTAACATGATCAAAAACACTCAAAATACATGTTTTTGGGAATGTTATTCTGTTTCTCCATAAAGGTTGTTTTGCATGCGTTTAGCGTTTTGGTATGTAAGGAGTTAAAAAACACTTAAAGGAAAGTTCTTCGTAAAATTTGGTTTTATTTAAATGTAATGTGATTGTTATGCTTTTTAGTGTTTTTTTTTTTGCATGTAACGCTCAAAAACACTCAAAAGACACTTTTCTGGTAAATTCATTTTTTTCCCACATAAAACTAGTTTCGCATGTAATTTGGGATTTTCGTAACTAAGAATGTGAAAAACACTCAAAATACACACATTTGGTAAGGTAGTTTTGTTTTTCAATTAAAAGTGTTATTCATGAGTTTTAGCGTTTTGGTATGTAAGAAACTTGTCTACATACACGAGTTTTTGCGTTTTTTTGCCTTATGGTTCATGTGAAACTATAAAACACTCATTATACACGTTTCTCGTAATGTCCTTTTGCTTCCCAATATAGAGTGCTTTCCATCAATTTGCACGTTTTTTTTAGTAAAAAAGCTCAAAAACACTTTTTGGAAATGTTATTCTATTTCTTCATATTTGATGGGTTGCATCCGTTTTAGTGTTTTTCTACGTAAAACACTGAAAAGACATGTTTTCAGTAATCTTGTTTTGGATTCACATATTGACTGACTTCCATATTATTTATCGTTTTAATGCCTAACATGCTGAAAAACACTGAAAAGACAGGTTTCTGGTAAAGTCGTTTAACTTCCTTATTTATATAGGTGGCATGCACTTTAGAATTTGGTACATAAAAATCCGAAAAAGAGCTATAATTAACTTTTTTGATAATGTTCTTTTTTCCACATAAATTCCCTGAATTTTGGCAGAATTTTGGCATCTTGGTACCTATGAAAATCAATATATAAAAAAAAGCTATTTTTTTATTTATTTATTTTTATTCTCTATAAAGAGTGTTATTTGTGGGTTTTAACGTTTTGGTACTTAAGGAACTTAAAAACCGTCCTAATACATGTTTCTCGTAATGTCCTTTCGTTTCGTAAACATAGGGTTCTTTGCATGTATTTAAGCGTTCTTATAGCTAACATGATCAAAAACACTTAAAACACGTTTTTCGTAATGTTATTCTGCTTCTCCATAAAGGAGTTTTTTGCATGCGTTTTAGCGTTTTGGTATGTAAGGAGGTCAAAAACACTTAAAGGCAATTTTTTGGTAAAAGTTGGTTTTATTTCCATGTAATGTGATTGCCCTGTTTTTTTTTTGTGATTTATTGCCTAACACGCTCAACCACACTCAAAAGACACTTCTGGTAATGTAATTTTTTTTCCAACATAGTGCTATTTTGGGTTTTGCTAACTAAGAAAGTGAAAAACACTCAAAATACACACATTTGGTAAAGTTGTTCTGTTTCTCAATTAATATTGTTATTCATGAGTTTCAGCATTTTGGTATCGAAGAAACTTCTTTATATACACGAGTTTTTGCGTTTTTTGCCTTGTGGTTCTTGTGAACCACAAGTTCTTTTCCTCAAAAATAATAAGACACTCATTATACACGTTTCTCTTAATGTCCTTTTGTTTCCCAATAGGGAGTGCTTTGCATCCATTTTCGAGTTTTTTGTAGGTAACATGCCCAAAAACATTCAAAATGTACCTTTTTGGTAATGTTATTTTATTTCTTCATATTGGTTCGTTTGCATCCGTTTTAGCGTTTTTCTACGTAAAACACCCGAAAGACACGTTTTCAGTAATTTTGTTTTTGATTCCCGTATAGAGTGACTTGCATATTATTTACCGTTATGGTGCCTAACAAGCTGAAAAACACTCATAAGACAGTTTTCTGGCAAAGACGATTAATTTCCCCATATAGCTGACTTTCCATGCACTTTAGGGTTTGGTACGTAACAGTACGAAAAAAAAAGCTAAAATTAACTTTTTTTGATAATTGACTCATAATTTCCTGAATTTTGCCCAAATTTTGGCATCTCGGTACCTGTGAAGATGAAAAAGAAAGAAAAAAATATCGTATTTTTTACTGATTTATTTATTTTTTCTCAATAAAGAGTGTTATTTGTGGCTTTTAGCTTTTTGGTAAATAATGATCTAAAAAACACTTATAATACACGTTTCTCGTATTTTCCTTTCGTTTACCAAAAATAGGGTTCTTTGCATGTATTTAAGCGTTTTTATTGGTAACATGATCAAAAACACTCAAAATGTATGTTTTTGGTAATGTTATTCTCTTTCTCCATGAAGTGTGTTTTGCATGTGTTTTAGCGTTTTGGTATATAAGAAGCTCAAAACACTTAAAGGCAAGTTCTTGGTAAAAATTGATTTTATTGCCATGTAAAGTGATTCCCTGCTTTTTAGTCTTTTACTGCCTATTAGGCTCAAAAATACTCAAAAGACAATTTTTTGAAAATGTCATTTTTTTCCCACTTAAAGCTGGTTTCGCATGCAATTTGGGATTTTGGTACCTAAGAATGTGAAAAGCACTCAAAATTTAGTAAAGCATTTAAAGAATTTAGTAAAGTTGTTCTGTTTCTCAATTAAGAGTGTTATTTCCTAGTTTCAGCATTTTGATATCTAGGAAACTTCTCCATATACAGGAGTTTTTGCGTTTTTTGCGTTGTGGTTCTTTTGAACTATAAAACATTCATTATACACTTTTCTCGCAATGTCCCTTTGTTTCCCAATATAGAGTGCTTTGTATCAATTTTCGAGTTTTTTTTGTAGTTAACAAGCTCAAAAACACTCAAAATATACCTTTTTGGTAATGTTTTTCTACTTCTTGATATTAGTTGGTTTACATCCGTTTTAGCGTTTTTCTACGTAAAACACTGAGAAGACACGTTTTCAGTAATTTTGTTTTGGTTTGCCATATAGAGTGAGTTCCTTGTTATTTATCGCTTTGGTGCCTAACATGGTGAAAAACACTCAAAACACAGGTTTCTGGTAAGGTCGTTTAATTTCCTCATATGGGAGGCTTTGCATGCACTTTAGTGTTTGGTACATAAGAGTCCGAAAAAAAGCTAAAATTAATTTTTTTGATTATATTTTGTTGTTTATATAATTTTCCTGAATATTCCCAGAATTTTGGCATCTCGGTACCTAGGAAGGTGAAAAAAAAATTCCTATTTTTTTTTCTAAATATAGAGTGTTATTGTGGGTTTTAGCTTTTTGGTACTTAAGGAACTTAAAAATAACACTCATAATACACGTTTCTCGTAATGTTCTTTTGTTTCCCAAACATAATGTTCTTTGCATGTATTTAAGCGTTTTTATAGATAACATGATAAAAAAAAAAAATTACATGTTTTTGGTAATGTTATTCTGTTTCTCCATAAAGTTTGTTTGGCATGCGTTTTAGCGGTTTCGTATATAAGGAGCTCAAAAACATTTAATGGCAAGTTCTTGGTAAAAATTGGTTTTATTCCAATGAAAAGTGATTGCCCTGCTTTTTAGGGCTTTATTGCCTATCACGCTCAAAAACACTCAAAAGACATTTTTCTGGAAATGTCATGTTTTCCCACATAAATCTGGTTTCGCATGAATTTTAGATTTTTGGTAACTAAGAATATGAAAAACACTCAAAATACACGAATTTGGTAAGGTTGTTCTGTTTCTCAATTAAGAGTGTTATTCATGAGTTTCAGCATTTTGGTATCTAGGAAATTTCTCCATATACTCGAGTTTTTGTGATTCTTGTTATTCTTTTGAACTATAATACACTCATTATACACTTTTCTCGCAATGTCCCTTTGTTTCCCAATATAGAGTGCTTTGTATCAATTTTCAAGTTTTTTATAGGTAACAAGGTCAGAAACACTCAAAATATACCTTTTTGGTAATGTTTTTTCTCTTTTTTGATATTGGTTGGTTTGCATCCATTTTAGCGTTTTTCTACGTAAAACACAGGGAAGACACGTTTTTAATAATTTTGTTTTTTATTCCCATATAAAGTGAGTTCCATATTATTTATCATTTTGGTGCCTAACTTGCTGAAAAACACTCAAAAGACATATTTATGATAAGGTCCTTATATTGGAGGCTTTGCATGCAGTTTAGGGTTTGGTTAGGGTCCGAAAAAAAAGCTAAAATCAACTTTTTTGATAATATAATACAATTGCCTTGAATTTTCCAAGAATTTTGGCATTTCGGTACCTATGAAGATGAATAATAAAAAAAAATCGTATTTTTTAATTTTTTCATTTATTTATTTTTCTAAATAAAGAGTGGGTTTTTGGTTTTTGGTACTTAACAAACTTAAAAACACTCATATTATACGTTTCTCGTAATATCCTTTTGTTTCCCAAAAATCACGTTCTTTGCATGTATTTAAGCGTTTTTATAGATAACATGATCAAAAACTCAAAATAATTGTTTTTGGTAATTTTATTCTGTTTCTTCATAAAGTTTGTTTTGCCTGCGTTTTAGCGGTTTAGTATACAAGGAGCTCAAAAACACTTCAAGGCAAGTTCTTGATAACAATTGGTTTTATTCAAATGTAACGTAATTACTCTGCTTTTTGGTACTTTATTGCCTATCAGGCTCAAAAACACTAAAAGACATTTTTTTGGTAATGTCATTTTTTTCTCACATAAAGCTGGTTTCGCATGCAATTTGGGGTTGTGGTAACTAAGAATGTGAAAAGCTCTCAAAATACACGCATATAGTAAGGTTGTTCTGTTTCTCAATTAGGAATATTATTCATGAGTTTCAGCATTTTGGTATCTAGGAAACTTTTCCATATCCACAAGTTTTTGCGTTGTTTTGCCTTTTGGTTCCTTTGAACTATAAAACACTCATTATACACTTTTCTTGCAATGTCCTTTTATTTCTTAATATAGAGTGCTTTGCATCATTTTTCGAGTTTTTTCTAGGTAACAAGCTCAAAAACACTCAAAATATACCTTTTTGTTAATGTTTTTCTATTTTTATTTTTTTTGATATTGGTTGGTTTGCATCCGTTTTAGCGTTTTTGTACGTAAAACACTGAAAAGACATGCTTTCAGTAATTTTGTTTTGGATTCCCATATAGAGTGAGTTCCTTATTTATTTATCGTTTCGGTGCCTAAAATTCTGAAAAACACTCAAAAGACACATTTCTTTTAAGGTCGTTTAATTTCCTCATATAGGAGGCTTTGCATGCACTTTAGGGTTTGGTATATAACAGTCCGAAAAAAAAGCTAAAGTTAACTTTTTTGATAATTTTCTTTTATCATATAATAGCCCGGAATTTTCCCAAAATTTTGGTATCTCGGTACCTATGACGATGAATAACAAAAAAAAAAAAAATCCTATTTTTTAATTTTTTTTATTATTTATTTTTCTAAATAAAGAGTGTTATTTTTGGGTTTTAGCTTTTTGGTACTTAAGGAACTAAAAAAACACTCATAATACATATTTCTCGTAATGTTCTTTCGTTTCCCAAACATAAGATTCTTTGCATGTATTTAAGTATTTTTATAGATAATATGATCAAAAACATTCAAAATACATGTTTTTGGTAATGTTATTCTGTTTGTCCATAAATGGTGTTTTGCATGCGTTTTAGAGTTTTGGTATGTAATGAGCTCAAAAACACCTAAAGGCAAGTTCTTGGTAAAAGTTGGTTTTATTCCCATGTAATGTGATTGCCCTGCTTTTTAGTGGTTTATTGCCTAACACGCTCAAAAACACTCGAAAGACATTTTCTGGTAATATTATTTTTTTCCCACATAAAGATAGTTTCGCATGGAATTTCGAGTTTTGGTAACTAAGAATGTGAAAAACACTCAAAATACAGGCATTTAGTAAGGTAGTTGTGTTTCTCAATTAAAAGTCTTATTCATGAGTTTCAGCATTTTGGTATATAAGAAACTTCTTTATGTACACAAGTTTTTGAGTTGTTTGCTTTGTGGTTCTTGTGAAACTATAAAACACTCATTATACACGTTTCTCGTAATGTAATTTTCCTCCTAATATAGAGTGCGTTTCATCCATTTTCGCATTTTTTTGTAGGTAACAAGCTCAAAAACACATCAAAATATATCTTTTTGGTAATGTTATTCTATTTCTTCATATTGGATGGTTTGCATCCGTTTTAGCGTTTTTCTACGTAAATCACTGAAAAGACACGTTTTTAGTAATATTGTTGAAATTGCTGAAAAAAAACACTAAAAAGACAGGTTTCCGGTAAAGTTGACTAATTTCTCCATATATGTGGCTTTGTATGCACTTCAGGGTTTGGTACATAACTCCGGAAAAAAGCTAAAATTATTTTTTTTTATAATGATTTTTTTTTTACAAAATTTCCCTGAATTTTTTCCAGAATTTTTGTATCTCGGTACCTATGAAGATGAATAAAATTTTTTTTTTTTTCTATAAAGTGTTATTTCTGAGTGTTAGCTTTTTGGTACTTAAGGAACTTAAAAACACTCATAATACACGATTTTCGTAATGTCCTTTTCTTATACAAACATAGGGTTCTTTACATGTATTTAAGCGTTTTTATAGGTAACGTGATCAAAAACACTCAAAATACATATTTTTTGTAATGTTATTCTGTTTCTCCATAAATGATGTTTTACATAAAGGATGTTTTAGCGTTTTGGTATGTAAGGAGTTAAAAAACACTTAAAGGCAAGTTCTTCGTAAAAAATTGGTTTTATTCCTAAGTAATGTGATTGTTCTGCTTTTTAGTGCTTTGTTGGATATCACGCTCAAAAACACTCAAAAGACATTTTTCTGGTAATGTAATTTTTTTTCCACATAAAGCTAGTTTCGCATGTAATTTGGCAATTTCGTAACTAATAATGTGAAAAACACTCAAAACACACAATTTGGTAAGGGTAGTTCTGTTTTTCGATTAAAAGTGTTATTCATGCATTTCATCATTTTGGTTTGTAAGAAACTTCTCTATATACACGAGTTTTTGCGTTTATTGCCTTGTGGTTCTTGTGAAACTATAAAACACTCATTATTCCTTATTTCTCGTAATGTTCTTTTGTTTCCTAATATAGAGTGTTTTCCATCTATTTTTGCCTTTTTGTAGGTAACAAGCTTAAAAACACTCAAAATATATCTTTTTGGTAAAGTTATTCTATTTTTTCATATTGGTTGGTTTGCATCCGTTTTAGCGTTTTTCTTCGTAAATCTCTGAAAAGACTCGTTTTCAGTAATATTGTTCAAATTGCTTCAGGTACAGGTTTCTGGTAAAGTCGTGTAATTTTCCCATATAGGTGGCTTTGCATGCATTTTAGGGTTTGGTACATAACTTCGGAAAAAAGCTAAAATTATATTTTTTGTTATTTTTTATTTCTTTACCTAATTTCCCTGAGTTTTGCTAGAATTTTAGCATCTCGGTACCAATGTAGATGAATAACAAAAAAAAAAAAAAATTATTCATTTAATTTAATTTTTTTCTGTATAAAGAGTGTTATTTGTATGTTTTAGCTTTTTGCTACTTAAGGAACCTAAAAACTCTCATAATACATAATTTTCGTAATATCCTTTCGTTTCACAAACATAGGGTTCTTTGTATGTATTTAAGCGTTTTTATAGGTAACATTATCAAAAACAATTTAAATTCATGTTTCTAGTAATGTTATTTTGTTTCTCCATAAAGGGTGTTTTGCATGCGTTTTAGCATTTGCTTATGTAAGGAGTTAAAAACACTTAAAAGCATGTTTTTGGTAAAAGTTGGTTTTATTCCCATGTAATTTGATTGTTCTGCTTTTTAGTGCTTTCTTGCATATCACGCTCTGAAACACTGAAAAGACACTTTTCATTTAATGTCATTTTTTCCCTCATAAAACTAGTTTCGCTTGTAATTTCGGATTTTCGTAACTAAGAATTTGAAAAACACTGAAAATACTCACATTTAGTAAGATAGTTCTGTTTCTCAATTAAAAGTCTTATTCATGAGTTTCAGCATTTTGGAATGTAACAAACTTCTTTATATACACGAGATTTTCGTTTTTTGCCTTGTGGTTCTTGTGAAACTATAAAACACTCATTATACTCTTTTCTCGTAATGGCCATTTGCTTCCCAATATAGAGTGCTTTCCATTCATTTTCGCGTTTTTTGTAGGTAACAATTTAAAAAATACTCAAAATATACCTTTTTGGTAATGTTATTCTATTTCTTCATTTTGGTTGGTTTGCATCCGTTTTAGCGTTTTCTACGTAAAACACCAAAAAGACACGTTTTCAGTAATTTTGTTTTGGATTCCAATTTAGATTGACTTCATTGGGTTTTATCGTGTTGGTTCGTAACATGCTGAAAAACACTCATAAGACAGTTTCCTGGCAAAGACGTTTAATTTCCCCATATAGGTGGCTTTGAATGCACTTTAGGGGTTTGGTACATAACAGTCCGAAAAAAAAGCTAAATTTAACTTTTTTGATAATGTTCTTATATCATATAATTTCCTGAACTTTGCCCGAATTTTGGCACCTAATTACCTGTGAAGATGAATAAGAATTAAAAAAATTTTCGTGTTTTTTTTATGTAATTTTTTTTTCTCAATAAGGAGTGTAATTTGTGGCTTTTACCTTTGTCGTAGTTAATGAAATTAAAAACACTCATAATACACGTTTCTCTTAGTGTCCTTTGGTTTCCTAAAAATAGGGTTCCTTGCATGTATTTAAGCGTTTTTATTGGTAACATGATCAAAAACACTCAAATTACATGTTTTTGGTAATGTTATTCTGTTTCACCATAAAGTGTATTTTGCATGCATTTTAGTGTTTTGGTATATAAGGAGCTCAAAAACACTTAAAGGCAAGTTCTTGTTAAAAATTGGTTTTATTCGAATGTAATGTGATTGCCCTGCTTTTTAGTGATTTATTGCCTAACACGCTCAAAACTCTCAAAAGACATTTTTCTAGTAATGTCATTTTTTTTTCCCACATAAAGCTGGTTTCGCATGCAATTTGGAGTTTTGATAGCTAAGAATGTGAAAATCACTCAAAATACACGCATTTAGTAAGATTGTTCTGTTTCTCAATTGAGAGTGTTGTTCATGAGTTTAAGCATTTTGGTATCTACGAAACTTCTTCACATACACTAGTTATTGCATTTTTTGCCTTGTGGTTTTTTTGGTTCTTTTGAACTATAAAACACTCATTATACACTTTTCTTACAATGTCCTTTTCTTTCCCATTATAGAGTGCTTTGCATCAATTTTTGTGTTTTTTATAGGTAACAAGCTCAAAAACGCTCAAAATATACCTTTTTGGTAATGTTTTTCTATTTCTTTATATTATTTGGTTTGCATCCGTTTTAGCGTTTTTCTACGTAAAACACTGAGAAGACAAGTATTCAGTAATTTTGTTTTGAATTCCCATATAGAGTGAGTTCCTTATTATTTATCGTTTTGGTGTCTAACATGCTGAACAACACTCCAAAGACAGATTTCTGATAAGGTCGTTTAATTTCCTCATATATGAGGCTTTGCATGCACTTTAGGATTTGGTACATAAGTCCGAAAAAAAGCTAAAATTAACTTTATTGATGATATTATTTTATCATATAACTGCCCTGAATTTTCCCAGAATTTTGGCAACGCGGTACCTATGAAGATAAATAAAAAAAAAAATCATATTTTTTTTATTTACTTATTTATTTTTTTCTGAATAAAGAGTGCTATTTGTGGGATTTAGCTTTTATGTACTTGAGGAACTTAAAAACACTCATAATTCACGTTTCTCGTAATGTCCTTTCCTTTCCCAAACATAAGGTTCTTTGCATGTATTTAAGCGTTTTTATAGATAACATGAACAAAAACACTCAAAATACATGTTTTTGGTAATGTTATTCTGTTTGTGCTTAAAAGGTGTTTTCCATGCGTTTTAGCAGTTTTGTATATAAGGAGCTCAAAAACACTTAAAGGCAAGTTTTTGGTATAAATTGGTGTTATTCCAATATAATATGATTGCCCTGCTTTTTAGAGCTTTACTGCCTATCACGCTCAAAAACACTTAAAAGACACTTTTCTGTTAATGTCATTTTTTTCTCACATAAAGGTGGTTTCACATGCAATTTGGGGTTTTGGTAACTAAGAATGTGAAAAGCACTCAAAATGCACGCATTTAGTAAGGTTGTTCTTTTTCTCAATTAAGAGTGTTATTCATGAGTTCCAGCATTTTGGTATTTAGGAAATCTCTCCATATACACGATTTTTTGCGTTTTTTGCTTTGTGGTTTTTTGGAACTATAAAACGCTCATTATACACTTTTCTTGCAATGTACTTTTATTTTCCATTATAGAGTGCTTTGCATCAATTTTCATGTTTTTTTGTAGGTAAAAAGCTCAAAAACACTCAAAATATACCTTTTTGGTAACGTATTTCTATTTCTTGATATTGATTGTTTTCCATCCGTTTTAACGTTTTTCTGCGTAAAATACTGAGAAGACACGTTTTCAGTAACTTTGTTTTGGATTCCCATATAGATTGAGTTCCTTATTATTTATCGTTTTGGTGCCTAACATGCTAAAAAACACTCAAAACAAAGATTTCTGGTAAGGTCATTTAATTTACTCACATTGGAGGCTTTCCTTGCACTTTAGGGTTTGGTACATAACAGTCCGGAAAAGAAAAGCTGAAATTAATTTTTTTGATAATATTCTTTTATCACATAATTGCCCTGAATTTTCCCAGAATTTTGGGTTCTCGGTACCTATGAAGATAAATAAAAAAAAAAACTATTTTATTTTTTTATTTTTTTATTTTCTAAATAAAGACTATTATTTGTGGGTTTTATCATTTTGGTACTTAAGGAACTTAAAAAAAAACACTCATAATACACGTTTCTCGTAATGTAATTTTGTTTCCCAAACATAATGATCTTTGCATGTACTTAAGCGTTTTTATAGATAACATTATCAAAAACACTCAAATACATGTTTTTGTTAATGTTATTCTGTTTCTCCATAAAGTTTCTTTTGCATGCGTTTTAGCAGTTTGGTATATAAGGGGTTAAAAGACACTTAAAGGCAAATGTAATGTGATCGTTCTGCTTTTTAGTGCTTTGTTGCATATCACACTGAAAAACACTCAAAAGACACTTTTCTGGTAATGTCATTTTTTTTCCAACATGAAGCTAGTTTCGCATGTAATGTGGCATTTTCGTAACTAAGAATGTGAAAAACACTCAAAATACACAATTTGGTAAGGTAGTTCTTTTATCAATAAAAAGTGTTATTCATGCATTTATTCATTTTGGTTTGTAAGAAATTTCTCTATATACACGAGTTTTTGCGTTTATTGCCTCGTGATTCTTTTAAAACTATAAAACACTCATTATACACGTTTCTCGTAATGTCCTTTTGTTAAATAATATAGAATGCTTTACATCCATTTTTGCATTTATTGTAGGTAAAAAGCTCAAAAACAAAATATATCTTTTTGGTAATATTATTCTATTTTTTCATATAGGATGGTTTGTATCCGATTTAACGTTTTTCTACTTAAAACATTGAAAAGACACGTTTTCAGTAATTTTCTTTTGGATTCACATATTGACTGACTTCCATATTATTTATCATTTTGGTGCCTAACTTGCTGAAAACACTGAAAAGACAGGTTTCTGATAAAGTCATTTAATCTATTTCATCATATTGATTGGTTTCCATCCGTTTTAGTGTTTTTCTACGTAAAACACCGAAAAGACACGTTTTCAGTAATTTTGTTTTCGATTCCCAAAGAATATTGCATCTTAGTATCTATGAAGATGAATAACAAAAAAAAAAATATTTTACTATTCTTTCTCTATAAAGAGTGTTATTTGTGGGTTTTTGCTTTTTTGGTTCGTAAGGAACTTAAAAACACTCATAATACACGTTTCTCTTAATGTCCTTTCGTTTCCCCAACATAAGGTTCTTTGCATTTATTTAACACTCATTATACACGTTTCTCGTTATGTCCTTTTTTTTCCTTATATAGAGTGCTTTGCATCCAATTTCGCTTTTTTTTTATGTAACAAGCTCAAAAACAGACAAATTTTAATTTTTTGGTAATGTTATTCTATTTCTTCATATTGGTTGGTTTGCATCCGTTTTAGCGTTTTTCTACGTAAATCTTTTACACGTTTCCACGTAGTTTTGTTTTGAATTTCCATATAGAGTGACTTTCATATTATTTATCGTTTTGGTGCCCAACATGCTTTTTGGTGCCTGTTCCTTCCCAATATAGAGTGCTTTCCATCCATTTTCGCGTTTTTTATAGGAAACAATTTCAAAAACACTCTAAATATACCTTTTTGGTAATGTTCTTCTATTTCTTCATTTTGGTTGTTTTGAATCCATTTTAGCGTTTTCTACGTTAAACACCGAAAAGACACGTTTTCAGTAATTTTGTTTTGAATTTCCATATAGATTGAGTTCCTTAGGTTTAATCGTGTTGGCTCCTAACATACTGAAAAACACTCATAAGACAGTTTTCTGACAAAGACGTTTAATTTCCCCATATACGAGTAGGTGGCTTTGCATGCACTTTACGGGTTGGGTACATAACAATCCGAAAAAAAAGCTAAATTTAACTTTTTTGATAATGTTCTTATTTTATATAATTTCCTGAACTTTGCCCGAATTTTAGCACCTCGTTATCTGTGAAGATGAAAAAGAATGAAAGAAAATGTCGTATTTATTGATTTATTTATTCATTTTTTTTCTCAATAAAGAGTGTAATTTGTGGCTTTTAGCTTTTTCGTACTTAATGAACTTAAAAACACTCATAATACACATTTCTCGTAATGTCCTTTCATTTCCCAAAAATAGGGTTCTTTGCATGTTTTTAAGCGTTTTTATTGGTAACATGATCAAAAACACTCAAAATACTCGTACATGTTTTGGTAATGTTATTCTGTTTCACAATAAAGTGTATTTTGCATGCATTTTAGTGTTTTGGTATATAAAGAGCTCAAATACACTTAAAGGCAAGTTCTTGTTAAAAATTGGTTTTATTCCAATGTAATGTGATTGTTCTGCTTTTTAGTGCTTTATTGCCTAACACGCTCAAAACACTCAAAAGATATTTTTCTGGTAATGTCATTTTTTTCCCACATGAAGCTGGTTTCGCATGCAATTTGGGGTTTCGGTAACTAAGGATGTGAAAAGCACTCAAAATACACGCATTTAGTAAGATTGTTCTGTTTCTCAATTAAAAGTGTTGTTCCAGAGTTTCAGCATGTTGGAATGTAAGAAACTTTTCTATATACACGAGTTTTTGAGTTTTTTGCCTTGTAGGTCTTGTGAAACTATAAAACACTCATTATACACGTTTCTCGAAATGTCCTTCTGCTTCCCAATATAGAGTGCTTTCCATCCATTTTCGCGTTTTTTGTAGGTAACAATTTGAAAAACACTCAAAATATACCTTTTCGGTAATGTTATTTTATTTCTTCATATTAGTTGGTTCGCATCCGTTTTATCGTTTTTCTACGTAAAACACGGAAAAGACACGTTTTTAGTAATTTTGTTTTGGATTCCCATATAGATTGAATTCCATGTTATCTATCGTGTTGGTTCCTAGCACGCTGAAAAACACTCATAAGACTGTTTTCTGGCAAAGACGTTTAATTTTCCCATAAAGTGCTTTGCAAGCACTTTATGGGTTTGGTACATAACAGTCCGAAAAAAAAAAGTTAAATTTAACTTTTTTGATAATGTTCTTATTTCACATAATTTCCTGAATTTTGCCCGAATTTTCGCATCTCGGTACCTGTGAAGATGAATAAGAAAAAAAATATTGTATTTTTTAAAATTTATTAATTCTTTCTCAATAAAGAGTTATTTGTGGCTTTTAGCTTTTTGGTAATTAATGAACTTAAAAACACTCATAACACACGTTTCTCGAAATCTCCTTTCGTTTCCCAAAAATAGTGTTCTTTGCATGTAATTAAGCGTTTTTATTGGTAACATGATCAAAAACACTCAAAATACATGTTTTTTGTAATGTTATTCTGTTTCACCATAAAGAGTTTTTTTGCATGCGTTTTAGTGTTTTGGTATATAAAAAGCTCAAAAACACTTATAGGCAAGTTCTTGGTAAAAATTCTTTTTCCTCCAATGTAATGTGATTGTACTCCTTTTTAGTGCTTTATTTCCTATCACGCTCAAAAACACTCAAAAGACACTTTTCTGGTAAAGTTTTTTTTTTCCCACATAAAGCTGGTTTTGCATGCAATTTGGGGTTTTCGTAACTAAGAATGTGAAAAACACTCAAAATACACGCATTTATTAAGGTTTTTCTGTTTCTCAATTAGGAGTGTTATACATGAGTTTTAACATTATTATATCTAGGAAACCTCTCCATATACACGAGATTTTGCGTTTTTTGCCTTGTGGTTCTTTTGAACTAAAAAATACTCATTATACACTTTTCTTGCAATGCCCTTTTTTTCCGCAATATAGAGTGCTTTGCATCAATTTTTGCGCTTTTTGTAGGTAAAAAGCTCAAAAAACACTCAAAATATACCTTTTTAGTAACGTTTTTCTATTTCTTGATATTGGTTGCTTTGCATCCGTTTTAGCATCTTTCTACGTAAAACACTGAGAAGACACGTTTTCAGTAACTTTTTTTTGGATTCATATATAGTGAGTTCCTTATTATTTATCGTTTTTGTGCGTAACATGCTAAAAAACACAAAAAAAAACAGATTTCTAGTAAAGTCGTTTAATTTACTCATATAGGAGGCTTTGCATGCACTTTAGGGTTTGGTACATAACAGTCCGAAAAAAAACCTGAAAATAACTTTTTTGATAATATTCTTTTATCATATGATTGCCCTGAATTTTTCCAGAATTTTAGCATCTCGGTACCTATGAATATGATTAACACAAAAAAAAAAAAAATTCTAATTTTTAATTTTTTTTTAAATTTTCTAAATAAAGAGTGTTATTTGTGGGTTTTAGCTCTTTGGTACTTAAGGAACTTAAAAAAAAAACACTCATAATACACGTTTCTCGTAATGTCCTTTTGTTTCCCAAACATAATGAGCTTTGCATGTATTTAAGCGTTTTTATAGATAACATGATCAAAAACACTCAAAATACATGTTTTTGGTAATGTTATTCTGTTTCTCTATAAAGTTTGTTTTGCATGCGTTTTAGCGGTTTGGCATATAAGGAGTTCAAAAACACTTAAAGGCAAGGTTTTGGTATAAATTGGTATTATTCCAATGTAATATGATTGCCCTTTTTTTTAGTGCTTTTATTGCCTATCACGCTCAAAAACACTTAAAAGACACTTTTCTGGTTATGTCATTTTTTTTCTCACATAAAGGTTGTTTCGCATGCAATTTGGGGTTTTGGTAACTAAGAATGTGAAAAGCACTCAAAATACACGCATTTAGTAAGGTTGTTCTGTTTTTCAATTAAGAGTGTTATTCATGAGTTTCAGCATTTTGGTATCTAGGAGCCTTCTCCATATACACGAGTTTTTGTGTTTTTTGCCTTTTGGTTCTTTTGAACTATGAAAAACTCATTATACACTTTTCTTGCAAAGTCCTTTTGTTTTCTAATATAGAGTGCTTTGCATCAATTTTCGCGTTTTTTGTAGGTAACAAGCTCAAAAACACTCAAAATATACCTTTTTGGTAATGTTTTCTATTTTTTGATATTGGTTGGTTTGCATTCGTTTTAGCGTTTTTCTACGTATAACACAGAAAAAACACGTTTTCAGCAATTTTGTTTTGGATTCTCATATAGAGTGAGTTCCTTATTATTTATCGTTTTGGTGCCTAACATGCTGGAAAACACTCAAAAAACAGATTTCTGGTAAGGTCGTTTAATTTCCTCATATAGGAGGCTTTGGATGCACTTTAGGATTTGGTACATAACTGTCCGAAAAAAAAACCTAAAATTAAATTTTTTGATAATTTTCTTTTATCATATAATAGCTCTGAATTTTCGTAGAATTTTGGTATCTCGGTACCTATGAAGATAAATAACAAAAAAAATAAATCCTATTTTTTATTTTCTTACTTTTTTTTCTAAATAAAGAGTGTTATTTGTGGGATTTAGCTTTTTGGTACTTAAGGAACTTAAAAACACCTATAATACACATTTCTCGTTGTGTCCTTTCGTTTCGCAAACATAAGGTTCTTTGCATGTATTTAAGCGTTTTTATAGATAACATGATGAAAAACACTCAAAATATATGTTTATGGTAATTTTATTCTGTTTCTCCATAAAAGGTGTTTTGCGTGCGTTTTAGCGTTTTGGTATGTAATGAGCTCAAAAACACTTAAAGGCAAGTTCTTGGTAAAAGTTGTTTTTATTTCCATGTAATGTGATTGCCCTGCTTTTTAGTGCTTTTTTGCCTAACACGCTCAAAAACACTCAAAAGACACTTTTCTGTAATATCATTTTTTTTCCCACATAAAGCTAGTTTTGCATGGAATTTGGGGTTTTGGTAACTAAGAATGTGAAAAAAAACTCAAAACACAGGCATTTAGTAAGGTTGTTCTATTTCTTAATTAAAAGTGTTATTCATGAGTTTCAGCATTTTGGTATGTAAGAAGCTTTTCTAATACACACATTTAGTAAGGTATTTCTGTTTCAAAATTAAAAGTGTTATTCATGAGTTTTAGCTTTTTGGTATGTAAGAAACTTCTTTATGCACAAGAGTTTTTTAGTTTTTTACTTTGTGGTTCTTGTCAAACTATAAAACACTCATACACGTTTCTCGTAATGTCCTTTTCTTGGCCAATATAAAGTGCATTCCATACTTTTTTGCATTTTTTGTAGGTAACAAGCTCAAAAACACATCAAAATATATCTTTTTGATAATGTTATTCTATTTCTTCATATTGATTCGTTTACATCCGTTTTAGCGTTTTTTTACGATAATCACTGAAAAGACACGTTTTCAGTAATATTGTTGAAATTGTTGAAAAACACTCAAAAGACAGGTTTCTGGTAAAGTCGTGTAATTTCCCCATATAGGTGGATTTGCATGCACTTCAAGGTTTGTACATAACTCCGGAAAAAAGCTAAAATTATTTTTTGATAATGATTTTTTTTTATAAAATCTCAATGAATTTCACCAGAATTTTGGCATCTCGGTACCTATGAAGATGAATAACAAAAAAAAAAAAAAAATTCTCTTTATACAGTGTTATTTGTGGGTTTTAGGTTTTTGGTACTTAAGGAACTTAAAAACACTAATAATACACAATTTTCGTAATGTTCTTTTTTATACACACATAGGGTTCTTTATATGTATTTAAGCGTTTTTATAGGTTACATGATCAAAAACAATCAAAATACATGTTTTTGGTAATGTTATTCTGTTTCTCCATAAAGGGTATTTTGCATGCGTTTTAGCGATTTGGTATGTAAGGAGTTAAAAAACACTTAAAGTCAAGTTCTTCGTAAAAGTTGGTTTTATTTCCATGTAATGCTTCTTAGTGCTTTGTTGCATATCACGCTCAAAAACACCATAAAAGACACTTTTTTCGTAATGTCATTTTTTCCCCACATGTAATTTGGCATTTTCGTAACTAAGAATGTAAAAAACACTCAAAAAGCACAATTTGGTAAGGTAGGTCTGTTTATCGATTAAAAGTGTTATACATGCATTTCATTATTTTGGTATGTAAGAAATATATACACGAGTTTTTTGCGTTTACTGCCATGTGGTTCTTTTAAAACTATAAAATTCTCATTATACACGATTCTCGTAATGTCCTTTTGTTTCCTAATATAGAGTGCTTTACATCCATTTTTGCATTTTTTTGTAGGTAACAAGCTCAAAAACACTCAAAATATATCTTTTTGGTAATGTTATTCTATTTCCTAATATAGGTTTGTTTGCATCCGCTTTAGCGTTTTTCTACGTAAAACACTGAAAAGACACGTTTTCAGTAATTTTGTTTTGGATTCACATATTCACTGACTTCCATATTATTTATCGTTTTGGTGCCTAACATGCTGAAAAACACTGAAAAGACAGGTTTCTGGTAAAGTAGTTTAACATCTCTATATAGGTTTGCATGCACTTTAGTGTCTGGTACATAACAATCCGAAAACAAAGCTATAATTAACTTTTTGTTCTTTTTTCCACATAAATTCCCTGAATTTTGGCAGAATTTTGGCATCTCGGATGAATAACAAAAAAATAAATCCCATTTTTTTATTTTTTTTGTTTATTATTTTTTTTTTCTAAATAAAGAGTTTTATTTGTGGGGTTTTAGCTTTTAGGTACTGAAGGACCTTAAAAAACACTCATAATACACGTTTCTTGTAATGTCCTTTCGTTTCCCAAACATAAGGTTCTTTGCATGTATTTAAGCGTTTTTATAGATAACATGATCAAAAACACTCAAAATACATGTATTTGGTAATATTATTCTGTTTCTCCATAAAATGTATTTTACATGCGTTTTAGTGTTTTGGTTTGTAAGGAGCTCAAAAACACTTAAAAGCAAGTTCTTGGTAAAATCTGGTTTTATTCCCATGTAATGTGATTGCCCTTCCTTTTAGTGCTTTATTGCGTAACACGCTCAAAAACACTCAAAAGACATGCAAGGCCTCGCATATAAGGAAATTAAAGACCTTACCAGAAATCTTTCTTTTGAGTGTTTTTCAGCATGTTATGCACCAAAACGATAAATAATAAGGAACTCACTCTAGGTGGGAATCCAAAAGAAAATAACTGAAAACGTGTCTTTTCGGTGTTTTACGTAGAAAAACGCTAAAACTGATGCAAACCAACCAATATCAAGAAGCGGAAAAACATTACAAAAAATGTATATTTTGAGTGTTTTTGAGCTTGTTACCTACAAAAAAACGCAAAAATTGATACAAAGCACTCTATATTGGAAAACAACGGGACATTGCGGGAAAATTGTATAATGAATGTTTTATAGTTCAAAAAAACCACAAGGCAAAAAACGCAAAAACTCGTGTATATGGAGAAGTTTCCTTGATACCAAAATGCTGAAATTCATGAATAACACTCTTAATTGAGAAACAGAACAACCTTACTAAATGCGTGTCAAAAACACTAAAAGGCAAGTTCTTCGTAAAAGTTGGTTTTATTCTCATGTAATGTGATTGCCCTGCTTTTTAGTGCTTTATTGCCTAACACGCTCAAAAACACTCAAAGACACTTTTGTGGTAATGTCATTTTTTTCCATATAAAGATAGTTTCGCATGGAATTTGGAGTTTTGGTAACTAAGAATGTAAAAAAACACTCAAAATACACGCATTTATTAAGGTTGCTCTGTTTCTTGATTAAGAGTGTTATTCGTGAGTTTCAGTATTTTGGTATCTAAAAACTTCTCCACACAGACGAGTTTTTGCGTTTTTTGCCTTGTGATTCTGGTGAAACTATAAAACACTCATTATACACGTTTCTCGTTATGTCCTTTTTTTTCTCTCCTAGTATACAGTGCTTTGCATGAATTTTTGCGTTTTTTTATGTAACAAGCTTAAAAACACACAAAATATACTTTTCTGGTAATGTTATTATTCTCTTTTTTCATATTGTTTGGTTTGCATCGGTTTTAGCATTTTTTTTACGTAAATCTTTTAAAAGACACGTTTTCAGTAATTTTGTTTTGGATTTCCATATAGAGTGATTTTCATATTATCTCTCGTTGGTATGGTGCCTAACATGCGGAAAAACACTGAAAAGACAGGTTTCTTGTAAAGTGGTTAAATTTTCCCAAATAGGTGACTTTGCATACATTTTATGGTTTGGTACATAACTCCGAAGAAAAGGTAAAATTAACTTTTTCGATAATGTTCTTTTTTCCATATAATTTCGCTGAATTTTGGCAGAATTTTGGCATCTTGGTACCTCTGAACATCAATAAGAAAAAAATAAAAATGCCATTTTTTTATTTATTTATTTATTTTTCTCTATAAAGAGTGTTATTTGTAGGTTTTAACGTTTTGGTACTTAAGAAACTTAAAAAAACATTCATAATACACATTTCTCGTAATGTCCTTTCGTTTCCCAAATATAGGGATCTTTGCATGTATTTAAGCGTTTTTATAGGTAACATGATAAAAAAAACACTCAAAAACACTTGTTTTTGGTAATGTTATTCTGCTTCTCCCTAAAGGAGTGTTTTGCATGCGTTTTAGTGATTTGGTATGTAAGGAGCTGAAAAACACTTCAAGGCAAGTTCTTGGTAAAAGTTGGTTTTATTAAATTTGTAATATGATTGCCCTGCTTTTTAGTGCTTTATTGCCTAACACGCTCAAAAACACTCAAAAGACACTTCTGGTAATGTCATTTTTTTTTCCCACATAAAGCTAGTTTCGCATGCTATTTGGGGTTTTGCTAACTAAGAATGTGAAAAAAAAACACTCAAAATACACGCATTTGGTAATGTTGTTCTGTTTCACAATTAAGACTGTTATTCATGAGTTTCAGCATTTTGATATCTAAGAAACTTCTTTATATATTTTTAATATTATTTAATATAAATAATTTAATATTTTAATATTTTTATATATTTTATATTTTATATATTTAAGGCTTTTTGGTATTTAAGAAACTTCTTTATGCACACGAGTTTTTGAATTTTTTACTTTGTGGTTCTTGTCAAACTATAAAACACTCATACACGTTTCTCGTAATGTCCTTTTCTTGCCAATATATAGTGCATTCCATCCTTTTTTTGCATTTTTTGTAGGTAACAAGCTCAAAAACACATCAAAATATATCTTTTTGATAATGTTATTCTATTTCTTCATATTGGTTGGTTTACATCCGTTTTAGCGTTTTTCTACGTTAATCACTGAAAAGACACGTTTTCAGTAATATTGTTGAAATTGTTGAAAAACACTCAAAAGACAGGTTTCTGGTAAAGTCGTGTAATTTCCCCATATAGGTGGATTTGCATGCACTTCAAGGTTTGTACATAACTCCGGAAAAAAGCTAAAATTATTTTTTATAATGATTTTTTTTATAAAATCTCCATGAATTTCGCCAGAATTTTGGCATCTCGGTACCTATGAAGATGAATAACAAAAAAAAAAAAAAAAAAATTCTCTCTATAAAGAGTGTTATTTGTGGGTTTTAGATTTTTGGTATTTAAGGAACTTAAAAACACTCATAATACACAATTTTCGTAATGTCTTTTTTTTATACACGCATAGGGTTCTTTATATGTATTTAAGCGTTTTTATAGGTTATATGATCAAAAACAATCAAAATACATGTTTTTGGTAATGTTATTCTGTTTCTCCATAAAAGGTGTTTTGCATGCGTTTTAGCGATTTAGTATGTAAGGAGCTGAAAAACACTTCAAAGCAAGTTCTTGGTAAAAGTTGGTTTTATTCCAATGTAATATGATTGCCCTGCTTTTTAGTGCTTTATTGCCTAACAAGCTCAAAAACACTCAAAAGACACTTCTGGTAATGTCATTTTTTTCCCACATCAAGCTAGTTTCGCATGCTATTTAGGGTTTTGCTAACTAAGAATGTGAAAAAAAAAACACTCAAAATACACGCATTTGGTAATGTTGTTCTGTTTCTCAATTAAGACTGTTATTCATGAGTTTCAGCATTTTAATATCTAAGAAACTTCTTTTTATACACTAGTTTTTGCGTTTTTCACCTTGTGGTTCTTGTGAACGACAAGTTCTTTTGCCCGAAATAAATAAGACACTCATTATACACGTTTCTCGTAATGACCTTTTCTTTCCAAATAGGGACTGTTTTCCATCCATTTTCGCGGTTTTTTTTTTTTTGTAGGTAACAAGCTCAAAAACACTCAAAATATACCTTTTTGGTAATATTATTCTATTTCTTCATATTGGTTGGTTTGCATCCGTTTAAGCGTTTTTCTATGTAAAACATCGAAAAGACACGTTTCCAGTAATTTTGTTTTCGATTCCAAAAGAATATTGCCAGAATTTTAGCATCTTAGTACCTATGAAGATGAATAACAGAAAAAAAAATTTATTTTATTATTTTTTTCTCTATAAAGAGTGTTATTTAATGGTTTTAGCTTTTTGGGTACTTAACGAACTTAAAAACACTCAAAATGCACGTTTCTCGTAATGTCCTTTCGTTTCCCCAACATAAGGTTCTTTGCATGCATTTAAGCGTTCTTATAAATAACATGATCAAAAACACTCAAAATACATGTTTTTGGTAATGTTACTCTATTTCTCCATAAAGGGTGTTTTGCATGCGTTTTAGCGTTTTGGTATGTAAGGAGTTAAAAACACTTAAAGGCAAGTTCTTCGTAAAAGTTGGTTTTATTCGTATATAATGTGATTATTCTGGTTTTTAGTGCTTTGTTGCATATCACGGTCAAAAACACTTAAAAGACACTTTTCTGATAATGTCATTTTTTTTCCCACATAAAGCTAGTTTCGCATATAATTTTGGATTTTCGTAACTAAGAATGTGAAAAACACTCAAAATACACACATTTCGTAAGGTAGTTCTGTTTCTCAATTAAAAGTGTTATTCATGAGTTTTAGCATTTTGGTATGTAAGAAACTTTTCTATATACACGAGTTTTTGCGTTTTTTGTCTTGTGGTTCTTGTGAAACTATAAAACAATCATTATACACGTTTCTCTAAATCTCCTTTTGCTTCCCAATATACAGTGCTTTTACATCCATTTTCGCGTTTTTTTGTAGGTAAAAAGCTCAAAAACACTTTTTGCTAATGTTATTCTATTTCTTCACATTCGTTGCTTTGCATCTGTTTTAGCGTTTTTTCTACCTAAAACACTGAAAACACACGTTTTCAGTAATTCACATATTAACTGACTTCCATATTATTTATCGGTTTGGTGCCTAACATGCAGAAAAACACTGAAAACACAGGTTTCTGGTAAAGACGTTTAATTTCCTCATATAGGTCGCTTTGCATGCAGTTTAGGGTTTGGTAAATAACAATCCGAAAAAAAAAGCTATAATTAACTTTTTTGATAATATTCTTTTTTCCACATAAATTCCTTGAATGTTGGCAGAATTTTGGCATCTCGGTACTCATAAAAATCAATACAAAAAAAATGCTATTTTTTTTATTTATTTATTTATTTTTCTCTTAAAAGAGTGTTATTTCTGGGTTTTAACGTTTTGGTACTTAAGGAACTTAAAAACGGTCATAATACTCGTTTCTCGTAAAGTCCTTTCGTTTCCCAAAGATAAGTTCTTTGCATGTATTTGAGCGTTTTTATAGGTAACATGATCAAAAACACTTAAAACACATGTTTTTTGTAATGTTTTTCTGCTTCTCCATAAAGGAGTATTTTGCATGCGTTTTAGCGTTTTGGTATGTAAGGAGCTCAAAAACACATAATGGCAAGTTCTTGGTCAAAGCTGGTTTTATTCCCATATAATGTGATTGCCCTGCTTTTTAGTGTTTTATTGCCTAACACGCTCAAAAACACTCAAAAGACACTTCTGGTAATGTCATTTTTTTCCCACATAAAGCTAGTTTCGCATGCTATTTAGGATTTTGCTAACTAAGAATGTAAAAAACACTGAAAATACACGCTTTTGGTAAGGTTGTTCTGTTTTTCAATTAAGATTGTTTTTCATAATTTTCAGCATTTTGGTATCTAAGAAACTTTTTTATATACACGAGTTTTTGCGTTTTTTGCTTTCTGGTACTTGTGAACCACAAGTTCTTTTGCTCGAAAATAATAAGACACTCATTATACACGTTTCTCGTAATGTCCTCTTGTTTCCCAAAAGGCAGTGCTTTGCATCCATTTTCACCTTTTTTGTAGGGAACAAGCTCAAAAACACTCAAAATATATCTTTTTGGTAATGTTATTCTATTTTTTTTCATATTGGTTGGTTTGCATCTGTTTTAGCGTTTTTCTACGTAAAACACCGAAAAGACACGTTTTCAGTAATTTTGTTTTGGATTCCCATATAGAGTTACTTCCATGTTATTTATCGTTTCGGTGCCTAATATGCTGAAAAACACTCATAAGACAGTTTTCTAGCAAAGACGTTTGATTTCCCTATATAGGTGGTTTGGATGCACTTTAGGGTTTGCTACATAACAGTCGAAAAAAAATTTTAATATTAAATTAACTTTTTTGATAATGTTCTTATTTCACAAAATTTCATGAATTTTGGCCGAATTTTGGCATCTCTGTACCTGTGAAGATGAATAAGAAAGAAAAAAAAAATATCGTATTTTTTTTTTTCTCATTAGAGAGTTATTTATGGCTTTTAGCTTTTTGGTACTTAATGAATTTAAAAACACTCATAATACACGTTTCTCGTAATGTCCTTTCGTTTCCCATAAATAGGGTTCTTAGCATGTATTTAAGCGTTTCATTGGTAACATGATCAAAAACACTCAAAATACACGTTTTTGGTAATGTTATTCTATTTCTCCATAAAGTGTGTTTTGCATGTATTTCAGCGTTTTGTTATATAAGGAGCTCAAAAACACTTAAAGGTAAGTTCTTGGTAAACATTGGTTTTATTACCATGTAATGTGATTGTTCTTCTTTTTAGTGCTTTACTGCCTATCACGCTCAAAAACACTCAATAGACACTTTTTTGAAAATGTCATTTTTTTTACCACATAAAGCTGGTTTAGCAATCAATTTGGGTTTGGGAAACTAAGAATATGAAAAGCATTCAAAATACACGCATTTAGTAAGGTTGTTCTGTTTCTCAATTAAGAGTGTTATTCATGAGTTTCAGCATTTTGGTATCTAGGAAACTTCTCCATATACACGAGTTTTTGCGTTTTTTGCCTCGTGGTTCTTTTGAACTATAAAACACTCATTATACACTTTTTCTCGCAATGTCCCTTTCTTTCCCATTATAGAGTGCTTTGCATCAATTTTCGCGTTTTTTTAAGGTAACAAGCTCAAAAACACTCAAAATGTACCTTTTTGTAATGTTTTTCTATTTCTTGATATTGGTTCGTTTGCATTCGTTTTAGCGTTTTTCTACGTAAAATACTGAGAAGACACATTTTACATAATTATGTTTTGGATTCCCATATTGAGTGAGTTCATTATTATTTATCGTTTTGGTGCCTAACATGCTGAAAAACACTCAAAAGACAGATTTCTGGTAAAGTCATTCAATTTCCTCATATAGGAGGCTTTGCATGCTCTTTAGGGTTTGGTACATAGGTCCATAAAAAAGCTAAAATGAATTTTTTTGGTAATATTCTTTTATCATATGAATTTTCTTATTTATTTTATTTATTTATTTATTTATTTACTAAATAAAGAGTGTTATTTGTGGGTTTTAGCTTTTTGGTACTTAAGGAACTTAAAAACACTCATAATACACGTTTCTCGTAATGTCCTTTCGTTTCCCAAACATAAGGTTGTTTCTATGTATTTAAGCATTTTTATACATAACATGATCAAAAACACTCAAAATACATGTTTTTGGTAATGTTATTCTGTTTTTCCATAAAGTGTGTTTTCCAGGCGTTTTAGCGTTTTTGTATATAAGGAGCTCAAAAACACTTAAGGCAAGTTCTTTGTAAAAAATGGTTTTACTCGAATTTAATGTGATTCCCCTGCTTTTTAGTGCTTTATATCCTATCACGCTCAAAAACACTCAAAAGACACTTTTCTGGTAATGTCATTTTTTCCCACATAAATCTGGTTTCGCATGCAATTTTGGGTTTTGGTAACTAAGAACGTAAAAAGCTCTCAAAATACACGCATTTAGTAAGGTTGTTCTGTTTCACAATTAAGAGTGTTATTCATGAGTTTTAGCATTTTGGTATCTAAGAAACTTATCCATATATACGAGTTTTAGCTTTTTTTGCTTTGTGGTTCTTGTAAAACCATGAAACACTCATTATACACGTTTCTCGTAATGTCCTTTTCTTTCCCAATATCAAGTGCTTTGCATCCATTTTCGCGTTTTTTGTGGTTAACAGGCTCAAAAACACTCAAAATATACCTTTTTGTTAATGTTATTCCATTTCTCCATATTGGTTGGTTTACATCTGTTTTACCGTTTTTCTATGTAAAACACGGAAAAGATACGTTTTCAGTTATTTTGTTTTGCATTCCCATATTGAGTGACTTCCATATTATTTATCCTTTTGATGCCTAACATGCTAAAAAAAAAAACACTCAAAAGAGATGTTACTGGTAAAGTCGTGTAATTTCCCCATGCATGCACTTTAGGGTTTTATACATAACTCCTAAAAAAAGCTGAAATTAACTTTTTTGATAATGTTGTTTTTTCCACATAATTTCCCTGAGTTTTTCCAGACTTTCGGCATCTCAGTCCCCATGAATATGAATAACAAAAAAAAAAAGAAATTGGTATTTTTTTTTATTTATTTATTTATTTTTACGCTTCTCGTAATGTTTATTTTCGTTTCTGAAACATGTATTTAAGTGTTTTTATAGGAAACATGATCAAAAACACTGAAAATACGTGTTTTTGGTAATGTTATTCTGTTTCTCCATAAAAGGATGTTTTTCATGCGTTTTAGCGTTTTTTATGTAAGGAGCTCAATAAATCTTAAAGGGAAGTTCTTGGTAAAAATTAGTTTTATCGCTATGTAATGTGATTGCCCTGCTTTTTAGTGCTTCATTTCCTAACACACTCAAAAACACTTAAAAAAACTTTTTTATGTTAATGTCATTTTTTTCTCACATTTTTTTCCCACAATATTTCGCATGCAATTTGGGGTTTTGGTAACTAAGAATGTGAAAAATACCAAAAAATACACTCATTTGGTAAGGTTTTTCATTTTTTTTATTCTTCGTAAAATTTGGATTTATTCCAATGTAATGTGATTGTTCTGCTTTTTAGTGCTTTGTTGCATATAACGCTGAAAAACACTCAAAAGACACTTTTCTGGTAATTACATTTATTTCCCACATAAAGCTAGTTTCGCATGTAATTTGGGATTTTCGTAACTAAGAATGTGAAAAACACTCAAAATACACACATTTTATAAAGTAATTCTGTTTCTCAATTCAAAGGGTTATTTATGAGTTTCATCATTTAAGTATCAAAGAAACTTTTATAGGTACACCAGATTTTGCGTTTTTTGCCTTTTGGTTCTTGTGGAACTATAAAACACTCATTAAACACGTTTCTCAGAATGTCTTTTTGTTTTGCAAAACTTTGCATCCATTTTTGCATTTTTTTTTTAGGTAACGAGCTCAAAAACATTCAAAATATACATTTTTGGTAATGTTATTCTATTTCTTCATATTGGTTGGTTTGCATCCTTTTTAGCGTTTTTCTACGTAAAACACTGAAAAGATACGTTTTCAGTAATTTTGTTTTGGATTCCCATATTGAGTGACTTCCATGGTATTATCGTTTTGGTGCCTAACATACTGAAAAACACTCAAAAGTAAGGTTTCTCGTAAAGTCGTTTAATTTCGTCATGTAGGTGGCTTTGCATTCACTTTAGAGTTCGGTACATAACATTCCGAAAAAAAAGGTAAAATTATTTTTTTTATAATATTCTTTTATCACATAATTGGCCTGAATTTTCTCAGAATTTTGGCATCTCGGTACCTATGAAGATGAAAAAGAAAACAAAACAAAAAAAAATTGCCGTTTCTTTATATATTTATTTATTTTTTCTTTATAAAGAGTGTTATTTGTGGGTTTTAGTGTTTTGGTTCTTAAGGAACTTAAAAACACTCATAATACACGTTTCTCGTAATGTCCTCTCGTTCCCCAAACATAGGGTTCTTTGTATGTATTTTCGCGTTTTTATAGGTAGCATGATCAAAAACACTAAAAACACATGTTTTTGGTAATGTTATTCTAATTCTCCATAAAGGGTGTTTTACATTCGTTTTAGCGTTTTGATATGTAAGGAGCTCAAAAAACCTTAAAGGTAAAAGTTGGTTTCATTCCCATGTAATGTTATTGCTCTGCTTTTTAGTGCTTTATTCCCTAACACGCTCAGAAACACCCAAAGTCACTTTTCTGGTAATGTCATTTCTTACCAACATAAAGCTAGTTTTGCATGCAATTTGGGGTTTTGGTAAATAAGAATGTGAAAAACACTCAAAATACACGCATTTCGTAAGGTTGTTATGTTTCTCATTTAGGAGTGTTATTCATGAGTACCAGCGTTTTGGTAACTAAGAAACTTCTCCATATACACGAGTTTTTGCGTTTTTTGCCTTGTGGTTCTTGTAAAACTATAAAACACTCATTATTCACGTTTCTCGTAATGTCCTTTTTGTTTCCCAATATACAGTGCTTTGCATCTTTTTTCGCGTTTTTTGTAGGTAACAAGATTAAAAACACTCAAAATATACCTTTTTGGAAATATTCTACTTCTTCATATCTGTTGGTTTGCATCTGTTTAGCGTTTTTCTACCTAAAACACAGAAAAGACACGTTTTCAGTATTTTGTTTTGGATTCTCATATAGAGTGATTTCCATATTATTTATCGTTTTGATGCCTAAGAAGCTGAAAATCACTCAAAAGACAGGTTTCTGGTAAAGTCGTTTAATTTCCTCATATAGGTGGCTTTGCATGCACTTTAGGGTTTGGTAAATAACTGTCCGAAAAAAAAAGCTAAAATCAACTTTTATCACATAATTGCCCTGAATTTTGCCAGAATTTTGGCATCTCGGTACTTATCAAGATGAATAAAAAAATTAACAAAATTTCTATTTTTCTATATATTTATTTATTTATTTTTCTAAATATAGAGTGTTACTTGTGGGTTTTAGCATTTTGGTTCTTAAGGAACTTAAAAACACTCATATTACACGTTTCTCGTAATATCCTTTCCTTTAGCAAAAATAAGGTTCTTTGCATGTATTTAAGCGTTTTTATAGATAACATGATTAAAAAACACTCAAAATATCTGTTGTTGTTAATGTTATTTTGTTTCTATATAAATTGTGTTTTGCATGCGTTTTAGCGCATATAAGGAACTGAAAAACACTTAAAGGCAAGTTCTTGGTAAACGTTGGTTTTATTCCATGTAATGTGATTGCCCTACTTTTTAGTGCTTTATTACCTAACACTCTCAAAAACACTCAAAATACACTTTTCTGGTAATGTCATTTTTTTCCCCACATAAAGCTATATTCGCATGGAATTGTGTTTTTTTTAACTAAGAATGTGAAAAAACACTCAAAATACACGCATTTAGTAAGGTTGTTCTGTTTTTCAATTAAGAGTGTTATTCATGAGTTTCATCATTTTGGTATCTAAGAAAATTCTCCTTATATACGTGTTTTTGTGTTTTTTGCCTTGTGGATCTTGTGAAACTATAAAACACTCATTATACACGTTTCTCGTAATTTCCATTTGTTTCCCAATATAGAGTGCTTTGCATGCCTTTTCGCGTTTTTTGTAGGAAACAAGTTCAAAAACACTCAAAATATACCTTTTTGGTGATGTTTTTCCTATTTCTTCGTATTGGTTGGTTTGCATCCGTTTTAGCGTTTTTCTACGTATAACACTGAGAAAACATGTTTTCAGTAATTTTGTTTTGGATTCCCATATTGAGTGACTTCAATGGTATTTATCGTTTTGGTGCATAACATGCTAAAAAACACTCAAAAGACAGGATTCTTGTAAAGTCGTTAAATTTCCATATATAGGTAGCTTTGCTTGCACTTTAGGGTTTGGTACATAACAGTCTGAAAAAAAAGGTAACTTTTTTGATAATGTTCTTTTTTCCACATATTTTCCCTGAATTTTGCCAGAATTTTGGCATCTTGGTACCTATGAAGTTGAATAACAAAAAAAAAAAAAATGCTATTTTTTTATTTATTTATTTTTTTTTTTTCTCTATAAAGAGTGTTATTTGTGGGTTTTAGCTTTTTGGTACTTAAGGAACTTAGAAACACTCATAATACACGTTTCTCATAATGTCCTTTCGTTTCCGAAATATAGGGTTCTTTGCATGTATTTAAGCGCTTTTATAGGTAACATGATCAAAAACACTCAAAATACATGTTTTTGGTAATGTTCTGTTTTTCCATAAAGGGTGTTTTGCAGGCGTTTTAGCGTTTCAATATGTAAAGAGCTCAAAAACACTTAAAGGCAAGTTTTAGTGTTCTTTGCATGTATTTAAGCGTTTTTATAGGTAACATGATCAAAAACACTCAAAATACATGTTTTTGGTAATGTTTTTCTGTTTCTGCATGAAGGGTATTTTGCATGCGTTTTAGCGTTTCAATATGTAAGGAGCTCAAAAACACTTATAGGCAAGTTCTTGGTAAAATTTGGTTTTATTCCTATGTAATGTGATTGGCCTGCTTTTTAGTGCTTTATTGCCTAACACGGTCAAAAACACTCAAAAGATACTCTTCTGGTAATGTCTTTTTTTTTTTTTCTACATAAAGCTAGTTTCGCATGCAATTTGGGGTTTCGGTAACTAAGAATGTGGAAAACACTCATAATACACAATTTTCGTAAGGTAGTTCTTTTTCTCAATTAAAAGTGTTATTCATGAGTTTTAGTATTTTGGTATGTAAGAAACTTCTCTATATACACGAATTTTTGCGTTTTTTGTCTTGTGGTTCTTGTGAAACTATAAAACAATAATTATACACGTTTCTCTAAATCTCCTTTTGCTTCCCAATATAGAGTGCTTTTATATCCATTTTCGCGTTTTTTTTGTAGGTAAAAAGTTCAAAAGCACTTTTGGGTAATGTTATTCTTATTTCTTTACATTCGTTGCTTTTCATCCGTTTTAGCGTTTTTTCTACGTAAAACACTGAAAAGACATGTTTTCAGTAATTTTGTTTTGGATTCACATATTGACTGACCCATATTATTTATTGATTTGGTGCCTAACATGCTGAATAACACTGAAAAGACAGGTTTCTGTTAAAGTCGTTTAATTTCCTCATATAGGTGGCTTTGCATGAAGTTTAGGGTTTGGTAAATAATAATCCGAAAAAAAGCTATAATTAACTTTTTTGATAATGTTCTTTTTTCCACATAAATTCCTTGAATGTTGGCAGAATTTTGGCATCTCGGAAGTTATGAGAATCAATACAAAAAAAATGCTATTTTTTTATTTCTTTTTTCTTTTTTTTTTTTCCTTTAAGGAGAGTTATTTGTGGGTTTTAACGTTTTGGTACTTAAGGAACTTAAAAACGGTCATAATACACGTTTCTTGTAATGTCCTTTCGTTTCCCAAAGATAGGGTTCTTTGCATGTATTTAAGCGTTTTTATAGGTAACATGATCAAAAACACTTAAAACACATGTTTTTTGTAATGTTTTTCTGCTTCCCTATAAAGGAGTATTTTGCATGCGTTTTAGCGTTTTGGTATGTAAGGAGCTAAAAAACACATAATGGCAAGTTCTTGGTGAAAGTTGGTTTTATTCCCATATAATGTGATTACCCTGTTTTTTAGTGCTTTATTGCCTAACACGCTCAAAAACACTCAACAGACACTTCTGGTAATGTCATTTTTTTCCCACATAAAGCTGGTTTCCCATGCTATTTGGGATTTTGCTAAGAATGTAAAAATCACTGAAAATACACGCTTTTGGTAAGGTTGTTCTGTTTTTCAATTAAGATTGTTATTCATGATTTTCAGCATTTTGGTATCTAAGAAACTTCTTTATATACACGATTTTTTGCGTTTTTTGCCTTGTGTACCACAAGGCAAAAGGAACTTGTGAACCACAAGTTCTTTTGCTCGAAAATAATAAGACACTCATTATACACGTTTCTCGTAATGCCCTTTTGTTTCCCAATAGGGAGTGCTTTGCATCCATTTTCACCTTTTTTGTAGGTAACAAGCTCAAAAACACTCAAAATATATCTTTTAAGTAATTTTATTCTATTTTTTTCATATTGGTTGGTTTGCATCTGTTTTAGCGTTTTTCTACGTAAAACACCGAAAAGACACGTTTTCAGTAATTTTGTTTTGGATTCCCATATAGAGTGACTTCCATGTTATTTATAGTTTTGGTGCCTAATATGCTGAAAAACACTCATAAGTCAGTTTTCTAGCAAAGACGTTTGATTTCCCCATATAGGTGGTTTTGCATGCATATTAGGGTTTGCTACATAACAGTCGAAAAAAAAAAAAAAATTAAATTAACTTTTTTGATAATGTTCTTATTTCACAAAATTTCATGAATTTTGCCCGAATTTTGGCTTCTCGGTACCTGTAAAGATTAATAAGAAAGAAAAAAAAAATCGTATATTTTTATTTATTTATTTATTTTTTTCTCATTAGAAAGTTATTTGTGGCTTTTAGCTTTTTGGTACTTAATGAATTTAAAAACACTCATAATACACGTTTCTCGTAATGTCCTTTCGTTTCCCATAAATAGGGTTCTTAGCATGTATTTAAGCGTTTCATTGGTAACATGATCAAAAACACTCAAAATACATGTTTTTGGTAATGTTATTCTGTTTCTCCATAAAGTGTGTTTTGCATGCATTTTTAGCGTTTTGTTATATAAGGAGCTCAAAAACACTTAAAGGCAAGTTCTTGGTAAACATTGGTTTTATTACCATGTAATGTGATTGTTGTTCTTTTTAGTGCTTTACTGCCTATCACGCTCAAAAACACTTAATAGACACTTTTCTGAAAATGTCATTTTTTTTTACCACATAAAGCTGGTTTCGCAATCAATTTGGGTTTTTGGGTAACTAAGAATGTGAAAAGCATTAAAAATACCCGCATTTAGTAAGTTTGTTCTGTTTCTCAATTAAGAGTGTTATTCATAAGTTTCAGCATTTTGGTATCTAGGAAACTTCTCCATATACACGAATTTTTGCGTTTTTTGCCTTGTGGTTCTTTTGAACTATAAAATACTAATTATACACTTTTCTCGCAATGTCCCTTTCTTTCCCAATATAGAGTGCTTTGCATCAAATTTCGCGTTTTTTTTAAGGTAACAAGCTCAAAAACATTCAAAATGTACCTTTCTGGTAATGTTTTTCTATTTCTTGATATTGGTTGGTTTGCATTCGTTTTAGCGTTTTTCTACGTAAAATACTGAGAAGACACATTTTACATAATTATGTTTTGGATTCCGATATTGAGTGAGTTCATTATTATTTATCGTTTTGGTGCCTAACATGCTGAAAAACACTCAAAAGATAGATATCTGGTAAAGTCATTCAATTTCCTCATATAGGAGGTTTTGCATGCTCTTTAGGGTTGGTACATAAGTCCAAAAAAAAGCTAAAATGAACTTTTTTGGTAATATTCTTTTATCATATGAATTTTCTTATTTATTTATTTTTTTTTATTTATTTATTTACTAAATAAAGAGTGTTATTTGTGGGTTTTAGCTTTTTGGTACTTAAGGAACTTAAAAACACTCATAATTCACGTTTCTCGTAATGTCCTTTCGTTTCCCAAATAAGGTTCTTTCTATGTATTTAAGCATTTTTATAGATAACATGATCAAAAACACTCAAAATACATGTTTTTTGGTAATGTTATTCTGTTTGTCCATAAAGTTTGTTTTGCAGGCGTTTTAGCGTTTTTGTATATAAGGAGCTCAAAAACACTTATAGGCAAGTTCTTTGTAAAAATTGGTTTTACTCGAATTTAATGTGATTCCCCTGCTTTTTAGTGCTTTATATCCTATCACGCTCAAAAACACTCAAAAGACACTTTTCTGGTAATGTCATTTTTTCCCACATAAATCTGGTTTCGCATGCAATTTGGGGTTTTGGTAACTAAGAACGTGAAAAGCTCTCAAAATACACGCATTTAGTAAGGTTGTTCTATTTCACAATTAAGAGTGTTACTCATGAGTTTCAGCATTTTGGTATCTAAGAAACTTATCCATATATACGAGTTTTTGCGTTTTTTGCTTTGTGGTTCTTGTGAAACCATGAAACACTCATTATAAACGTTTCTCGTAATGTCCTTTTCTTTCCCAATATAGAGTGCTTTGCATCCTTTTTCGCGTTTTTTGTGGTTAACAGGCTCAAAAACACTCAAAATATACCTTTTCGTTAATGTTATTCCATTTCTTCATATTTGTTGGTTTGCATCCGTTTTACCCTTTTTCTACGTAAAACACGGAAAAGACACGTTTTCAGTAATTTTGTTTTGCATTCCCATATTGAGTGACTTCCATATTATTTATCCTTTTGATGCCTAACATGCTAAAAAAAAAAACACTTAAAAGAGAGGTTTCTGGTAAAGTCGTGTAATTTCCCAATATAGGTGGCTTTGCATGCACTTTAGGGTTTTGTACATAACTCCGAAAGAAAAGCTAAAATTAATTTTTTTGATAATGTTCTTTTTTCTACATCATTTCCCTGAATTTTGCCAGACTTTCGGTATCTCAGTCCCTATGAATATGAATAACAAAAAAAAAATAATTGGTATTTTTTTGTTTATTTATTTATTTTTACGTTTCTCGTAATGTCTATTTTCGTTTCCCAAACATGTATTTAAGTGTTTTTATAGGAAACATGATCAAAAACACTGAAAATACGTGTTTTTGGTAATGTTATTCTTTTTCTCCATAAAAGGGTGTTTTTCATGCTTTTTAGCGTTTTTTATGTAAGGAGCTCAATAAATCTTAAGGGAAGTTCTTGGTAAAAATTGGTTTTATAGCTATGTAATGTGATTGCCCTGCTTTTTAGTGCTTCATTTCCTAACACGCTCAAAAACACCCAAAAAACTTTTTTATGTTAATGTCATTTTTTTCCCACATTTTTATCCCACAATATTTCGCATGCAATTTGGGGTTTTGGTAACTAAGAATGTGAAAAATACCCAAAATACACTCATTTCGTAAGGTTTTTCATTTTTTTATTCATCGTAAAATTTTTTTTTTTTTTTTTATCATTTTAAAAATGATAAACATTTTTAAAATGTTTATCATTTTTTTTATTCTTAGTAAAATTTGGATTTATTCCAATGTAATGTGATTCTTCTGCTTTTTAGTGATTTCTTGCATATAACGCTCAAAAACACTCAAAAGACACTTTTCTGGTAATGACATTTATTTCCAACATAAAGCTAGTTTCGCATGTAATTTGGGATTTTCGTAACTAAGAATGTGAAAAATACTCAGAATACACACATTTTGTAAAGTAATTATGTTTCTCAATTAAAACTGTTATTCATGAGTGTCATCATTTTAGTATCAAAGAAACTTCTCTAGGTACACGAGTTTTTGCGTTTTTTGCCTTTTGGTTCTTGTGGAACTATAAAACACTCATTATACACGTTTCTCAGAATGTCCTTTTGTTTTGCAATACTTTGTATTCATTTTTGCATTTTTTTTTAGGCAACAAGCTCAAAAACATTCAAAATATACATTTTTGGTAATGTTATTCTATTTCTTCATATTGGTTGGTTTGCATCCTTTTCAGCATTTTTCTACGTAAAACACTGAAAAGACACGTTTTCAGTAATTTTGTTTTGGATTCCCATATTGAGTGACTTCCATGTTATTATCGTTTTGGTGGCTAACATACTGAAAAACACTCAAAAGTAAGGTTTCTCGTAAAGTCGTTTAATTTCGTCATATAGGTAGCTCTGCATTCACTTTAGAGTTTGGTACATAGCATTCCGAAAAAAAAAAGCTAAAATATTTTTTTTGGATAATATTCTTTTATCACATAATTGCCCAGAATTTTCTCAGAATTTTGGCATCTCGGTACCTATGAAGATGAATAAGAAAACAAAACAAAAAAAAATTGCTGTTTCTTTATATATTTATTTATTTTTTCTTTATAAAGAGTGTTATTTGTGGGTTTTAGTGTTTTCGTTCTTAAGGAACTTAAAAACACTCATAATACACGTTTCTTGTAATGTCCTCTCTTTCCCCAAACATAGGGTTCTTTGCATGTATTTTCGCGTTTTTATAGGTAGCATGATCAAAAACACTAAAAACACATGTTTTTGGTAATGTTATTCTAATTCTCCATAAAGGGTGTTTTACATTCGTTTTAGCGTTTTGATATGTAAGGAGCTCAAAAAACCTTAAAGGTAAAAGTTGGTTTCATTCCCATGTAATGTTATTGCTCTGCTTTTTAGTGCTTTATTCCCTAACACGCTCAGAAACACCCAAAGTCACTTTTCTGGTAATGTCATTTCTTACCAACATAAAGCTAGTTTTGCATGCAATTTGGGGTTTTGGTAAATAAGAATGTGAAAAACACTCAAAATACACGCATTTCGTAAGGTTGTTATGTTTCTCATTTAAGAGTGTTATTCATGAGTACCAACGTTTTGGTAACTAAGAAACTTGTCCATATACACGAGTTTTTGCGTTTTTTGCCTTGTGGTTCTTGTGAAACTATAAAACACTCATTATTCACGTTTCTCGTAATGTCCTTTTGTTTCCCAATATAGAGTGCTTTGCATCTTTTTTCGCGTTTTTTGTAGGTAACAAGATTAAAAACACTCAAAATATACCTTTTTGGTAATATTCTGTTTCTTCATATCTGTTGGTTTGCATCTGTTTAACGTTTTTCTACCTAAAACACAGAAAAGACACGTTTTCAGTATTTTGTTTTGGATTCTCATATAGAGTGACTTCCATATTATTTATCGTTTTGATGCCTAAGAAGCTGAAAATCACTCAAAAGACAGGTTTCTGGTAAAGTCGTTTAATTTCCTCATATAGGTGGCTTTGCATGCACTTTAGGGTTTGGTAAATAACAGTCCGAAAAAAAAGCTAAAATTAACTTTCATCACATAATTGCCCTGAATTTTGCCAGAATTTTGGCATCTCGGTACCTATCAAGATGAATAAAAAAAATTAAAAAATTCCTATTTTTCTATTTATTTATTTATTTATTTTTCTAAATAAAGAATGTTACTTGTGGGTTTTAGCTTTTTGGTTCTTAAGGAACTTAAAAACACTCATATTACACGTTTCTCGTAATATCTTTTCCTTTCCCAAACATAAGGTTCTTTGCATGTATTTAAGCGTTTTTATAGATAACATGATTAAAAAACACTTAAAATATCTGTTGTTGGTAATGTTATTTTGTTTCTATATAAAGTGTGTTTTGCATGCGTTTTAGCGTATATAAGGAGCTGAAAAACACTTAAGGGCAAGTTCTTGGTAAACGTTCGTTTTATTCCATGTAATGTGATTGCCTTACTTTTTAGTGCTTTATTACCTAACACTCAAAAACACTCAAAATACACTTTTCTGGTAATGTCATTTTTTTTCCCACATAAAGCTATATTCGCATGGAATTTCGTTTTTTTAACTAAGAATGTGAAAAAAAAAACACTCAAAATACACGCCTTTAGTAAGGTTGTTCTGTTTTTCAATTAAGAGTGTTATTCATGAGTTTCAGCATTTTGGTATCTAAGAAAATTCTCCTTATATACGAGTTTTTGTGTTTTTTGCCTTGTGGATCTTGTGAAACTATAAAACACTCATTATACAAGTTTCTCGTAATTTCCTTTTGTTTCCCAATATATAATGCTTTGCATCCATTTTCGCGTTTTTTGTAGGTAACAAGTTCAAAACACTCAAAATATACCTTTTTGGTGATGTTTTTCCTATTTCTTCGTATTGGTTGGTTTGCATCCGTTTTAGCGTTTTTCTACGTAAAACACTGACAACACATGTTTTCAGTAATTTTGTTTTGGATTCCCATATTGAGTGACTTCAATGGTATTTATCGTTTTGGTGCCTAACATGCTAAAAAAAAACACTCAAAAGACAGGTTTCTTGTAAAGTCGTTTAATTTCCATATATAGGTGGCTTTGCATGCACTTTAGGGTTTGGTACATAACAGTCTGAAAAAAAAAGGTAAAATTAACTTTTTTGATAATGTTCTTTTTTGCACATAATTTCCAAAAAAAAATTGCTATTTTTTTATTTTTTATTTTTTCTCTATAAAGAGTGTTATTTGTGGGTTTTAGCTTTTTGGTTCTTAAGGAACTTAAAAACACTCATAATACACGTTTCTCATAATGTCCTTTCGTTTCCCAAATATAGGGTTCTTTGCATGTATTTAAGCGTTTTTATAGGTAACATGATCAAAAACACTCAAAATACATGTTTTTGGTAATGTTCTTCTGTTTTTCCATAAAGGGTGTTTTGCATGCGTTTTAGCGTTTCAATATGTAAAGAGCTCAAAAACACTTAAAGGCAAGTTTTAGGGTTCTTTGCATGTATTTAAGCGTTTTTATGGGTAACATGATCAAAAACACTCAAAATACATGTTTTTGGTAATGTTTTTCTGTTTCTCCATGAAGGGTGTTTTGCATGCGTTTTAGCGTTTCAATATGTAGGGAGCTCAAAAACTTAAAGGCAAGTTCTTGGTAAAATTTGGTTTTATTCCCATGTAATGTGATTGCCCTGCTTTTTAGTGCTTTATTGCCTAACACGCTCAAAAACACTCAAAAGACACTCTTCTGGTAATGTCATTTTTTTTTTCTACATAAACCTAGTTTCGCATGCAATTTGGGGTTTCGGTAACTAAGAATGTGGAAAACACTCAAAATACACGCATTTGGTAAGGTTGTTCTGTATCTCAGTTAAGAGTGTTATTCATGAGTTTCAGTGTTTTGGTACCTAAGAATCTCAAAAACACTCATAATGCACGTTTCTCGTAATGTCGCTCTTTTTCTTCATATAGGGTGCTTTGCATGCATTTTGGCATTTTTTTTCACGTAATAGCTGAAAAAAACTGAAAATACACGCTTTTGGTAATAAGAATATAAGAACATAAGAAATAAGTAAATCTGCAAGAAGGCATCAGGCCTACAAGTGGCAGTACTTGTATAAAATATGCCTACCTATTTTCACCTATCATCCCATTTATAAATGTGTAATTTTTCACTTACTGTTCCCAAATGCCTCAGCACTAACAGCTTGATTACTACGTCCGTTCCAATCATCTACTACTCTATTTGAGAACCAATTCCTTCCTGTCTCCTTTTTGAACATCAAGTTTTCAGGCTTGAACCCGTTTTTCTTGTTCTATCATATATACAGATTCTAAGAATTTTCCTTATTTTCCCTTTATTATAACCCATATACCACTAAAAGACTTCTATTAGGTCCACTTTTAACCTACGTCTCTTTAAAGAATGTAAATTTAACAGCTTGAATATCGCTTCGTAAGGAATACTCCTCATCCCCTGTTTTCTTTTAGTCATTTTCCTTTGTACTGATTCTAATAGACCTTTATCCTTTCTGTGATGTGGTGACCAGAATTGGACAGCCTAGTCTAGATGAAGTCTGACCAGCGCCAAATGTAACTTTAATATTACTTCGGGAGTTTTACTTTTAGCACTCCTGAAAATTAATCATAATAAACTATTTGCTTTGTTTCTGGCCTCTATCCATTGCTTTCTTAGACGGAGTTCAGATATAACCTTAAATCTGAAATCTTTTACTTACCCTGAACCTACCAGAACTTGGTTGTTCATTGTGTAACTACTGTGTGGGTTTCTTCTACTTACACTAAGTGCTTTGCATTTGTTGACATTAAACTGCATTTGCCATCTGTTCATCCATTCGTTCAACCTACTCAAATCTGCCTGCAAGGCGATGGTATGCCATTCTGACCTAATTATTCTATATATTCTCGTGTCATACGCAAATTTACTAACAACTCTACTAATTCCACTATCCAAGCCATTGACATATATTACAAACAACATCGGCCCTAATACTAATAATCCCTTTGTCACCCCACTAATTATTTGACCCCACTCCGATTTAGAGCCGTTTATTACAACACTCTGTCGCCTGACAATTAGCCATGACCTTATCCAATCTAAACACATCTCTCTCGTGCGTCCTAACATTTCTCAGTAGCCTCTGATGGGGTACCTTGTCAAACGCTTTACTAAAGTCCTGATATAGGATGCTATAACTATCACCATTATCTGCCTCCTTGTAAACCTTACTGTATAAACTTACCGAGTTTCTCAGGTAAGACTCCCCATTCCAGAAGCCGTGCTGTAACTGAGTTATCAAGTTATGTTTGTCTAAATGCTCTTAAATGTTCTTCGCTATTATTGACTCCTTTATTTTACATTCAACAGAAGTTAAGCTGACAGGTTAGACGTTAAAGTTTTATCTCCTTTCTTGAAGGTAGGTACTATATTCGCCTGTCTCCAAATTACCGATACCTCACATGACTAAAAAGATTTCCTAAGGACAGAAACTTACAGATTACTTATAACCTTTTTCCTTTCCTTAAATACTGTGGAATATATTTCATCTGGTCCTGGTGACTTGAACTTTTCAACTTATCTATCTCCTGTTCCACTATCTGTTTTAGTTATGGTAATATCTGTCAGCTTCTCATCCTCTTCTACTTTAAATATTTTCTCACTATTCGGCAAATCCTGCATGTTTTCCTGGGCAAAGACAATTAAAAAATACTTACTCACAATTTTACTAATCTCCTCTCAACAACTACTCAGGTCCCATTCTGCTGTCTTTAAGGAACTATTGTTTCTCTATTCTTCGTCTTATATGCCTGATAAAATCCCTTGAGGGCCATCTTCGCTTGGCTGGCTACCTTTAATTCATAACTATTTTTAGCTTTCCTTGTTAAATTCCTGACTTTTCTAACTTATTATATTATGGCCTTAAAACCACTTCCCCTGTCTTTAATCTCATATGTACTTCTCCTTCGCCCTATGTAGTGTTTTAACCTCAGTTATCCATTTAGGATCATTCTTCTGCGATGTTTTTTTCTTCTGTAAGGGATGTTCCCTAACTGTCCTGAATGTAATTTATCAACGAAATATTTATTTCGCTTCTCTATAAAGGGTGTTTTGCTTGGGTTTTAGCGTTTCTGTACATAAGAACCTATAAAACACGTTTTTAGTAATGTTGTTTTGTATTCCTTTATAGAGCACTTTCCATGCTTTTTAGCTTTCTGGTGTCTAACACGTTGAAAAACACTCAAAAGGCACGTTGATGATAATGTCGTTTCGTTTCCCGATAAAGGGGGCTTCCAATGCATTTTGAGTTTTGGTACTTAACAATATGAAAAAGTTTAAGTAAAAGTTTTCGGTAGAGTTGTTTTTCCATATAAAATGCTAATCATGTGTTTTTTAAGTCTTGGTACCTAAAAAGCTCAAAATCTCTTATAATACACTTTTCTCGTAATGTCCTTTGTTTTCTCCATGTAGGATGCTTTGCCTATAATTTGGCATTTTTGTACTTAACAAGCACAAAAACAATCAAAATACAAGTTTTTGGTAATGTTATTCTGTTTCTCCATAAAGGTTGTTTTCCATGCGTTTCAGCGATTTTGGACGTAAGAAGGTAAAAAACACTCTAAAGATACTTTCTTGGTAATGTTATTTTATATTGTCAAATAGGGTGCTTTCAATGCTTTTTAGCATTTTGATTCCTAACACTCAAGTAAATACTCAAAAGATCCGTTTCCTGTAATATAGTTTTGCTTCTTCATATAGGGATCTGCATGCATTATGATGTTTTGCTACATAATGTGAAAAACGCTCAAAATAAAGGTTTTAGCTAATGTTGTTCCTTTTCTCTATATAGGGTGCTATTCATGCGTTTTAGCGTTTTGGTATTTAGGAAGCTCAAAAACACTAACAAAACTTGTTTCTCCTAATGTCTTTCTATTTCCCCATATAGGATGCTTCGTATGTTTTTTGACGTTTTGGTACATAACAAGGTAAAAAAAAAAAGAAAAACACTAAAAAACATTTTTGGTGACGTTCTGTTTCTCCATTAAGAGATATAGGATATATTTAATTTTCATTCAGGCGGTTTAGTGTTTGGTACCTAAGAGACTCAAAACACTGATAATGCACGTTTCTCGTAATGTCCTATCGTTTCCACATACAGTACTTTACATCACATACATCCACTTTACATGCATTTTTAAGTTGATGTACGTAAGAGACTGAAAAAGATTCAAAATACACGTTTTTTGGTAAGGTTTTTCTATTTGGTAGGGTTATTCATGTTTGTTGGACGTGTTTTAGCGTTTTGGAATGTAAAAAGATTAAAACACTTAAAAGACATGCTTTTAGTAATGTTATATTGCATTTCTATATAAAGTGCTTTCCATGCTATTTAGCGTTTTCGTTCCTAATACGCTGAAAACACATAAAAACACATTTCTTACACTGTTGTTTAATATTCTCGTATAGCGAGCAAGCATTATGGTGTTTTGCTACCTGATAATGTGAAAAAAACATTCAAATTACACGATTTTGGTGATGTTTTTCTTTTTCTCCATACAGTGTGCTTCTCATTTATTTTAGCGTTTTGGTACCTAAGAAGCTGATAAAAAGAAAAAAAAAACTCATAATACATGTTTTTTGTCATGTCCTTTTATTTCCTCATATAGGCTCTTTTTTGTGCTTTGGTACCTAACAGCGTGTTTGCATGTATTTTGACATTTTAGTTCGTAAGAACCTAAAAAACACTCTAAAGAGACGTTTTAGTAGTTTTGTATCTATAGGGTGATTTCGTTGCTTCTTACTGATTTGATGCCTAACACGCTCAGAAAATAACAAAAGACAAGTTTCTAGTGATTTCGTTTAATTTCTTCATATAGGTTGCTTAACATGTATGTTGGCATTTTGGTAATTATCAATGTAAAAAAATACACGTTTTTGGTAAAATTCTTCTTTTTCTTCAGAGCATATAAGACGAAGAATAGAGAAACAATAGTTCCTTAAAGACAGCAGAATGGGACCTGAGTAGTTGTTGAGAGGAGATTAGTAAAATTGTGAGCGAGTATTTTTTAATTGTCTTTGACCAGGAAAACATGCAGGATTTGCCGAATAGTGAGAAGATATTTAGAGTAGAAGAGGATGAGAAGCTGACAGATATTACCATATCTAAAAGAGATAGTGGAACAGGAGATAGATAAGTTGAAAAGTTCAAGTCACCAGGACCAGATGAAATATATTCCACAGTATTTAAGGAAAGGAAAAAGGTTATAAGTAATCTGTTAGTTTCTGTCCTTAGGAAATCACTTTAGTCATGTGAGGTATCGGTAATTTGGAGACAGGCGAATATAGTACCTACCTTCAAGAAAGGAGATAAAACTTTAACGTCTAACCTGTCAGCTTAACTTCTGTTGAATGTAAAATAAAGGAGTCAATAATAGCGAAGAACATTTAAGAGCATTTAGACAAACATAACTTGATAACTCAGTTACAGCACGGCTTCTGGAATGGGGAGTCTTACCTGAGAAACTCGGTAAGTTTATACAGTAAGGTTTACAAGGCGGCAGATAATGGTGATAGTTATAGCATCCTATATCAGGACTTTAGTAAAACGTTTGACAAGGTACCCCATCAGAGGCTACTGAGAAATGTTAGGGCGCACGAGAGAGATGTGTTTAGATTGGATAAGGTCATGGCTAAGCGTCAGGCGACAGAGTGTTGTAATAAACGGCTCTAAATCGGAGTAAGGGCAAGTAATTAGTGGGGTGACAAAGGGATTATTAGTATTAGGGCCGATGTTGTTTGTAATATATGTCAATGGCTTGGATAGTGGAATTAGTAGAGTTGTTAGTAAATTTGCGTATGACACGAGAATATATAGAATAATTAGGTCAGAATCGCATACCATCGCCTTGCAGGCAGATTTGAGTAGGTTGAACGAATGGATGAACAGATGGCAAATGCAGTTTAATGTCAACAAATGCAAAGCACTTAGTGTAAGTAGAAGAAACCCACACAGTAGTTACACAATGAACAACCAAGTTCTGGTAGGTTCAGGGTAAGTAAAAGATTTGAGATTTAAGGTTATATCTGAACTCCAAAGCAATGGATAGAGGCCAGAAACAAAGCAAATAGTGAATTATGATTAATTTTCAGGAGTGCTAAAAGTAAAACTCCCGAAGTAATATTAAAGTTACATTTGGCGCTGGTCAGACTTCATCTAGACTAGGCTGTCCAATTCTGGTCACCACATCACAGGAAGGATAAAGGTCTATTAGAATCAGTACAAACGAAAATGACTAAAAGGAAACAGAGGATGAGGAGTATTCCTTACGAAGCGATATTCAAGCTGTTAAATTTACATTCTTTAAAGAGACGTAGGTTAAAAGTGGACCTAATAGAAGTCTTTTATTGGTATATGGGTATATATAAAGGGAACATAAGGAAAATTCTTAGAATCTGTATATATGATAGAACAAGAAAAACGGGTTCAAGCCTGAAAACTTGATGTTCAAAAAGGAGACAGGAAGGAATTGGTTCTCAAATAGAGTAGTAGATGATTGCAACGGACGTAGTAATCAAGCTGTTAGTGCTGAGGCATTTGGGAACAGTAAGGGAAAATTACACATTTATGGATGGAGATGATAGTTGAAAATAGGTAGGCATATTTCATACAAGTACTGCCACTTGTAGGCCTGATGCCTTCTTGCAGATTTACTTATTTTTTATGTTCTTATGTTCTTATTACCAAAAGCGTGTATTTTCAGTTTTTTTCAGCTATTACGTGAAAAAAAATGCCAAAATGCATGCATAGCACCCTATATGAAGAAAAAGAGCGAGATTACGAGAAACGTGCATTATGAGTGTTTTTTGAGATTCTTAGGTACCAAAACGCTGAAACTCATGAATAACACTCTTAACTGAGATACAGAACAACCTTACCAAATGCGTGTATTTTGAGTGTTTTCCACATTCTTAGTTACCGAAACCCCAAATTGCATGCGAAACTAGGTTTATGTAGAAAAAAAAAAATGACATTACCAGAAGAGTGTCTTTTGAGTGTTTTTGAGCGTGTCAGGCAATAAAGCACTAAAAAGCAGGGCAATCACATTACATGGGAATAAAACCAAATTTTACCAAGAACTTGCCTTTAAGTTTTTGAGCTCCCTACATATTGAAACGCTAAAACGCATGCAAAACACCCTTCATGGAGAAACACAAAAACATTACCAAAAACATGTATTTTGAGTGTTTTTCATCATGTTACCCATAAAAAACGCTTAAATACATGCAAAGAACCCCAAAACTTGCCTTTAAGTGTTTTTGAGTTCTTTACATATTGAAACGCTAAAACGCATGCAAACCACCCTTTATGGAAAAACAGAAGAACATTACCAAAAACATGTATTTTGAGTGTTTTTGATCATGTTACCTATAAAAACGCTTAAATACATGCAAAGAACCCTATATTTGGGAAACGAAAGGACATTATGAGAAACGTGTATTATGAGTGTTTTTAAGTTCCTTAAGTACCAAAAAGCTAAAACCCACAAATAACACTTTATAGAGAAAAAATAAATAAATCAAAAAGATGGCAATTTTTTTTTCTTTTTTTTGTTATTCAACTCCATAGGTACCAAGATGCCAAAATTTTGGTGAAATTCAGGGAAATTATATGGAAAAAAGAACATTATCAAAAAAGTTAATTTTACCTTTTTTTTCAGACTGTTATGTACCAAACCCTAAAGTGCATGCAAAGTCACCTATATATGGAAATTAAAAGACTTTACAAGAAACCTGTCTTTTGAGTGTATTTTTTAGCATGTTAGGCACCAAAACGATAAATACCATTGAAGTCACTCAATATGAGAATCCAAAACAAAATTACTGAAAACATGTGTTCTCAGTGTTTTACGTAGAAAAACGCTAAAACGGATGCAAACCAACCAATACGAAGAAATAGGAAAAACATCACCAAAAAGGTATATTTTGAGTGTTTTTGAACTTGTTACCTTCAAAAAACGCGAAAATGCATGCAAAGCACTCTATATTGGGAAACAAAAGGAAATTACGAGAAACGTGTATAATGAGTGTTTTATAGTTTCACAAGATCCACAAGGCAAAAAACACAAAAACTAGTATATAAGGAGAATTTTCTTAGATAAAAAAATGCTGAAACTCATGAATAACACTCTTAATTGAAAAACAGAACAACCTTACTAAATGCGTGTATTTTGAGTGTTTTTTCACATTCTTAGTTAAAAAAAAAAAAAAAATTCTATGCGAATATAGCTTTATGTGGGAAAAAAATGACATTACCAGAAAAGTGTCTTGTGAGTGTTTGTCAGAGTGTTAGTTAATAAAGCACTAAAAAGTAAGACAATCACATTACATGGAATAAAACCAACGTTTACCAAGAACTTGCCTTTAAGTGTTTTTCAGCTCCTTTTATGCGCTAAAACGCATGCAAAACACACTTTATATAGAAACAAAATAACATTACCAACAACAGATATTTTGAGTTTTTTTAATCATGTTATCTATAAAAACGCTTATATACATGCAAAGAACCTTATGTTTGGGAAAGGAAAGGATATTACGAGAAACGTGTAATATGAGTGTTTTTAAGTTCCTTAAGAACCAAAAAGCTAAAACCCACAAGTAACATTCTTTATTTAGAAAAATAAATAAATAAATAAATAGAAAAATAGGAATTTTTTATATTTTTTTATTCATCTAGATAGGTACCGAGATGCCAAAATTCTGGCAAAATTCAGGGCAATAAAAGTTAATTTTACCTTTTTTTTCGGACTGTTATTTACCAAACCCTAAAGTGCATGCAAAGCCACCTATATGAGGAAATTAAACGACTTTACCAGAAACCTGTCTTTTGAGTGATTTTCAGCTTGTTAGGCATCAAAATGATAAATAATATGGAAGTCACTCTATATGAGAATCCAAAACAAAATACTGAAAACGTGTCTTTTCTGTGTTTTAGGTAGAAAAACGCTAAAACAGATGCAAACCAACAGATATGAAGAAATAGAATATTACCAAAAAGGTATTTTTTGAGTGTTTTTAATCTTGTTACCTACAAAAAACGCGAAAAAAGATGCAGAGCACTCTATATTGGGAAACAAAAGGACTTTACGAGAAACGTAAATAATGAGTTTTTTATAGTTTCACAAGAACCACAAGGCAAAAAACGCAAAAACTCGTGTATATGGACAAGTTTCTTAGTTACCAAAACGTTGGTACTCATGAATAACACTCTTAAATGAGAAACATAACAACCTTACGAAATGCGTGTATTTTGAGTGTTTTTCACATTCTTATTTACCAAAACCCCAAATTACATGCAAAACTAGCTTTATGTTGGTAAGAAATGACATTACCAGAAAAGTGACTTTGGGTGTTTCTGAGCGTGTTAGGCAATAAAGCACTAAAATGCAGGGCAATAACATTACATGGGAATGAAACCAACTTTTACCAAGAACTTCCCTTTAAGGTTTTTTGAGTTCCTTACATATCAAAACGCTAAAACGAATGCAAAATACCCTTTATGGAGAATTAGGATAACATTACCAAAAACATGTATTTTTTAGTGTTTTTGATCATGCTACCTATAAAAACGCGAAAATACATGCAAAGAACCCTATGTTTGGGGAACGAGAGGACATTACGAGAAACGTGTATTATGAGTGTTTTTAAGTTCCTTAAGAACGAAAACACTAAAACCCACAAATAACACTCTTTATAAAGAAAAAATAAATAAATATATAAAGAAACGGCAATTTTTTTTTTGTTTTGTTTTCTTATTCATCTTCATAGGTACCGAGATGCCAAAATTCTGAGAAAATTCTGGGCAATTATGTAATAAAAGAATATTATCCAAAAAAAATATTTTAGCTTTTTTTTTCGGAATGTTATGTACCAAACTCTAAAGTGAATGCAGAGCTACCTATATGACGAAATTAAACGACTTTACGAGAAACCTTACTTTTGAGTGTTTTTCAGTATGTTAGCCACCAAAACGATAATAACATGGAAGTCACTCAATATGGGAATCCAAAAAAAAATTACTGAAAACGTGTCTTTTCAGTGTTTTACGTAGAAAAATGCTAAAAAGGATGCAAACCAACAATATGAAGAAATAGAATAACATTACCAAAAATGTATATTTTGAATGTTTTTGAGCTTGTTACCTAAAAAAAAAATGCAAAAATAGATGCAAAGTATTGCAAAACAAAAGGACATTCTGAGAAACGTGTATAATGAGTGTTTTATAGTTCCACAAGGACCAAAAGGCAAAAAACGCAAAAACTCGTGTACCTAGAGAAGTTTCTTTGATACCAAAATGATGAAACTCATGAATAACACTTTTAATTGAGAAACATAATTACTTTACAAAATGTGTGTATTCTGAGTGTTTTTCACATTCTTAGTTACGAAAATCCCAAATTACATGCGAAACTAGCTTTATGTTGGAAATAAATGTCATTACCAGAAAATTGTCTTTTGAGTGTTTTTGAGCGTTATATGCAACAAATCACTAAAAAGCAGAACAATCACATTACATTGGAATAAATCCAAATTTTACTAAGAATAAAAAAAAAAAATTGATAAACCTTACCAAATGAGTGTATTTTGGGTATTTTTCACATTCTTAGTTACCAAAACACCAAATTGCATGTGAAATATTGTGGGATGAAAATGTGGGAAAAAAATGACATTAACATAAAAAAGTTTTTTTGAGTGTTTTGAGCGTGTTAGGAAATAAAGCACTAAAAAGCAGGGCAATCACATTACATAGCGATAAAACCAATTTTTACCAAGAACTTCCCTTTAAGATTTATTGAGCTCCTCACATAAAAAACGCTAAAACGCATGAAAAACACCCTTTTATGGAGAAACAGAATAACATTACCAAAAACACGTATTTTGAGAGTTTTTGATCATGTTTCCTATAAAAACACTTAAATACATGTTTGGGAAACGAAAATAAACATTACGAGAAAAGTAAAAATAAATAAATAAATAAAAAAATACTAATTTTTTTTTTTTTTTATTCATATTCATAGGGACTGAGATGCCGAAAGTCTGGCAAAATTCAGGGAAATGATGTGGAAAAAAGAACATTATCAAAAAAGTTAATTTTAGCTTTTTTTTCGGAGTTATGTACAAAACCCTAAAGTAAATGCAAAGCCACCTATATGGGGAAATTACACGACTTTACCAGAAACCTCTCTTTTGAGTGTTTTGAGTGTTAGGCATCAAAAGGATAAATAATATGGAAGTCACTCAATATGGGAATGCAAAACAAAATTACTGAAAACGTGTCTTTTCCGTGTTTTACGTAGAAAAACTGTAAAACGGATGCAAACCAACCAGTATGAAGAAATGGAACAACATTAACAAAAAGTTATATTTTGAGTGTTTTTGAGTCTGTTAACCACAAAATACGCGAAAATGGATGCAAAGCACTCTATATTGGGAAAGAAAAGGACATTACGAGAAACGTGTATAATGAGTGTTTCATGGTTTCACAAGAACCACAAAGCAAAAAACGCAAAAACTCGTATATATGGATAAGTTTCTTAGATACCAAAATGCTGAGTAACACTCTTAATTGTGAAACAGAACAACTTTACTAAATGCGTGTATTTTGAGAGCTTTTCACGTTCTTAGTTACCAAAACCCCAAATTGCATGCGAAACCAGATTTATGTGGGAAAAAAATGACATTACCAGAAAAGTGTCTTTTGAGTGTTTTTGAGCGTGATAGGATATAAAGCACTAAAAAGCAGGGGAATGACATTAAATTCGAGAAAAAACAATTTTTACAAAGAACTTGCCTTTAAGTGTTTTTGAGCTCCTTATATACAAAAACGCTAAAACGCCTGCAAAACACACTTTATGGAGAAACAGAATAACATTACCAAAAACATGTATTTTGAGTGTTTTTGATCATGTTATCTATAAAAATGCTTAAATACATAGAAAGAACCTTATGTTTGAGAAACGAAAGGACATTTCGAGAAACGTGTATTATGAGTGTTTTTAAGTTCCTTAAGTACCAAAAAGCTAAAACCCACAAATAACACTCTTTATTTAGTAAATAAATAAATAAATAAATAAAAATAAAAAAATTAAATTAAGGGCAATTATATGATAAAAAAATATTACCAAAAAAGTTCATTTTAGCTTTTTTTTGGACTTATGTACCAAACCCTAAAGAGCATGTAAAGCATCCTATATGACGAAATTGAATGACTTTACCAGAAATCTGTCTTTTGAGTGTTTTTCAGCATGTTAGGCACCAAAACGATAAATAATAATGAACTCACTCAATATGGGAATCCAAAACATAATTATGTAAAATGTGTCTTCTCAGTACTTTACGTAGAAAAACGCTAAAACGAATGCAAACCAACCAATATCAAGAAATAGAAAAACATTACCAAAAAGGTACATTTTGAGTGTTTTTGAGCTTGTTACCTTAAAAAAAACGCGAAAATTGAGGCAAAGCACTCTATATTGGGAAAGAAAGGGACATTGCGAGAAAAGTGTATAATTAGTATTGTATAGTTCAAAAGAACCACAAGGCAAAAAACGCAAAAACTCGTGTATATGGAGAAGTTTCCTAGATACCAAAATGCTGAAACTCATGAATAACACTCTTAATCTAGAAACAGAACAAACTTACTAAATGCGTGTATTTTTAATGCTTTTCACATTCTTAGTTACCCAAAACCCAAATTGATTGCTAAACCAGCTTTATGTGGTAAAAAAATTACATTTTCAGAAAAGTGTCTATTGAGTGTTTTTGAGCGTGATAGGCAGTAAAGCACTAAAAAGAAGAACAATCACATTACATGGTAATAAAACCAATGTTTACCAAGAACTTGCCTTGTGTTTTTGAGCTTCTTATATAACAAAACGCTAAAATGCATGGAAAACACACTTTATGGAGAAACAGAATAACATTACCAAAAACATGTATTTTGAGTGTTTTGATCATGTTACCAATGAAACGCTTAAATACATGCTAAGAACCCTATTTATGGGAAACGAAAGGACATTACGAGAAACGTGTATTATAAGTGTTTTCAAATTCTTTAAGTACCAAAAAGCTAAAAGCCAAAAATAACTCTCTAATGAGAAATAAATAAATAAATAAATAAATAAAATAAGATATATTTTTTTCTTTCTTATTCATCTTCACAGGTACCGAGATGCCAAAATTCGGGCAAAATTCATGAAATTTTGTGAAATAAGAACATTATCAAAAAAGTTAATTTAATATTAATTTTTTTTTTCGACTGTTATGTAGCAAACCCTAAAGCGCATGCAAAACCACCTATATGGGGAAATCAAACGTTTTTGCCAGAAAACTGTCTTAGGAGTGTTTTTCAGCATGTTAGGCACCAAAACGATAAATAACATGGAAGTCACTCTATATGGGAATCCAAAACAAAATTACTGAAAACGTGTCTTTTCGGTGTTTTACGTAGAAAAAACGCTAAAACAGATGCAAACCAACTAATATGAAAAATATAGAATAACATTACCAAAAAGATATATTTTGAGTGTTTTTGAGCTTGTAACCTACAAAAAAGGTGAAAATGGATGCAAAGCACTCCCTTTTGGGAAACAAAAGGACATTACGAGAAACGTGTATAATGAGTGTCTTATTATTTTCGAGCAAAAGAACTTGTGGTTCACAAGTACCACAAGGCAAAAAACGCAAAAACTCGTGTATATAAAGAAGTTTCTTAGATACCAAAATGCTGAAAATCATGAAAAACAATCTTAATTGAAAAACAGAACAACCTTACCAAAGGCGTGTATTTTCAGTTATTTATACATTCTTAGCGAAATACCAAATAGCATGCGAAACTAGCTTTATGTGGGAAAAAAATGACATTACCAAAAGTGTCTGTTGAGTGTTTTTGAGCGTGTTAGGCAATAAAGCACTAAAAAGCAGGGCAATCACATTATATGGGAATAAAACCAACTTTTACCAATAACTTGCCATTATGTGTTTTTGAGCTCCTTACATACCAAAACGCTAAAACGCATGCAAAACACTCCTTTATGGAGAAGCAGGAAAACATTACAAAAAACATGTGTTTTAAGTGTTTTTGATCATGTTACCTATAAAAACGCTTAAATATATGCAAAGAACCCTATCTTTGGGAAACGAAAGGACATTACGGGAAACGTGTATTATGACCGTTTCTTAAGTACCAAAACGTTAAAACCCACAAATAACACTCTTTAAAGGGAAAAAAAGAAAAAAGAAAAAAAAAATAGCATTTTTTTTGTATTGATTTTCATAAGTACCGAGATGCCAAAATTCTGCCAACATTCAAGGAATTTATGTGGAAAAAAGAACATTATCAAAAAAGTTAATTATAGCTTTTTTTCGGATTATTATTTACCAAACCCTAAACTTCATGCAAAGCCACCTATATGAGGAAATTAAACGACTTCAACAGAAACCTGTCTTTTCAGTGTTATTCAGCATGTTAGGCACCAAACCAATAAATAATATGGAAGTCAGTCAATATGTGAATCCAAAACAAAATTACTGAAAACGTGTCTTTTCAGTGTTTTACGTAGAAAAAAACGCTAAAACGGATGCAAAGCAACGAATGTAAAGAAATAAGAATAACATTACCAAAAAGTGTTTTGAGCTTTTTACCTACAAAAATACGCGAAAATGGATATAAAAGCACTCTATATTGGGAAGCAAAAGGAGATTTAGAGAAACGTGTATAATGATTGTTTTATAGTTTCACAAGAACCACAAGACAAAAAACGCAAAAATTCGTGTATATAGAGAAGTTTCTTACATACCAAAATGCTAAAACTCATGAATAACACTTTTAATTGAGAAACAGAACTACCTTACGAAATGTGTGTATTATGAGTGTTTTCCACATTCTTAGTTACCAAAACCCCAAATTGCATGCGAAACTAGCTTTATGAAGAAAAAAAAAAAAGACATTACCAGAAGAGTATCTTTTGAGTGTTTTTGAGCGTGTTAGGCAATAAAACACTAAAAAGCAGGGCAATCACATTACATGGGAATAAAACCAAATTTTACCAAGAACTTGGCTATAAGTGTTTTTGAGCTCCTTACATATTGAAACGCTAAAACGCATGCAAAACACCCTTCATGGAGAAACAGAAAAACATTACCAAAAACATGTATTTTGAGTGTTTTTGATCATGTTACCTATAAAAATGCTTAAATACATGCAAAGAACCCTTTATTTGGGAAACGAAAGGACATTATGAGAAACGTGTATTATGAGTGTTTTTAAGTTCCTTAAGTAACAAAAAGCTAAAACCCACAAATAACACTCTTTATAGAGAAAAAAAATAAATAAAAAAATAGCATTTTTTTTTTTTTTGTTATTCAACTTCATAGGTGCCAAGACGCCAAAATTCTGGCAAAATTCAGGAAAATTATGTGGAAAAAAGAACATTATCAAAAAAGTTAATTTTTCCTTTTTTTCAGACTGTTATGTACCAAACCCTAAAGTGCAAGCAAAGCTACCTATATATGGAAATTAAACGACTTTACAAGAAACCTGTCTTTTGAGTGTTTTTTAGCATGTTAGGCACCAAAACGATAAATACCCTTGAAGTCACTCAATATGGGAATCCAAAACAAAATTACTGAATATATGTGTTTTCAGTGTTTTACGTAGAAAAACGCTAAAACGGATGCAAACCAACCAATACGAAGAAATAGGAAAAACATCACCAAAAAGGTATATTTTGAGTGTTTTTGAACTTGTTTCCTACAAAAAACGCGAAAATGCATGTAAAGCACTCTATATTTGGAAACAAAAGGAAATTACGAGAAACGTGTATAATGAGTGTTTTATAGTTTCACAAGATCCACAAGGCAAAAAACACAAAAACGCGGATATAAGGACAATTTTCTTAGATACCAAAATGCTGAAACTCATGAATAACACACTTAATTAAAAAACAGAACAACCTTACTAAATGCATGTATTTTGAGTGTTTTTTCACATTTTCAGTTAAAAAAAAAAACGAAATTCCATGCGAATATAGCTTTATGTGGGAAAAAAAATGACATTACCAGAAAAGTGTATTTTGAGTGTTTTTGAGAGTGTTAGGCAATAAAGCACTAAAAAGTAGGGCAATCACATTACATGAAATAAAACCAACCCTTTATTTGGGAAACGAAAGGACACCAAGAACTTGCCTTTAAGTGTTTTTCAGCTCCTTATAGGCGCTAAAACGCATGCAAAACACACTTTATATAGAAACAAAATAACATTACCAACAACAGATATTTTGAGTGTTTTTTAATCATGTTATCTATAAAAAGGCTTAAATACATGCAAAGAACCTTATGTTTGGGAAAGGAAAGGATATTACGAAAAACGTGTATTATAAGTGTTTTTAAGTTCCTTAAGAACCAAAATGCTAAAACCCACAAGTAACACTCTTTATTTAGAAAAATAAATAAAGAAATAAATAGAAAAATAGGAATTTTTTTATATTTTTTTATTCATCTTGATAGGTATCGAGATGCCAAAATTCTGGCAAAATTCAGGGCAATTATGTGATAAAAGTTAATTTTAGCTTTTTTTTCGACTGTTATTTACCAAACCCTAAAGTGCATGCAAAGCCACCTATATGAGGAAATTAAATGACTTTACCAGAAACCTGTCTTTTGAGTGATTTTCAGCTTGTTGGGCATCAAAACGATAAATAATATGGAAGTCACTCTATATGAGAATCCAAAACAAAATACTGAAAACGTGTCTTTTCTGTGTTTTAGGTAGAAAAACGCTAAAACAGATGCAAACCAACAGATATGAAGAAATATAATATTACCAAAAAGGTATTTTTTCAGTGTTTTTAATCTTGTTACCTACAAAAAACGCGAAAAAAGATGCAAAGCACTCTATATTGGGAAACAAAAGGACATTACGAGAAACGTGAATAATGAGTGTTTTATAGTTTTACAAGAACCACAAGTTAAAAAACACAAAAACTCGTGTATATGGAGAAGTTTCTTAGTTACCAAAACGCTGGTACTCATGAATAACACTCTTAATTGAGAAACATAACAACCTTACGAAATGCGTGTATTTTGAGTGTATTTCACATTCTTATTTACCAAAACCCCAAATTGCATGCAAAACTAGCTTTATGTTGGTTTGAAATGACATTACCAGAAAAGTGACTTTGGGTGTTTCTGAGCGTGTTAGGCAATAAAGCACTAAAAAGCAGGGCAATAACATTACATGGGAATGAAACCAACTTTTATCAAGAACTTGCCTTTAAGATTTTTTGAGTTCCTTACATATCAAAACGCTAAAACGAATGCAAAACACCCTTCATGGAGAATTAGAATAACATTACAAAAAACATGTATTTTTAGTGTTTTTGATCATGCTACCTATAAAAACGCGAAAATACATGCAAAGAACCCTATGTTTGGGGAACGAGAGGACATTACGAGAAACGTGTATTATGAGTGTTTTTAAGTTCCTTAAGAACCAAAACACTAAAACCCACAAATAACACTCTTTATAAAGAAAAAATAAATAAATATATAAAGAAACGGCAATTTTTTGTTTTGTTTTCTTTTTCATCTTCATAGGTACCGAGATGCCAAAATTCTGAGAAAATTCCGGGCAATTATGTGATAAAAGAATATTATAAAAAAAAAATAATTTTAGCTTTTTTTTGGAATGTTATGTACCAAACTCTAAAGTGAATGCAAAGCCACCTACATGACGAAATTAAACGACTTTACGAGAAACCTTACTTTTGAGTGTTTTTCAGTATGTTAGGCACCAAAACGATAATACCATGGAAGTCACTCAATATGGGAATCCAAAACAAAATTACTGAAAACGTATCTTTTCAGTGTTTTACGTAGAAAAATGCTAAAAAGGATGCAAACCAACCAATATGAAGAAATAGAATAACTTTACCAAAACTGTATATATATTTTGAATGTTTTTGAGCTTGTTACCTAAAAAAAATGCAAAAAATGGATGCAAAGTATTGCAAAACAAAAAGACATTCTGAGAAACTTGTTTAATGAGTGTTTTATAGTTCCACAAGAACCAAAAGGCAAAAAATGCAAAATCTCGTGTACCTAGAGAAGTTTCTTTGATACCAAAATGATGAAACTCATGAATAACACTTTTAATTGAGAAACAGAATTACTTTATAAAATATGTGTATTCTGAGTGTTTTTCACATTCTTAGTTACGAAAATCCCAAATTACATGCAAAACTAGCTTTATGTAGGAAATAAATGTCATTACCAGAAAAGTGTCTTTTGAGTGTTTTTGAGCGTTATAAAAGCACTAAAGCAGTGAGTGTTGAGTGTTTTTGAGCGTTATAAAAGCACTAAAAAGCAGAACAATCACATTATATTGGAATAAATTCAAATTTTACGATGAATAAAAAAATGAAAAACCTTACCAAATGAGTGTATTTTGGGTATTTTTCACATTCTTAGTTACTAAAACCCCAAATTGCATGTGAAATATTGTGGGATAAAAATGTGGCAAAAAAATGACATTAACATAAAAAAGTTTTTTTGAGTGTTTTTCAGCGTGTTAGGAAATAAAGCACTAAAAAGCAGGGCAATCACATTACATAGCGATAAAACCAATTTTTACCAAGAACTTCCCTTTAAGATTTATTGAGCTCCTTACATAAAAAACGCTAAAACGCATGAAAAACACCCTTTTATGGAGAAACAGAATAACATTACCAAAAACACGTATTTTGAGTGTTTTTGATCATGTTTCCTATAAAAACACTTAAATACATGTTTGGGAAACGAAAATAAACATTACGAGAAACGTAAAGATAAATAAATAAATAAAAAAATACCAATTTCTTTTTTTTTCTTTTTTGTTATTCATATTCATAGGGACTGAGATGCCGAAAGTCTAGCCGAAAGTTCATAGGGACTGAGATGCCGAAAGATGCCGAAATTATGTGGAAAAAAGAACATTATCAAAAAAGTAAATTTTAGCTTTTTTTTCGGAGTTATGTATAAAACCCTAAAGTGCATGCATGGGGAAATTACACGACTTTACCAGTAACCTCTCTTTTGAGTGTTTTCTTTTTTAGCATGTTAGGCATCAAAAGTATAAATAATATGGAAGTCACTAAATATGGGAATGCAAAACAAAATTACTGAAAACGTATCTTTTCCGTGTTTTACATAGAAAAACGGTAAAACGGATGTAAACCAACCAATATGAAGAAATGGAATAACATTAACAGAAAGGTATATTTTGAGTGTTTTTGAGCCTCTTAACCACAAAAAACGCGAAAATGGATGCAAAGCACTCTATATTGGGAAAGAAAAGGACATTACGAAAAACGTCTATAATGAGTGTTTCATGGTTTCACAAGAACCACAAAGCAAAAAACGCTAAAACTCGTATATATATATGGATAAGTTTCTTAGATACCAAAATGCTGAAACTCATGAATAACACTCTTAATTGTGAAACAGAACAACCTTACTAAATGCATGTATTTTGAGAGCTTTTTACGTTCTTAGTTACCAAAACCCCAAATTGCATGCGAAACCAGCTTTATGTGGGAAAAAATGACATTACCAGAAAAGTGTCTTTTGAGTGTTTTTGAGCGTGATAGGATATAAAGCACTAAAAAGCAGGGGAATGACATTAAATTCGAGTAAAACCAATTTTTACAAAGAACTTGCCTTTAAGTGTTTTTGAGCTCCTTATATACAAAAACGCTAAAACGCCTGCAAAACACACTTTATGGAGAAACAGAATAACATTACCAAAAACATGTATTTTGAGTGTTTTTGATCATGTTGTCTATAAAAATGCTTAAATACATAGAAAGAACCTTATGTTTGGGAAACGAAAGGACATTACGAGAAACGTGTATTATGAGTGTTTTTAAGTTCCTTAAGTACCAAAAAGCTAAAACCCACAAATAACACTCTTTATCTAGTAAATAAATAAATAAATAAAAAAATAAAAAAACAAAATTTAGGGCAATTATATGATAAAAGAATATTACCAAAAAAGTTCATTTTAGCTTTTTTTTGGACCTATGTACCAAACCCTAAAGAGCATGCAAAGCCTCCTATATAAGGAAATTGAATGACTTTACCAGAAATCTGTCTTTTGAGTGTTTTTCAGCATGTTAGGCACCAAAACGATAAATAATGATGAACTCACTTAATATGGGAATCCAAAACATAATTATGTAAAATGTGTCTTCTCAGTATTTTACGTAGAAAAACGCTAAAACGAAAGCAAACCAACCAATATCAAGAAATAGAAAAACATTACAAAAAGGTACATTTTGAGTGTTTTTGAGCTTGTTACCTTAAAAAAAACGCGAAAATTGATGCAAAGCATTCTATATTGGAAAAGAAAGGGACATTGCGAGAAAAGTGTATAATGAGTGTTTTATAGTTCAAAAGAACCACAAGGCAAAAAAACGCAAAAACTCGTGTATATGGAGAAGTTTCCTAGATACCAAAATGCTGAAACTCATGAATAACACTCTTAATTGAGAAACAGAACAACCTTACTAAATGCGTGTATTTTGAATGCTTTTCACATTCTTAGTTTTCCAAAACCCAAATTGATTGCTAAACCAGCTTTATGTGGTAAAAAAAAAAAAAAAAGACATTTTCAGAAAAGTGTCTATCGAGTGTTTTTGAGCGTGATAGGCAGTAAAGCACTAAAAAGAAGAACAATCACATTACATGGTAATAAAACCAATGTTTACCAAGAACTTGGCTTTAAGTGTTTTTGAGCTCCTTATATAACAAAACACTAAAATGCATGCAAAACACACTTTATGGAGAAACAGAATAATATTACCAAAAACATGTATTTTGAGTGTTTTTGATCATGTTACCAATGAAACGCTTAAATACATGATAAGAACCCTATTTATGGGAAACGAAAGGACATTACGAGAAACGTGTATTATGAGTGTTTTTAAATTCATTAAGTACTAAAAGCTAAAAGCCATAAATAACTCTCTAATGAGAAAAAAAAAATTAAATAAATAAAAAAAAATACGATATTTTTTTTTCTTTCTTATTCATCTTCACAGGTACCGAGATGCCAAAATTCGGGCAAAATTCATGAAATTTTGTGAAATTAGAACATTATCAAAAAGGTTAATTTAATATTAAATTTTTTTTCGACTTATGTAGCAAACTCTAAAGTGCATGCAAAACCACCTATATAGGGAAATCAAACGTCTTTGCCAGAAAACTGTCTTATGAGTGTTTTTCAGCATATTAGGCACCGAAACGATAAATAACATGGAAGTCACTCTATATGGGAATCCAAAACAAAATTACTGAAAACGTGTCTTTTTGGTGTTTTACATAGAAAAACGCTAAAACAGATGCAAACCAACCAATATAAAAAAAATTGAATAACATTACCAAAAAGATATATTTTGAGTGTTTTTGAGCTAGTTACCTACAAAAAAGGTGAAAATGGATGCAAAGCACTCCCTTTTGGGAAACAAAAGGACATTACGAGAAACGTGTATAATGAGTGTCTTATTATTTTCGAGCAAAAGAACTTGTGGTTCACAAGTACCACAAGGCACAAAACGCAAAAACTCGTGTATATAAAGAAGTTTCTTAGATACCAAAATGCTGAAAATCATGAATAACAATCTTAATTGAAAAACAGAACAACCTTACCAAAAGCGTGTATTTTCAGTGTTTTTTACATTCTTAGTTAGCAAAATCCCAAATAGCATGCGAAACTAGTTTTATGTGGGAAAAAAATGACATTACCAGAAGTGTCCTTTGAGTGATTTTGAGCGTGTTAGGCAATAAAGCACTAAAAAGCAAGGCAATCACATTATATGGGAATAAAACCAATTTTCACCAAGAACTTGCCATTATGTGTTTTTGAGCTCCTTACATACCAAAACGCTAAAACGCATGCAAAACACTCCTTTATGGAGAAGCAGAAAACATTACAAAAAAGATGTGTTTTAAGTGTTTTTTTATCATGTTACCTATAAAAACGGTCAAATACATGCAAAGAACTTATCTTTGGGAAACGAAAGGACTTTACGAGAAACGTGTATTATGATCGTTTTTAAGTTCCTTAACTACCAAAACATTAAAACCCACAAATAGCACTCTTTAAAGAGAAAAAATAAATAAGTAAATAAAAAAATAGCATTTTTTTTTGTATTGATTTTCATGAGTACCGAGATGCCAAAATTCTGCCAACATTCAAGGAATTTATGTGGAAAAAAGAACATTAACAAAAAAGTTAATTATAGCTTTTTTTCGGATTATTACTTACCAAACCCTAAACTTCATGCAATGCCACCTATATGACCAATAAATAATATGGAAGTCAGTCAATATGTGAATCCAAAACAAAATTACTGAAAACGCTAAAACAGATGCAAAGCAACGAATGTGAAGAAAGAGAATAACATTAGCAAAAAGTGTTTTTGAGCTTTTTACCTACAAAAAAAACGCGAAAATGGATGTAAGAGCACTCTATATTGGGAAGCAAAAGGAGATTTAGAGAAACGTGTATAATGATTGTTTTATAGTTTCACAAGAACCACAAGACAAAAAACGCAAAAACTCGTGTATATAGAGAAGTTTCTTACATACCAAAATGCTAAAACTCATAAATAACACTTTTAATTGAGAAAAAGAACTACCTTACGAAATGTGTGTATTTTGAGTGTTTTTCACATTCTTAATTACGAAAATCCAAAATTACATGCGAAACTAGCTTTATGTGGGAAAAAAATGACATTATCAAAAAAAGTGTCTTTTAAGTGTTTTTGAGCGTGATATGCAACAAAGCACTAAAAAGCAGAATAATCACATTATATACGAATAAAACCAACTTTTACGAAGAACTTGCCTTTAAGTGTTTTTAACTCCTTACATACCAAAACGCTAAAACGCATGCAAAACACCCTTTATGGAGAAATAGAGTAACATTACCAAAAACATGTATTTTGAGTGTTTTTGATCATGTTATTTATAAGAACGCTTAAATACATGCAAAGAACCTTATGTTCGGGAAACGAAAGGACATTACGAGAAACGTGCATTTTGAGTGTTTTTAAGTTCGTTAAGTACCCAAAAAGCTAAAACCATTAAATAACACTCTTTATAGAGAAAAATAAATAAATAAAACAATTTTTTTTTCTGTTATTCATCTTCATAGGTACTAAGGTGCTAAAATTCTTGTAATATTCTTTGAGAATCGAAAACAAAATTACTGAAAACGTGTCTTTTCGGTGTTTTACGTAGAAAAACGCTAAAACGGATGCAAACCAACCAATATGAAGAAATAGAATAATATTACCAAAAAGGTATATTTTGAGTGTTTTTGAGCTTGTTACCTACAAAAAAAAAACGCAAAAATGGATGGAAAACAGTCCCTATTGGGAAAGAAAAGGTCATTACAAGAAACGTGTATAATGAGTGTCTTTTTATTTTCGGGCAAAAGAACTTGTTCACAAGAACAACAAGGCAAAAAAAGCAAAAACTCGTGTATATAAAGAAGTTTCTTAGATATCAAAATGCTGAAACTCATGAATAACAGTCTTAATTGAGAAACAGAACAACATTACCAAATGCGTGTATTTTGAGTGTTTTTTTTTCACATTCTTAGTTAGCAAAACCCAAAATAGCATGCGAAACTAGCTTTATGTGGGGAAAAAAATGACATTACCAGAAGTGTCTTTTGAGTGTTTTTGAGCGTGTTAGGCAATAAAGCACTAAAAAGCAGGGCAATCATATTACATTGGAATAAAACCAACTTTTACCAAGAACTTGCCTTGAAGTGTTTTTCAGCTCCTTACATACCAAATCACTAAAACGCATGCAAAACACTCCTTTAGGGAGAAGCAGAATAACATTACCAAAAACAAGTGTTTTTGAGTGTTTTTTTATCATGTTACCTATAAAAACGCTTAAATACATGCAAAGATCCCTATATTTGGGAAACGAAAGGACATTACGAGAAATGTGTATTATGAATGTTTTTTAAGTTTCTTAAGTACCAAAACGTTAAAACCTACAAATAACACTCTTTATAGAGAAAAATAAATAAATAAATAAAAAAATGGCATTTTTTTTCTTATTGATGTTCAGAGGTACCAAGATGCCAAAATTCTGCCAAAATTCAGGGAAATTATATGGAAAAAAGAACATTATCGAAAAAGTTAATTTTACCTTTTCTTCGGAGTTATGTACCAAACCATAAAATGTATGCAAAGTCACCTATTTGGGAAAATTTAACCACTTTACAAGAAACCTGTCTTTTCAGTGTTTTTCCGCATGTTAGGCACCATACCAACGATAGATAATATGAAAGTCACTCTATATGGAAATCCAAAACAAAATTACAGAAAACGTGTCTTTTAATAGATTTACGTAAAAAAATGCTAAAACCGATGCAAACCAAACAATATGAAAAAAGAGAATAATAACATTACCAGAAAAGTATATTTTGTGTTTTTGAGCTTGTTACATAAAAAAAAACGCAAAAATTGATGCAAAGCACTGTAAATTAGGAAAAAAAAAGGACATAACGAGAAACGTGTATAATGAGTGTTTTATAGTTTCACCAGAATCACAAGGCAAAAAACGCAAAAACTCGTCTGTGTGGAGAAGTTTTTAGATACCAAAATACTGAAACTCACGAATAACACTCTTAATCAAGAAACAGAGCAACCTTAATAAATGCGTGTATTTTGAGTGTTTTTTTACATTCTTAGTTACCAAAACTCCAAATTCCATGCGATAATATCTTTATATGGAAAAAAATGACATTACCACAAAAGTGTCTTTGAGTGTTTTTGAGCGTGTTAGGCAATAAAGCACTAAAAAGCAGGGCAATCACATTACATGGGAATAAAACCAACTTTTACGAAGAACTTGCCTTTTAGTGTTTTTGACACGCATTTAGTAAGGTTGTTCTGTTTCTCAATTAAGAGTGTTATTCATGAATTTCAGCATTTTGGTATCTAGGAAACTTCTCCATATACACGAGTTTTTGCGTTTTTTGCCTTGTGGTTTTTTTGAACTATAAAACATTTTATTATACACTTTTCCCGCAATGTCCCGTTGTTTTCCAATATAGAGTGCTTTGTATCAATTTTTGCGTTTTTTTGTAGGTAACAAGCTCAAAAACACTCAAAAGATACATTTTTTGTAATGTTTTTCCGCTTCTTGATATTGGTTGGTTTGCATCAGTTTTAGCGTTTTTCTACGTAAAACACCGAAAAGACACGTTTTCAGTAATTTTCTTTTGGATTCCCACCTAGAGTGAGTTCCTTATTATTTATCGTTTTGGTGCATAACATGCTGAAAAACACTCAAAAAAAAGATTTCTGGTAAGGTCTTTAATTTCCTTATATGCGAGGCCTTGCATGTCTTTTGAGTGTTTTTGAGCGTGTTACGCAATAAAGCACTAAAAGGAAGGGCAATCACATTACATGGGAATAAAACCAAATTTTACCAAGAACTTGCTTTTAAGTGTTTTTGAGCTCCTTACAAACCAAAACGCTAAAACGCATGTAAAATACATTTTATGGAGAAACAGAATAATATTACCAAATACATGTATTTTGAGTGTTTTTGATCATGTTACCTATAAAAACGCTTAAATACATGCAAAGAACCTTATGTTTGGGAAACGAAAGGACATTACAAGACACGTGTATTATGAGTGTTTTTTTTAAGTTCCTTCAGTACCTAAAAGCTAAAACCCCACAAATAAAACTCTTTATTCAGAAAAAAAATAATAAACAAAAAAATTAAAAAATGGGATTTATTTTTTTGTTATTCATCCGAGATGCCAAAATTCAGCCAAAATTCAGGGAATTTATGTGGAAAAAAGAAAAAAAAGTTAATTATAGCTTTTTTTTCGGATTGTTATGTACCAAACACTAAAGTGCATGCAAAGCCACCTATATAGAGATGTTAAACGACTTTACCAGAAACCTGTCTTTTCAGTGTTTTTCAGCATGTTAGGCACCAAAACGATAAATAATATGGAAGTCAGTCAATATGTGAATCCAAAACAAAATTACTGAAAACGTGTCTTTTCAGTGTTTTACGTAGAAAAACGCTAAAGCGGATGCAAACAAACCTATATTAGGAAATAGAATAACATTACCAAAAAGATATATTTTGAGTGTTTTTGAGCTTGTTACCTACAAAAAAATGCAAAAATGGATGTAAAGCACTCTATATTAGGAAACAAAAGGACATTACGAGAATCGTGTATAATGAGAATTTTATAGTTTTAAAAGAACCACAAGGCAATAAACGCAAAAAACTCGTGTATATATTTCTTACATACCAAAATGATGAAATGCATGTATAACACTTTTAATCGATAAACAGACCTACCTTACCAAATTGTGCTTTTTGAGTGTTTTTTACATTCTTAGTTACGAAAATGCCAAATTACATGTGGGGAAAAAATGACATTACGAAAAAAGTGTCTTTTATGGTGTTTTTGAGCGTGATATGCAACAAAGCATTAAAAAGCATAACATGGAAATAAAACCAACTTTTACGAAGAACTTGACTGTAAGTGTTTTTTAACTCCTTACATACCAAATCGCTAAAACGCATGCAAAATACCCTTTATGGAGAAACAGAATAACATTACCAAAAACATGTATTTTGATTGTTTTTGATCATGTAACCTATAAAAACGCTTAAATATATATAAAGAACCCTATGTGTGTATAAAAAAGAACATTACGAAAATTGTGTATTATTAGTGTTTTTAAGTTCCTTAAGTACCAAAAACCTAAAACCCACAAATAACACTCTGTATAGATAGAATTTTTTTTTTTTTTATTCATCTTCATAGGTACCGAGATGCCAAAATTCTGGCGAAATTCATTGAGATTTTATAAAAAAAAATCATTATCAAAAAATAATTTTAGCTTTTTTCCGGAGTTATATACAAAGCTTGAAGTGCATGCAAATCCACCTATATGGGGAAATTACACGACTTTACCAGAAACCTGTCTTTTGAGTGTTTTTCAACAATTTCAACAATATTACTGAAAACGTGTCTTTTCAGTGATTAACGTAGAAAAACGCTAAAACGGATGTAAACCAACCAATATGAAGAAATAGAATAACATTATCAAAAAGATATATTTTTATGTGTTTTTGAGCTTGTTACCTACAAAAAATGCAAAAAAGGATGGAATGCATTTTATATTGGCAAAGAAAAGGACATTACAAGAAACGTGTATGAGTGTTTTATAGTTTGACAAGAACCACAAAGTAAAAAACTAAAAAACTCGTGTGCATAAAGAAGTTTCTTACATACCAAAAAGCTAAAATTCATGAATAACACTTTTAATTTTGAAACAGAAATACCTTACTAAATGTGTGTATTAGAAAAGCTTCTTACATACCAAAATGCTGAAACTCATGAATAACACTTTTAATTAAGAAATAGAACAACCTTACTAAATGCTTGTGTTTTGAGTTTTTTTCACATTCTTAGTTACCAAAACCCCAAATTCCATGCAAAACTAGCTTTATGTGGGAAAAAAAATGATATTACAGAAAAGTGTCTTTTGAGTGTTTTTCAGCGTGTTAGGCAAAAAAGCACTAAAAAGCAGGGCAATCACATTACATGGAAATAAAAACAACTTTTACCAAGAACTTGCCTTTAAGTGTTTTTGAGCTCATTACATACAAAAACGCTAAAACGCACGGAAAACACCTTTTATGGAGAAACAGAATAAAATTACCATAAACTTTTGAGTGTCTTTCATCATGTTATCTATAAAAACGCTTAAATACATGCAAAGAACCTTATGTTTGCGAAACGAAAGGACACAACGAGAAATGTGTATTATAGGTGTTTTTAAGTTCCTTAAGTACCAAAAAGCTAAATCCCACAAATAACACTCTTTATTTAGAAAAAAAAGTAAGAAAATAAAAAAATAGGATTTTTTTTTTTTGTGTTATTTATCTTAATAGGTACCGATATATCAAAATTTTGCGAAAATTCAGAGCTATTATATGATAAAAGAAAATTATCAAAAAAGTTAATTTCAGCTTTTTTTTTCGGACAGTTATGTATCAAATCCTAAAGTGCATCCAAAGCCTCCTATATGAGGAAATTAATTGACCTTAACAGAAATCTGTTTTTTGAGTGTTTTCCAGCATGTTAGGCACCAAAACAATAAATAATATGGAACTCACTCTATATGAGAATCCAAAACAAAATTGCTGAAAACGTGTTTTTTCTGTGTTATACGTAGAAAAAACGCTAAAACGGATGCAAACCAACCAATATCAAGAAATAGAAAACATTACCAAAAAGGTATATTTTGAGTGTTTTTGAGCTTGTTACCTACAAAATACGCGAAAATTGATGCAAAGCACTCTATATTAGAAAACAAAAGGACTTTGCAAGAAAAGTGTATAATGAGTTTTTCATAGTTCAAAAGAACCAAAAGGCAAAAAACACAAAAACTCGTGTATATGGAGAAGGCTCCTAGATACCAAAATGCTGAAACTCACGAATAACACTCCTAATTGAAAAACAGAACAACCTTACTAAATGCGTGTATTTTGAGTGCTTTTCACATTCTTAGTTACCAAAACCCCAAATTGCATGCGAAACAACCTTTATGTGAGAAAAAAATGACATAACCAGAAAAGTGTCTTTTAAGTGTTTTTGAGCATGATAGGCAATTAAAGCACTAAAAAGAAAGGCAATCATATTACATTAGAATAACACCAATTTATACCAAAACCTTGCCTTTAAGTGTTTTTGAGCTCCTTATATGCCAAACCGCTAAAACGCATGCAAAACAAACTTTATGGAGAAACAGAATAACATTACCAAAAATATGTATTTTGAGTGCTTTTGATCATGTTATCTATAAAAACGCTTAAATACATGCAAAGAACATTAGGTTTGGGAAACAAAAGGACATTACGAGAAACGTGTATTATGAGTGTTTTTTTTTTTTAAGTTCCCTAAGTACCAAAGAGCTAAAACCCACAAATAACACTCTTTATTTAGAAAATAAAAAAAAAATTTAAAAAATTGGAATTTTGTTCTTTTTTTTGTTATTCATATTCATAAGTACCGAGATGCTAAAATTCTGGGAAAATTCAGGGCAATCATATGATAAAAGAATATTATCAAAAAAGTTATTTTCAGCTTTTTTTTCATACTGTTATGTACCAAATCCTTAAGTGCATGCAAAGCCTCCTATATGAGGAAATTAAACGACCTTACCAGAAATCTGTGTTTTCAGTGTTTTTTAGCATGTTAGGCACAAAAACGATAAATAATAAGGAACTCACTATATATGAATCCAAAACAAAGTTACTGAAAACGTGTCTTCTCAGTGTTTTACGTAGAAAAATGCTAAAACGGATGCAAAGCAACCAATATCAAGAAATAGAAAAACGTTACTAAAAAGGTATATTTTGAGTGTTTTTGAGCTTTTTATCTACAAAAAGTTCAAAAATTGATGCAAAGCACTCTATATTCCGGAAAAAAAGACATTGCAAGAAAAGTGTATAATGAGTATTTTATAGTTCAAAAGAACCACAAGGCAAAAAACGCAAAATCTCATGTATATGGAGAGGTTTCCTAGATATAAAAATGCTAAAACTCATGTATAACACTCCTAATTGAGAAACAGAACAACCTTAATAAATGCGTGTATTTTGAGTGTTTTTCACATTCTTAGTTACGAAAACCCCAAATTGCATGCGAAACCAGCTTTATGTGGGAAAAAAATAACTTTACCAGAAAAGTGTCTTTCGAGATTTTTGAGCGTGAAAGGCAATAAAACACTATAAAGGAGTACAATCACATTACATTTTGAGCTCTTTATATACCAAAACACTAAAACGCATGCAAAACACTCATTATGGTGAAACAGAATAACATTACCAAAAACATGTATTTTGAGTGTTTTTCATCATGTTACCAATAAAAATGCTTAAATACATGCAAAGAACACTATTTTTGGGAAACGAAAGGAGATTACGAGAAACGTGTGTTATGAGTGTTTTTAAGTTCATTAATTACCAAAAAGCTAAAAGCCACAAATAACACTCTTTATTGAGAAAGAATAAATAAATTTAAAAAATACAATATTTTTTTTCTTATTCATCTTCACAGGTACCGAGATGCGAAAATTCAGGCAAAATTGAGGAAATTATGTGAAATAAGAACATTATCAAAAAAGTTAAATTTAACTTTTTTTTCGGACTGTTATGTACCAAACCCCTAAAGTGCATGCAAAGCCACCTATATGGGGAAATTAAACGTCTTTGCCAGAAAACAGTCTTATGAGTGTTTTTCAGCATGCTAGGAACCAACACGATAGATAACATGGAAGTCAATCTATATAGGAATCCAAAACAAAATTACTAAAAACGTGTCTTTTCCGTGTTTTACGTAGAAAAATGATAAAACGGATGCGAACCAACCAATATGAAGAAATAAAATAACATTACCGAAAAGGTATATTTTGAGTGTTTTTGAAATTGTTATCTACAAAAAACGCGAAAATGGATGGAAAGCACTCTATATTGGGAAGCAGAAGGACATTTCAAGAAACGTGTATAATGAGTGTTTTACAGTTTCACAAGACCTACAAGGCAAAAAACGCAAAAACTCATGTATATAGAAAAGTTTCTTACATTCCAACATGCTGAAACTCTGGAACAACACTCTTAATTGAGAAACAGGACAATCTTACTAAATGCGTGTATTTTGAGTGCTTTTCACATCCTTAGTTACCGAAACCCGAAATTGCATGCGAAACCAGCTTCATGTGGGAAAAAAATGACATTACCAGAAAAGTGTCTTTTGAGTGTTTTTGAGCGTTTTAGGCAATAAAGCACTAAAAAGCAGAGCAATCACATTACATTGGAATAATACCAATTTTTAACAAGAACTTGCCTTTAAGTGTATTTGAGCTCTTTATATACCAAAACACTAAAATGCATGCAAAACACACTTTATTGTGAAACAGAATAACATTTAGCTTTTTTTTCGGACTGTTATGTACCAAACCCCTAAAGTGCATTCAAAGCCACCTATATGGGGAAATTAAACGTCTTTGCCAGAAAACTGTCTTATGAGTGTTTTTCAGCATGTTATGAACCAACACGATAAAACCCAAGGAAGTCAATCTAAATGGGAATCCAAAACAAAATTACTGAAAACGTGTCTTTTTGGTGTTTTACGTAGAAAACGCTAAAACATATGTAAACCAACCAAAATGAAGAAATAGAATAACATTACCAAAAGGTATATTTTGAGTATTTTTTAAATTGTTACCTACAAAAAACGCGAAAATGGATGGAAAGCACTCTATATTGGGAAGCAAATGGACATTACGAGAAACAAGTATAATGAGTGTTATATAGTTTCACAAGAATCACAAGGCAAAAAACGAAAATCTCGTGTATATAAAGAAGTTTGTTACATTCCAAAATGCTGAAACTCATGAATAAGACTTTTAATTGAGAAACAGAACTATTTTAGCAAATATGAGTATTTTGAGTGTTTTTCACATTCTTAGTTACGAAAATCCGAAATTACAAGCGAAAATAGTTTTATGTGGGAAAAAAATGACATTGAATGAAAAGCGTGTTTTCATTGTTTTAGAGCGTGATATACAACAAAGCACTAAAAAGCAGAAGAATCACATTACATGGGAATCAAACCAACTTTTACCAAAAACATGCCTTTAAGTGTTTTTAACTCCTTACATAAGAAAATGCTAAAAAGCATGCAAAACACCCTTTATGGAGAAACAAAATAACATTACTAGAAACATGAATTTAAATTGGTTTTGATAATGTTACCTATAAAAACGCTTAAATACATGCAAAGAACCCTATGTTTGTGAAACGAAAGGATATTACGAAAATTATGTATTATGCGAGTTTTTAGGTTCCTTAAGTACCAAAAAGCTAAAACATACAAATAACACTCTTTATACAGAAAAAAAATAAAAATAAATAAATAATTTTTGTTTTTTTTTGTTATTCATCTACATTGGTACCGAGATGCTAAAATTTTAGCAAAAATCAGGGAAATTAGGTAAAGAAAAAAAAAATAACAAAAAATATAATTTTAGCTTTTTTTCCGGAGTTATGTACCAAACCCTATATGGGAAAATTACACGACTTTACCAGAAACCAGTACCAGAAGCAATTTGAACAATATTACTGAAAACGAGTCTTTTCAGAGATTTACGAAGAAAAACACTAAAACGGATGCAAACCAATCAATATGAAAAAATAGTATAACTTTACCAAAAAGATATATTTTGAGTGTTTTTAAGCTTGTTACCTACAAAAATGCAAAAATGGATGGAAAGCACTCTATATAAGGAAACAAAAGAACATTACGAGAAATAAGAAATAATGAGTGTTTTATAGTTTCACAAGAACCACAAGGCAATAAACGCAAAAACTCGTGTATATAGAGAAGTTTCTTACAAACCAAAATGATGAAATGCATGAATAACACTTTTAATCGAAAAACAGAACTACCCTTACCAAATTGTGTATTTTGAGTGTTTTTCACATTATTAGTTACGAAATTGCCAAATTACATGCGAAACTAGCTTTATGTGGGAAAAAAATGACATTACCAGAAAAATGTCTTTTGAGTGTTTTTGAGCGTGATATGCAACAAAGCACTAAAAAGCAGAACAATCACATTACTTAGGAATAAAACCAATTTCTTACGAAGAACTTGCCTTTAAGTGTTTTTTAACTCCTTACGTACCAAAACGCTAAAACGCATGTAAAACATCCTTTATGGAGAAACAGAATAACATTACAAAAAATATGTATTTTGAGTGTTTTTGATCACGTTACCTATAAAAACGCTTAAATACATGTAAAGAACCCTATGTTTGTATAAGAAAAGGACATTACGAAAATCATATATAATGAGTGTTTTTAAGTTCCTTAAGTACCAAAAAGCTAACAATCACAAATAACACTTTATAGAGAAAAAAAAAAAATTCTTATTCATCTTCATAGGTACCGAGATACCAAAATTCTGGAAAAATTTCAGGGAAATAAAAAAAAAAAATCATTATAAAAAATAATTTTAGCTTTTTTCCGGAGTTATGTACCAAACCCTGAAGTGCAAGCAAAGCCACATATATGGAGAAATTAGTCAACTTTACCGGAAACCTGTCTTTTGAGTGTTTTTTTTTCAGGAATTTCAACAATATTACTAAAAATGTGTCTTTTCAGTGATTTACGTAGAAAAACGCTAAAACGGATGAAAACCATCCAATATGAAAAAATAGAATAACATTACCAAAAAGATATATTTTGATGTGTTTTTGAGCTTGTTACCTACAAAAAAATGCGAAAATGGATGAAACGCACTCTATATTAGGAGGAAAAGGACATCACGAGAAATGTGTATAATGAGTGTTTTATAATTTCACAAGAACCACAAAGCAAATAACTCAAAAACTTGTGTACATAAAGAAGTTTCTTATATACCAAAATGCTGAAACTCATGAATAAGACTTTTAATTGAGAAACAGAACTACCTTACTAAATTGTATTTTAAGCCTGTATTTTGAGTGTTTTTCACATTCTTAGTTACCAAAACTCCAAATTCCATGCGAAACTATCATTATGTGGGAAAAAAAATAATATTACCAGAAAATGTCTTTCGAGTGTTTTTGAGCGTGTTAGGCAATAAACCACTAAAAAGCAGGGCAATCACATTACATGGGAATAAAATCAACTTTTACCAAGAACTTGCCTTTAGGTGTTTTTGAGCTCATTACATACCAAAACTCTAAAACGCATGCAAAACACATTTTATGGACAAAAAGAATAACATTACCAAAAACATGTATTTTGAGTGTTTTTGATCATGTTATCTATAAAAACGCTTAAATACTTGCAAAGAATCTTATGTTTGGGAAACGAAAGGACATTACGAGAAATATGTGTTATGAGTGTTTTTTTTAGTTCCTTAAGTATCAAAAAGCTAAAACCCACAAATAACACTCTTTATTTAGAAAAATAAATAATTAATTTATTTTTTTGTTATTCATCGTCATAGGTACCGAGATACCAAAATTCTGGGGAAATAAAATTATCAAAAAAGTAAATTTTAGATTTTTTTTCGGACTGTTATATACCAAACCCTACAGTCCATGCAAAGCCTCCTATATGAGGAAATTAAACGACCTTAAAAGAAATGTGTCTTTTGAGTGTTTTTTCAGAATGTTAGGCACCAAAACGATAAATAAATAAGGAACTCACTCTATATGGGAATCCAAAACAAAATTACTGAAAACATGTCTTTTCAGTGTTTTACGTACAAAAACGCTAAAACGGATGCAAACCAACCAATATAAAAAAAAAAATAGAAAAACATTAACAAAAAGGTATATTTTGAGTGTTTTTGAGCTTGTTACCTAGAAAACACTCGAAAATTGATGCAAAGCACTCTATATTAAGAAATAAAAGGACATTGCAAGAAAAGTGTATAATGAGTGTTTTATAGTTCAAAAGAACCAAAAGGCAAAAAACGCAAAAAACTTGTGGATATGGAAAAGTTTCCTAGATACCAAAATGCTGAAACTCATGAATAACATTCCTAATTGAGAAACAGAACAACCTTACTATATGCGTGTGTTTTGAGAGCTTTTCACATTCTTAGTTACCAAAACCCCAAATTGCATGCGAAACCAGCTTTATGTGAGAAAAAAATGACATTACCAGAAAAATGTCTTTTAGTGTTTTTGAGCCTGATAGGCAATAAAGCACCAAAAAGCAGAGCAATTACATTACATTTGAATAAAACCAATTTTTATCAAGAACTTGCCTTGAAGTGTTTTTGAGCTCCTTGTATACTAAACCGCTAAAACGCAGGCAAAACAAACTTACCAAAAACATGTATTTTGAGTGTTTTTGATCATGTTATCTATAAAAACGCTTAAATACATGCAAAGAACGTGATGTTTGGGAAACAAAAGGACATTACGAGAAACGTATATTATGAGTGTTTTTAAGTTTGTTAAGTACCAAAAACCAAAAACCCACTCTTTATTTAGAAAAATAAATAAATAAATAAAAAATTAAAAAATAAGATTTTTTTTTTATTATTCATCTTCATAGGTACCGAAATGCAAAAATTCTGGGAAAATTCAAGGCAATTATATTATATTATTAAAAGAGCTGATTTTAGCTTTTTTTTCGGAGCCTAACCAAACCCTAAACTGCATGCAAAGCCTCCAATATAAGAACCTTATCATGAATATGTCTTTTGAGTGTTTTTTCAGCAAGTTAGGCACCAAAACGATAAATAATAAGGAACTCACTTTATATGGGAATCAAAAACAAAATTATTAAAAACGTGTCTTCCCAGTGTTTTACGTAGAAAAACGCTAAAATGGATGCAAACCAACCAATATCAAGAAAGAGAAAAAACATTACCAAAAAGGTATATTTTGAGTGTTTCTGACCTTGTTACCTATAAAAAAACGCTAAAATTGATACAAAGCACTCTATATTGGGAAACAAAGGGACATTGCCAGAAAAGTGTATAATGAGTGTATTATAGTTCAAAAGAACAACAAGGCAAAAAACGAAAAAACTCGTGTATATAAACAAGTTTCTTAGATACCAAAATGCTGAAACTCATGAATAACAATCTTAATTGAGAAACAGAACAACCTTAGCAAATTCATGTATTTTGAGTGTTTTTCATATTCTTAGTTACCCAAACCCAAAATTTCATGCGAAACCAGGTTTCTGTGGGAAAACATGACATTTCCAGAAAAATGTCTTTTGAGTGTTTTTGAGCGTGATAGGCAATAAAGCACTAAAAAGCAGGGCAATCACTTTTCATTGGAATAAAACCATTTTTTACCAAGAACTTGCCTTTAAATGTTTTTGAGCTCCTTATATACCAGACCGCTAAAACGCATCTCAAACAAACTTTATGGAGAAACAGAATAAAATTACCAAAAACATGTAATTGGGTTTTTTTTTTATCATGTTATCTATAAAAACGCTTAAATACATGCAAAGAATATTATGTTTGGGAAACAAAAGGACATTACGAGAAACGTGTATTATGAGTGTTTTTTTAAGTTCTTTAAGTACCAAAAAGCTAACACCCACAAATAACACTCTTTATTTAGAAAAAAAGAATAAATGTGAATTTTTTTTTTCATCTTGATAGGTACCGAGATGCCAAAATTTTGGGAAAACTCAGGAAAATTATATAAACAAAAGATAATTTTCAAAAAAGTTAATTTTAGCTTTTTTTTCGGACTGTGATGTACCAAACCCTAAAGTGCATGCAAAGCCTCCTATATGAGGAAATTAAACGACCTTACCAGAAATCTGTATTTTGAGTGTTTTTCAGCATATTAGGCACCAAAACGATAAATAATAAAGAACTCACTCTATATGGGAATCCAAAACAAAATTACTGAAAATGTATTTTCTCAGTGTTTTACGTAGAAAAACGCAAAAACTCGTGTATATAAACAAGTTTCTTAGATACCAAAATGCTGAAACTCATGAATAACAATCTTAATTGAGAAACAGAACAACCTTAGCAAATGCGTGTATTATGAGTGTTTTTCATATTCCTAGTTAGCAATACCCATAATAGCATGCGAAACTAGCTTTATGAGGGAAAAAAAATGACATTACCAGAAGTGTCTTTTAATTGTTTTTGAGCGTGTTAGGCAATGAAGTACTAAAAACCAGGTGAATCACATTACATGGGAATAAAACCAACTTTTACCAAGAACTTGCTAATATGTTTTTGAGCTTCTTACATACCAAACAGCTTAAACGCATGGAAAACAAACTTTATGGAGAAACAGAATAACATTACCAGAAACATGTATTTTGAGTGTTTTTGCTAATGTTATCTATAAGAACGTCTAAATACATGCAAAGAACATTATGTTTAGGAAACGTAAGGACATTACAAGAAACGTGTATTATGAGTGTTTTTAAGTTCCTTAACTACCAAAAAGCTAAAACACACAAATAACACTCGTTATTTAGAATAAAAAAAAAATAAATAAAAAAAAAGGATTTTCTTTTTTTTCTTTTTGTTATTCACCTTCATAGGTACCGAGATGCGAAAATTCTGGGAAAAATTAGGGCTATTATATGATAAGAGAATATTATCAAAAAAATTGATATTAGCTTTTTTTCGGACTGTTATGTACCAAACACTAAAGTGCATGCAAAGCCTCCCATATGAGGAAATTAAACGACCTTACCAGAAATCTGTGTTTTGAGTGTTTTTCAGCATGTTAGGCACCAAAACGATAAATAACATGGAACTCACTCTATATGGCAAACCAAAACAAAATTACTGAAAACGTGTCTTCTCAGTGTTTTACGTAGAAAAACGCTAAAACGGATGCAAACCAACCAATATCAGGATGTAGAAAAAAATTACCAAAAAGGTAAATTTTGAGTGTTTTTGAGCTTGTTACCTACAAAAAAAAAAAAAACGCGAAAATTGATACAAAGCACTCTATATTGGGAAACAAAGGGACATTGCGAGAAAAGTGTATTATGAATGTTTTATAGTTCAAAAGAACCACAAGGCAAAAAACGCAAAAACTCGTGTATATGGAGAAGTTTCCTAGATATCAAAATGGTGAAATTATTGAATAACACTCATGATTGAGAATCAGAACAACTTTACTAAATGCTTTAAATGCTTTACTAAATTTTGAGTGCTTTTCACATACTTATTTACCAAAATCCTAAATTGCATGCGAAACCAGCTTTATATGGGAAAAAAAATGACATTTTCAGAAAAGTGTCTTTTGAGTGTTTTTGAGCGTGATAGGCAATAAAGAACTGAAAAGCAGGGGAATCACTTTACATGGCAATAAAATCAAATTTTACCAAGAACTTGCCTTTAAGTGTTTTGAGCTTCTTATATACCAAAACGCTAAAACGCATGCAAAACACACTTTATGGAGAAAGAGAATAACATTACCAAAAACATACATTTTGAATGTTTTCGATCATGTTACCAATAAAAACGCTTAAATACATGCAAAGAACCATATTTTTGATAAACGAAAGCACAATACGAGAAACGTGTATTATGAGTGTTTTTAAGATCATTATTTACCAAAAAGCTAAAAGCAACAAATAACACTCTTTATTAAGAAAAAATAAATAAATAAATAAAAAAATACGATATTTTTTTCTTTCTTTTTCATCTTCAGAGGTACCGAGATGCCAAAATTTGGGCAAAATTCAGGAAATTATGAGTCAATTATCAAAAAAGTTAATTTTAGCTTTTTTTTTCGTACTGTTATGTACCAAACCCTAAAGTGCATGCAAAGCCACCTATATTGGGAAATTAAACGTCTTTGCTAGAAAACTGTCTTATGAGTGTTTTTCAGCTTGTTAGGCACCATAACGGTAAATAACATGCAAGTCACTCTATATGGGAATCTAAAACAAAATTACTGAAAACGTGTCTTTCCGGTCTTTTACGTAGAAAAACGCTAAAACGTATGCAAACCAACCAATATGAAGAAATAAAATAACATTACCAAAAAGGTACATTTTGAGTGTTTTTGAGCTTGTTACATACAAAAAACGCGAAAATGGATGCAAAGCACTACCTATTGGGAAACAAAAGGACATTACGAGAAACGTGTATAATGAGTGTCTTATTATTTTTGAGCAAAAGAACTTGTGGTTCACAAGAACCACAAGGCAAAAACCGCAAAAACTCGCGTATATAAAGAAGTTTCTTAGATAGCAAAATGCTGAAACTCATGAATAACAATATTAATTGAGAAACAGAACAACCTTACCAAATGCGTGTATTTTGAGTGTTTTTCACATTCTCAGTTAGCAAAACCCCGAATAGCACGCGAAACTATGTTGGAAAAAAAATGACATTACCAGAAGTGTCTTTTGAGTGTTTTTGAGCGTGTTAGGCAATAAATCACAAAAAAACAGGGCAATCACATTACATGGGAATAAAACCAACTTTTACCAAGAACTTGCATTGAAGTGTTTTTCACCTCCTTACAAACCAAAACGCTAAAACGCATGCAAAAAACTCCTTTATGGAGAAGCAGAATAACATTACGAAAAACAAGTGTTTTAAGTGTTTTTGATCATGTTACCTATAAAAACGCTTAAATAAATGCAAAGAACCCTATGTCTGGGAAACGAAAGGACATTACGAGAAACATGTATTAGGACCGTTTTTAAGTTCCTTAAGAACCAAAACGTTAAAATCCACAAATAACACTCTTTATAGAGAAAAAAATAAATAAATAAAAAAATAGCTTTTTTTTATATTGATTTTCATAGGTACCAAGATGCCAAAATTCTGCCAAAATTCAGGGAATTTATGTGGAAAAAAAGACTATTATCAAAAAAAGTTAATTATAGCTCTTTATCGGATTTTTATGTACCAAACTCTAAAGTGCATGCCACCTATATAAGGAAGTTAAACGACTTTACCAGAAACCTGTCTTTTCATTGTTTTTCAGCATGTTAGGCATTAAAACGTTAAATAATATGGAAGTCAGTCAATATGTGAATCCAAAACAAAATTACTGAAAACGTGTCTTTTCAGTGTTTTACGTAGAAAAACGCTAAAACGGATGCAAACCAACAAATATGAAGAAATAGAATAACATTACCAAAAAGCGTTTTTGAGCTTTTTACCTACAAAAAAAAGCGCAAATGGATGGAAAGAACTCTATATTGGAAAAAAAAAGGACATTACGAGAAACGTGTATAATGAGTGTTTTATAGTTTCACAAGAACTACGAGGCAAAAAACGCAAAAACTCGTGTATATAGAGAAGTTTCTTACATACCAAAACGCTAAAACTCATGAATAACACTTTTAATTAAAAAAACAGAACTACCTTACCAAATGTGTGTATTTTGAGTGTTTTTCACATTCTTAGTTACGAAAATCCGAAATTACAAGCGAAAATAGTTTTATGTGGGAAAAAATAACATTAAATGAAAAGTGTCTTTTCAGTGTTTTAGAGCGTGATATGCAACAAAGCACTAAAAAGCAGAACAATCACATTACATGGGAATAAAACCAACTTTTACCAAAAACATGCCTTTAAGTGTTTTTAACTCCTTACATAAGAAAATGCTAAAACGCATGCAAAACACCCTTTATGGAGAAACAAAATAACATTACTAGAAACATGAATTTAAATTGTTTTTGATAATGTTACCTATAAAAACGCTTAGATACATGCAAAGAACCCTATGTTTGTGAAACGAAAGGATATTACGAAAATTATGTATTATGAGAGTTTTTAGGTTCCTTAAGTACCAAAAAGCTAAAACATACAAATAACACTCTTTATACAGAAAAAAATAAAAATAAATGAATAATTTGTTTTTTTTTGTTATTCATCTACATTGGTACCGAGATGCTAAAATTCTAGCAAAACTCAGGGAAATTAGGTAAAGAAAAAAAAATTAACAAAAATTATAATTTTAGCTTCTTTCCGGAGTTATGTACCAAACCCTGAAATGCATGCAAAGCCACCTATATGGGAAAATTACACGACTTTACCAGAAACCTGTACCAGAAGCAATTTGAACAATATTACTGAAAACGAGTCTTTTCAGAGATTTACGAAGAAAAACGCTAAAACGGATGCAAACCAACCAATATGAAAAAATAGAATAACTTTACCAAAAAGATATATTTTGAGTGTTTTTAAGCTTGATCCCTACAAAAATGCAAAATTGGATGGAAAGCACTCTATATTAGGAAACAAAAGAACATTACAAGAAATAAGAAATAATGAGTGTTTTATAGTTTCACAAGAACCACAAGGCAATAAACGCAAAAACTCGTGTATATAGAGAACTTTCTTACAAACCAAAATGATGAAATGCATGAATAACACTTAATCGAAAAACAGAACTACCCTTACCCAATTGTGTAATTTCAGTGTTTTTCACATTATTAGTTACGAAATTGCCAAATTACATGCGAAACTAGCTTTATGTGGAAAAAAAATGACATTACCAGAAAAATGTCTTTTGAGTGTTTTTGAGCGTGATATGCAGCAAAGCACTAAAAAACAGAACAATCACATTACTTATTAATAAAACCAATTTTTTACGAAGAACTTGCCTTTAAGTGTTTTTTAACTCCTTACATACCAAAACGCTAAAACGCATGTAAAACATCCTTTATGGAGAAACAGAATAACATTACATAAAATATGTATTTTGAGTGTTTTTGATCACGTTACCTATAAAAACGCTTAAATACATGTAAAGAACCCTATGTTTGTATAAGAAAAGGACATTACGAAAATCGTGTATTATGAGTGTTTTTAAGTTCCTTAAGTACCAAAAAGCTAACACTCACAAATAACACTTTATAGAGAAAAAAAAAATTTCTTATTGATCTTCATAGGTACCGAGATACCAAAATTCAGGAATAAATTCAGGGAAATTTTGTAAAAAAAAAAATCATAAAAAAAATAATTTTAGCTTTTTTCCGGAGTTATGTACCAAACCCTGAAGTGCATGCAAAGCCACATATATGGAGAAATTAGTCAACTTTACCGGAAACCTGTCTTTTGAGTGTTTTTTTTCAGGAATTTCAACAATTTTACTAAAAACGTGTCTTTTCAGTGATTTATGTAGAAAAACGCTAAAACGGATGCAAACCATCCAATATGAAGAAACAGAATAACATTACCAAAAAGATATATTTTGATGTGTTTTTGAGCTTGTTACCTACAAAAAAATGCGAAAATGGATGAAACGCACTCTATATTAGGAGGAAAAGGACATTACGAGAAACGTGTATAATGAGTATTTAATAATTTCACAAGAACCACAAACCAAACAACTCAAAAACTTGTGTACGAGTACATAAAGATGTTTCTTATATACCAAAATGCTGAAACTCATGAATAAGACTTTTAATTGAGAAACAGAACTACCTTACTAAATGCCTGTATTTTTAAGTGTTTTCACATTCTTAGTTACCAAAACTCGAAATTCCATGCGAAACTATCTTTATGTGGGAAAAAAATAATATTACCAGAAAATGTCTTTCGAGTGTTTTCGAGCGTGTTAGGCAATAAACCACTAAAAAGCAGGGCATTCACATTACATGGGAATAAAACCAACTTTTACCAAGAACTTGCCTTTAGGTGTTTTTGAGCTCATTACATACCAAAACTCAAAAACGCATGCAAAACACCTTTTATGGACAAACAGAATAGCATTACCAAAAACATGTATTTTGAGTGTTTTTGGTCATGTTATCTATAATAACGCTTAAATACATGCAAAGAATCTTATGTTTGGGAAACGAAAGGACATTACGAGAAATATGTATTATGAGTGTTTTTTTAGTTCCTTAAGTACCAAATAGCTAAAACCCATAAATAACACTCTTTATTTAGGAAAATAAATAATTAAAAAATAAAAAAATGGGATTTTTTTTTTTGTTATTCATCGTCATAGGTACCGAGATACCAAAATTCTGGGAAAATTCCGGGCTATTATATGATAAAAGAAAATTATCAAAAAAGTTAATTTTAGCTTTTTTTTCGGGCTGTTATATACCAAACCCTAAAGTGCATACAAAGCCTCCTATATGAGGAAATTAAACGACCTTAAAAGAAATGTGTCTTTTGAGTGTTTTTCAGAATGTTAGGCACCAAAACGATAAATAAATAAGGAACTCACTTTATATGGGAATCAAAAACAAAATTATTAAAAACGTGTCTTCCCAGTGTTTTACGTAGAAAAAACGCTAAAATTGATGCAAACCAACCAATATCAAGAAAGAGAAAAACATTACCAAAAAGGTATATTTTGAGTGTTTCTGACCTTGTTACCTATAAAAAAAGGCTAAAATTGATACAAAGCACTCTATATTGGGAAACAAAGGGACATTGCCAGAAAAGTGTATAATGAGTGTATTATAGTTCAAAAGAACAACAAGGCAAAAAACGCAAAAACTCGTGTATATAAACAAGTTTCTTAGATACCAAAATGCTGAAACTCATGAATAACAATCTTAATTGAGAAACAGAACAACCTTAGCAAATGAGTGTATTATGAGTGTTTTTCATATTCCTAGTTAGCAATACCCAAAATAGCATGCGAAACTAGCTTTATGAGGGAAAAAAATGACATTACCAGAAGTGTCTTTTAATTGTTTTTGAGCGTGTTAGGCAATGAAGTACTAAAAACCAGGTGAATCACATTACATGGGAATAAAACCAACTTTTACCAAGAACTTGCTAATATGTGTTTTTGAGCTTCTTACATACCAAACAGCTTAAACGCATGGAAAACAAACTTTATGGAAAAACAGAATAACATTACCAAAAACATGTATTTTGAGTTTTTTTGCTAATGTTGTCTATAAAAACGTCTAAATACATGCAAAGAACATTATGTTTAGGAAACGTAAGGACATTACAAGAAACGTGTATTATGAGTGTTTTTAAGTTCCTTAACTACCAAAAAGCTAAAACCCACAAATAACACTTGTTATTTAGAAAAATAAATAAATAAAAAAAGGATTTTCTTTTTTTTTTTGTTATTTACTTTCATAGGTACCGAGATGCCAAAATTCTGGGAAAAATTAGGGCAATTATATGATAAGAGTATATTATCAAAAAAATTGATATTAGCTTTTTTTCGGACTGTTATGTACCAAGAAGTGCATGCAAAGCCTCTCATATGAGGAAATTAAACGACCTTACCAGAAATCTGTGTTTTGAGTGTTTTTCAGCATGTTAGGCACCAAAACGATAAATAACATGGAACTCACTCTATATGGCAAACCAAAACAAAATTACTGAAAACGTGTCTTCTCAGTGTTTTACGTAGAAAAACGCTAAAACGGATGCAAACCAACCAATATCAAGAAGTAGAAAAAAATTACCAAAAAGGTAAATTTTGAGTGTTTTTGAGCTTGTTACCTACAAAAAAACGGGAAAATTGATACAAAGCACTCTATATTGGGAAACAAAGGGACATTGCGAGAAAAGTGTATAATGAATGTTTTATAGTTCAAAAGAACCACAAGGCAAAAAACGCAAAAACTCGTGTATATGGAGAAGTTTCCTAGATATCAAAAAGCTGAAACTATTGAATAACACTCATAATTGGGAATCAGAGCAACTTTACTAAATGCTTTAAATGCTTTACTAAATTTTGAGTGCTTTTCACATACTTAGTTACCAAAATCCTAAATTGCATGCGAAACCAGCTTTATGTGGGAAAAAAATGACCTTTTCAGAAAAGTGTCTTTTGAGTGTTTTTGAGCGTGATAGGCAATAAAGGACTGAAAAGCAATAAAATCAAATTTTACCAAGAACTTGCCTTTAAGTGTTTTGAGCTTCTTATATACCAAAACGCTAAAACGCATGCAAAACACACTTTATGGAGAAAGAGAATAACATTACAAAAAACATACATTTTGAATGTTTTTGATCATGTTACCAATAAAAACGCTTAAATACGTACAAAGAACCATATTTTTGGTAAACGAAAGCACAATACGAGAAACGTGTATTATGAGTGTTTTTAAGATCATTATTTAACAAAAAGCTAAAAACAACAAATAACACTCATAATTAAGAAAAAAATAAATAAATAAAAAAAAAGATATTTTTTTCTTTCTTTGTCATCTTCAGAGGTACCGAGATGCCAAAATTTGGGCAAAATTCAGGACATTATGAGTCAATTATCAAAAAAGTTAATTTTAGCTTTTTTATCGTACTGTTATGTACCAAACCCAAAAGTGCATGCAAAGCCACCTATATTGGGAAATCAAACGTCTTTGCTAGAAAACTGTCTGATGGGACTTTTTCAGCTTGTTAGGCACCATAACGGTAAATAACATGCAAGTCACTCTATATGGGAATCTAAAACAAAATTACTGAAAACGGGTCTTTCCGGTCTTTTACGTAGAAAAACGCTAAAACGTATGCAAACCAACCAATATGAAGAAATAAAATAACATTACCAAAAAGGTACATTTTGAGTGTTTTTGAGCTTGTTACATACAAAAAACGCGAAAATGGATGCAAAGCACTACCTATTGGGTAACAAAAGGACATTACGAGAAACGTGTATAATGAGTGTCTTATTATTTTTGAGCAAAAGAACTTGTGATTCACAAGAACCACAAGGCAAAAAACGCAAAAACTTGCGTATATAATGAAGTTTCTTAGATAGCAAAATGCTGAAACTCATGAATAACAATATTAATTGAGAAACAGAACAACCTTACCAAATGCGTGTATTTTGAGTGTTTTTTTCACATTCTCAGTTAGCAAAACCCCGAATAGCACGCAAAACTATGTTGGAAAAAAAATGACATTACCAGAAGTGTCTTTTGAGTATTTTTGAGCGTGTTAGGCAATAAATCACAAACAAAAACAGGGCAATCACATTACATGGGAATAAAACCAACTTTTACCAAGAACTTGCCTTGAAGTGTTTTTCACCTCCTTACAAACCAAAGCGCTAAAACGCATGCAAAAAACTCCTTTATGGAGAAGCAGAATAACATTACGAAAAACAAGTGTTTTAAGTGTTTTTTATCATGTTACCTATAAAAACGCTTAAATACATGCAAAGAACCCTATGTTTGGGAAACGAAAGGACATTACGGGAAACGTGTATTAGGACCGTTTTTAAGTTCCTTAAGAACCAAAACGTTAAAACCCACAAATAACACTCTTTATAAAGAAAAAAGTAAATAAATTAAAAAATAGCTTTTTTTTATATTGATTTTCATAGGTACCAAGATGCCAAAATTCTGCCAAAATTCAGGGAATTTATGTGGAATAAAAGACTATTATCATGAAAAGTTAATTATAGCTCTTTTTCGGATTTTTATGTACCAAACTCTAAAATGCATGCCACCTATATAAGGAAGTTAAACGACTTTACCAGAAACCTGTTTTTCAGTGTTTTTCAGCATGTTAGGCATTAAAACGTTAAATAATATGGAAATTTTTCCGGAGTTATGTACGAAACCCGGAAGTGCATGCAAAGCCACCTATATGGGGAAATTACACGGTTTTAGAAGAAACGTGTCTTTGGGTGTTTTCAGCAATTTCAACAATATTACTGAAAACGTGTCTTTTCAGTTTTAGCGTAGAAGGCTAAAACGGATGAATAATATTACAAAAAAGTTGAGTGTTTTTTGAGCTTGTTACCTACAAAAAAAAAAAGAATGCAAAGCAGTCTATATTGGGAAACAAAAGGATATTAAAAGAAAATTGTATAATGAATGTTTTAATAGTTTTCAAGAACCATAAGGCAAAGCACGCAAAAACTCGTATATATGGAGAAGTTTCTTAGATACCGAAATGCTGAAACACATGAATAACACTCTTAATTGAGAAACAGAACAATATTAGAAAATGAGTGTATTTTGAGTGTTTTATTCACATTCTTAGTGATCCAACCCCAAATTACATGCAAAACTGTGGAAAAAAAAAATATACTAGAAAAGTGTCTTCTTAGTGTTTTTCAGCGTGTTAGGCAATAAAGCACTAAAAATCAGGGCAATCACATTACATGGGAATATAACCAACTTTTACCAAGAACTTGCCTTTAAGTTTTTTTGAGCTCCTTACATACCAAAACGCTAAAACCCATGCAAAACACCATTTATGGAAAAACAGAATAACATTATCAAAAACATGTATTTTGAGTGTTTTTGAGCTTGTTACCAATAAAAAACGCTTAAATACATGCAAAGAACCCTATGTTTGGGAATAAAAGGACATTACGAGGAATGTGTATTATGAGTGTTTATAAGTTCCTTAAGTACCAAAAAGCTAATACCCACAAATAACACTCTTTATAGACAAAAAAAAATTAATAAATAAGAAAATAGCATTTTTTTTTATTGATCTTCATAGGTACCGAGATGCCAAAATTCTGGCAAAATTCAGGAAAATTACGTGAAAAAAGAATATTATGGAAAAGGTTAATTTTAGTTTTTTTTTTTTTTCGGACTGTTATAGACTATGTACCCAACCCTAAAGTGTATGTAAAGCCACCTATATGGGGGAATTAAACGACTTTACAAGAAACCTGTCTTTTGAGTGTTTTTCAGCATGTTAGGCACCAAAACGATAAATAACATGGAAGTCACTCTATATGGGAATCGAAAACAAAATTACTGAAAACGTGTCTTTTTCTGTGTTTTACGTAGAAAAACGCTAAAACGGATGGAAACCAACCAATATGAAGAAATAGAATAACATTACCAAAAAGGTATATTTTGAGTGTTTTTGATCATGTTACCTATAAAAACGCTTAAATACATGCAAAGAACCTTATCTTTAGGAAACAAAAGGGCATTACGAGAAACGAGTATTATGAGTGTTTTTACGTTCCTTAAGTACCAAAAAGCTTAAACCCAGAAATAACACTCTTTATAGAGAAAAAAAATAAATAAATAAAAAAAATAGCCTTTTTTTTTGTTATTGAGGAAATTAAACGACTTTACCTGAAACCTGTCTTTTGCCTGTTTTTCAGTATGTTAGGCATCAAAACAATAAATAATATGGAAGTCACTCTGTATGGGAATCCAAAACAAAATTACTGAAAACGTGTCTTTTCAGTGTTTTATGTAGAAAAACGCTAAAACGAATGCAAATCAATCAATATCAGGAAATAGAATAATATTACCAAAAAAGGTATTTTTTGTGTTTTTGAGCGAAAATGGATGCAAATCTCTCTATATTGGTAAACAAAAGAACATTACGAGAAACGTTTATAATGAGTGTTTTATAGTTTCACAAGAAGCACAAGGCAAAACAAGCAAAAACTCGTAGATATGGAGATGTTTCTTAAATACCAAAATGCTGAAATTCATGAATAACACTCTTAATTGAGAAATAGAACAACCTTACCATATCGTGTATTTTGAATGTTTTTCACATTCTTAGTTACCAAAACCCGAAATTACATGCGAAACTAGCTTTATGTGGGAAATAAATGATATTACCAGAAAAAAGGTGTCTTTTGAGTGTTTTTGAGCGTGTTAGGCAATAAAGCACAAAAAAGCAGGGCAATGACATTTAATGGGAATAAAACCAACATTTACCGAGAACTTGTCTTTAATTGTTTTTAGCTCCTTACATACCAAAACGCTAAAATTGCATGTAAAACACCCTTTATGGATAAACAAAATAACATTACGAAAAACATGAATTTTCAGTGTTTTTGATCTGTTACGTATAAAAACGCTTAAATACATGCAAAGAACCCTATGTTTGGGAAACGAAAGGACATTACGAGAAACATGTATTATGAGTGTTTTCAAGTTCCATAAGAACGAAAGAGTTAACACCCACAAATAACACTCTTTATAGAGAAAATAAATAAATAAATAAAAACTAGGATTTTTTTTTTTGTTATCTTCATAGGTACCGAGATGCCAAAATTCTGGCAAAATTCAGGGAAATTATGTGAAAAAATAATATTATGAAAAAAGTTAATTTTAGCTTTTTTTTTTCGGACTGTTATGTACCAAACCCTAAAGTGTATGCAAAGCCACCTACATGAGGAAATTAAACGACTTTACCAGATACCTGTCTTTTGAGTGTTTTTCAGCAAGTTAGGCACCAAAACGATAAACAATATGGAAATCACTCTATATGGGAATCCAAAACAAAATTAATGAAAACATGTCTTTTAGTGTTTTACTTAGAAAAGCATTAAAACGGATGCAAACCAACCAATATGAAGAAATAGAATAATATTGCTAAAAAGTTATATTTTGAGTGTTTTTGAGCTTGTTACCTATAGAAAACCCGAAAATAGTTACAAAGCACTCTATATTGGGAAAGAAAAGGACTTTACGAGAAACGTGTATTTTATAGTTTCGTTTTATATATAGTGTTTTATAGTTTCACAAGAACCACAAGGCAAAACACGCAAAAACTCGTGTATATGGAGATGTTTCTTATATACCAAAATGCTGAAATTCTTGAATAACACACTTAATTCAGAAATAGAACAACCTTACCAAATGGGTGTATTTTGAATCTTTTTAATATTCTTACTTACCAAAACCCCAAATTGCATGCGAAATTAGCTTTATGTGTGAATAAAAAATATTACTAGAAAAGTGTCTTTTGAGTTTTTTTGAGCGTGTTAGGCAATAAAGCACTAAAAAGCAGGGCAATCACATTACATGGGAATAAAACCAACTTTTACCAATAACTTGCCTTTAAGTGTTTATAAGCTCCTTACACACAAAAACGCTAAAAAGCACACAAAACAAGTATTTTGAGTCTTTTGTAAGATTTTTACGTAAAAAATCGCCTAAATGAATCGGAAATACCCTATATAGGAAAAATTAAGACATTACGAGAAACGTGTATTATGAGTGTTTTTGATTTTCTTTGTATCAAAAGGGTAAAACGCATGAAAAACACTCTATATGGAGAAACAGAATAATACTGCCAAAAAAAAAAAAAAAACGTGCATTTTGAGTGTTATGACATTGTTAGTTACCAAAAAGCCAAAATTCATGCAAAGACCCATACAGAAATATATGAAACGACTTTAAAAACATATGAAAATACCATATATATATAGAGAGAAATAGAATACATTAACCAAAAACGTGTATTTTGTGTTTTTTTTTTTTTTGAGCTCATTATGTACAAAATCGAATCTCATCAAACAAATCACCATGCATATGGAAATAAAAAGGACATTACGAGAAACGTTTGTTGTTGTTTTTTTTTTATTACTTTCTTAAGTACCAAATCAGTACTTCAATAGTGCTCTGAAGAAAAAGAACAAACTTACCAAAAACGGGTATTTTTTTTACACTGATAATTACCAAAACGCCAACATGCATGTAAAGCAACCTATATGAAGAAACGAAACGAAATCACTAGAAACTTGTCTTTTGTTATTTTTTGAGCGTGTTAGGCACCAAATCAGTAAGAAGCAACGAAATCACCCTATAGAGGAATACAAAACAACTTTGCTAAAACGTGTCTTTAGAGTGTTTTTTAGGTTCTTACGAACTAAAATGTCAAAATACATGCAAACACCCTGTTAGGTACCAAAGCACCAAAAATAGCCTATATGAGGAAACGAAAGAACATGACAGAAAACGTGCATAATGAGTTTTTTTTTTGGGGGGGGGGCTTCTCAGGTACGAAAACGCAAAAATGGAAAAAGAAAAAACATTACCAAAATCATGTAATTTGAATGTTTTTCACATTGTCAGGTAGCAAAACACCATAATGCTTGCTCGCTATACGAGAAAATTCAACAACAATGTAAGAAATGTGTTTTTATGTGTTTTTCAGCGTGTTAGGCACGAAAACGCTAAATAGCATGGAAAGCACCTTATATAGAAATGCAAAATAATAAGCATGTCTTTTAAGTGTTTTAAACTTTTTACGTTCCAAAACGCTAAAACACGTGCAACAAACACGAATAATCTTACCAAATAGAAAAAAAAAAAACCAAAAACGTGTATTTTGAGTCTTTTTGAGTCTGTTACGTACATCATCTTAAAAATGCATGTAAAGCACCCTGTATGAGGAAACGATAGGACATTACGAGAAACGTGCATTATAAGTGTTTTGAGTCTCTTAGGTGCCAAACACTAAACCGCCTGAATGAAAATAAAATATATTCTATATCTCTTAATAGAGAAACAGAACATCACCAAAAACGTGTTTTTGAGTGTTTTTTTATTCCTTTTTATGTACCAAAAAGTCAAAATACATACGAAGCATCCTATATGGGGAAATGGAAAGACATTTGGAGAAACAAGTTTTATTTGTGTTTTTGAGCTTCCTAAGTAAGCTTCCTAAGTACCAAAACGCTAAAAAGGATGAATAGCACCCTATATAGAGAAAAAGAACATTACCTAAAATCTTTATTTAGAGCGTTTTTCACATTATGTAGCAAAACATCATAATGCATGCAGATCCCTATATGAAGAAGCAAAACGATATTACAGGAAACGTGTCTTTTGAGTGTTTACTTGAGTGTTAGGAATCAAAATGTTGAAAAGCATTGAAAGCACCCTATTTGGCAATATAAAATAACATTACCAAGAAAGTATCTTTAGAGTGTTTTTCACCTTCTTACATCCGAAATCGCTGAAAAGCATGCAAAACAACCTTTACGGAGAAACAAATTAACATTACCAAAAACTTGAATTTAGATTTTTTTGTGCTTGTTAAGTATAAAAGTGCCAAATTACACGCAAAACATCCTACATGGAGAAAAGAAAAGACATTACGAGAAAAATGTATTATGAGAGATTTTGAGCTTTTTAGGTACCCAGACTCAAAAACACATGATTAGAACTTTATATGGAAAAATAACTCTACCGAAAACTTTTACTTAAACTTTTTTTTCATATTGTTAAGTACCAAAAGACAAAATGCATTGGAAGCCCCCTTTATCGGGAAACGAAACGACATTATCATCAACGTGTCTTTTGAGTGTTTTTCAACGTGTTAGACATCAAAACGCTGAAAAGCATGGAAAGCGCTCCATAAAGGAATACAAAATAACATTACTAAAAACGTGTTTTAAAGGTTCTTATGTACATAAACGCTAAAACTCAAGCAAAACACCCTTTATAGAGAAGCGAAATAAATATTTCGTTGATAAATTACATTCAGGACAGTTAGGGAATATTCCTTACAGAAGAATAAGATCGCAGAAGAATGATCCTAAATGGATAACTGAGGTTAAAACATTACATAGGGCGAAAGAGAAGTATATATGAGATTAAAGACAGGGGAAGTGGTTTTAAGGCCATAATATAATGAATTAGAAAAGTCAGGAGTTTAACAAGGAAAGCTAAAAATAATTATGAATTAAAGGTAGCCAGCCAAGCGATGATGGACCCCAAGGGATTTTATCAGGCATATAAGACGAAGAATAGAGAAACAATAGTTCCTTATAGACAGCAGAATGGGACCTGCTTAGTTGTTGAGAGGAGATTAGTAAAATTGTGAACGAGTAATTTTTAACTATCTTTGCCCAGGAAAACTTGCAAGATTTGCCGAATAGTGACAAGATATTTAGAGTAGAAGAAAATGAGAAGCTGACAGATATTACCATAACTAAAGAGATAGTGGAACAGGAGATAGATAAGCTGAAAAGTTCAAGTCCTCAGGACCAGATGAAATATATTCCACAGTATTTAAGGAATGGAAAAAGGTTATAGGTAAATTGTTAGTTTCTGTCCTTAGGAAATCACTTTAGTCATGTGAGGTATCGGTAATGTGGAGGAGAAAGAAAGGAGAAAAAAAAATTAACGTCTAATTATAGACCTGTCAGCTTAACTTCTGTTGAATGTAAAATAATGGAGTCAATAATAGCGAAGAACATTTAAGAGCATTTAGACAAACATAACTTGATAAATCAGTTACAGCATGGCTTCACGAAGGGGGAGTCTTACCTGACAATCTTGGTAAGTTTATACAGTAAGGTTTACCAGGCGGAAGATAATGGTGATAGTTATGGCATCCTATATCAGGTCTTTAGTAAAGCGTTTGACAAGGTACCCCACCAGAGGCTACTAAGAAAGGTTAGGGCGCACGAGAGAGATGAGGTGTTTAGATTGGATAAGGTCATGGCTAAACAGCAGGCGACAGTGTTGTAATAAACGGCTCTAAATCCGAGTGGGGTCAAGTAATTATTGGGGTGACAAAGGGATTATTAGTATTAGGGCTGATGTTGTTTGTATTATATGTCAATGACCTGGATAGTGGAATCAGTAGTGTTGTTAGTAAATTTGCGTATGACACGAGAATGTGTAGATTAATAAGGTCATAATCGCATACCATCGCCTTGCAGGCAGATTTGGATAGGATGAACGAATGGACAGACAGATGGCAAATGCAGTTTAATATCAACAAATGCAAAGCACTTAGCTTAAGTAAAAGAAACCCACACAGTAGTTACACAATGAACAACCAAGTTCTGGTAGGTTCAGGGTAAGAAAAAGATTTGAGATTTAAAGTTAGCTCTGAACTCCGTCTAAGAAAGCAATGCAAAGAGGCCAGAAACAAAGCAAATAGTGTATTATGATTCATTTTCAGGAATGCTAAAAGTAGAACACCCGAAGTAATATTAAAGTTACATTTGGCGCTAGTCAGACTTCATCTAGACTACGCTGTCCAGTTCTGGTCACCACATCACAGGAAGGATAAAGGTCTATTAGAATCAGTACAAAGGAAAATGACTAAAAGGATACAGGGGATGAGGAGTATTCCTTACGAAACGATATTCAAGCTGTTAAATTTACATTCTTTAAAGAGACGTAGGTTAAGAGTGGACCTAATAGAAGTCTTTTAGTGGTATATGGGTTATAATAAAGGGAACATAAGGAAAATTCTTAGAATCTGTAAATATGATAGAACAAGAAAAACGGGTTCAAGCCTGAAAACTTGATGTTCAAAAAGGAGACAGGAAGGAATTGGTTCTCAAATAGAGTAGTAGATGATTGGAACGGACGTATTAATCAAGTTGTTAGTGCTGAGGCATTTGGGAACTGTAAGAAAAAATTACACATTTATGGATGGGGATGATAGGTGGAAATAGGTAGGCATATTTCATACAAGTACTGCCACGTGTAGTCCTGATTCCTTTTTCCAGATTTACTTATTTCTTATGTTCTTATTACCAAAATCGTGTATTTTCAGTATTTTTTCAGCTATTACGTGAAAAAAAAAAATGCCAAAATGAATGCAAAGCACCCTATATGGGGAAAAAAAAGGGACATGACGAAAAACGTGCATTATGAGAGTTTTTGAGATTCTTAGATACCAAAACGCTAAAACTCTTGAATAACACTCTTAATTGAGAAACAGAACAACCTTACCAAATGCGTGTATTATGAGTGTTTTTCACATTCTTGGTTACCAAAACCCAAAATTTCATGCGAAAATAGCTTTATATGGGGAAAAAAAATGACATTACCAGAAAAGTGTCTTTTGAGTGTTTTTGATCGTATTAGGCAATAAAGCACTAAAAAAAAAGGACAATCACATTACATATGAATAAAACCAACTTTTACCAAGAAATTGCCTTTAAGTGTTTTTGAGCTCCTTACATACCAAAACGCTAAAACGCATGTGAAACATCCTTTATGGAGAAACAGAAAAACATTACCAAAAACATGTATTTTGAGTGTTTTTGATCATGTTAACTATAAAAACGCTTAAATGCATGCAAAGAACCCTATGGTTGGGAAACGAAAGGACATTAAGAGAAACGTGTATTATGAGTGTTTTTAAGTTCCTTAAGTACCAAAAAGCTAAAACCCACAAATAACACAAATAACACAGAAACCAAAAAAAAAAAGTAAAATAAAGAAAAAAATACCAATTTTTTTTTCTTTTTTATCTTCATTGGTACCGAGATGCCAAAATTCTGTTAAAATTCAGTAAAATTATGTGGAAAAAAAGAACATTATCGAAAAAGATAATTTTAGCTTTTTTTTTCGGACTGTTATGTACCAAACCCTAAAGTGCATGCAAAGCCATCTATATGACGAAATTAAACGACTTTCCAAGAAAACTGTCTTTTGAGTGTTTTTCAGCATTTTAGGCACCAAAACGATAAATAATATGGAAGTCTCTCTATATGGACATGTAAAAGAAAATTACTGAAAACATGTCTTTTCAGTGTTTTACGTAGAAAAACGCTAAAACCAATGCAAACCAAACAATATCAAGAAATAGATAAACATTACCAAAAAAGGTATATTTTGAGTGTTTTTGAGCTTGTTACCTACAAAAATCACAAAAATGGATGCTAAGCACTCTATATTGGGCAACAAAAGGATATTACGAGAAACGTGTATAATGAGTGTTTTATAGTTTCACAAGAACCGTAAGGCAAAAAATGCAAAAAACTCGTGTGCATGGAGAAGTTTCTTAGATACCAAAGTGCTGAAACTCATGAATACCACACTTAATTGAGAAACAGAACAACCTTACTATATGCGTGTTTTTTGAGAGTTTTTCACATTCTATACCAAAACCCAAAATTGCACGCGAAACTAACTTTATTTAGGGAAAAAAAATGACATTACCAGAAAAGTGTCTTTTGAGTGTTTTTGAGCGTGTTAGGCAATAAAGCACTAAAAAGCAGGACAATCACATTACATGGGAATAAAACCAACTTTTACCAAGAACTTGACTTTAAGTGTTTTTGATCTCTTTACATACCAAAACACTAAAACGCATGCAAAACACCCTTTATGGAGAAAGAGAATAACATTACAAAAAACATATATTTTGAGTGTTTTTGATCATGTTATCTATAAAAACGCTTAAATACCTGCAAAGAACCTTATATTTGGGAAAGGAAAGGACATTACGAGAAACGTGTATTATGAGTGTTTTTACGTTCCTTAAGTACCAAAAAGCTAAAACCCACAAATAGCACTCTTTATTTAGAAAAAAAATAAATAAATAAATAAAAAATATAGGATTTTTTTTTTTTGTTATTCATATTCATAGGTACCGAGATGCCAAAATTCTGGCAAAATTCAGGGCAATTATGTGATAAAAGAACATTATCCAAAAAGTTAATTTTAGCTTTTTTTTTCGGTCTGTTATGTATTAAACCCTAAAGTGCATGCAAAGCCACCTACATGGGAAAATTAAACGACTTTACCAGAAACCTGTCTTTTGAGTGTTTTTCAGCATGTTAAGCAACAAAACGATAAATATAATGGAAATCATTCAATACGGGAATACAAAACAAAATTACTGAAAACGTGTCTTTTCAGTGTTTTGCGTAGAAAAACGCTAAAACGGATGCAAACGAACCAATATGAAGAAATAGAATAACATTACCAAAAATATGTATTTTGAGTTTTTTTGATCATGTTACTTATAAAAACGCTTAAATACATGCAAAGAACCCTATGTTTAGGAATGGAAAGGAAATTACGAAAAACGTGTATTATGAGTGTTTTTAAGTTCCTTAAGTACCAAAAAGTTAAAACCCAAAAATAACACTCTTTATAGAGGAAAAATAAATAAATAAAAAATAGGATATTTTTTTTTATTAATTTTCATAGGTACGAAGGTGCTAAAATTCTGGCAAAATTCAGGGAAATTATGTGAAAAAAGAACATCATGAAAAAAGTTAATTTTAGCTTTTTTTCGGACTGTTATGTACCAAAACCTTTAAGTGCATTCAAAGCCACCTATATGGGGAAATTAAACGACTTTACCAGAAACCTGTCTTTTGAGTGTTTTTCAGCATGTTAGGCACCAAAACGATAAAATAATATGGAAGTATCTCTATATGGGAATCCAAAACAAAATTACTGAAAACATGATTTTTTTCAGTGTTTTACGTAGAAAAACGCTAAAACGGATGCAAACCAACCAATATGAAGAAATAGAATAACATTACCAAAAAGGTATATGTTGAGTGTTTTTGAGCTTGTTACCTACAAAAAACGCGAAAATGGATGGAAAGCACTCTATATTGGGAAAGAAAAGGACATTACGAGAAACGTGTATAATGAGTGTTTAGTAGTTTCACAAGAACCACAAGGCAAAACACGCAAAAACTCGTGTATATGGAGAAGTTTCTTAGATACCAAAATGCTGAAACTCATGAATAACACTCTTCATTAAGAAACGGAACAACATTACGAAATGCGTGTATTTTGAGTGCTTTTCATATTCTTAGTTACCAAAACCCCAAATTGCATGCGAAACTAGCTTTATGTGGGAAAAAAATGACATTAGCAAAAAAGTGTCTTTTGAGTGTTTTTGATCGTGATAGATAATACTCGTAAAGCACTAAAAAGCTGGGCAATCACATTACATGGGAATAAAACCAACTTTTACCGAGAACTTGCCTTTAAGTGTTTCAAAGCTCCTCACATACCAAAACGCTAAAACGCATACAAAACGCCGTTTATTGAGAAACAGAAAAACATTACCAAAAACGTGTGCTTTGAGTGTTTTCTAGCTTGTTATATTTAAAATTTTCAAAATATATGTAAAGGACCCTATTTCGGGTAACGAAACGACATTCCCGAAACGTTTTTTATTACTTTTAAGCATAGTAGGCACCTAACGCTAGAAAAAAATATATATATGGAAAATACTCTATATAGGAAAAGAAAACTTCATGAAAAAATTTTTTTTTGTGTTTTGAGCTTATTACGTACCGAAACTCTAAAATGCGTCGAAACCACCCATTATTAAAGAAACAGAAGAACGTTAGCAAAAATGTGTATTTTGATTATTTTCTTGAGCCTATTAGGTAATAAAACGCCAAAATTCATGCAAAATACCTTATATAGGGAAACGAAACGATATTAACAATATTCCCAAGTCAGGTACCAAAACGAGAAAATGCATACAAAGAACCCTAAATGAAGAAACAGAACAACATTACCAATATCTTGTGTTATGAATATTTTGGAGCTTGTTAGGTACTAACACGAGAAAGTGCAAGCAAAGTACCCTATATGGGAAAAAAATAAATAATTTTTTTTTCTTTTTCATATGTACAAACACGTTAAAACACATACAAAATAACGTGTAATGCAGAAACAGGACAACATTGCCAAAAACGTGTATTTTGAGCGTTTTTGAGCTTCATAAGTACAAAAATGACAAAATACATGCAAAGAACCCTCGTTGCAGTAACGGAACGATATTACCAGAAAATTAACCAGAAAAATTAGTTTCTTGCGTACCAAAACACTCAAACGCGTGGAAAATAACTTTTTATGGAGAAACAACATTTGTATTGAATGTTTTTCAGCTTTTTTAGATCGCAAAACACCAAAATGCATGCATATTACCCGATATTAGGAAACGAAACGATATTAACAGAGAAGTGCATTATGAGATTTTGTCCAAAACTCAAAAATATATGAATAACACTCTATATAAAGAAACAGAACAATGTTACGAAAAACGTGTATTACAATTTTTTTTTTAGCAATGTTAGATAATAAAACTCCAAAATGCATACAAACCACCCTATCGAAGAAACAGAACATTACCAAACACGTGTATTATGAGTGTTTTTCCCTGTTAGGTACTAAAACGCCAAAATGCATACAAAGTAGCCAATATGAAGAAACAGAACAAATTTATTAGAAAAAAAACTATAATGAGTGTTTTTGTGCTTGTTAGGTACCAAAACGTTTAAGTGCATGCAAAGCACGCTGTATGGGAAAAATAAAGAATATTCTTTTGAATGTTTTTTCTTTTTTTTTCCTTACGTACTAAAACGTTAAAATGCATGCAAAACGCCATTCATGGGCAAGTAGAACAACATTACGAACTTGTGTGTTTTAAGCGTTTTCCATCTTGTTAGGTACAAAGACGACAAAATGCATGCAAAATATCCCATTTAGGGTAATAAAACGATTTTACCAGAAACGTGTCATTTGGGTGTTTTTTTTTTTTTTGCATCATGATAAGAATGGAAAACACTATACATGGGAAAATAAAACATTATCAAAAACGTGTCTTTTGCGTGTTTTTGAGCGTATTACGTACCAAATCGCTAAAACGCTCCAAAACAATCTTTATGGAGGAACAGAACATTACCAAAAACGGGTGTTTTGAGTGTTTTTGAGCTTGAAAGGTACCAAAACGCCAAAATGCATGCAAATTACCCGATATTTTGAAATAAAACGATATTAACAGAAAAGTATATAAAGAGTGTTTTTTTGAGCTTGTTATTTACCAAAACGATAATGTGCATGCAAAGCACTCTATTTGAGAAAAGCAAACAACATTGCAAAAAAAAAATTGTCTTTTAACAACGCGATCAAAACACCTCTTATTGAGAAACCTAATAACATTACTGAAAACGTGTGTGTTTAATACTTTCCAGCTGGTTAGATACTAGAACGACATTAAGAGAAAACGTGCCATTTGAATGTTTTTGAGCATATTAAGCACCAAAACTCTAAAACACATGAAAAATACTTTACATGGGAAGACAAAATAACATTATCATCGTGTGTATTTTGAGGGTTTATCTTATGTACCAAAACGCTAAAACGCGCGAATATTTGTATATATGGAGAAACAGAATAACATTACCAAAAACCTACTGTAAGTGTTTTTCTTTGTGTTTAGGTACTAAAACTCCAAAATGCATACAAAGCACTCATACAGAATGCTTTATATGCATTTTGGATACAAAAACGTGCGTTATGTGTTTTTTTTTTTAAGCTCGTAACATACCAAAAAGTTCAAACATGCGAAACACTCTTTATGGAGAAACAGAGCAACGTTGCCAAAAACGTGTTTTTTTTTTTTTTTCCAGCATGCTGGGTACCAAAATAATAAAACACATGCAAAGCATCCTATTTGAGTTAACGAAACGGCATTCCCAGAGATGTGTCATTTCTGTGTTTTTTTTTTAGCATATTAGCCACAAAAAAACCTATAAAAACATTGAAAACACTCTACATGGGAAAATAAAACATTATCAAAAACACGTCTTTTGAGTGTTTTTGAGCTTCTTCCGTACCAAAAGTCTAAAAACAGTGTAACACTGTTTATAGAGAAACAGAACAACATTACCAAAAATTGTGTTTCTTCATTGTTTTTGAGCTTGTAAGGTAACAAAACACCAAAGTCCATGATAAGCACCCGATATGGGGAAACGAAACGATATTAACAGAAACGTGTATTATAATTATTTTATAACTTCTTCTGTACCAAAACGCTAAAAACACGTGAATATCACTATATTGAGAAACAGAACAGCATCATCAAAAACTTGTATTATGAGTGCTTTTCTCAATGTTAGGTACCAAAATGCTTAAATGCATATAAAGCACCCTATAAGAAGAAACAGAATAATATTACAAAAACCTGTATTATAAGTGTTTTTACCAAAACGCTAAAGTGCATGCAAACTCCCAATAAGGCAAAAACAAATAACAATAACAAAAACGTGTCTTTTCAACGTTTTTCAGCTTCTTAGTACCAAAACGCGGAAACGCATACAAAACGTTGTTCATGGAGAAACAAATACATAACCGAGAATTTGTCTTTTCATTGTTTTCCAACTTGTTGGGTACCAAAACGTGAAAATGCATGCAAAGTACCCTATTTGGGTAGCGAATCGACATCACCAGAAACGTGTAATTTGTGTGATTTGAGCATATTAGGCACGAAAACGCTAGAAAGCAGAGGGAAACAAAGCAACATTATCAACAACGTGTCTTTTAAGAAATCTTAAGCTTCTTACGTACCAAAACGCTAAAACATATGTAAAACACCCTTTAAGGTGAAACAAAACTATATTAAGAAAAACGTGTTTTGAGTGTTTTTGAGCTATTTAGGTAACAAACCCCAAAATGCATCCAAAGTGTCCGTTACTGGGAAAGGAAACGATATTAACAGAAACGTGTGTTATAAGTGTTTTTCAACATTATTGATACCAAAACACTAAATTACATGAATCGCTCTCTATAAGGAAAAATAGAACAACATTACCAAAAACGTGTATTATGAGTGTTTTTGCCATGTTACGTACTAAAACGTCAAATGCAGACAAGCACCCTATATGACAAAAAAAAAAAAAAAGATTACTAAAATGGTGTATTATGAGTGTTATTAAGATTGTTAGGTACCAAAACGCCAAAATGCACGGAAATTACCCTATAATATGTGAATAGCAAACAACAATACCAAAAGTATCTTTTCAGTAGTTCCAGCTTATTATGTAGCAACCCTCCAAAATATATACAAATCACCCTATCCGGGGTTAAAATACGACATTCCCAGAAACATGTCAAAAGGGTGTTTTTTGAGGATATTAGACACCAAACGGTAAAAAGGAAGAAAAACATTCACTATAAAATATCAAAACTGTATTTTTTTTTAAGCTTCTTACGTACCAAAACGCTAAAACACATGTTAAATACCCTTTAGAGAGAAAATGAACAACATTACCAAAAACGTATGATTTATGTGTTTTCCAGATTGTTAGGTTTAGGTATTAAAACGCCAAAATTAATGATTTGATATGTCTAAAGGAAACAATATTAACAGAAACGTGTATTATGAGCGTTTTTTTTTTTTACTTCTTATGTACCAAAACGCTAAAACACATGAATAGGAATCTATATGGAGAAACAAAACAACATTATAACTATGTTAAGTGCCAAAACGCCAAAATGCATACAAAACACCCTACATAGAAAAATCAGAACAATATCTAAAACGTGTATTAAAAGTGTTTTGAGCTTGTTATTTACCAAAACGCTAAAAGTGCATACAAAAAATCCTTCATGGAGAAAGAAAAAATATGCAAAAAAAAGACCATATTGAGTGTTGTTGAGCTTCTTAGCTATCAAAACTGCAAAATGAATGAAATCACCATTTTAGTAACCGAACGAGATTACCAAAAACAACTCTTTTTGAGTGTTTTTGAAAATCTTATGTACAAAAACGCTCTATATTGGAAAAGCAAACAATATAACCAAAAACATGTATTTTTAGTGTTTTTTAGCTTCTTCCTTTATAGAGAAACAGAAAAACATTCTATAAAACGTGTTTATTGAGTGTTTTTGAGCTTCTTATCTACCAAAACTGCAAAATGCATGCAAAGCACGGAGCGACATTACCAGAAAGATATTTTTTGAGTGTTTTTGAGCTTCTTATGTACCAAAACGCTAAACCGCGTGGAAAACACGTTTTATGGGGATACATTACAAAAAAAAAAAGTGTGATTTGAGCGTTTTCCAGCTTGTTAGAAACCAAAACGTGAAATTCGAAGGAAATATCACGGTATTGGATAATAAAAGATATTTAAAGAGTATTATCAGTATTTTCAGCTTCTTAGGTAAAAAAAAAAAAAACCCTAAAAAAACGTCAATAACACACTATATCTAGAAACAGAACAACATTACCAAAAACGTCTTTTATATGTTTTTGAGCTTCTTAGGTGCTAAATCACCAAAGTGCATGCAAAGCACCCTGTATGTAAAAAAAAAAAATATATATATATATATATATATATATATATATATATATATATATATATATATATATATATATATATATATATATATATATATATATATATATATATATATATATATATATATATATATATATATATATATATATATATATATATATATATATATATATATATATATATATATTAAAAAAAATGTGTCGAGTGTTTTTCAGCTTACGTACTAAAACGGTCAAACGCATGGAAAACTGTTTGTGGAGAAAAAAATACCAATAATGTTGTAGCGTTAGGGCAATCCACAGGCGAGCAATGTGTTGCAACATTTATTGTAGCGTTCCAACCTGTGGGTCCAGGATAAATCAGCCCGATACCAAATCATGGTAAAATCATATGAGCGTAGAAACACTAAAAATACAAAAATAATCACTACATAACATGATCAGACCTTGAATAGTTCCCATGTACCTCATAGTATAATAAGTACAGAAATCACAAAAATATCTCTGCAGTTCACAATATGATAAACCTCCCAAACAATGGATAAATACCCTGTGTGACTCACATCATTATAAAGCTCAGAAAATCCTCATACATATCACTGTAAATCATAGCATGACAAAAATCACACAAATACACAATAACCATAACACTCACAACATTGCCAGCGTCAGTTGTGTTGAAAATACTATGGCGTGGAATCCCCAACAGCCGGATACGTCACTGGTGCTTTGATAATTGATAGGTAATCCACTGACGTCTCACTTTCATAACCCTACAAACCACAGACATGTCAATATCTCATTCCCTGATCATATGATTAGTATAATTTAATAAACACAATCATAGGCACTAATAACCCATGATTGATAACAAGTGGTACAGAAATAATGTTGAGCACATGAAGCAAATTGTAACTACTATGAAGATAACCCTGAACAATAATCATGTAAAGGTTATAACACTTACAGTCTATAGAACAGGAGGGGCGACCTTATTCCCGAGTCCTACGAGGGAGACCCGTAGCTAGCAAACCGTCTCCACTTGTCTCACTCTCCTGTCTGTCAGTGTCTATATCAGGCCGCGCGGGCCTCCACAACAACCGTGTGCCACTCCGCATAAACTATACTCTTTAACAAATCCATTGTAGTCTACTTATACAGTATTTTTATCACATCAAATAACAAATACACAATTTACGGACAAATACATACATAGTTGGTGTAAACTCGTTCAGCATACAATAAGAAGTATATTAAGAGAAATAAAACAAATAATATTGGAACCATACCACTGACGGGTAGCACGAACGTAAAATAAACTTAACTTAACATGCGCATAATCATGTTACACTCCCCACCCCAAGAAAAAGAATTAAAATTATTGTTCTTCGATCGGAAGTATCAACACAAGTTTGTGGACAGATCTGTTAACCTTTATATCTTGATGACCCTTATACATGCTATTTCCGCTTTGTAACTTGTATCTAATTTGTACATCTCTAACCTTACCATCAGAACTCGGTAAAACTTGACACACTTCAGCAAGTTTCCAATGCCCTTTCAAATTATTACTATCCTGCACCAAAACAATATCTCCCACTCGGAGATTTCTTTTCTCACAATGCCATTTTTGTTGTACAATTAATGTTGAAAAATAATGCATCATCCATTTCTTCCAGAAGGATTTTACAATTGCATTGATGAACCTTTGGCGAGTCCTTGTGTTTGTACTGCTGTCAAATACACCTTCTGGTGTGTGTACACTTGCACGCCCTAGTATTAGATCATTTGGACAAAGATAAGATCCCTTAGTACAGTCTGAACCATTTTTCATACCTATTGGTCTCTCGTTCAACATATTTGCAATCTCAAACATTGCTGATTGTAATTCACCAAATGTCAATGTACTGTCACCTATTACTCTGGTCATAACTCTCTTCACCAATTTTACCATAGCTTCTGAGCACCCATTCTCCCATGGAGCATCAGCAGATTTTGTAAATTTCCACTCCATACCGCCTTCTCGGCTAAATTGTGATAATTTTTCCTGGTCTTGAGTCAAGAAACAAACTTCTTTACTTGCCAATTTGAGTTGTGAACCATGGTCGGAATACATTGAGTGAGGGAAGCCTCTGATGGCTGTAAACCTACGAAGAGTAGTGATGAGACTGTCAGTATCATACCCTTCTACTAAGTCAACATATGATGCTCTTGTGCTGAGACAATTTACTACAACACCATACACCTTTTTTTTACATCTTCCTTTGACTGTATCCTTAATCATTAATGGGCCAAATAGATCAAGAGCAGAATGGTAAAAGAGAGGTGAAGGTTTCAACCTTTCTTCTGGTACTGGTCCCATGCTTTGTCCAATCACTTGTTTTTCTAAACGTCTGCATGTCACGCAGCGAGATTTAACTGATTTGATTAACTTTCTAGCTTGAGGAATCCAAAATTTAGCCTGTAGTTTACATAGAGTAGATTCAATCCCTCCATGGTCTTTATCATGAATATCCTTAATGCACACCTCTGTGAGTCTATGTTTAGTGGGAAGTAGAATGAAAGCTTCATTATTGTAATTATTCTTCAGCCATGCAGCAATTCTTGATCCTACATATATTATTCCATCCTTACAAAATGGACCTAACCGCTTGAACCTTTTTTCCCAGTTGTCTGTTAAAGAAATCTGGGCTCTTTTGATCCATAATATTTCTGCTTGTTTAAGTTGATCTACTGTTGGTGATGCCAGGATTCCCTTGAAAGAACGCGCATGAAGGGCATTCAAAACTCTTGCAGTGACTCCTATAATTTTGCGGTATGAATTAAATCTGTCTATGTCAAACATATTGCAGTCATTAATATGCCAGTTGTTTACTTCAGCTGTGTTAATGATGGACTTTATCTCTGGTGTTGGAGAGATTGACTTCATGGGCCATTGAGAAAATGGTAATTCTAAGAAAGTGGGTCCACACTGCCAGCATGACGTTGGACCCATATCAACAAATTTACTTGAACGGGTCATTAGGTCAGCTATGTTTACTTCAGTCGAGATCCAGTGCCATTCATTACTCAAGGAGCTTTCTTTTATTTCTACAATTCTATTTGCAACATAAGTTCCGGCCTTAATATTGTGTTTTGTTATTTGTGAAAGCACAATCTCAGAGTCAGTAAAGTGGTGAACATGATCAAATCTGATGTTAGTTTCGTTCATTATTGTATTGCGGAGGCGAACACTAAGAACTGCACTGGACAACTCCAGTCTGGGAATAGTCTGTGTCTTAATTGGTGCGAGTCTGCTTTTGGCTGCAAGTAGCTTTGATTGATACTTATCTTTCCCAACACGCCAACGTGCATAAGCACACGCAGAATATGCTAGGGTGCTCGCATCATTAAACAGTATCAGGGTTGGTTCAACTAATTCAGCATTACAAATGCATCTAGGCAATTTAATAGTTCCCAATTCATGCATATCATGACAGAATTTGTACCATTTCCCTATAAATTCCTCAGGTAAAGGATCATCCCAGTCTAATTTCCGTCCATTCTCATCAATGTACTCAATGATTTGTCTCATCAACAGTTTACCACGTAAAGTCACTGGTGTAACAAACCCCATGGGATCAAATATTGTTGATATGTAACTAAGAGCCTTTCTTTTAGTTAGTGGATTTTGTGGTTCATCGGAATTACTCTTAACTTCAACACTGCAAGTCTGTTTACACGTACTTTTCATTTTCATCTTGAAACTTATTTCATCTTCTACAGGGTTCCATACTAATCCCAGAACCTTTTCTCCTGGTATACCTGACAAGTCCACATCATTTCCAACTTGGGTCTTCCCACTTATGATCCACTCCTTCATGTGAAAGTTTCCACGGTTCAGAATAAGCTCAACATCCTTTATGATCTGACTAGCCTTCTCTGTATCATTCATGCTATGTATGATATCATCCATGTAACTATCTTGCACAATTACGTTGGCTGCTTCAGGGAATTCCTCCTTGCATTTCTCAGCTGTTTGTCTCATAGCAAGTATAGCAATAGCCGGACTACAAATGTCTCCAAAGGGAACTGCTGTGAGGGCATAGTGGTCTGGGGCCCGATCCTCAAAGTCTCGCCAAAGAAACCTGTGTACGTGACTGTCAAATTCAGATAACCTGATGCTATTAAACATCTTGGCTATATCTCCAACAAATGCTATGGAACCTTCTCTGAATCTAAGTAAAAGACCAAAAAGACTGTTCATTACATTGGGACCCTTAGCCCAATAATTATTCAGCACATGACCATTATATGAGGCAGAAGCATTAAATACAATGCGAGTAGGGGTGGAAGCTGAACTTTGTTTCAACACCTCATGATGAGACAAATAGTGCACTGGACCTTTGTACCAATTTAACTCCTCCCTATTTAGTTTTCTAGCAACACCTCTCTTTAACATGTCATCAATTTGTACCTTGTAATTTTCTGTTGACCTACTGCCCAACTTCTTCAGTCGCTTTTCCGTACCTTTAAGTTTCATTAGTGCTACCCCAAAATTATTCGGCAAATGATGTGGATCTTTAATCCAAGGGTAATGTACAGTCCAGGTCTTCTCTTTCTCCTGATATTCAAGTCCACTGAGAATCAATTTCATTTCTTCTTCTTCCTTTACAGTTATGTGCGTCTCTCTATTGCAGTCTTTACAGTTAATGCAATTGGTACATTTGGGTCTACAATTTGTGCCTAGGTGATCCATTGCAAACAAATTATCTATATCCTCCTTAAAAGTTCTACAGATCTCCCCTTGAATTTCAAAAGTGTTAGATGTTAAGGACATGTGGTTTACTTGAGCCACATAGTGCTCTGTATATTCATTTTTGAGTTCTGGGTGCGATCCTCTGACACAATAGCCGAAGGGACCTTTCATGAGTTGCAATTTCCCTACAGTTTTAACAGTTGTAGGAATGATGTCACAACTGTCAGCACCAATCAAAAGATCAACTCTCCCATGAGGACGGAAAATATGCATTGACTGAGAAACTCCTAACTGAGAAAGAATTATGTCCATAGGGACTGGATTAACTTCTGAAGTGATTTCATCCATTCCTACACATTGTATTAAATATTGTTTACCTGTCTCATCTACAAGAGGCATTTTATACATTTTAGTGAATACAGTATCACTTACATTTCCAACTGTTGTCATAGTGATGTTATATGGTGTGCCACATAATCCTAAGTCCCGTGCTTTGCGATGAGTCACCAAGCTACTTGTACTGCCGGGATCAAAAAGAGTTACTAATGAGTCATCTTTACAGTTAACTTGACCAATCATCAGCAAAGTACAACCATCTGACTTGTTGGTGTGAATATTAATATCATTTTGATAAAGCAAATAGTGAAGTCTCGGATGATGTGGCTTACCACAAACATTACCATTTCCTAACTTCATGTAGCAACTGCGTTTTTCCTGACAATCCTTAGAACTGTGTCCCATTGCCAAACAGTGAAAACAAACATGGTTCTTCCGTAAAACCTCCATCTTGTTTGAGGGTTCCAAATTATGAAATGTGTTACAGCGACTGATAGTGTGCGAATCAGAATTGTGATACCAACAAAAGTTGGGGTTTCCGTAGTTTTGTCTATGACGTCCAACCTGTGAACCCCCACTAGATAGTGTTTGAGTGAACTTCTGCATTATACTTTCCATGTTAGCCTGATGTTCTGCTTGTTGAAGTTGCAACTTTTGCAATGTTCTCATAATTTGACTGTCATCCTCTTTTACCTCTACACTATGAACAGTAGCCTTGGAATTATGTGACCTCTTACGAACATCTTTGTCTATATAATCAAGGACATTCTTTTCTTCCTTCAAATACTTTAACAACTCAGGAAAAGCATTTACTTTATTTGACAGATTTTGGTAGATCTTAGTCCACTCTCTTTTTTGTTGGGGTGGAAGTATTTTCTCAATTAAGCTTATCACAATTACAGTGGACATCTGTACTTCTAAATTATTTTTACTCATGTCAGTCCAGCACTTTTCTATGACTTCCACGGTTTCTACAAATTTACCAGTATTGCCTTCAGCAATTGGCTTTAATTCTTGCAGTTGGTTGATAACAGTATCTGTCAATCTAACTGGATCAGCATACCTTTGGTCAAGACGACGGAACATTTCCTTGTAATCATCATCTACTCCATGTACTACACTTAGCGCTTCACCTGATAAGCACTGTTTTAAGGCAAAGGCATTTTCCCCATAATTGACAGTCATTATTTTATCATAGTTGCTGCGAAATGTCTGGTATTGGCGTATGTCACCTTCAAATTTAGGAGGTTCTATTGGCTTCACCTTAACCTTAGTTGCACTATCTGTTAAGGCTGTCTCCTTTTCCTTTTTACATAGCTGTAATAAAGTCTCACAAGCACCTGTCTTCAACAATTCTGCCTGAACTATATACTGTTCTTCATTCTTAAGTTTTCCATTAAAGTCCTCCTCCTCTTGATCACTCTCACATAATGCGTCCATCACATCCTCGTGTCGTCTCTCGAGTTCCCGAAAAGCGTCCTTTACTTCCTCATAATAATCCTCAATAATGCTAGATGGCTTACCCTGCTTCACTTGCTCAGAGAGTAGGTTACACTTCCTAGTTAGCTTTCCACGGGCTGTCCCTCGTAGTCTCCGTCGGCGCTCAAGGTCCTCCGTCTTGGGCATGGTTGTGGTTGTTGTTGGAATGTAGCGTTAGGGCAATCCACAGGCGAGCAATGTGTTGCAACATTTATTGTAGCGTTCCAACCTGTGGGTCCAGGATAAATCAGCCCGATACCAAATCATGGTAAAATCATATGAGCGTAGAAACACTAAAAATACAAAAATAATCACTACATAACATGATCAGACCTTGAATAGTTCCCATGTACCTCATAGTATAATAAGTACAGAAATCACAAAAATATCTCTGCAGTTCACAATATGATAAACCTCCCAAACAATGGATAAATACCCTGTGTGACTCACATCATTATAAAGCTCAGAAAATCCTCATACATATCACTGTAAATCATAGCATGACAAAAATCACACAAATACACAATAACCATAACACTCACAACATTGCCAGCGTCAGTTGTGTTGAAAATACTATGGCGTGGAATCCCCAACAGCCGGATACGTCACTGGTGCTTTGATAATTGATAGGTAATCCACTGACGTCTCACTTTCATAACCCTACAAACCACAGACATGTCAATATCTCATTCCCTGATCATATGATTAGTATAATTTAATAAACACAATCATAGGCACTAATAACCCATGATTGATAACAAGTGGTACAGAAATAATGTTGAGCACATGAAGCAAATTGTAACTACTATGAAGATAACCCTGAACAATAATCATGTAAAGGTTATAACACTTACAGTCTATAGAACAGGAGGGGCGACCTTATTCCCGAGTCCTACGAGGGAGACCCGTAGCTAGCAAACCGTCTCCACTTGTCTCACTCTCCTGTCTGTCAGTGTCTATATCAGGCCGCGCGGGCCTCCACAACAACCGTGTGCCACTCCGCATAAACTATACTCTTTAACAAATCCATTGTAGTCTACTTATACAGTATTTTTATCACATCAAATAACAAATACACAATTTACGGACAAATACATACATAGTTGGTGTAAACTCGTTCAGCATACAATAAGAAGTATATTAAGAGAAATAAAACAAATAATATTGGAACCATACCACTGACGGGTAGCACGAACGTAAAATAAACTTAACTTAACATGCGCATAATCATGTTACAAATGTGTATTTTGAGTTATCAGCGTAATAAGTAGTAAAACGCGAAAATGCATGCAGAGCGCCTATATGAAGTAACGAAACGACATTTCCAAAAACGTGTCATTTAGTTTTTTTTTTTTTTAGGGTATTAGGCACCAAAACTCTAAAAAAAAAAGAAAAACATGGAAAATATCCTATGTAGGAAAATGAAACAACTTCAACAAAATCGTGTCCTTTGTGTGCTTTTGAGCTTCTTACGTAACAAAACGATAACTAAACTAAACAAAAACTTGTGTTTGAGTGTTTTTGAGCTTGTTAGATAACTAATCGCCAAAATGCATGCAAAGTTTCAGATATGAGGAAAAGAAAAGATATTAATGCTGTTTATCAGCTTCTTATATAACGAAACGCTAAAACACGTAAATAGCATCCTAAATGAAGAAACAGAACATCATTACGAAAATCGTGTATTATGGGTGTTTTTCCCCATGTTAGGGTCCAAAACGCCAAAATACATATAAAGCACCCTATGTGAACAAACAGAACGACATGATCACAAACATGTGTTATGAATATTTTTGAGTTTGTTAGTTATCAAAACGCCAAAGTACATGCAAAGCACTCTATAGAAGAAGAAAAAAAAATATTACCAAAAACATATCTTTTGAGTGTTTTCAGCTTCGTACGTACCGAAACTCTAAAAGGGATTGAAAACGCACTTTACTGAGAAAGAGAACATTAAAAAAAAACGTGTTTTTTTAAGTGTTTTTAAGTTAGGTACCAAAACGACAGAATGCATGTAGAATACCTTGTCTAGAGTAACTAAAAGATAGTACCTGCAACGTGCCATTTGGAAATTTTCGAGCAAATTAGGCAACAAAAAGCTAAAAACCATGGAAATAGCTCTATATGAGAAAAGAAAATAACATTGTCAAAAACGTTTCTTTTTAGTGTTTTTGAGAGTACAAAACACTAAAATGTGAGCAAAGAAACATTTATGGGAAACTTTAGCAAAAAATTCTTATCTCAGTCTTTTAACTTGTTAGGATCCCATATTGCCCCATAAACCCATATTGCATGCAAAGGACCCTATTTGAGGAAACGAAACGATATTAACAGAAACGTGTATTATGAGTGTTTTAATTTTTTTTTATGTACCAAAACACTAAAACACGTGAATATTACTCCATATGTGGGAAAAAAAAACTTTAACAAAACCAGTAGCAAAACATCACCAGAAACTTGTCATTTAGGTGTTTTGAGCATATTAGGCAGTAAAAAAAAAAGCAAGGAAAACACCCTATATGGGAAAACGAGATAACCTTAGCAAAATCGAGTGTTTTTGAGCTTCTTACGTACCAAAACGATGTCCGAAACAATATTAGCAAAAACGTATGTTTTGAGATTTTTTTAGCTTGTTAGGTAACAAAACGCCAAAATGTATGCAAATTACCCTATATAGATAAATGAAACGATATTAACATAAAGGTGTATTATGTCTTTATCACCTTCATAGATACCAAAAGTCTAAAACACGTAAATAATACTATATTTGCAGAAACAAAACAACATTACCAAAAGCGTACTTTATGAGTTTTTTCCCCATGATAGGTACCAAAACGCCTAAAAGCATAGTGAACACCATACATAAAGAAACAGACCAACATTACGAAAAACTTGTATGCTGAGTGTTTTTGAGCTTGTTAGATACAAAAATACCAAAGTGTATGCAAGACAACCTGTATAGGAAAAGCAATCAATATTAACAAAAACTTGTCTTTTGAGTGTTTTTTCAGTTTCTTACGTACTAAAACTCTAAAACGCATGAAAAACACCCTTTATGGAGAAAGAGGACATTACTATAAACGCGTTTTTTGAGAGTTTTCCCGATCATTAGCTAACAAAACGCCAAAATGCAGACAGCACACTATTTGATGTAAAGAAATTATATTACCGGAAACGTGTCATTTCAGTGTTTTGAGCATATTAGAAACCAACCCCAACAAAAAAAAAAAAAAAAAAAAAAAAAAATATATATATATATATATATATATATATATATATATATATATATATATATATATATATATATATATATATATATATATATATATATATATATATATATATATATATATATATATATATATATATATATATATATATATATATATATATATATATATATATATATATATATATATATATATATATATATATATATATATATATATATATATATATATATATATATATATATATATATATATATATATATATATATATATATATATATATATATATATATATATAACATCGAAAACGTGTCTTTTGAATGTTTTTGAGCTTCTTACGTACCAAATTTCTAAAAAGCGTGCAAAACATCCTTTATGGTGAAATAGAACATTACCAAAAATGTGTGTTTTGAGTCTTTTTGAGCTTGTTGGGTACGAAAACTTTTTTCCCATTTACGATACTTTCCATGCTTTTTAAGAGCTTTTTGTGCCTAACACACTCATAAACTCTCAAAAGACATGTTTCTGGAAATGTCGTTTATTTTCCCCATATCGGGTGCTTTGCATTCATTTTGGCGTTTTGATACCTAACAAAGCTAAATACACTTAAAATACACGTTTTCTCCATACAGAAGGCAAATCGTGCGTTTTATCGTTTCGGTACCTAATAAGCGAAAAAAAAAATAATAATACTGGTTTCTCTTAATGTCTTTTCGTTTTCTTATATAGGGTACTTTATATGCATTTTGACGCTTGTGTACATAACAAGCTGAAAAATCGCTCAAAATGCTCGTTTCTGGTAATGTTTTTATGTTTCTGCAGGAAGGGTGTTTTGCATGTTTTATCGTTTTGGTACATTATAAATTTAAAAACTTCCAAACACGTGAAAAGTCACTTTGTTGGTCATTTCCAACATAGTGCACTTTTCATACTTCTTAGTGTTTTGGTGCTTAACACGTAGAAACACTCTCAAAAGATAGGTTTCTTGTAATTTCGTTTTGTGTCGTCTTTTAGAGGTCTTTGCATGTATTTTTGCGCTGTGGTACCTAATAATATGAAAACCACTCAAAATATATATTTTCATTCATGTTGTTTTTTTTTTTTTTTTCTCCATATAGAGTACTATTAAGGTGCCTTTGTGTTTGGTACCTAAAAAGCTCAAAAGCTCTCATAATACACGTTTCTCGAAATGTCTTCGTTTCCCGGCATAGGGAACTTTGCATACATTTCGGCGTTATTCTACTTACATACCTCAAAAACACTGAAAATATAGTTTTTTTTGTATTGTTATTTTGTTTCTGCATAAAGCGTGTTTTGCGTCTGTTCAAGCGTTTTGATATAAAGTAGCTCAAAAACACAAAAAAAAATACTATTTTTTTTGATAATTTTGTTTTGTATTCCCATATAGAATGCTTTCCATTTTTATTTTTTTAGAGTTTTGGTGCCTAACACGCTCATAAACACTCAAAATTCACGTTTCTGGAAATTTCGTTTCGTTTGTCCCATAGATTGCACTTTGCATGAATTTCGACGTTTTGGTACATAACATTGTTAAAACAAACAAAATACACGTTTTTAGTAATGTTGCTCTGTTACTCCATATAGAGTGGTATTCATGCATTTTCGTATTTTTCAACCTAATAAGGTGTAAAACACTTAGAATATACGTTTTCGTAATGTCTTTTCGTTTCCCCATATTGGGAACTTTACATGAATTTTGAAATTTTTTTACGTAATTATCTTAAAACAATAAAAATACACGTTTTGCTGTTTCTCCATAAAAGGTGTTTTGCATGCGCCTTTGCGTTTTAGTATGTAAGTATCTCAAAACAATGAAAAGACTTTTTTGTAATGTTTTGTTTTCCCATGTATGGTTCTTTCCTTGCTTTTTAGCATTTTGGTACCTAATACGCTTACAAACAGTGAAAAAACACGTTTCTAGAAGTGTCGTATTTTCCCTCATATATGATGCTTTGCATGCATTTTAGCGTTTTTGTTTCTCCATATAGAGTGCTATTCACTCGCTTTAGCGTTACAAACACTGAAAAGACACGTTTCTAGAAGTGTCGTATTTTCCCCCATATATGATGCTTTGCATGCATTTTAGCGCTTTTGTTTCTCCATATAGAGTGCTATTCATTCGCTTTATATTTTTGGTACCTAATAATTTGAAAACACTCATACTGCACGTTTCTCGTAATGTACATTCGTATCCATATATAGTGTACTTTGCATGCATTTTGGCGCTTTTGTACGTGACAAGCTTAAGAAATAAAATGAAATACTAGTTTCTGGTAAGGTAATTGTTTTTTTCCTTGAAGGGATTTTTGCAAGCATTGTAGCATTTTTGTACGTCAGTAGCTGAAAAATACCCCCAAAAATACGTTTTTTGGGGGAATATTGTTTTTGCTTTTCCAGTATAGGGAAGTTTTTATACTTTTAACTGTTTTGTAGTTAACAAGTTTATATACACATATACATGGAAATAAAAAAAAAAAACTACTTTGCCAAAAACGTGTCTTTTGAGTTTTTTTTTCAGCTTCTTACGTACCAAGAAGGTAAAATGCATGAAAAACACACTTTATGGATAAACAGAATAATATCATCAAAAAATATCATTTGAGAGTTTTTGAGCTTGTTAGGAAGAAAAACGCCATAATATGCAAAGTATTCTATATGAAGAAAGAAAAGACATTACGAGAAACGTGTATTATGAGTAAATTTGAGCTTCTTAGATAGCAAAATGTGAAAACGCATGAATAGCACTCTGTATGGATAAACATAACAACATTACCAAAAACGTGTATTTTGAGTGTTTTTTTCATATTGTTAGGTGCCAAAACGCCAAAATGTATGGAAGGCCACTAACTAACAAACAAAACTAAATTTAATGAAACGTGTCTTTTGAATGTTTATGAATCTGCTAGGTACCAGAATGATAAAAAGCATGGAAAGATCACCATATGGGAATAAAAAAACATTATCAAAAACATGTGTTTTCAATCTTTTTGAGCTTCTTACGTACCAAAACGCTAATACGTTTGCAAAACACTCTTAATGGAGAAACAGAATAAAATTCCCAAAAACAAGTATTTTATGTGTTTATCAGCTTGTTACGTAGAAAACGCAAAAATGTATGCAAAGTAACCTTTATGAGGAAATGACACGATGTTTCCAGAAACGTGTCTTTTGAGTGTTTAGATACTAAACCGATATAAAGCTTGGAAATCACATGATTTGAACAAAAAAACAACACTAAGGAAAATGGGTCTTTCAAGTGTTTTTGAGCTTATTACATACAAAAAAACCTAAGCCGGATGCAAAAAAAAAAAAAAATCTTCATGGAAACATAATAATATTACCAAAAACTTGTAATTGGAGTGTATTTCTCATTGTTAAGTACGCATGCATAGCATGCGAAAGGAAACGAGTTTTCCAGAAAGGTGTCTTTTGAGTGTTTATGAGTGTTCTAGCTCCAAAACAATGAAGAGCATGGAAATCACACTGTAATGGAAAACAAAACATTAACAAAAATGTCTCTTTTTAGTATTTTTGATCAACTTATGTATCAGAACGCTAAAACGCATGCAAAAAACCCTTGATGGAGAAACAGAATAACATTACCAAAAACAAGTTTTTTTTATATTGTTTTTGAGGCTGTTACGTGAAAAACGTCAAAATACATTCCAAGTACCCTATTTGGTTAAATGGGGAAAAAAAAGTATTACGAGAAAGTTTTTTTTTTTTTTTTTTTACTTTTTAGGTAACAAACCGCTAAAGGGCAATAATTAGCATTCTATAGAAAAAAAAGAAATAAAACAACAATATTTCCAAAAACATCTATTTTGAGTGTATTTCACAATCAGGTACCAAAACTCCAAAATGCAAACAAAACACCCTATATGGTGAAAGAAAACGAGATTTCAAGAAAAGTTTCTTTTGATTGTTAATGAGTGTGTTAGATACCAAAACGAAAAAAAAAGGAACAAAAAAGCACCCTATATGGGAAAACAACACATTACCAGAAACGTTTTTTTCCACTGTTTTTGAGCAAATTATGTACCAAAACTTTGAAACGCATGAAAAATATTATTAATAACATTAATAAAATAAGTATTTTGAGTGCTTTTTCAACTTGTTTCGTAGAAAAACGCCAAAAAGTAAGCACAATACACTAAATGGGGAAATGGATAAACATTACGAAAAACGTGTATTATGAGTATTTTATTAGTTTCATAGGTACCAAAACGCTATGAATGAGTATGAATAACCCTCTATAGAGAGAAACAGAATTACATTACGTGTTATTTTGAATGTATATCATATTGTTAGGTTTTATAATCCGTGGAAAGTACCCTATATGGAGAAGGGAAGCGAGATTTCCAGAAACGTGTTTTTTTTTTTTTTTTATATATTTATGTGCGTGCAAACACCGAAATAATAAAAAAAAAAGGAGGGAAAGTACCCTATATGGGAGAACAAGACATTACCAAAACGTCTCTTTATAATGCTTTTGAGCTACTTACGTACCAAAAACGCTGAAGCGCTTGCAAAAAAAAAAAAAAAAAGACATGAAGAAACAGTATAAGTATCAAAAACGTGTTTTTGTTTGTTTTTGAGCTTAGTACGTGGAAAAATGCCAAAATGCAAGCAAAAGACTGTAATGTTAAACGAAAAGATATTAGGAAAAACGTGTATTATGAGAGTTTTAGAGCTTCTTAGGTAGCAAAATACTAAAACGCATTAATTTTATAGTGCACTTTATATCGACAAATCAGAACATTACCAATAATTTGTATTTTTAGTGTTTTTTTTTTATTTTTTTTATTATTAGGTACCAAAATGCCATAATGTATTCACAGTCACCTGTATAGGGAAATAAAACTACATTACTAGAAAAATGTCTTTTGAAGGTTTTTATTTTATTTATTTATTTTATCTTTTTTTTCGTATTAGGCATCATAAAGCTAAAAAGCATGGAAATCACCCTATATGGGAATATACATGTAAAACAACATTACGAACGTGTCTTTTCAGGGTTTTAGAATTTCTTTAGCACCAAAACTCTAAAACATGCAAAACACACTTTATATATATATATATATATATATATATATATATATATATATATATATATATATATATATATATATATATATATATATATATATATATATATATATATATATATATATATATATATATATATATATATATATATATATATATATATATATATATATATATATATATATATATATATATATATATATATATATATATATATATATATATATATATATATATAAGAGAATAACCTTACGAAAAACAAGTATTTTAAGTGTTTTTGAGCTTGTTACCTAAAGAAACGCCAACATATATGCAAAATCCTCTATTTTGGGAAACAAAAGGACATTATGAGAGATCTATTATAATCGTTTTTTTTTTTTTTTACCTTTTTAGGTACAAAGACGCTAAAACGCATTGACAGCACTTAATATGAAAAAAAAAACATTACCTAAAACATATATTTTGAGTATATTTAACAAAACGCCAAAATGCATGCAAAGCAACGTATATGGCAATATAAAACATCATTACGAAAAAAAGTGTCTTTTGAATGTTATAGAGCTTCCTACGTACAAAACGCTATAACGAATACAAAAAAAAACACTGTATGGAGAAAAAGAATAATATTACAAAAATATAACTATTTCGAGTGTTTTTAGCGTGTTACGTACAAAAATGCAAAAATGCATGAAAATAACGTTATATGGGGAAACGAAATGACATTACGAAGAAAATCTATTATAAGTGTTTTTGAACATCTTAGGTAACAAAATGCTGGAACTCAAGAATAGTACTCGATATCGAGACCAAAAAAACGTGTATTTTGAGTGTTTTCACATTAATAAATAGCAAATCACCAAAATGCATTGAAAATCCTCTATATGGGTAAAAACGAGATTTCCAGAAACGTATCTTTTAAATGTTTCTGAGCGTGTTAAGCACCAATACGCTAAAAAGCATAGAAATCACTTTATTTGGGAATACAAAACGACTTAACGAAAAGTATGACTTTTGAGTGTTTTTGAATTTCTTATGTACCAAAAAGGTAAAATGCATGCAAAACACCCTTTATGCAGAAACAGAATAACATTACCAAAAACAAGTATTTTGAGTGTTTTTGAGCTTGTTACATAGAATAACACCAAAATATATGAAAAGTTTACTATGTGGGGAAACAAAAAAGACATTAAAAGAAAAGTGTATTATGTGTTTTTGAGCTTCCCAGGTACCGAAATGCGAAAACGCATTAATACCACCTTATACGAAGAAACAGAACAACATTACCAAAAACCACTTAATTTGTGTGTTTTTTTTTCCACATTGATAAGTACCAATATATTTGGAAACGATAAAATGTGTGTTTTTTTTAGTGTTTCTTTGTATGTTTGTCACCAAAACGCTAAAATGCAATGGTAAACACCATAAATGGAAATAGAAAACAACTTTACCAAAAAACGTGTCTTTTGAGTGTTTTTCAGCCTCTTACGTACCGAAACCCTAAAAAAGCATGCAAAACACTTTTCATGTAGAAGAATATCATTACCAAAAACAAGTATTTTGAGAGTTTTTTGAGTTTCTTGCATACAAAAACATACATACTTTCTTGCATACAAAAACTCTTAATAGGTAGACGTAATCACATTACGAAAAACATGTATTATAATTATTTTTTTTTTACATTTTAGGTATTACAACGCTAAACCTATAAACAGCACTCTATGAAGAAACAGAACTACATTAACAAAAACGTGTGTTTTGAGCATATTTCACATTATTAGGTACCGAAACGCCAAAATGCATGGAAAGCCCTTGATATGGGGAAATTAAATTGTTACAAGAAAGCATCTTTCGAAGCGAAAAGACTTTACGAGAAACGTTTATTATGAATGTTTTTGGTTCTTAGGTACAAAAACGCTAAAACGCATGAATAGCACTTTATATGAAGACACATAACATTATTAATAACATATATTTTGAGTCTATTTCAAATTGTTAGGCTTTTTTGTTACCTAACCATGTGAAAAGCAATAAAAATACTCGCTTTTGTTAATGTTGTGTTCCTATATAAAGATTATTTACACCCGTTTTAGCGTTTTCGTGATGTCTTTTCGTTTTTGCATGAGTTGTGGCATTTTTCTACGAAACAAGCTGAAAAAGCACTCAAAACACACGATTTTATTACATATACTGTTTCTCCACGAAAGTTGTTTTGCATGCTTCTTAGCGTTTTCGTAAGTCGTTCAAAAAGACCAAAGAGAAACGTTTTTGGTAATGATGTTTCTTTTTTTCCATATTGGGTAATTTTCATGCTTTTTTAACCGTTTTGGTGCCTAACACGCTCATAAACACTCAAAAAACACATTTCTGGAAATATCGTTTCCTTTTCCTATAAAGTGTGCTTTGCGTACATTTTGGCGTTTTGGTACCTAACCATGTGAAATACACTCAAAATGCAAGTTTTTATAATGTTAACTGTCTCCATATATTTAGGCGTTTTAGCGTTTTAGTACCTAAGAAACTGAAAAAAAACACTCATAACACAAGTTTCTCGTAATGTGTTTTTGTTTCCTCAGATCGCGTAATCAAGCATTTTGGCATTTTTCTACGTAATAAGCTCAAAAACTCTCGAAATACTTGGTTTCGGTAATATTATCATGTTTTCTACATGAAGAGTGTTTGCATACATTTTTGCGTTTTGGTACCTAACAAGATCATAATCACTCAAAAAACATGTTCCTGGAAATGTCTTTTTTTTTTTTCCTAATATAGGGTACCTTACATGTATTTATGCATTTAATTACTTAACAGTGTAAAAGAATGCACAAAACACGTTTGTTTTTTCTTTTGATGTTGTTCTGTTTCTCCATTTAGAGAAAACAGGGATTTCGTGTTTTCGTAGACAGGAAACTCAAAAACACTCATAACACACGTTTCTCGCAATGTCTTTTCATTTCCTCATTCTTTGCATGCATTTTGGCGATTTTGTACGTAATACGCTCAAAAGCATTTAAATACTTGTTTTTGTTAAGGTTATTCTCTTTCTATTTAAAAGGGTTTTCCATTCGTTTTATGGTTTTTGTTTATAAATAGCTCAAAAACACACCAAACACACGTTTTTATAAATGTTGTTTTGCTTTCCCCATAGAGGAACTTTTCCATGCCTTTTAGCGTTTTTGTGCCTAACACGCTCATAAACACTTAAAAAAAAATACTTGTTTCTGGAAATGTTTCATTTCCCTAGAGAGGGCACTTTGCAAGCATTTTGGCGTTTTTGCTATCTTACAATGTGAAAAAAAACTCAAAAATCACGTTTTTTTGGTAATTTTCTTTTATTTATTTATTTTTTTTCCATATAGAGTAATACTATTTATGACTTTTAACGTTTTGGTACCAAAAATTTAAAAACACTGATAATACACTTTTCTTGTAATGTCTCTTCGTTTCCTAATATTAGGTACTTTGCATACATTTTGGCGTTTTCGTAGGTAACAAACTGAAAACCCATAACATACTTCTTTTTCGTAAATTTATTGTGTTTCTTCATAAATCATGTTTCACGTGCGTTTTAGCGTTTTGGTACGTAAGTACCTCAAAAAACATTTTGGTGCCTAACATGATCATAAACACTCAACAGACACGTTTCACGATATATCATTTTCTTTCCCAACTATAGCCTATTTTTCCTGTTTTTTTGGCTTTTTGGCACCTAATAATGTGTAATACATATAAAACACAAGTTTTTGGTGATGTTTTTTTTTTCCATAGTGCATATTGTGTGCATATTGTCGTTTTTGTAACAAACTCAAAAACATTTTTTTTTTTCGCAAATATATAATGTTTCGCCATAAATGTTTTTTTTTTGCATGCGTTTTAGCATTATGATACGTAATTACCTGAAAAACACTGAAAAGAGACGGTTTCGGTGACGTTTTGTTATCCATATAGGGTGTTTTTTTTTATTTTTGTATTTGTTTATTTTTTATTTTTTTTTCGTTTTGGTACTTAACACGCTAATAAACTCATAAAAGACACGTTACTAGAAATTTAACTTCTTTTCCCTATATAGGGATCGTTGGATGCATTTTGGTGTTTTGGTATCAATGAATGTGAAAAAAAAAACACTCAAAACACACGTATTTGGTAATGTTTTGTATCTTCATATAGAATGTTATTCATGGTTTATTTCGTTTTGGTACCTAAGAAGCTCAAAAACATTCATAACACACGTTTCTTGTAATGCCTTTTCGTTTCTCCATATAAATTTTTCGTACCTAAGAAGGATGTATTTTGGCATTTTTCCACCTAAGCTCACAAAACACTCAAAAAACTTGTTTTTTGGTAATATTATTCTTTTTCTCCATAAATTGTGTTTTGCATGCACTTTTTTGCGTTTTTGATACGTAATATACTGAAAAAACACTCAAAAGACACGTTTTTTGGTAGTATTGTTCTGTTTTTTTTTTTCATATAGATGCTATTGATGCGTTTTAGAGTTTTGGTACTTAAGAAGCTCAAAAAAGAGTTTTCTCGTAAAGACTTTTCGTTTCTCAATATCGAGTGCTTTGCATGCATTTCGCTGTTATATCTCCTAATAATGTGAAATACACTTACAATACACGTTTTTTGGTATTAATCTTCTGTTTCTCCAAATAAAGCGCTATTCATGCGTTTTAACGTTATGGTACCTAAGAAGCTAAAAAAAAAAAAAAGATAATGATAATAAACGTTTTTTGTAATGTCGTTTCGGTTCCCCGTATAGGATAGTTTGTATGCATTTTGGTGTTTTCAACGTAAAAAAAAACTAAAAAACTCTCGTTATTTATTTTCCATAGAGATATAATTCATGTTTTTTTTTAACCTTTTTCCTTGCTAATACGTTAAAAACACTGAAAATATATGATTCTGGAAATGTAGTTCTGTTTTCCCTTATAGGGATATATCCATGCACTTCGCCGTTTTGATACCTAACAATGTTAAAAACATTCAAAATACAAGTTTTTTGATAATAATTTATGTTTCTTTTATATAGTGTGATATTCATATATATTTTTTTTCTGGTTTGGTACCTAAAAAGCTCAAAAACAATCATAATACACGTTTCCCGTAAAGTTCTTTCGTTTCCCCTTATAATTCAATTCAGCGTTTTTGTCCGTAAAAAGCTGAAAAAAATACACGTTTTTTGCTAAAGTTATTTTGTTTTTCCATAAAGCATTTGCAAGCATTTTATCATTTTATGACGTACTCGTAAGTAGCTCAAAAACTCTCAGATGTTTTATTAATGTTTGTTTTAAGTTTTTTTTTTTTTAGCATTTTTGTGCCTAGCACGCTCACAAACACACAAAAGACCCGTTTCTTGAAATCTCGTTTCCTATCCCGATATAAGGTACTTTCCATACATTTTGGCGTTTTGGTATCTAACAATGTGAAAAATCATCTTATTATGTTTCTATATATAGGGTGCTATGCATACTTTTTCTCGTTTTGGTACCAAAGAAGCTCAAAAACACAAAAAATTACACGTTTCTTGTAATATGTTTTCGTTACGAGATATAGGGTAATTTACATACATTTTGGCGTTTTCTACGTATTGAGTTGAAAAGCACTAAAAACACGTTTCTTTTGTAATTTTTTACTATTCCTCCATACTTTTTTTTTTTTGTTGCATGCATTTTGGCGTTTTGGTACATATCTCAAAAAACACTGAAAAGAGATGTATGTAGTTATATTATTTTGTTTTCCATACATTTTGGGTTTTGGTGCTTAGCACGCTCATAAACACTCAAAAAGACACGTTTCTGGAAATATCGCTTTGCATGCTTTTGGTGATTTGTTGCCTAACAATATGAAATACAGTCGAGATACATGTTTTTGATAATGCTTTTCTGTTTCTCCATATAGAGTGTTATTCATACACTTTAACATTTTGGTACCTAAGAACCTCAAAATACTCATAATACAAGTTTCTCATGAAGTCTTTTTGTTTCCCTATATAGGTTACTTTGCATGCATTTTCGCTTTTTCTACGTAACAAGCTATAAAAAAAAAATTTTGAATTTATGATTTTGATAATATTATTCTGTTTCTACATTAAAGTTTTTTGCATGCGTTTTAGCGTTTTGGTACGTAAATAGATGAAAAGACTCAAAAGGCACGATTAATATAATGTTGTTTTGTTTTTCGAAATAGAGAAATCATGTATTTTGAGTGTGTTTCACATTGTTACCCGCCAAAACGCCAAAATGCATGCAAAGCCCCTTATAATAGGAAAGGAAACGACACTTTTCAGAAAAAAAAAAAAAAAGAATAGTGCTTTGAGGGTTTCTGAGCATGTAAGGCACCAAGGTGTATGTATGACAATTCAAAACATTACGAAAAAAACGTATCTTATGAGTGTTTTTCAGCTTCTTACGTACCAAAACTCTAAATTACATGCAAAAACACCCTTCATAAACACAATAACTTTATGAAAAAATATGTGTTTTAAATGTTTTGAGCTTGTTACGTTGAAAAGTAAAAATAAATGCAATTTACTCTATACGGGAAAACGAGAAATTACGAGAAGCGTGTATTATGAGTTTTTTTTTTTTATCTTCTTAGGTACCAAAATCCTAAAACGAATAAATAGTACTCTATATCGAAAAACTAACAACATTACCAAAAACGTGTATTTTGAGTGTTTTCTCACATTATTAGGTAGCAAAACAGCACGAGGCAATAAAGGTTCATATATGGGGAAACGAAACAGCATTACCAGAAACGTGTCTTTTCAGTGTTTTTGAGCGTGTTAGTTACCAACACGCTTAAAAGCATGGAAATCACCTTATATAAGAATACAAAACAACGTTACGTACGTACATGTCTTTTGAGTGTTTTTAATCTTCTTACGTACTGAAACGATAAAACCCGTATAAAATACAGTTCATGGTGAAACAGAATAATTTTACCAAAAACAAGTATTTTGACTGTTTTCAGGTTTTTTACGTACAAAACCGGCAAAATGCATCCTAAGTTCCCTATATGTTTAGACGAAAGGGGATTGCGAGAACCATTTCTTAGTGTTTTTTTGGGGGCTTCTTAGGTACAAAAACGAGAACTCGCATGACTAGCGATCTCTTTGGAGAAACAAAACAACATTACCAAAAACGTGTATTTTAAGTATATTTCACATTGTTAGGTACCAAAACGCCATTGTCTATGTAATGCACCCTAAATGGCGAAACGAGTTTTCCAGAAGTGTCTTTCCAGATGTTGATGAGCGTGCTAGGCACCAAAATGATAAAAGCGAAAACGCTTTGTGTGTCCACTATATCTGGGAAAACAAAACAACATTACAAAAAATGTCTCTTTTCAGTGTTTGTGAGCTACTTACGTTTCCAAAAGCTAAAACGGATATAAATATGCTTTATTCAGAAACACAATAACTTTATTTAAACTTGTATTTCAATTGTTTTCTAAGTTTGTTACGTACAAAAAAGAAAAAAACCGTGCAAAGTACTCTCTATGATAAAACGAAAAGACATTACGAGAAAGTGTTTTTAAGCTTCTTAGGTACCAAAACGGAAAAATGTGATAATACAACTATATATGGAAAAACAGAACGACATTATTAAAAACACGCATTTAGAGTGCTTTTTACATTACCAAAATACCTGAAAAGCCTTTATATACGAAAATGAAACGTGATTACAAGAAACGAGAAACGTGTATTTATGTGTCTTTCAGCACGTTAGGCAACAAAACGCTAAAAAGCATGAAAAATGACCTTATAGCGGAATACAAAACGTTACGAAAAACGAGTCTTTTGAGAGTTTTGTTTTTACTTTTTACGCTAAAACTCATGCAAAACACCTTTTATGGAGAAACAGAATATCATTATAAAAAAGTGTTCTGAGTGTTTTCGGCTTGTTACTTGGAAAACTCAGAAACGCATACAAAGTATTCTATATGGGAAAAGAAAAATGCATTACGAAAAACATGTATAATGGATGTTTTCAGCCTTTTAGGTACCAAAAATGAGGAAAAGCAAGAAAAACACTTCCTATTCAGAAACACAACAACATGTTGTGTATTTTAAGTGTTTTTCGTACTGTAAGATATCAAAACGACAAAATGGATGCAAAACTCTTTATATTCAGGAACGAAGCAACATTACAAGAAATGTATTTTTTTGTGTTTTTGTGCATGTTAGGCACGAAAATGCAAAAAAGAATGGAATACACCTTATATGGGAAAACGAAACAACATTACTAATATTGTACATTTTGAGTCTGTTTTCAGCTTTTTAGGTAACAAAACGATAAAACGCATAAAAAAAAAACTGTAGAAAAAGATTACCATTACCAAAAAAAAATAAATAAAATAAAATTCGTGTCTTTTCAGCATATTAGGTCAATATGCAGGCAATGTACAATGCAATAGGGAATGGAAAAGGCATAACGAGAAACATGTATTGAGTTTTTTTTTTTTTCAGATTTGCATGAGTAGGACTCTGTATAGAGACAAACAGAACAACATTATCAAAAACGTGTATTTTAAGTGCATTTCATATTTTGAAGTGACAAAACGCCAAAATGCATTTAAAGCACCCTATATTTGGCAAAGGTAACGATATGTTAAGAAACGTCTTTTTAGTGTTTATGGAAACAAAACAACATTATCAAAAACGTGTCTTTTCAATGTTTATAAAGTTACGTACTAAAACGCTAAAACGTATGTAATAAAAAAAAAATATATATATATATAAATTTACCCCCTTAAAAAAATCATTTATATTGAGTGCTTTTGAGTTTCATACGTAGAGAAATGCCAAGATCATGAAATTACACTATATGAAAACAAAAAGACATTACGAGAAAAGTGTATTTTGAGTATTTTTGAGCGTTTTATTTACCAAAAAAACAAAAAAAGGAATACAAAACAACATTACTAAAAACGTGTTTTATAGGTTCTTATGTACAGAAACGCTAAAACCCAAGCAAAACACCCTTTATGGAGAAGTGAAATAAATATTTCGTTGATAAATTACATTCAGGACAGTTAGGGAACATCCCTTACAGAAGAATAAGATCGCAGAAGAATAGTCCTAAATGGATGACTGAGGATAAAACACTACATAGGGCGAAAGAGAAGTATATATGAGATTAAAGACAGGGGTAGTGGTTTTAAGGCCATAATATAATGAATTTGAAAAGTCAGGAGTTTAACAAGGAAAGCTAAAAATAGTTATGAATTAAAGGTAGCCAGCCAAGCGAAGATGGACCCCAAGAGATTTTATCAGGCATATAAGGCGAAGAATAGAGAAACAATAGTTCCTTAAAGACAGCAGAATGGGACCTGCTTAGTTGTTGGGAGGAGATTAGTAAAATGGTAAACGAGTATTTTTTAACTGTCTTTGCCCAGGAAAACATGCAGGATTTGCCGAATAGTGAGAAGATATTTAGAGTAGAAGGGAATGAGAAGCTGACAGATATTACCATAAATAAAGAGATAGTGGAACAGGAGATAGATAAGTAAAAAAGTTAAAGTCACCAGGACCAGATGAAATATATTCCAGAGTATTTAAGGAATGGAAAAAGGTTGTAAGTAATCTGTTAGTTTCTGTCCTTAGGAAATCACTTTAGTCATGTGAGGTATTGGTAATGTGGAGGCAGGCAAATATAGTACCTACCTTTAAGAAAGGAGATAAAAATTTAACGTCTAATTATAGACCTGTCAGCTTAACTTCTGTTGAATGTTGAATGAAAATTCAGGGAAATTATGTGGAAAAAAGAATATTATCAAAAAAGTTAATTTTAGCTTTTTTCGGACAGTTATGTACCAAAACCTAAATTGCATGCAAAGCCACCTCTATGGGGAAATTAAACGACTTTACCAGAAACCTGTCTTTTGAGTGTTTTTCAGCATGTTAGGCACCAAAACGATAAATAATATGGAAGTCTCTCAATATGGGAATCCATCACAAAATTACTGAAAAGTGTCTTTTCAGTGTTTTACGTAGAAAAACGCTAAAACGATGCAAACCAACGAATATGGAGAAATAGAATAACATTACCAAAAAGGTATATTTTGAGTGTTTTTGAGCTTCTTACCTACAAAAAACGCGAAAATGGATGGAAAGCACTCTATATTGGGATACAAAAGGACATTACGAGAAACGTGTATAATGAGTGTTTTATAGGTTCACAAGAACCACAAGGCAAAAAGCACAAAACTCGGTGTACGAGTATATGGTATCTTAGATACCAAAATGCTGAAACTCAGGAATAACACTCTTAATTGAAAATACAGAACAACTTTACCAAATGCGTGTATTTTGAGTGCTTTTCACATTCTTAGTTACCAAAACCCCAAATTGCATGCCAAACTAGCTTTATGTGGGAAAAAAATATGACATTATAAGAAAAGTGTCTTTTGAGTGTTTTTGAGCGTGATAGGCAATAAAGCACAAAAAAGCATGGCAATCACATTACATGGGAATAAAACCAACTTTTACCAAGAACCTGCCTTTAAGTGTTTTTGAGATTCTTACATACCAAAACTCTAAAACGCATGCAAAACACCCTTTATGGAGAAACAGAATAACATTACCAAAAACATGTATTTTGAGCGTTTTTGATCATGTTACCTATAAAAAAGCTTAAATACATGCAAAGAACCCTTTGTTTGGAAAATGAAAGGACGTTACGAGAAACGTGTTTTATGAGTTTTTTTTAAGTTCGTTAAGTACGAAAAAGCTAAAACCCACAAATAACACTCTTTATTGAGTGTTTTCGTACCTAACAAAGTGAAAAACACTCAAAAAGCACATTTTTGGTAATCTAGTTCTTTTCTTTATATAGAGTGTTCTTCAATGCGTCAAATAGGACTTGGTACCTAAAAAATAAAAAAAATTATAATAAAAGTTTCTTCTAATGTCTTTTCGTTTCCCTTTGGAAAGTATTTTGCATGCATTTATGTTTCTTTTTATATGTAAAAAGAAAAAAAATAGTTTATGGTAATAAAGGGTGTTTTGCATACATCTCAGCGTTATGGTACGTAAGTAGCTGAAAATACCCAAAAGATAAATTTTTGGTTGTCTTGTTCTTTCATATAGGTAGCTTTCCATGCTTTTCATAACTTTGGTACCAAACACGTTCATCAACACTCAAAACACATGTTTCTGGAAAAATCGTTTCATTTCCCCATAGATGGTGCTCTGGAGGCATTTTGACGTTTTGGTACATAAAATTGTGAAAAACACTCAAAATAAATGTTTTTGGTAATGTTCTGTTTCTCCATATACAGTGGTACTAAATAGTTTTCGCGTTTGGTACCCAAGACTCTCAAAAACACTAATAATACATCTTTCTCGTAATGTCCTTTATTTTATCCATATTGGATGATTTCCATGCATTTTGGCGTTTTGTTACGTAACAATGTGAAAAAACACGCAAAATATACGTTTTCGGTAATGTTCTTCTGTTTCTTCATATATAATGTTATACATGCGTTTATGCATTTTGCTACCTAAGAATCTCAAAACACTGATAAATGAAGTGTCTTTTTATTTCTTTTCGTATCGCCATTTAGGAAACTTTGCATGCATTTTTGCTTTTTTTTTTATACATAAGAAGCTAAAAGAAAAAAAAACACGTTTCCGGTAATGTTATTCTGTTTCTCCATAAAATGTGCTTTGCATGCATTTTAGCGTTTTGGTACGTAAGTGGCTGTAAAAACTCTCAAAAGACACGCTTTTGGTAATGTTTTGCTTTTCCAAATAGGGAGCTTTCGTTGCTTTTTAGCGTTTTGGTATCTAATATTGTTGTGTTTCTCCAAAGAGAGTATTATTCATGCATTTTCGCGTTTTGGTACCTGAGAAGCTCAAAAACGCTCTTAATATAAGTTTCTCATAATGTCTTTGGTTACTCTTTTTTTGGGGGGTAACAAGCTCAAAAACATTGAAAATACACGTTTTTTTGGTAATGTTATTCAGTTTTTCAAAAAAAAGGGCGTTTTGGATGCGTTTAAGTATTTTTGTATGTAAGTAGCTCATAAGCACTGAAATGAAAAGTTTTTGTAATCTTTTGTTTTCTCCATAGGGTGCTTTCCTTGGTTTTTAGCTTCTTGGTACCTAACACGCTCATAAACACTGAAAGGACATGTTTCTGGAAATGTTTCCTCTCCCCATATAGTATGCTTTGCATGCATTTTCGCAATGCGGTACCTAATAACGTGAATAAAGCCTTAAAACACAAGTTTTGGTTAATCTTGTTCTGTTTCTCCATATAGAGTATTGTTCATACGTTTTAGTGTTCTGGTACCTATGAAGCTCAATAGCACTCAAAATATACGTTTCGTTTAATGTTTTCTTTTCCCCTTTTAGGGTTATTTGCATGTATTTTATCGTTTTTGTACGTAACAGGCTCAAAATCTCTCAAAATGCATGTTTTTGGTAAATTGGAATTTCTCCATAAAGTGTGTTTTGCAACTGTTTTAGCGTTTTCCTACGTAAGTAGCTCAAAACACTTAATATTTTCCCATTTACGGTACTTTCCATGCTTCTTAAGAGCTTTTTGTGCCTAACACACTCATAAACTCTCAAAAGACATGTTTCTGAAAATGCATGCTTTGCATGCATTTTGGCGTTTTGATACCTAAAAAAGCTAGATACACTTAAAATACACGTTTTCTCCATACAGAATCGCTTTGGTACCTAATAAGCTAAAAAAAAAAAAATCTCATAATACTGGTTACTCTTAATGTCTTTTCGTTTTCTTATATAGGGTACTTTATATGCATTTTGACGCTTTTGTACATAACAAGCTGAAAAATCGCTCAAAATGCTCGTTTTTGGTAATGTTTTATGTTTCTGCAGGAAGGGTGTTTTGCATGTTTTATCGTTTTGGTACATTATAAATTTAAAAACTTACAAACACGTGAAAAGTCACTTTGTTGGTTATTTCTTTTTCCCTTCCAACATAGTGCTCTTTTCATACTTCTTAGTGTTTCGTTTCATTTCTCCCATAGATTGCACTTTGCATGAATTTCGACGTTTTGGTACATAACATTGTGAAAACAAAATACACTTTTTTAGTAATGTTGCTCTGTTTCTCCATATAGAGTGGTATTCATGCATTTTCGTATTTTTCAACCTAATAAGGTCTAAAATACTTACAATATACGTTTCTCGTAATGTCTTTTCGTTTCCCCATATTGGGAACTTTACATGAATTTTGAAATTTTTTTTACGTAATTAGCTTAAAACATTAAAAATACACGTTTTCCCGCTTCTCCATAAAAGGTGTTTTGCATGCGCCTTTGCGTTTTAGTATGTAAGTATCTCAAAACAATGAAAAGACTTTTTTGTAATGTTTTGTTTTCCCATGTATGGTTCTTTCCTTGCTTTTTATCGTTTTTGGTACCTAATACGCTTACAAACACTGAAAAGACACGTTTCTAGAAGTGTCGTATTTTCCCTCATATATGATGCTTTGCATGCATTTTAGCGTTTTTGTTTCTCCATATAGAGTGCTATTCATTCGCTTTAGCGTTTTGGTACCTAATAAGTTGAAAACAGTCACACTGCACGTTTCTCGTAATGCATTTTCGTATCCATATATAGTGTACTTTGCATGTATTTTGGCGCTTTTGTACGTGACAAGCTTAAGAAATCAAATGAAATACTAGTTTCTGGTAAGATTATTTGTTTTTTTCATGAAGGGATTTTTGCAAGCATTTTAGCGTTTTTGTACGTAAGTACCTGAAAAATACCCCCAAAAATACGTTTTTGGGGGGAATGTTGTTTTGCTTTTCCAGTATAGGGAAGTTTTCAAGCTTTTACTGTTTTGTGGTTAACAAGTTCATATACACATAAACAAGGAAATAAAAAAAAAAAATAAATAAATACTTTGCCAAAAACGTGTCGAGTTTTTTTTTTTTTTTTTTTTAAGCTGCTTACGTACCGAGAGTGTAAAATGCATGAAAAACACCCTTTATGGAAAAACAGATTAATATCACCAAAAAGAAATCGTTTGAGAGTTTTTGAGCTTGTTAGGTAGAAAAACGCCATAATGTATGCAAAGTATTCTATATGAAGAAAGAAAAAGACATTACGAGAAACGTTTTTTTTATTGTTTTTGAGGCTGTTACGTGAAAAACGTCAAAATACATTCCAAGTACCCTATTTGGTTAAATGGAAAAAATATATATATTCCGAGAAATGTGTTTTTTTTTTTACTTCTTAGGTAACAAACCGCTAAAGGGCAATAATTATCACTCTATAGAGAAAAAAAATCAATATTTCCAAAAACATGTATTTTGAGTGTATTTCACATTGTCAGGTACCAAAACTCCAAAATGCAAAAAAGCACCCTATATGGTGAAAGAAAACGATATTTCAAGAAAAGTGTCCTTTGATTGTTGATAAGCGTGTTAGATACCAAAACGAAAAAAAAAAAGAAACAAAAAACCCTATATGGGAAAACAACACATTACCAGAAACGTTTTTTCCACTGTTTTTGAGCAAGTTATGTACCAAAACATTGAAACGTATGCAAAATATTATTAATAACATTAAGAAAATAAGTATTTTGAGTGTTTTTTTCAAATTGTTTCGTAGAAAAACGCCAAATGTTAAGCACAGTACCCTAAATGGGGAAATGGATAAACATTACGAAAAAACGTGTATTATGAGTATTTTATTAGTTTCATAGGTACCAAAACGCTATGAATGAGTATGAATAGCACTCTATAGAGAGAAACAGAATTACATTACGTGTTATTTTTAGTGTATATCATATTGTTAGGTTTTAAAATCCGTGGAAAGCACCGTATATGGAGAAAGGAAGCGAGATTTCAAGAAACGTGTTTTTTTTTATATATTTATGTGCAGACACCCAAACGATAAAAAAGGAGGGAAAGTACCCTTTATAGGAGAACAAGACATTACCAAAACGTCTCTTTATAGTGTTTTTGAGCTACTTACGTACCAAAAACGCTGAAACGCTTGCAAATAAAAAAAAAAAAACATGAAGAAACAGTATAAGTATCAAAAACGTGTTTTTGTTTGTTTTTGAGCTTAGTACGTGGAAAATGCCAAAAATGCAAGCAAAAGACTCTGTAATGTTAAAGGAAAAGACATTAGGAAAAACTTGTATTATGGGAGTTTTAGAGCTTCTTAGGTAGCAAAATACTAAAACGCATGAATTTTATAGTGCACTTTATATCGACAAATCAGAACAACATTACCAATAATTTATAATTTGAGTGTTATTTTTTTTTATTATTTGGTACCAAAATGCCATAATGTATTCACAGTCACCTATATAGGGAAATAAAACTACATTACTAGAAAAATGTCTTTTTAGGGTTTTTTTTATTATTTATTATTTTTTTTCGTATTAGGCATCATAACGCTAAAAAGCATGGAAATCACCCTATATGGTAAAACAACATTACGAACAAGTGTCTTTTCATGGTATTAGAATTTTTCTTTAGCACCAAAACTCGAAAACAAGCAAAACACACTTCATAAAAAAAAAAAAAGTGAATAACAATTATTTTGAGTGTTTTTGAGCTTGTTACATAAAGAAACGCCAAAATATATGCAAAGTCCTCTATTTTGGGAAACGAAAGGACATTATGAGAGATCTATTATAATCGTTTTTTTTTTTTTACCTTTTTAGGTACAAAGACGCTAAAACGCATTGACAGCACTTAATATGAAAAAAAAAATACCTAAAACATATATTTTGAGTGTATTTAACAAAACGCCAAATGCATGCAAAGAAACGTATATGGCAATATAAAACATCATTACGAAAAAACGTGTCTTTTGAATGTTATAGAGCTTCCTACGTACAAAACGCTATAACGAATACAAAACACTTTATGGAGAAAAAGAATAATATTACAAAAAATAACTATTTCGAGTGTTTTTAGCGTGTTACGTACAAAAATGCAAAAATGCATGAAAATAACGTTATATAGGGAAACGAAAGGACATTACGAAGAAAATCTATTATGTGTTTTTGAACATCTTAGGTAACAAAATGCTGAAACTCAGGAATAGTACTCGATATCGAGACCAAAAAAAAACGTGTATTTTGAGTGTTTTCACATTAATAAATAGCAAATCACCAAAAGGCATTGAAAATCCTCTATATGGGTAAAAACGAGATTTCCAGAAACGTATCTTTTAAATGTTTTGAGCGTGTTAAGCACCAATACGCTAAAAAGCATGGAAATCACCTTATTTATATATACAAAACGACTTAACAAAAAACATGACTTTTGAGTGTTTTTGAACTTCTTATGTACCAAAAAGGTAAAATGAATGCAAAACACCCTTTATGCAAAAACAGAATAACATTACCAAAAACAAGTATTTTGAGTGTTTTTGAGATTGTTACACAGAATAACACCAAAGTATATGAAAAGTTTACTAAGTGGGGAAATAAAAAAGACATTAGAAGAAAAGTGTATTATAAGTGTTTTTGATCTTCCCAGGTACCGAACTGCGAAAACGCGTTAATACCACCTTATACGAAAAAAACAGAACAACATTACCAAAAACTGCGTAATTTGAGTTTTTTTTTTTCCACATTGATAAGTACCAATATATTTGGAAACGATAAAATGTGTTTTTTTTAGTGTTTCTTTGTATGTTTGTCACCAAAACGCTAAAATGCAGTGGTAAACACCCTAAATGGGAATAGAAAACAACTTTACCAAAAAAACATGTCTTTTGAGTGTTTTCAGTCTCTTACGTACCGAAACCCTAAAAAAGCATGCAAAACACCTGTTATGTAGAAGAATATCATTACCAAAAACTAGTATTATGAGAGTTTTTTGAGTTTGTTGCATACAAAAACATTAAAATGGATGCAAAATACTCTTAATAGGGAGACGTAATGACATTACGAAAAACATGTATTATAATTATTTTTTTTAACATTTTAGGTATTAAAACGCTAAACCTATAAACAGCACTATATGAAGAAACACAACTACATTAACAAAAACGTGTGTTTTGAGCATATTTCACATTATTAGTTACCGAAACCCTAAAATGCATGGAAAGCCTTTGATATGGGGAAATGAAATTGTTACAAGAAAGTATCTTTCGAAACGAAAAGACTTTACGAGAAACGTTTATTATGAATGTTTTTGGTTCTTAGGTACAAAAACGCAAAAACGCATGAATAGCACTTTATATGAAGACACATAACATTATTAATAACATGTATCTTGAGTCTATTTCAAATTGTTAGGCTTTTTTGTTACCTAACTATGTGAAAAGCAATAAAAATACTCGTTTTTCTTAATGTTGTGTTCCTATATAAAGATTATTTACACCCTTTTTAGCGTTTTCGTGATGTCTTTTCGTTTTTGCATGAATTTTAGCATTTTTCTACGAAACAAGCTGAAAAAGCACTCAAAAGACACGATTTTATTACTTATACTGTTTCTCCATAAAAGTTGTTTTGCATGCTCCTTAGCGTTTTCGTAAGTCGCTCAAAAAGACCGAAGAGAAACGTTTTTGTTAATGATTTTTCTTTTTTCCATATAGGGTACTTTTCATGCTTTTTTTAACCGTTTTGGTGCCTAACACACTCATAAACACTCAAAAAACACATTTCTGGAAATATCGTTTCCTTTTCCTATAAAGTGTGCTTTGCGTACATTTTGGCGTTTTGGTACCTAACCATGTGAAATATACTTAAAATGCAAGTTTTTTATAATGTTATTTGTCTCCATATATTTAGGCGTATTAGCGTTTTAGTACCTAAGAAACTGAAAAAAAAACACTCATAACACAAGTTTCTCGTAATGTGTTTTTGTTTCCTCATATTGCGTAATCAAGCATTTTGGCGTTTTTCTACGTAATAAGCTCAAAAACTCTCGAAATACTTGGTTTCAGTAATATTATCATGTTTTCTACATGAAGAGTGTTTGCATACATTTTTGCGTTTTGGTACCTAACAAGATCGTAATCACTCAAAAAACATGTTCCTGGAAATGTCTTTTTTTTTTTCCTAATATAGGGTACCTTACATGTATTTATGCATTTAATTACTTAACAGTGTAAAAGAATACACAAAACACGTTTGTTTTTTCTTTTGATGTTGTTCTGTTTTTCCATTTAGAGTTTTATTACAGGGTTTTCGCGTTTTTGTAGACAGGAAACTCAAAAACACTCATAACACACGTTTCTCGCAATGTCTTTTCATTTCCTCATTCTTTGAAAAACGTCAAAATTTTGGTATGTAAGAAACTTCTCTATATACACGAGTTTTTGCGTTTATTGCCTTGTGGTTCTTGTGAAACTATAAAACACTGATTATACACGTTTCTCGTAATGTTCCTTTGTTTCCTAATATAGAGTGCTTTCCATCCATTTTTGCATTTTTTGTTGGTAATAAGCTTAAAAACACTTAAAATATATCTTTTTGGTAATGTTATTCTATTTCTTCATATTGGGTTGTTTGCATCCGTTCTAGCGTTTTTCTTCGTAAATCTCTGAGAAAACACGTTTTCAGTAATATTGTTGGAATTTTTGAAAAACACTCAAAAGACAGGTTTCTGGTAAAGTCATGTAATTTTCCCATAAAGGTGGCTTTGCAGGCACTTCAGGGTTTGGTACATAACTCCGGAAAAAAAAGCTAAAATTGTTTTTTTTGATAATTTTATTTTTTTTTTTTTACCTAATTTCCCTGAATTTAGCCAGAGTTTTGGCATCTCAATACCTATGAAAATGAATACCAAAATTTTTGTATGTATTTATTTATTTTTTTCTCTATAAAGGGTTATTTGTGTGTTTTAGCTTTTTGGTACTTAAGGAACTTAATAACTCAAAATATACACAATTTTCGTAATATCCTTTCGTTTCAAAAACTTGGGGTTCTTTGCATGTATTTAAGCGTTTTTATAGGTAACATGATCAAAAACACTTAAAATTCATGTTTTTGGTAATGTTATATTTTTTTCTCCATAAAGGGTGTTTTGCATGATGTTTAGCGTTTTGGTATGTAAGGAGTTAAAAAACACAAAGGCAAGTTTTTAGTAAAAGTTGGTTTTATTCCCATGTAATGTGATTGTTCTGCTTTTTAGTGCTGTGTTGCATATCATTCTCAAAAACACTCAAAAGACACTTTTCTGGTAATGTCATTTTTTCCCACATAAAACTAGTTTCGCATGTAATTTCGGATTTTCGTAACTAAGAATGTGAAAACACTCAAAATACTCAAATTTGGTAAGATAGTTCTGTTTCTCAATTAAAAGTGTTATTCATGAGTTTCAGCATTTTGGAATGTAAGAAACTTCTCTATATACACAAGTTTTTGCGTTTTTTGCCTTGTGGTTCTTGTGAAACTATAAAACACTCATTATACACGTTTCTCGTAATTTCCTTTTGCTTCCCAATATAGAGTGCTTTCCATCCATTTTCGCGTTTTTTGTAGGTAACAATTTCAAAAACACTCAAAACATACCTTTTTGGTAATATTATTCTATTTCTTCATATTGGTTGGTTACCATCTGTTTTAGCCTTTTTCTACGTAAAACACCGAAAAGACACGTTTTCAATAATTTTGTTTTGGATTCCCATATAGATTGACTTCCATGGGTTTTATCGTGTTGGTTCCTAACATGCTGAAAAACACTCATACTGTAAGACAGTTTTCTGGCAAAGACGTTTAATTTCCCTATATAGGTGGCTTTGCATGCACTTTAGGGATTTGGTACATAACAGTTCGGAAAAAAAAGCTAAATTTAACTTTTTTTATAATGTTCCTTCCCATAATTTCCTGAACTTTCCCCGAATTTTGACATCTCGTTGCCTGTGAAGATAAATAATAATGAAAAAAAAAATCATAATTTTTATTATTTATTTATTTTTTCTCAATAAAGAAAGTTATTTGAGGCCTTTTTCGTACTTAATGAACTTGAGGCTTTTTCGTACTTAATGAACTTAAAAAACACTCATAATACACGTTTCTCGTAATGTCCTTTCGTTTCCCAAACATAAGGATCTTTGCATGTATTCAAGCGTTTTTATAGAAAACATGATCAAAAACACTCAAAATACATGTTTTTGGTAATGTTATTCTGTTTCTCCGTAAAAAGTGTATTGCATGCGTTTTCGTGTTTTGGTATGTAAGGAGCTCAAAAACACTTAAAGGTAAAATCTTGGTAAAAGTTGGTTTTATTCCTATGTAATGTGATTGCCTTGCTTTTTAGTGCTTTATATCCTAACACGTTCAAAAACCCTTAAAAGACATTTTTCTGGTAATGTAATTTTTTTTCACACATAAAGCTAATTTCGCATGGAATTTGGGGTTTTGGTAACTAAGAATGTGAAAAACACTCAAAATACACGCATTTAGTAAGATTATTCGGTTTCTCAATTAAGAGTGTTATTCTTGATTTTCAGCATTTTTTTTTTATCTTAGAATCTTTTCCATACACACGAGTTTTTGCGTTTTTTGCCTTGTGATTCTTGTGAAACTATGAAACACTCATTATACACGTTTCTTGTTCTGTCCTTTTTTTTTTTTTCCTAATATAGAGTGCTTTGCATCCATTTTCGCATTTTTTTTATGTAACAAGCTGAAAACACTCAAAATATACCTTTTTGGTAATGTTATTCTATTTCTTCATATTGGTTGGTTTCCATCCGTTTTAGCGTTTTCTACGTAAAACATTGAAAAGACACGTTTTCAATAATTTTGTTTTTGATTTCCATATTATTTATCGTTTTGGTGCCTAACATGCAGAAAAACACTCAGAAGAAAGGTTTCTTGTAAAGTCATTTAATTTCCCCATACACTTCAATTAATTTGCATACACTTTAGGGTTTGGTACATAACTCCGAAAAAAAGCTAAAATGAACTTTTTCGATGATGTTCTTTTTTCCACATAATTTTCCTTAACTTTGGCTGAATTTTGGCATCTTGGTAGCTATGAATATCAATAACAAAAAAAAAAAAATGCTATTTTTCTATTTATTTATTTATTCATTTTTTCTTCATAAAGAGTGTTATTTGTGGGTTTTAACGTTTTGGTACTTAAGGAACTTAATAACACACATAATACACGTTTCTCGTTATGTCCTTTCGTTTCATAAACATAAGGTTCTTTGCATGTATTTAAGCGTTTTTATAGGTAACATGATAGAAAACACTTAAAACACATGTTGTTGGTAATGTTACTCTTCTTGCCCTTAAAGGAGTGTTTTGCATGTGTTTTAGCGTTTTGGTATGTAAGGAGCTCAAAAACACTTCAAGGCAAGTTCTTGGTAAAAGTTGGTTTTATTCCCATGTAATGTGATTGCCCTGCTTTTTAGTGCTTTATTGCCTAACACGCTCAAAAACACTGAAAAGACACTTCTGGTAATGTCATTTTTTTTCCATATAAAGCTAGTTTCGCATGCTATTTGGGGTTTTGCTAAGAATGTGAAAAACACTCAAAATACACGCATTTGGTAAGGCTTTTCTGTTTCTCAATTAAGATTGTTATTCATGAGTTTCAGCACTTTGGTATCTAAGAAACTTCTTTATATACACGAGTTTTTGCGTTTTTTGGCTTGTGGTTCTTGTGAACCACAAGTTTTTTTGCCCCCCAAAAATAAGATACTCATTATACACGTTTCTCGTAATGTCCTTTTGTTTCCCAATAGGGAGTGGTTTGCATCAATTTTTGCGTTTTTTGTAGGTAACAAGCTCAAAAAACTCAAAATATACCTTCTTGGTAGTGTTATTTTATTTTTTTCATATTTGTTGGTTTGTATCCGTTTTAGCGTTTTTCTACGTAAAACACCGAAAAGACATGTTTTCAATAATTTTGTTTTGGATTCCCATATAGAGTGACTTACATGTTATTTGTCGTTTTGGTGCCTAACATGCTGAAAAAAAACTCATAAGACAGTTATCCAGCAAAGACTTTTAATTTCCCCATATAGGTGGCTTTGCATGCACTTTAGGGTTTGGTACATAACAGTCCGAAAAAAAAGCTAAAATTTACTTTTTTGATAATGTTCTTATTTAACATAATTTCCTGAATTTTGCCCGAATTTTGGCATCTCGGTATCTATGAAGATGAATAAAAAAAAAATTACAATTTTTATATTTTTTTTCCATTTTTTTTTTTTTCTAAATAAAGAGTGCTATTTGTGGGTTTTAGCTTTTTGTACTTAAGGAACTTAAAAACACTCATAATACACGTTTCTCGTAATATCCTTTCGTTTCCCAAACATAAGGTTCTTTGCATGTATTTAAGCGTTTTTATAGACATGATCAAAAACACTCAAAATACGTGTTTTTGGTAATGTTATTCTGTTTCTCCATAAAGTGTGTTTTGCATGCGTTTTAGCGGTTTGGTATATAAGGAGCTCAAAAACACTTAAAGGCACTTTCTTGGAAAAAAATGTTTTTATTCCAATGTAATGTGATTGCCCTGCTTTTTAATGATTTATTGCCTATCACGCTCAAAAAACACTCAAAAGACACTTTTCTGGTAATGTCATTTTTTTTTTTCCCACAAAGCTGGTTTCGCATGCAATTTGGGGTTTTGGTAATTAAGAATGTGAAAAACACTCAAAATACAGGCCTTTAGTAAGGTTGTTCAGTTTCTTAATAAAAAGTGTTATTCATGAGTTTCAGCATTTTGGTATGTAAGAAACTTCTCTAATAAACACATTTGGTAAGGTAGTTTTGTTTCTCAATTAAAAGTTATTCATGAGTTTCAGCATTTTGGTATGTAAGAAACTTCTCTAGGCACACGAGTTTTTCAGTTTTTTGCCTTGTGGTTCTTGTGAAACTATAAAACACTCATTATACACGTTTCTCGTAATGTCCTTTTCTTTCTCAATATAGAGTGCTTTCAATCCATTTTCGCATTTCTTGTAGGTAACAAGCTCAAAAACACTGAAAATACATCTTTTTGGTAATGTTATTGTATTTCTTCATATTGGTTTGTTTGCATTCGTTTTAGCGTTTTTCTACGAAAAACACTGAAAAGACACGTTTTCAGTAATTTTGTTTTGGATTCACATTGACTGACTTCCATATTATTTATCCTTTGGTACCTAACATGTTAAAAACACTGAAAAGACAGGTTTCTGGTAAAATCGTTTAACTTCCCTATATAGGTGGCTTTGCATGCACTTTAGGGTTTGGTGCATAAAAATTCGAAAAAAAAGCTATAATTAACTTTTTTGATTATGTTCTTTTTTCCACATAAATTCCCTGATCTTGGCAGAATTTTGGCATCTCGGTACCTATGAAGATGAATAGAAAAAAAAAAATTCTATTTTTTTTATTTATTTATTTATTTTTTTTCTAAACAAATAGTGTTATTTGTGGGTTTTAGCTTTTTGATACTGAAGGAACTTAAAAACACTCATAATACACGTTTCTCATAATGTCCTTTCGTGTCCATAAGGTTCTTTGCATAAGGTTCTTTGCATGTTTTTAAGCATTTTTGAAAATAATATGATAAAAAACACTCAAAATACATGTTTTTGGTAATGCAAAAGGTGTTTTGCATGCGTTTTAGCGTTTTGGTATGTAAGGATATCAAAAACACTTAATGGCAAGTTCTTGGTAAAATTTGGTTTTATTTCCATGTAATGTGATTGCCCTGCTTTTTAGTGCTTTATTACCTAACACGCTCAAAAACACTGAAAAGACATGCAAAGCCTACCATATGAGGAAATTAAACGACCTTACCAGAAATCTGTCTTTTGAGTATTTTTTCAGCATGTTAGGCACCAAAACGATAAATAATAAAGAAATCACTCTATATGGGAATCCAAAACAAAATTACTGAAAACGTGTCTTCTCAGTGTTTTACGTAGAAAAACGCTAAAACGGATGCAAACCAACCAATATCAAGAAGTAGAAAAACCTTACCAAAGATGTATATTTTGAGTTTTTTTTGAGCTTGTTACAAAAAAAAAAAAACGCGAAAATTAATACAAAGGACTCTATATTGGGAAACAGAGGATTTCCATATAGATTGACTTCTATGTAATTTATCTTGTTAGTTCCTAACATGCTGAAAAAACACTTATAAGACAGTTTTCTGGCAAAGACGTTTAATTTCCCCATATAGGTGGCTTTGCATGCACTTTAGGGGTTTGGTACATAACAGTCCAAAAAAAAGGCTAAATTTAACTTTTTTGATAATGTTTTTATTTCACATAATTTCCTGAATTTTCCCCGAATTTTTGCATCTTGGTACCTGTGAAGATGAATAAGAAAGAAAAAAAATATCGTATTTTTTTTATTTATTTATTGTTTCTCAATAAAGAATGTTATTTGTGGCTTTTAGATTTTTGGTAATTAATGAAATTAAAAACACTCATAATACATGTTTCTCGTAGTGTCCTTTCGTTTCCCAAAAATAGGGTTCTTTGCATGTATTTAAGCGTTTTTATTGGCAACATGATCAAAAACACTCAAAATACATGTTTTTGGTAATGTTATTCTGTTTCACCATAAAGTGTGTTTTGCATGCGTTTTAGTGTTTTGGTATATAAGAAGCTCAAAAACACTTAATGGCAAGTTCTTGGATAAAAATTGGTTTTACTCCAATATAATGTGCCTGCCCTACTTTTTAGTGCTTTATTGCCTATCACGCTCAAAAACACTCAAAAGATACTTTTCTGGTAATGTCATTTTTTTCCCACAAAGCTGGTTTCGCATGCAATTTGGAGTTTTCGTAAGAATGTGAAAAGCACTCAAAATTCATGCATTAAGTAAGGTTGTTCTGTTTCTTAATTAAAAGCGTTATTCATGAGTTTCAGCATATTGGTATGTAAGAAACTTCTCTAATACACACATTTGGTAAGGTAGTTTTGTTTCTCAATTAAAAGTTATTCATGAGTTTCAGCATTTTTGTATATAAGAAACTTCTCTATGTTCACGAGTTTTTGAGATTTTTGCCTTGTGGTTCTTGTGAAACTATAAAACACTCATTATACAAGTTTCTCGTAATGTCCTTTTCTTTCTCAATATAGAGTGCTTTCCATCCATTTTCGCATTTCTTGTAGGTAACAAGTTTAAAAACACATAAAAATATATCTTTTTGGTAATGTTATACTGTTTCTTCATATTGGTTGGTTTGCAATCGTTTTAGCGTTTTTCTACGTAAATCACTAAAAAGACACTTTTTAAGTAATATTGTTGAAATTGCTGAAAAACACTCAAAAGACAGGTTTCTGGTAAAGTTGTTTAATTTCCCCATATAGGTGGCTTAGTATGCACTTCAGGGTTTGGTACATTAGTACGGATAAAAGCTAAATATTTTTTTTTGTAATGATTCTTTTTACAAAATTTCCCTAAATTTTGCCAGAATTTTGCCATCTCGGTAGCTATGAAGATGAATAAGAAAAAAAAAAATTTTTTTTTTACTCTATAAAGAGTATTATTTGTGGGTAAAGCTTTTTGGTACTTAAGGAACTTAAAAACACTCATAATGCACGATTTTCGTTATGTCCTTTTCTTATACAAACATTGTGTTCTTTACATGTATTTAAGCGTTTTTATAGGTAACAAGATCAAAAACACTGAAAATACATGTTTTTGGTAATTTTATACTGTTTCTCCATAAAGGATATTTTGCATGCGTTTTAGCGTTTTGGTATGTAAGGAGTTAAAAAACACTTAAAGGCAAGTTCTTCGTAAAAGTTGGTTTTATTCACATGTAATGTGATTATTCTGCTTTTTAGTGCTTTGTTGCATATCACGCTCAAAAACACTCAAAAGACACTTTTCTGGTAATGTCATTTTTTTCCCCAGATAAAGCTAGTTTCGCATGTAATTTGGCATTTTCGTAACTAAGAATGTGAAAACATTCAAAGTATACAATTTGGTAAGATAGTTATATTTCTTGATAAAAAGTGTTATTTATGCATTTCATCATTTTGGTATGTAAAAAACTTCTCTATATACCCGAGTTTTTGCGTTTATTGCCTTTTGGGTCTTGTGAAGCTATAAAACACTCATTATACACGTTTATCCTAATGTCCTTTTGTTTCCTAATATAGTGTGGTTTCCATCCATTTTTGCCTTTTTTTGTAGGTAACAAGCTCAAAAACACTGAAAATATATCTTTTTGGTAATGTTTTTCTATTTCTTCATATTGGTTGGTTTGCATCCGTTTTAGCGTTTTTATACGTAAAACACTAAAAAGACACGTTTTCAGTAATTTTGTTTTGGATTCACATTGACTGACTTCCATATTATTTATCCTTTGGTGCCTAACATGCTGAAAAACACTGAAAAGACAGGTTTCTGTTAAAGTCGTTTAACTTCCCTATATAGGTGGCTTTTGCATACACTTTAGGGTTTGGTAGAAAACAATCCGAAAAAAAAGCTATAATTAACTTTTTGATAATGTTCTTTTTTCACATAAATTCAATGAATTTTGGCAGAATTTTGGCATCTCGGTACCTATGAAGATGAATAAAAAAAAATTACTATTTTTTATATTTTATTTATTTTTTTTTCTAAATAAACAGTGTTATTTGTGGGTTTTATCTTTCTGATACAGAAGGAACTTAAAAACACTCATAATACACGTTTTTCGTAATGTCCTTTCGTTTCCCAAACAAAGTTCTTTGCATGTTTTTAAGCGTTTTTTAGATAACATGATCAAAAACACTCAAAATACATGCAATAATGCAAAAGGTGTTTTGCATGAGTTTTAGCGTTTTCGTATGCAAGTTCTTGGTAAAATTTGTTTTTATTTCCATGTAATGTGATTTCCCTGCCTTTTTTGTGCGTTATTTCCTAATACGCTCTAAAACACTCAAAAGACATGCAAAGCTTCCCATATGTGGAAATTTAACGACCTTACCAGAAATCTGTTTTTTTTTTTTTGTGTTTTTCAGCATATTAGGCACCAAAACGAAAAATAATAAGGAACACACTCTATGTGTGATACCAAAACAAAATTACTGAAAACGTGCCTTCTCAGTGTTTTACGTAGAAAAACGGATGCAAACCAACCAATATCAAAAAGTAGAAAAACATTACCAAAAATGTATATTTTGAGTTTTTTTGAGCTTGTTACAAAAAAACGCGAAAATTGATACAAAGCACTCTATATTGAGAAAAAAAAGGACATTGCGAGAAAATTGTATAATGAATGTCTTATAGTTCAAAAGAACCACAAGGTAAAAAACGCAAAAACTCGTGTATATGGAGAAGTTTCCTAGATACCAAAATGCTGAAACTCATGTATAACACTCTTAATTGAGAAACAGAACAACCTTAGTAAATGCGTGTCAAAAACATTAAAGGCAAGTTCTTGGTAAAAGTTGGTTTTATTCCCATGTAATGTGATTGCACTGCTTTTTAGTGCTTTATTGCCTAACACGCTCAAAAACACTCAAAAGAAACTTTTGGTAATGTCATTTTTTTTTCCCACATAAAGCTAGTTTCGTATGCTGTTTGGGGTTTTGCTAACTAAGAATGTGAAAAACACTCAAAATACATGCATTTGGTAAGGTTTTTCTGTTTCTCAATTAAGATTGTTATTCATGAGTTTCAGCATTTTGGTATCTAAGAAACTTCTTTATATACACGAGTTTTTGGATTTTTTGCCTTGTGGTTTTTGTGAACCACAAGTTCATTTACAAGAAAATAATAAGACACTCATTATACACATTTCTCGTAATGTCCTTTTGTTTCCCAATAGGGAGTGCTTTGCATCCTTTTTCGCGTTTTTTTTTTTTGTAGGTAACAAGCTCAAAAACACTCAAAGTATAGTTTTTTCGTCATGTTATTTTATTTCTTCATATTGGTTGGTTTGCATCCGTTTTAGCGTTTTTCTACGTAAAACACCGAAAAAACACTTTTTCAGTTATTTTGTTTTGGATTCACAAAGAATTTTGCCAGAATTTTGGCATCTCGGTACCTATGAAGATGAATAACAAAAAAAAAAGTTTTATTTTTTTCTCTATAAAGAGTGTTATTTGTGTGTTTTTGCTTTTCGGTACAAAAGGAAGTAAACACTCATAATACACGTTTCTCGTAATGTCCTTTCCTTTCCCAAACATAATGTTCTTTGCATGTATTTAAGCGTTTTTATAGATAACATGATCAAAAACACTCAAAATACATGTCTTTGGCAGGAGGAGGCAGTAGACACCTGCCGAAACGATAATTACTCCCAGTGAGGTCTAAAGCACTGTTCAGGGGGTGCTGTGAACTTATCATTAAACCCAGATGTGACCTCACTGAACGTTTCCCTTTGTGTCTCACAACACAAGGGGCAGTCACAGCCTGCCCTCTAAAGACAACTCTCTTCCTCCACACAAAACTAAAAGCACCTAATAACCCACACACCCTTCACTCAAAAATTTTAAAATCATGGCGATTCCTACACCAGCCTCGGATTCCCCCTCTGGGGAGGGGACCAAAAACTTCCCCAGGTCGGACTGCCTTTCCGTCGACGATCCTAAGTGTCTTGACACCCCCCTCAACTTTTTCTTCATTAACTTCTGCAACATTCGCGGTCGAAGATCTAATTTTCAATCTGTAGAACACCACCTCTCCTCTTCTAAACCTCATCTTCTTTTTCTCACTGAAACTCAGGTGTCTGAGGCAACTGACAGTAGTCCCTTTTCTGTTCCCTCCTACTTTCTCTATCCTCATTTTCGATCCAAAGCTGGATGCTGCGTTTATGTGCGCAATGACTTAACCTGCTCTCGTGCCCACGCTCTTGAATCTTCCGAGTTTTCCACCATCTGGCTACGACTACAGAGTCATTCTCATACTAAATTAATCTGTGCTGAGTACCTCTCTCCTAACTCCTCTGACTATAAGAAATTCTTTGACTACTTAACTTCAAAAGTGGAACACATTCTGACCCTCTTCCCTTTTGCAGAGATCTCCATTCTTGGAGACTTCAATGTTCACCACCAGCTTTGGCTTTCCTCTCCCTTCACTGACCATCCTGGTGAACTAGCCTACAACTTTGCTATCCTCCATGACCTAGAGCAATTGGTGCAACACCCTACTCGTATTCCTGACCGTCTTGGAGATACGCCCAACATTCTTGACCTTTTCCTGACCTCTAATCCTTCTGCTTATGCTGTCACCCTTTCTTCTCCGTTGGGCTCCTCCGATCACAATCATCTTTATCTTGTCCTATCACTCCAATCCCTCCTCAGGATCCCCCTAAGCGAAGGTGCCTCTGGCGTTTTGCCTCTGCTAGTTGGAGGGACCTGAGGAGGTATTTTGCTGATTTTCCTTGGAATGACTACTGCTTCCGTGTCAGAGAACCGTCTTTGTCTGCTGAGCGCATAACAGAGGTGATAGTGTCTGGCATGGAGGCGTACATTCCTCACTCTTTTTCTCGTCCTAAACCTTCTAAACCTTGGTTTAACACAGCTTGTTCTCGTGCTATACATGATAGAGAGGTGGCCCACAAAAGGTACTTAAGCCTTCCATCACCAGAATCTCATGCACTTTATATTTCTGCCCGGAACCATGCCAAGTCTGTTCTCCAACTAGCCAAAAACTCCTTCATTAACAGAAAATGTCAAAACCTTTCAAGATCTAACTCCCCTCGTGATTTCTGGCATCTAGCCAAAAATATCTCCAATAACTTTGCTTCTTCTTCTTTCCCTCCTCTATTTCAACCAGATGGCACCAATGCTATCACATCTATTTCTAAAGCTGAACTCTTTGCTCAAACCTTTGTTAAAAACTCTACCGTGGACGATTCTGGACTTGTTCCTCCCTCTCCTCCACCCTCTGACTACTTCATGCCACGTATTAAAATTCTTTGCAATGATGTTTTCCATGCCCTCGCTGGCCTAAACCCTCAAAAGGCTTATGGACCTGATGAGGTCCCTCCTATTGTTCTCCGAAACTGTGCCTCCGTGCTTGCACCTTGCCTAGTCAAACTCTTTCAGCTCTGTCTGTCAACATCTACCTTTCTTTCTTGCTGGAAGTTTGCCTACATTCAACCTAAAAAGGGTGACCGCTCTAATCCCTCAAACTACCGTCCTATTGCTTTAATTTCCTGCCTATCTAAAGTTTTTTAATCTATCCTCAACAGGAAGATTCTTAAACATCTATCACTTCACAACCTTCTATCTGATCGCCAGTATGGGTTCCGTCAAGGCCGCTCTACTGGTGTTCTTCTGGCTTTCCTTACTGAGTCTTGGTCATCCTCTTTTAGAGACTTTGGTGAAACTTTTGCTTTTGCATTGGACATATCAAAAGCCTTTGATAGAGTCTGGCACAAAGCTTTGATTTCTAAACTACCCTCCTACGGTTTCTATCCTTCTCTCTGTAACTTCATCTCAAGTTTCCTTTCTGACCGTTCTATTGCTGCTGTGGTAGACGGTCACTGTTCTTCTCCTAAATCTATTAACAGCGGTGTTCCTCAGGGTTCTGTCCTGTCACCCACTCTCTTCTTATTATTCATTAATGATCTTCTAAACCAAACTTCTTGTCCTATCCACTCCTATGCTGATGATACCACCCTGCACTTTTCCACGTCTTTTCATAGACGTCCAACCCTTCAGGAGGTAAATATATCACGCATGGAAGCCACAGAAAGCCTGACTTCTGATCTTTCTAAAATTTCTGATTGGGGCAGAGCAAACTTGGTATTGTTCAATGCCTCAAAAACTCAATTCCTCCATCTATCAACTCGACACAACCTTCCAGACAACTATCCCCTCTTCTTCAATGACACTCAACTGTCCCCCTCTTTTACACTGAACATCTTCGGTTTGTCCTTTACTTATAATCTGAACTGGAAACTTCACATCTCATCTCTAGCTAAAACAGCTTCTATGAAGTTAGGTGTTCTGAGACGTCTCCGCCAGTTTTTCTCACCCCCCAGCTGCTAACTCTGTACAAGGGCCTTATCCGTCCATGTATGGAGAATGCTTCACATGTCTGGGGGGATTCCACTCATACTGCTCTTCTAGACAGGGTGGAATCAAAAGCTTTTCGTCTCATCAACTCCTCTCCTCTAACTGACTGTCTTCAGCCTCTCTCTCACCGCCGCAATGTTGCATATCTAGCTGTCTTCTACCGCTAATTTCATGCCAACTGCTCTTCTGATCTTGCTAACTGCAAGCCTCCCCTCCTTCCGCGGCCTCGCTGCACAAGACTTTCTTCTTTCTCTCACCCCTATTCTGTCCACCTCTCTAACGCAAGAGTTAACCAGTATTCTAAATCATTCATCCTTTTCTCTGGTAAACTCTGGAACTCCCTGCCTGCTTCTGTATTTCCACCTTCCTATGACTTGAATTCCTTCAAGAGGGACGTTTCAAGACACTTATCCACCAATTTTTGACCACTGCCTTGACCCTTTTATGGGGCTGTCATTTCAGTGGGCATTTTTTTTATTAGATTTTTGTTGTCCTTGGCCAGTATCCTTCCTACATAAAAAAAAAAAATGTGATTCTGTTTCTCCATAAAGTGTGTTTTGCATGCGTTTTAACGTTTTGGTATGTAAGGAGTTAAAAACACTTAAAGGCAAGTTCTTCGTAAAAGCTGGTTTTCTTCCCATATAATATGATTGTTCTGCTTTTTAGAGCTTTTTTGCATATCACGCTCAAAAACATTCAAAAGACACTTTTCTGAAAATGTCTTTTTTTTCCATATAAAGCTAGTTTCGCATGTAATTTGGGATTTTCGCAACTAAGAATGTGAAAAACACTCAAAATACACACATCTAGTAAGGTAGTTTTGTTTCTCAATTAAAAGTTTTATTCATGCATTTCAGCATTTTGGTATGTAAGATATACACGAGTTTTTGCGTTTTTTGGCTTGTGGTTTCTGTTAAACTATAAAACACTCATATACAAGTTTCTCGTAATATCCTTTTATTTCCCAATATAGAGTGCTTTCCATCCATTTTCGCATTTTTTTGTAGGTAACAAGCTCAAAAACACTAAAAATATATCTTTTTAGTAATGTTATTCTATTTCTTCATCTTGGTTTGTTTACATCCGTTTTAGCGTTTTTCTTAGTAAATCTCTAAAAAGACACGTTTTCAGTAATATTGTTGAAATTGCCGAAAATAACACCCAAAAGACAGGTTTCTGGTAAAGTCGTGTAATTTCCCCATCTAGGTGGCTTTGCATGCACTTTAGGGTTTGGTACATAAGTCCGGATAAAAGCTAAAATTATTTACTTTAATAAAGTTTTTTTTTATCTAATTTCCCTGAATTTTGCCAAAATTTTTGGTATCTCGGTACCTATGAAGATGAATAACAAAAAAATAAAAAATTCTATTCTTTTATTAATATATTTATTTATTTTTTTCTTATAAAGAGTGTTATTTGTGGGTTTTAACTTTTTGGTACTGAAGGAACTTAAAAACACTCATAATACACAATTTTCGTAATGTCCTTTCGTTTCACAAACCTAGGGTTCTTTGCATGTATTTAAGCGTTTTTATAGGTAACATGATCAAAAACACTCAAAATTCATGTTTTTGGTAATGTTATTTTGCTTCTCCATAAAGGGTGTTTTGCATGCGTTTTAGCGTTTTGGTATGTAAGGAGTTAAAAAAAAACACTTAAAGGCAAGTTCTTGGTAAAAGTTGGTTTTATTGCCATGTAATGTGATTATTCCGCTTCTTAGTGCTTTGTTGCATATCACGCTCAAAAACACTCAAAGGAAACTTTTCTGGTAATGTCATTTTTTTTCCCACATAAAGCAAATTTTGCATGGAATTTGGGGTTTTGGTAACTAAGAATGTAAAAAACACACAAAACACACGCATTTAGTAAGATTGTTTTGTTTCTTAATTAAGAGTGTTATTCATAAGTTTCAGCATTTTGGTATCTTGGAAACTTCTCCATACAGACGAGTTTTTGCGTTTTTTGCCTTGTGATTCTTGTAAAACTATGAAACACTCATTATAGACGTTTCTCGTTATGTCCTTTTTTTTCCTAATATAGATTGCTTTGCATTCATTTTCGCATTTTTTTTTATGTAACAAGCTCAAAAACACTCAAAATATAACTTTTTGGTAATGTTATTCTATTTCTTCATATTGGTTGGTTTGCATCCGTTTTAGCGTTTTTCTACGTAAAACTTTGAAAAGACACGTTTTCAGTAATTTTGTTTTGGATTTCCATATAGAGTGACTTTCATATTATTTATCGTTTTGGTGCCTAACATGCGGAAAAACACTCAAAAGACAGGTTTCTTGTAAAGTCGTTTAATTTCCCCATACAGATGGCTTTCCATACACTTTAGGGTTTGGTACATAACTCCAAAAAAAGCTAAAATTAACTTTTTCGATAATGTTCTTTTTTCCACATAACTTTTCTGAATTTTGGCAGAAGTTTGGCATCTTGGCAGCTATGAACATCAATAAAAAAAATGCTATTTTTTATTTATTTATTTTTATTTTTTTTCTCTATAAAGTGGGGTTTAACGTTTTGGTACTTAAGGACCTTAAAAACATATAATGCACGTTTCTCGTTATGTCCTTTCGTTTCCCAAACATAGGGTTCTTTGCATGTATTTAACCGTTTTTATACACTTAAAAAACACTTAAAACACATGTTGTCGGTAATGTTATTCTACTTCTCCATAAAGGAGTGTTTTGCATGCGTTTTAGCGTTTTGGTTTGTAAGGAGGTCAAAAACACTTGAAGGTAAGTTATTAGTAAAACTTGGTTTTATTCCCATGTAATGTGATTGCCCAGTTTTTTTGTGCTTTATTGCCTAACAATAACACGCTCAAAAACACTCAAAAGACACCTCTGGTAATATCATTTTTTTTTTCCCACATAAAGCTTGTTTCGCATGCTATTTGGGGTTTTGCTAATTAAGATTATGAAAAAACAACACTCAAAATACACGCATTTGGTAAGCCTGTTCTGTTTCTCAATTAAGATTGTTATTCATGAGTTTCAGCATTTTGGTATCTATGAAAGTTCTTTATATACACGAGTTTTTGCGTTTTTTGCCTTGTGGTTCTTGTGAACAACAAGTTCTTTTGCCCAAAAATAATAAGACACTCATTATACACGTTTCTTGTAATGTCCTTTTCTTTCCCAATAGGGAGTGCTTTGCATCCATTTTCGTGTTTTTTGTAGGTAACAAGCTCAAAAACACTCAAAATACACCTTTTTGGTAATGTTATTCTATTTCTTCATATTGGTTTGCATCCGTTTTAGCGTTTTTCTACGTAAAACACCAAAAACACACGTTTTCAGTAATTTTGTTTTCGATTCCCAAAGAATTTGGTCAGAATTATGGCATCTCAGTACCTATGAAAATGAATAACAAAAAAAAAAAAAATTTATTTTGTTATTTTTTTTTTTTTCTCTATAAAGAGAGTTATTTGTGGGTTTTAGCTTTTTGGTACTTACGGAACTTAAAAACACTCATAATAGACGTTTCTCGTAATGTCCTTTCCTTTCCCAAACATAAAGTTCTTTGCATGTGTTTAAGCGTTTTAATAGATAACATGATCAAAAACACTCAAAATACATGTTTTTGGTAATGTTATTCTGTTTCTCTATAAAATACGTTTTTCATACGTTTAAGCGTTTTGGTATGTAAGGAGTTAAAAACACTTAAAGGCAAGTTCTTTGTAAAAGTTGGTTTTATTCCCATATAATGTGATTGTTCTGCTTTTTAGTGCTTTGTTGCATATCAAGCTCAAAAACACTCAAAAGACACTATTCTGATAAAGTATTTTTTTTTCCCACATAAGGCTAGTTTCGCATGTAATTTGGGATTTTCGTAACTATGAATGTGAAAAACACTCAAAAAACACTAATTTGGTAAGATAGTTCTGTTTTTCAATTAAATATGTTATTCATGCATTTCAGCATTTTGGTATGTAAGAAACTTCTCTCTATACACGAGTTTTTGCGTTTTTTCCCTTGTGGTTCTTGTAAAACTATAAAACACTCATTATACACGTTTCTCGTAATGTCCTTTTGTTTCCCAATATAGAGTGCTTTCCATCTATTTTCGCATTTTTTGTAGGTAACAAGCCTAAAACATTGAAAAGCTATCTTTTTGGTAATGTTATTCTATTTCCTCATATTGATTGGTTTCCATCCGTTTTACCGTTTTTCATCGTAAATTTCTGAAAAGACACGTTTTCAGTAATATTGTTGAAATTTCTGAAAAACACTTAAAAGAAAGGTTTCTGGCAAAGTCGTGTAATTTCCCCATATAGGTAACTTTGCATGGACTTCAGGGTTTGGTATATAATTCTGGAAAAAGCTAAAAATATTTTTTTGTATAAGGTTCTTTTTTTCTAATTTCCCTGAATTTTGCCAGAATTTTGGCATCTCGGTACTTATGAAGAAATATAACAAAAAAAAAAAATCTATTTTTTTTATTTTTTTTCTCTATAAAGTGTGTTATATGTGGGTTTTAGCTTTTTGGTACTTAAGGAACTTAAAAAAACTCATAATACATAATACATAATGTCCTTTCGTTTCACAAATATAGGGTTCTTTATATGTATTTAAGCGTTTTTATAGGTAACATGATCAAAAACACTCAAAATTCATGTTTTTGGTAATGTTATTTTGTTTCTCCATAAAGGGTGTTTTACATGCGTTTTAGTGTTTTGGTATGTAAGGAGTTAAAAAACAATTAAATGCAAGTTCTTGGTAAAAGTTGGTTTTATTCCCATGTAATGTGATTCTTCTGCTTTTTAGTGCTTTGTTGCATATCACGCTCAAAAACACTCAGAAGACAATTTTCTGGTAATGTCATTTTTTTCCCAACATAAAGCTAGTTTCGCATGTAATTTGGGATTGTTGTAACTAAGAATGTGAAAAACACTCAAAATACTCACATTTGGTAAGATAGTTCTGTTTCTCAATTAAAAGTGTTATTCCAGAGTTTCAGCATTTTGGAATGTAAGAAACTTCTCTATATACACGAGTTTTTTCGTTTTTTGCCTTGTGGTTCTTGTGAAACTATAAAACACTCATTATACACGTTTCTTGTAATGTCCTTTTGCTTCCCAATATAGAGTGCTTTCCATCCATTTTCGCGTTTTTTGTAGGTAATAATTTAAAAAACACTCAAAATATACCTTTTTGGTAATGTTATTCTATTGCTTCATATTGGTTGGTTTGCATCCGTTTTAGCGTTTTTCTACGTAAAACACCGAAAAGACACGTTTTCAGTAATTTTGTTTTGGATTCCCATAGAGATTGACTTCCATGTTATTTATCGTGTTGGTTCCTAACATGCTGAAAAACACTCATAACACAGTTCTCTGGCAAAGACGTTTAATTTCCCCATATATGTGGCTTTGCATGCACTTTAGGGGTTTGGTACATAACAGTCTAAAAAAAAAAAGCTAAACTTAACTCTTTTGATAATGTTCTTATTTCACATAATTTCCTGAGTTTTCCCCGAATTTTGGCATCTCGGTACCTGTGAAGATGAATAAGAAAGAAAAAAAAATATTCTATTTTTTTTTTATTTATTTATTGTTTCTCAATAAAGAGTGTTATTTGTGGCTTTTAGCTTTTTGATAATTAATGAATTTGAAAACACTACATAATTCTCGTAATGTCCTTTAATTTCCCAAAAATAGGGTTCTTTACATGTATTTAAGCGTTTTTATTGATAACATGATAAAAAACACTCAAAATACATGTTTTTGGTAATGTTATTCTGTTTCACCATAAAGTGTGTTTTGCATGCGTTTTAGTGTTTTGGTATATAAAGAACTCAAAAACACTTAAAGGCAAGTTCTTGGTAAAAATTGGTTTTACTCCAATGTAATGTGATTGCTCTGATTTCTAGTGCTTTATTGCCTATCACGCTCAAAAACACTCAAGACATTTTTCTGGTAATGTCATTTCTTTTCTCACATAAAGCTAGCTTTCGCATGCAATTTGGGATTTTGGTAACTAAAAATGTGAAAAGCACTCAAAATACACGCATTTAGTAAGGTTGTTCTGTTTCTCAATTGAGAGTGTTCTTCATGAGTTTCAGCATTTTGGTATCTAGAAAACTTATTCATATACATGAGTTTTTGCATTTCTTGCCTTGTGGTTCTTTTGAACTATAAAACACTCATTATGCAATTTTCTTGCAATGTCGATTTGTTTCCCTTATAGAGTACTCTGCATCAATTTTCGCGTTTTTTATAGGCAACAAGGTTAAAACACTCAAAATATACCTTTTTGGTAATGTTTTTCTATTTCTTGATATTGGTTGATTTGCATCCGTTTTAGCATTTTTTTTTTCTACGTATTTCTACGTAAAACACTGAGAAGACACGTTTTTAGTAATTTTGTTTTGGATTCCCATATAGAGTGAGTTCCTTATTATTTATCGTTTTGGTGCCTAACATGCTGAAAAACACTCAAAACACAGATTTCTGATAAGGTCGTTTAATTTTCTCATATAGAAGGCTTTGCATATACTTTAGGGTTTGGTACATAACAGTCCGAAAAAAAAGCTAAAATTAACTGTTTTAATAATATTCTTTTATCATATAATTGCCCTGAATTTTCCCAGAATTTTGGCATCTCGGTACCTATGAAGGTGAATAAGAGAAAAAAAAACTATATTTTTATATTTTTTTATTTATTTATTTTTTTTCTAAATAAAGAGTGTCATTTGTGGGTTTTAGCTTTTTGGTACTTAAGGAACTTAAAAACACTCATAATACATGTTTCTCATAATGTCCTTTCGTTTCCCAAACATAAGGTTCTTTGCATGTATTTAAGCCTTTTTATAGAAAACATGATCAAAACACTCAAAATACATGTTTTTGGTAATGGTATTCTGTTTCTCCATAAAAGGTGTATTGCATGCGTTTTTGCGTTTCGGTATGTAATGAGCTCAAAAACACTTAAAAGCAAATTCTTGGTAAAAGTTGGTTTTATTCCCATGTAATGTGATTGCCCTGCTTTTTAGTGCTTTATTGCCTAAGACGCTCAAAAACCCTTAAAAAGACACCTTTCTGGTAATGTCATTTTTTTCACACATAATGCTAGTTTCGCATGGAATTTGAGGATTTGGTAACTAAAAATGTGAAAAACACTCATAATACACACATTTAGTAAGGTTGTTCTGTTTCTTATGATTGTTATTCATGAGTTTCATTATTTTGGTATCTTAGAAACTTTTCCATACACACGAGGTTTTGCGTTTTTTGCCTTGTGATTCTTGTGAAACTATGAAACACACATTATACACGTTTCTCGTTATGTCCTTTTTTTTTTTTTTTCCAAATATAGAGTGCTCTGCATCGATTTTCGCGTTTTTTTTTTATGTAACAATCTCAAAAACACTCAAAATATATATAGCTTTTTCGTAATGTTATTCTTTTTCTTCATATTGGTTGGTTTGCATCAGTTTTAGCGTTTTTCTACGTAAAACTTTGAAAAGACACGTTTTCAGTAATTTTGTTTTGGATTTCCATATAGAGTGACTTTCATATTATTTATCGTTTTGGTGCCTAACATGTGGAAAACCACTCAAAAGACAGGTTTCTTGTAAAGTCGTTTAATTTCCCCATATAGATGGCTTTGCATACACTTTAGAGTTTGGTACATTAACTTTTTCGATAATGTTTTTTTTTTCATAGAATTACCCTGAATTTTGGGAGAATTTTGGCATCTTGGTAGCTATGAACATCAATAAAAAAAATGCTATTTTTTTATTTATTTATTTATTTATTTATTTTTTTACTATAAAGAGTGTTATTTGTAGGTTTTAACGTTTTGGTACTTAAGGAACTTAAAAACACACATAATACACGTTTCTCGTTATGTCCTTTCGTTTCCCAAACATAAGGTTCTTTGCATATATTTAAGCGTTTTTATAGGTAACATGATAAAAAAACACTTAAAACACATGTTTTTGGTAATGTTATTCTGCTTCTATATAAAGGAGTATTTTACATGCGTTTTAGCGTTTTCGTATGTAAGGAGGTCAAAAACACTTCAAGGCAAATTCTTCGTAAAAGTTGGTTTTATTCCCATGTAGTTTGATTGCCCTGCTTTTTATTGCTTTATTGCCTAACACGCTCAAAAACACATAAAAGACACTTCTGGTAATGTCATTTTTTTCCCACATAAAGCTAGTTTCGCATGTTATTTGGGGTTTTGCTAAGAATGTGAAAAACACTCAAAATACACGCAATTGGTAAGGTTGTTCTGTTTCTCAATTAAGATTGTTATTCATGAGTGTCAGCATTTTGGTATCTAAGAAACTTCTTTATATACACGAGTTTTTTTTTGCGTTTTTCTAAGTAAAACACTGAGAAGATACGTTTTCAGTAATTTCGTTTTCGATTCCCATATACAATGAGTTCCTTATTATTTATCGTTTTGGTGCCTAACATGCAGAAAAAAACTCACAAGATAGATTTCTGGTAAGGTCGTTTAGTTTCCTCATATAGGAGGCTTTGCATGCACTTTAGGGTTTGGTATATAACAGTCCGAAAAAAAAGCTAAAATTTACTTTTTTGATAATATTCTTTTATCATATTATTGCCCTGAATTTTCTCAGAATTTTGCCATCTCGGTACCTATGAAGATGAATAACTAAAAAAAAAAAAAAAAAATTCCGAATTTTTTATTTTTTTTATTTATTTATTTATTTTCTAAATAAAGAGTGTTATTTGTGGGTTTTAGCTTTTTTGTACTTAAGGAACTTAAAAACACTCATAATACACTTTTCTCGTAATTTAATTTCGTTTTCCAAACATTAGGTTTTTTGCGTGTATTTAAGCGTTTTTATAGAAAACATGATCAAAAACACTGAAAATACGTTTTTGGTAATGTTATTCTGTTTCTCCATATAAGGTGTTTTGCCTGCATTTTAGCATTTCCGTATGTAAAGAGCTCAAAAACACTTAAAGGGAAGTTTTTGGTAAAAGTTGGTTTCATTCCCATGTAATGTGATTTCTATGCTTTTTAGTGCTTTATTGCCTAACACGGTCAAAAACCCTCAAAAATAACTTTTCTGGTAAAGTCATTTTTTTCACACATAAAGCTACTTTCGCATGGAATTTGGGGTTTTGGTAACTAAGAATATGAAAAACACTCAAAATACACGCATTTAGTAAGGTTTTTCTGTTTCTTAATTAAGAGTTTCTTAATTAATTAATGAGTTTCAGCATTTTGCAATCTTAGAAACTTTTCCAAACAAACGAGTTTTTGCGTTTTTGCCTTGTGATCCTTGTGAAACTATAAAACACTCATTTTACACGTTTCTCGTTATGTTCTTTCTTTTTTCCTAATATAGAGTGCTTTGCATCCATTTTCGTCAAAAGACAGGTTTCTTGTAAAGTCGCTTAATTTCCCCATATAGATGGCTTTGCATACATTTTACGGTTTGGTACAAAACTCAGAAAAAAATCTAAAATTAACTTTTTCGTTAATGTTCTTTTTTCCACATAATTTCCCTCAATTTTGGCAGAATTTTGGCATCTTGGTAACTATGAACATCAATAACAAAATTTTTTTTTATTTATCTATTTATTTTTTTCTCTCTATAAAAAGTGTTACTTTTTTGGGTTTTAACGTTTTGGTACTTAAGGAACTTAAAATCACACATAATACACGTTTCTCGTTATGTCCTTTTGTTTCATAAACATAGTGTTCTTTGCATGTATTTAAGCGTTTTTATAGGTAACATGATCAAAAACACTTAAAACACATGTTGTTGGTAATGTTATTCTGCTTCCCCATAAAGGAGTGTTTTGCATGCGTTTTAGCGTTTTAGTATGTAAGGAGCTAAAAAACATCTAAAGGCAAGTTCTTGGTAAAAATTGGTTTTATTCCTATGTAATGTGATTTCCCTGCTTTTTAGTGCTTCCTTGCCTATCACGCTCAAAAACATTCAAAAGATTTTTCTGGTAATGTAATTTTTTTTTCTCACATAAAGCTGGTTTTGCATACGATTTGAGGTTTTGATAACTAAGAATGTGAAAAGCTCTCAAAATACACGCATTTAGTATGGTTGTTCTCTTTCTCAATTAAGAGTGTTATTCATGAGTTTCAGCATTTTGGTATCTAGGAAATTTCTCCATATACAAGAGTTTTTTGCGTTTTTTGCCTTTTGGTTCTTTTGAACTATAAAACACTCATTATCCACTTTTCTTGCAATGTCCATTTTTTCTTAATATAGAGTGCTTTGCATCAATTTTCGCGTTTTTTGTAGGTAATGTTTTTCTATTTCTTGATATTTGTTGGTTTGCATCCGTTTTAGCGTTTTTTTTTCTACGTAAAACACTGAGAAGACACGTTTTCAGTAATTTTGTTTTGGATTCCCATAGAGAGTGAGTTCCTTATTATTTATCGTTTTGGTGCCTAACATGCTGAAAAACACTCAAAAGACAGATTTCTGGTAAGGTCGTTTAATTTCTTCATATAGGAGGCTTTGCATGCACTTTAGGGTTTGGTACATAACAGTCCGAAAAAAAGCTAAAATTAACTTTTTTGATCATTTTCTTTTATCATATAATAGCCCTGAATTTTCCCAGAATTTTGGCATCTCGGTACCTATCAAGATGAAAAAAAAAAAAAAAATTTTATTTATTTATTTTTTCTAAATAAAGAGTGTTATTTGTGGGTTTTAGCTTCTTTGTACTTAAGGAACTTAATAATACACGTTTCTCGTAATGTCCTTTCGTTTCCCAAACATAAGGTTCTTTTCATGTATTTAAGCGGTTTTATAGATAACATGATCAAAAACACTCAAAATACATGATTTTGGTAATGTTATTCTGTTTCTCCATAAAGTGATTTTTGCATGCGTTTTAGCTGTTTCGTATATAAGGAGCTCAAAAAACCTTAAAGGCAAGTTCTTGGTAAAAATTGCTTATATTCCAATGTAATGTGATTGCCATGCTTTTTAGTGCTTATCACGCTCAAAAACACTCAAAAGACACTTTTCTGGTAATGTCATTTTTTCCTACAAAGCTGGTTTTGCATGCAATGTTGAGTTTTGGTAACTAAGAATGTGAAAAGCACTCAAAGTTCACGCATTTAGTATGGTTGTTCTGTTTCTTAATGAAAAGTGTTATTCATGAGTTTCAGCATTTTGGTATGTAAGAAACTTCTCTAATACACACATTTGGTAAGGTAGTTCTGTTTCTCGATTAAAAGTTATTCATGAGTTTCAGCATTTTGGTATGTAAGAAACTTCTCTATGTACACGAGTTTTGAGATTTTTGCCTTGTGGTTCTTGTGAAACCATAAAACACTCATTATACACGTTTCTCGTGATGTCCTTTTGTTTCTCAATATAGAGTGCTTTACATCCATTTTCGCATTTCTTGTAGGTAACAAGCTCAAAAACACATAAAAATATATCTTTTTGGTACTGTTATTCTGTTTCTTCATATTGGTTGGTTTGCATCCGTTTTAGCGTTTTCCTACGTAAATCACTAGAAATACAGTTTTTCAGTAATATTGTTGAAATTACTGAAAAACACTTAAAAGACAGGTGTCTGGTAAAGTCGTGTAATTTCCCCATATAGGTGGCTTTGCATGCACTTCAGGGTTTGGTATATAAGTACGGTAAATAGCTAAAATTATTTTTTCATAATGATTTTTTTTACAAAATTTCCCTTAATTTTGCCAGAATTTCTGTATATCGGTACCTATGAAGATGAATAACAAAATTTTTTTTTTTCTCTGTAAAGAGTGTTATTTGTGGGTTTTAGCTTTTTGGTACTTAAGGAACTTAAAAACACTCATAATTACACGATTTTCGTGTCCTTTTCTTATACAAACATAGTGTTCTTTACATGTATTTAAGCGTTTTTATATGTAACATGATCAAAAACACTCAAAATACATGTTTTTGGTAATGTTATACTGTTTCTCCATAAAGGGTGTTTTGCATGCGTTTTAGCGTTTTGGTATGTAAGGAGTTAAAAACACTTAAAGGCAAGATCTTCGTAAAAGTTGGTTTTATTCCCATGTAATGTGATTATTCTGCTTTTTAGTGCTTTGTTGCATATCACTCTCAAAAACACTCAAAAGACACTTTTCTGGTAATGTCATTTTTTTTTCCCAGATAAAGCTAGTTTCGCATATAATTTGGCATTTTCGTAACTAAGAATGTGAAAAACATTCAAAGTATACAATTTGGTAAGGTAGTTCTATTTCTCGATAAAAAGTGTTATTTAGGCATTTCATCATTTTGGTATGTAAAAAACTTGTCTACATACCCGAGTTTTTGCGTTTATTGCCTTTTGGGTCTTGTGAAGCTATAAAACACTCATTATACACGTTTATCGTAATGTCGTTTTGTTTCCTAATATAGTGTGGTTTCCATCCATTTTTGCATTTTTTGTAGGTAACAAGCTCAAAAACACTGAAAATATATCTTTTTGGTAATGTTTTTCTATTTCTTCATATTGGTTGGTTTTCATCAGTTTTAGCGTTTTTATATGTAAAACAGTAAAAAGACACGTTTTCAGCAATTTTGTTTTGGATTCACATTGACTGACTTCCATATTATTTATCCTTTGGTGCCTAACATATTGAAAAACACTGAAAAAAACAGGTTTCTGTTAAAGTCGTTTAACTTCCCTATATAGGTGACTTTGCATATATTTTAGGGTTTGGTACAAAACAATCCGAAAAAAAAGCTATAATTAACTTTTTTGATAATGTTATTTTTTCAACATAAATTCCCTGAATTTTGGCAGAATTTTGGCATCTCGGTACCTATGAAGATGAATAAAAAAAAATTCCTATTTTTTATATTTTTATTTAATTTTCTTTTTCTAAATAAACAGTGTTATTTGTGGGTTTTAGCTTTCTGATACTGAAGGAACTTAAAAACACTCATAATACACGTTTCTCGTAATGTCCTTTCGTTTCCCAAACATAAAGTTCTTTGCATGTTTTTAAGCGTTTTTATAGATAACATGATCAAAAACACTCAAAATACATGCAAGAATGCAAAAGGTGTTTGGATGCGTTTTAGCTTTTTCGTATGTAAGGATGTAAAAAAACACTTAAAGGCAAGTTCTTGGTAAAATTTGTTTTTATTTCCATGTAATGTGATTGCCCTGCCTTTTTTGTGCGTTATTTCCTAATACGCTCTAAAACACTCAAAAGACATGCAAAGCCTCCCTTATGTGGAAATTTAACGACCTTACCAGAAATCTGTCTTTTTAGTGTTTTTCAGCATGTTAGGCACCAAAACGAAAAATAATAAGGAACACACTCTATGTGGGAATCCAAAACAAAATTACTGAAAACGTGTCTTCTCAGTGTTTTACATAGAAAAACGGATGGAAAACAACCAATATCAAGAAGTAGAAAAACATTACCAAAAATGTATATTTTCAGTTATTTTGAGCTTGTTACATACAGAAAAACGCGAAAATTGATACAAAGCACTCTATATTGGGAAAAAAAAGGGACATTGCGAGAAAATTGTATAATGAATGTTTTATAGTTCAAAAGAACCACAAGGCAAAAAACGCAAAAACTCGTGTATATGGAGAAATTTCCTGGATACCAAAATGCTGAAACTCATGTATAACACTCTTAATTGAGAAGCAGAACAACCTTACTAAATGCATGTGAAAAACATTAAAGACAAGTTCTTGGTAAAAGTTGGTTTTATTCCCATGTAATGTGATTGCCCTGCTTTTTAGTGCTTTATTGCCTAACACACTCAAAAACACTCAAAAGAAACTTTTGGTAATGTCATTTTCGCATGCTATTTGGGGTTTTCCTAACTAAGAATGTGAAAAACACTCAAAATACACGCATTTGGTAAGGTTCTTCTGTTTCTCAATTAAGATTGTTATTCATGAGTTTCAGCATTTTGGTATCTAAGAAACTTCTTTATATACACGAGTTTTTGCGTTTTTTGCCTTGTGGTTTTTGTGAACCACAAGTTCTTTTCCATGAAAATAATAAGACACTCATTATACACATTTATCATAATGTCCTTTTGTTTCCCAATAGGGAGTGCTTTGCATCCTTTTTCGCGTTTTTTTGTAGGTAACAAGCTCAAAAAACACTCAAAGTATAGCTTTTTCGTCATGTTATTTTATTTCTTCATATTGGTTGGTTTGCATCCGTTTTAGCGTTTTTCTACGTAAAACACCGAAAAAACACTTTTTCAGTCATTTTGTTTTGGATTCCCAAAGAATTTTGCCAGAATTTTGGCATCTCGGTACCTATGAAGATGAATAACAAAAAAAAAGTTATATTTTTTTCTCTATAGTGTTATTTGTGTGTTTTAGCTTTTTGGTACAAAAGGAACTTAACACTTATAATACACGTTTCTCGTAATGTCCTTTCCTTTCCCAAACATAATGTTCTTTGCATGTATTTAAGCGTTTTTATAGATAACATGATCAAAAACACTCAAAAATACATGTCTTTGGTAATGTTATTCTGTTTCTTCATAAAGTGTGTTTTGCATGCGTTTTAACATTTTAGTATGTAAGGAGTTAAAAACACTTAAAGGCAAGTTCTTCGTAAAAGTTGGTTTTCTTCCCATATAATATGATTGTTTTGCTTTTTAGTGCTTTTTTGCATATCACGCTCAAAAACTTTCAAAAGAGACTTTTCTGAAAATGTCTTTTTTTTTACACATAAAGCTAGTTTCGCATGTAATTTGGGATTTTCGCATCTAAGAATGTCAAAAACACTCAAAATACACACATTTGGTAGGGTAGTTTTGTTTCTCAATTAAAAGTTTTATTCATGCATTTCAGCATTTTGGTATGTAAGATACTTCTCTCTATACACGAGTTTTTGCGTTTTTTGCCTTGTGGTTTTTGTTAAACTATAAAACACTCATATACAAGTTTCTCGTAATGTCCTTTTGTTTCCCTCCATTTTCTCTTTTTTTTTTTGTAGGTAACAAGCTCAAAAACACTAAAAATATATATTTTTAGTAATGTTAATATATTTCTTCATATTTGTGTGTTTACATCCGTTTTAGCGTTTTTCTTAATAAATCTCTAAAAAGACACGTTTTCAGTAATATTGTTGAAATTGCTGAAAAAAAAAACACTCAAAAGTCAGGTTTCTGGTAAAGTCGTGTAATTTCCCCATCTAGGTGGCTTTGCATGTACTTTAGGGTTTGGTAAATAACTCCGTAAAAAAGCAAAAATTATTTATTTTAATAATTTTTTTTTATCTAATTTCCTTGAATTTTGCCAGAATTTTGGCATCTCGGTACCTATGAAGATGAATAACATAAAAAAAAAAACACTCTTAATACACAATTTTCGTAATGTCCTTTCGTTTCACAAACCTTTTCATATTGGTTAATTTGCATCCGTTTTAGCGTTTTTCTACGTAAAACTTTGAAAAGACACGTTTTCAGTCATTCTGTTTTGGATTTCTATATAGAGTGACTTTCATATGATTTATCGTTTTGGTGCCTAACATGCCGAAAAACTCTCAAAAGACAGGTTTCTTGTAAAGTCGTTTAATTTCCCCATACAGATGGCTTTCCATACAATTTAGGGTTTGGTACATAACTCTGAAAAATAGCTAAAATTAACTTTTACGATAATGTTCTTTTTTCCACAAAATTTCCCTGAATTTTGGCAGAAGTTTAGCATCTTGGCAGCTATGAACATCAATAAAAAAAATGCTATTTGTTTTATTTATTTATTTATTTATTTATTCTCCATAAAGAGTGTTTTTTTTTTAGTTTTAACGTTTTGGTACTTAAGGACCTTAAAAACACATAACACACGTTTCTCGTTATGTCCTTTCGTTTCCCAAACATAGGGTTCTTTGCATGTATTTAACCGTTTTTATAGGTAACATGATCAAAAACACTTAAAACACATGTTGTTGGTAATGTTATTCTGCTTCTCCATAAAGGAGTGTTTTGCTAGCGTTTTAGCGTTTTGTTATGTAAGGAGGTCAAAAACACTTGAAGGAAAGTTATTGGTAAAAGTTGGTTTTATTCCCAGGTAATGTAATCGCCCTGGTTTTTTTTGTGCTTTATTGCCTAACACGCTCAAAAACACTCAAAAGACACTTCTGGTAATGTCATTTTTTTCCCACATATTTTAGTTTCGCATGCTATTTTGGGTTTTGCTAAGATTGTGAAAAAAGCTTAAAATACATGCATTTGGTAAGGTTGTTCTTTTTCTCAATTGAGATTGTTATTCATGAGTTTCAGCATTTTGGTATCTAACAAACTTCTTTATATACACGAGTTTTTGCGTTTTTTGCCTTGTGGTTCTTGTGAACCACAAGTTCTTTTGCCCGAAAAGAATAAGACACTCATTATACACGTTTCTCGTAATGTCCTTTTGTTTCCCAATAGGGAGTGGAGTGCTTTGCTTCCATTTTTGCGTTTTTTGTAGGTAACAAGCTGAAAAACACTCAAAATATACCTTCTTGGTAAAGTTATTTTCTTTCTGCATATTGATTGGTTTGCATCCTTTTTAGCGTTTTTCTAGGTAAAACACCGAAAAGACACGTTTTCAGTAAATTTTGTTTTGGATTCCCATATAGAGTGACTTCCATGCTATTTATCGTTTTGGTGCCTAACATGCTGAAAAACAATCATAAGACAGTTTTCTGGCAAAGACGTTAGGTTTGGGTTTAGGTACATAACAGTCCGAAAAAAAAGCTAAAATTTACTTTTTTGATAATGTTTTTATTTCTCATGATTTCCTGACTTTTGCCTGAATTTTGGCGTCTCGGTACCTATAAAGATGATTAACAAAAAAAAAAAAAAATACTATTTTTTACTGGTATTTACTTACCAAATTTCTGGTAAGGTCGTTTAATTTCCTCATATAGGAGGCTTTGCATGCACTTTAGGGTTTGTTACATAACAGTCCGAAAAAATAGGTAAAATTAATTTTTTTGATAATTTTCTTTTATCATATAATAGCCTTGAATTTTCCCAGAATTTTGGCATCTCGGTACGTATGAAGATGAATAACCAAAACAAAAAAATGTCCTATTTTTTTTTTTTTTATTTATTTATTTTTCTAAATAAAGAGTGTTATTTCTGGGTTTTAGCTTTTTGGTACTTAAGGATCTTAAAAACACTTATAATACACATTTCTCGTAATGTCCTTTCGTTTCCCAAACATAAGGTTTTTTCCATGTATTTAAGTGTTTTTATAGATAACAAGATAAAAAAACACTCAAAATATGTTTTTTTTTTTTTTTTATTCTGTTTCTCCTTAAAAGGTGTTTTGCATGCGTTTTAGCGTTTTGGTATGTAATGAGCTCAAAAACACTTAAAGGCAAGTTCTTGGTAAAAGTTATTTTTATTCCCATGTAATGTGATTGCCCTGCTTTTTAATGCTTTATTGCCTAACACGCTCAAAAACACTCAAAAAGACATTTTCTGGTAATATCATCTTTTTCCAACATAAAGCTAGTTTTGCATGGAATTTGGGGATTTGATAACTTAGAATGTGAAAAGCCCTCAAAATACATGCATTTAGTAAGGTTGTTCTGTTTCTTAATTAAAAGTGTTATTCATGAGTTTCAGCATTTTGGTATGTAAGAAACTTTTCTAATACACACATTTGGTAAGGTAGTTCTGTTTCTCATTTAAAAGGGTTATTCATGAGTATCAGCATTTTGGTATGTAAGAAACATCTCTATGTACACGAGTTTTTGACATTTTTGCCTTGTGGTTCTTGTGAAAATATAAAACACGTTTCTCGTAATGTCCTTTTCTTTCCCAATAAAAAGTGCTTTCCATCCATTTTCCCATTTCTTGTAGGTAACAAGCTCAAAAACACATCAAAATATACCTCTTTGGTAATGTTATTTTATTTCTTCATATTGGTTGGTTTACATCCGTTTTAGTGTTTTTCTACGTAAATCACTGAAAAGACATGTTTTCAATAATATTGTTGAAATTGCTAAGAAAAACACTCAAAAAACAGGTTTCTGGTAAAGTCATGTACTTTCCCCATATAGGTAACTTTGCATGTACTTCAGGGTTTGGTACATAACTCAGGAAAAAAAACTAAAATTATATATTTTTTTATAATGATTTTTTTTTTACAAAAATTCCCTGAATTTTGCCAGAATTTTGGCATCTCGGTACTTATAAAGATGAATAACAAAAAAAAAAAAATTTCATAAAGAGTGATATTTGTGGGTTTTAGCTTTTTGGTACTTAAGGAACTTAAAAACACACATAATACACGATTTTCGTAATTTCCTTTTCTTATACAAACATAAGGTTCTTTACATGTATTTAAGCGTTTTTATAGATAACATGATCAAAAACACTCAAAATACATGTTTTTTGGTAATGTTATTCTTTTTCTCCATAAAGGGTGTTTTGCTTGCGTTGTAGCGTTTTGGTATGTGAGGAATTATAAACACTTAAAGGCAAGTTCTTCGTTAAAGTTGGTTTTATTCACATGTACTGTGATTGTTCTGCTTTTTAGTGCTTTGTTGCATATCACGCTCAAAAACACTCAGAAGACACTTTTCTGGTAATGTCATTTTTTTTCCCAAATGAAGCTAGTTTCGCATGTAATTTGACATTTTCGTAACTAAGAATGTGAAAAACTTTCAAAATACACAATTTGGTAAGGTAATTCTTTTTATCGATTAAAAGTGTTATTCATGCATTTCATCATTTTGGTATGTAAGAAACTTCTCTATATACACGAATTTTAGTTTTTATATCCTTGTGGTTCTTTTAAAATGATAAAACACTCATTATACACGTTTCTCGTTATGTCCTTTTCTTTCCTAATATAGAGTGCTTTACATCCATTTTTGCATTTTTTGTAGGTAACAAGCTCAAAAACACTCTAAATATATGTTTTTGGTAATGTTATTCTATTTCTTCATATGGGTTGGTTTGCATCCGCTTTAGCGTTTTTCTACGTAAAACACTGAAAAGACATGTTTTCAGTAATTTTGTTTTGAATTCACATATTGACTGACTTCCATATTATTTATCGTTTTGGTGCCTAACATGCTGAAAAACACTGAGAAGACAGGTTTCTGGTAAAGTCGTTTAACTTCCCTTTATAGGTGGCTTTGCATGCACTTTAGGGTTTGGTACATAACAATCCAAGAAAAAGCTGTAATTAACTTTTTTAATAATGTTGTTTTTTCCACATAAATTCCCTGAATTTTGGCAGATTTTTGGCATCTCGGTAGCTATGAAGATGAATAACAAAAAAAAAATTCATATTTTTTTTATTTTATTGATTTATTTTTTTAAATAAAGAGTGTTATTTGTGTGTTTTAGCTTTTTGGTACTAAAGGAACTAAAAAAAACACTCATAATACATGTTTTTCGTTTCGTTTCGTTTCGTTTCCCAAACATAAGGTTCTTTGCATGTATTTAAGTGTTTTTATAGATAACTTGATCAAAAACACTCAAAATACATGTATTTGGTAATGTTATTCTGTTTCTCCATAAAATATCTTTTGCATGCGTTTTAGCGTTTCTGTATGTAAGCAGCTCAAAAACACTTAAAGGCAAGTTCTTAGTAAAATTTGGTTTTATTTCCATGTAATGTGATTGCCGTGCGTTTTAGTGCTTTATTGCCTAACACGCTCAAAAACACTCAAAAGACATGCAAAGCCTCCCATATGAGGAAATTAAATACCTTACCAGAAATCTGTCTTCTGAGTGTTTTTCAGCATGTTAGGTACTAAAACGATAAAAAATAAGGAACTCACTCTATATGGGAATAAAAAAAAAAACTGAAAACATTTATTCTCAGTGTTTTACGTAGAAAAAAAAAGCTAAAACTGATGCAAAACAACCAATATCAAGAAGCAGAAAAACATTACCAAAAATATACATTTTGAGTGTTTTTGAGCTTATTACCTACAAAAAAACGCGAAACTTGATACAAAGCACACTATATTGGGAAACAAAGAGACATTTCGAGAAAAGTGTATAATCAATGTTTTATAGTTAAAAAAAGCCACAAGGCAAGAAACGCAAAAACTCGTGTATATGGATAAGATTCCTAGATATCAAAATGCTGAAACTTATGAATAACACTCTTAATTAAGAAACAGAAAAACCTTACTAAATGTGTGTCAAAAACACTTAAAGGCAAGTTCACGGTAAAAGTTGGTATTATTCCGATGTAATGTGATTGCCCTGCTTTTTAGTGCTTTATTGCCTAACACGCTCAAAAACACTATAAGACACTTTTCTGGTAATGTCATTTTTTTCCCACATAAAGCTGGTTTCGCATGCAATTTGGGGTTTTCGTAACTAAGAATGTTAAAAGTACTCAAAATACACGCATTTAGTAAGGATGTTCTGTTTCTCAATTGAGAGTGTTCATTAGTTTCAGCATTTTGGTGTCTAGGAAACTTCTTCATATACATGTTTTATCCCTTGTGGTTCTTTTGAACTATAAAACACTCATTATACACTTTTCTTGCAATAACCTTTTGTTTCCCATGATAGACTGCTTTGCATCAATTTTCGCGTTTTTTATAGGTAACAAGCTCAAAAACACTCAAAATATACTTTTTTGGTAATATTTTTCTATTTCTTGATATTGGTTGATTTCCATCCGTTTTAGCGTTTTTCTACGTAAAACACTGAGAAGAAATGTTTTCCGTAATTTTCTTTTGGATTCCCATATAGTGTGAGTTCCTTATTATTTATCGTTTTAGTCCCTAACATGCTGAAAACACTCAAAAAACAGATTTATGATAAGGTCGTTTAATTTCCTCACCTAGGAGGCTTTGCATGCACTTTAGGGTTTGGTACATAACAGTCCGAAAAAAAAGCTAAAATTAAATGTTTTGATAATATTCTTTTATCATATAATTATCCTGAATTTTCTCAAAATTTTGGCATCTCGGTACCTATGAAGATAAATAACAAAAAAAAGTATTTTTTTTTATTTTTTATTTTTTTTTCTAAATAAAGAGTGTTATTTGTGGGCTTTAGCTTTTTTATAGTTAAGGAACTTAAAAACACTCATAATACACGTTTCTCGTAATGTCCTTTCGTTTCCCAAAGATAAGGTTCTTTGCATGTATTTAAGCTTTTTTATAGAAAACATGATAAAAAACACTCAATATACATGTTTTTGGTAATGTTATCCTCTTTCTCCATAAAAGGTGTTTTGCATGAGTTTTAGCTTTTCGTTTTGTAAGGAGCTGAAAAATACTTACAGGAAAGTTCTTGGTAAAAGTTGGTTTTATTCCCATGTAATGTGATTGCCTTGCTTTTTAGTGCTTTATTGCCTAACACGCTCAAAAACTCTCAAAAGACACTTTTCTGGTGTCATTTTTTTTTTCACACATAAAGCTAGTTTACCATGGAATTTGGGGTTCTGGTAACTAAAAATATGAAAAACACTCATAATACACACATTTAGTAAGGTTGTTTTGTTTCTTAATTAAGAGTGTTATTCATGAGTTTCAGCATTTTGGTATCTTAGAAACTTTTCCATACACACGAGGTTTTGCGTTTTTTGCCTTGTGATATTTGTGATACTATGAAAGACACATTATACACGTTTCTCGTTATGTTCTTTTTTTTTTTCCTTATATAGAGTGCTCTGCATCCATTTTCGCGTTTTTTTTTTATGTAACAAGCTCAAAAACACTCAAAATATAGCTCTTTAGTAATGTTATTCTGTTTCTTCATATTGGTTGGTTTGCATCCGTTTTAGCGTTTTTCTACATAAAACTTTGAAAAGACTCGATTTCCGTAATTTTGTTTTGGATTTCCATATAGAGTGACTTTCATATTATTTATCATTTTGGTGCCTAACATTCGGAAAAACACTCAAAAGACAGGTTTCTTGTAAAGTCGTTTAATTTCCCAATAGAGATGCCTTTCCATACCCTTTAGGGTTTGGTACATAACTCCAAAAAAAAATCTAAAACAAACTTTTTCGATAATGTTCTTTTTTCCACATATTTTCCCTGAATTTTGGCAGAATTTTGGCATATTGGTAGCTATGAACTTGAATAACAAAAAAAAAATTGGTATTTTTTTAATTTATTTTTTATTTGTTTTTTCTCTATAAAGAGTGTTATTTGTTGGTTTTAGCTTTTTGATACTGAAGGATCTTAAAAACACTCATAATACACGTTTCTCGTAATGTCCTTTCGTTTCCCAAACATTAGGTTCTTTGCATGTATTTAAGCGTGTTTATAGATAACATGGTCAAAAACACTCAAAACACATGTTTTTGGTAATGCAAAAGCTGTTTTGTATGCGTTTTAGCGTTTTGATATGTAAGGAGGTGAAAAACACTTAAAGGCAAGTTCTTAGTAAAATTTTGTTTTATTCCCATGTAGTGTGATAGCCCTGCTTTTTAGTGCTATATTGCCTAACACGCTCAAAAACACTCAAAAGACATGCAAAGACATGAGGAAATTAAACGACCTTACCAGAAATCTGTCTTTTGTGTGTTTTCCAGCTTGTTAGGCTCCAAAACGATGAATAATAAGGAACTAACTCTATATGGGAATCCAAAACAAAATTTCTGAAAACGTGTCTTCTGAGTGTTTTACGTAGAAAAACGCTAAAACGGATGCAAACCAACCAATATAAAAAAGTAGAAAAACATAACCAAAAATGTATATTTTGAGTTTTTTTGAGCTTGTTACCTACAAAAAAATGGGAAACTTTATACAAAGCACTCTATATTGGGAAAGAAAGGAATATTGCGAGAAAAGTGTATAATGAATGTTTTATAGTTGAAAAGAACCACAAGGCAAAAAAAACGCAAAAACTCGTGTATATGGAGAAGTTTCCTAGATACCAAAATGCTGAAACTCATAAATAACACTCTTAATTGAGAAACAGAACAACCTTACTAAATGCGTGTCAAAAACACTTAAAGGCAAGTTGTTGGTAAAAGTTTGTTTTTTTTCACATATAATGTGATTGCCCTGCTTTTTAGTGCTTTATTGCCTAACATGCTGAAAAACACTCAGGGACATTTTTCTGCTAATGTTATTTTTTTCCCACATAAAGCTAGTTTCACATGGAATTTGGGATTTTGGTAACTAAGAATGTAAAAAACACTCAAAATACACGCATTTAATAAGGTTGTTCTCTTTCTTAATTAAGAGTGTTATTCATGAGTTTCAGCATTTTGGTATATCAGAAACTTCTCCATACACATGAGTTTTTGCGTTTTTTGCCTTGTGATTCTAGTGAAACTATAAAACACTCATTATACACGTTTCTCGTTATGTCCTTTTTTTACTGATATAGTTTTATCCTAATATAGTTTTCGCGTCTTTCAAAAGACACCTTTATTTAGTAATTTGGTTTGGATTTCCATATAGAGTGACTTTCATATTATTTATCGTTTTGGTGCCTAACATGCGGAAAAACACTCAAAAGACAGGTTTCCTGTAAAGTCGTTTAATTTCCCCATATAGGTGGCTTTGCATACACTATAGGGTTTGGTACATAACTCCGAAAAAAAGCTAAAATTAACTATTTCTATAATATTCTTTTTTCCACATAATTTCCCTGAATTTTGGCAGAATTTTGGCATCTTGGTACCTATAAACATCAATAACAAAAGAAAAAAAAATGCTTTTGTTTAAATTATTATTTTTTTTATTTATTTTTTCTCTATAAAGCGTGTTATTAACTTTCTGTTAAAGAACTTAAAAATATTCATAATACATATTTCTCGTAAAGTCCTTTCCTTTCCCAAATATAGGGATCTTTGCATGTATTTAAGCGTTTTTATAGGTAACATGATAAAAAAACACTCAAAACACATGTTTTTGGTAATGTTATTCTGCTTTTCCATAAAGGAGTGTTTGCATGCATTTTACCGTTCTGGTATGTGTAAGGAGATCAAAAACACTTCAAGGCAAGTCTTGGTAAAAGTTGGTTTTATTCCTATGTAATGTGATTGCCCTGCTTTTTAGTGCTTTATTGCTTAACACGCTCAAAAACCCTCAAAAGACAGTTTTGGTAATGTCATTTTTTTTCCCACATAAGGCTAGTTTCGCATGCTATTTGGGGTTTTCCTAAGAATGTGAAAAACACTCAAAATACACGCATTTGGTAAGGTTTTTCTGTTTCTCAATTAAGAGCGTTATTCATGAGTTTCAGCATTTTGGTATCTAACAAACTTCTTTATATATACGAGTTTTTGCGTTTTTTGCCTTATGGTTTTTGTGAACCACAAGTTTTTTTGCCCGAAAATAATAAGACACACATTACACACATTTCTCGTAATGTCCTGTTGGATGCTTTGCATCCTTTTATGCGTTTTCTGTAGGTAACAAGCTCAAAAACACTCAAAATATAGCTTTTTCGTAATGTTATTCTATATCTTCATATTGGTTGCTTTGCATCCGTTTTAGCGTTTTTCTACGTAAAACACCGAAAAGACACGTTTTCAGTAATTTTGTTTTGGATCCCCAAAGAATTTTGCCAGAATTTTGGCATCTCGGTACTTATGAAGATGAATAACAAGAAAAATAAATAAATAAATCTATTTTTTTATTTTTTTTCTCTACAAACAGTGTTATTTGTGGGTTATAGCTTTTTGGCACAAAATGAACTTAAAAACACTCATACTTTTCTCGTAATGTCCTTTCGTTTCCCAAACATGATGTTCTTTGCATGTATTTAAGCGTTTTTATAGATAACATGATCAAAAACACTCAAAATACATGTTTTTGGTAATGTTATTCTGTTTCTCCATAAAATGTGTTTTGCATGCTTTTTAGCGTTTTCGTATGTAAGGAGTTAAAAACACTTAAAGGCAAGTTCTTCGTAAAAGTTGGTTTTATTCCCATATAATGTGATTGTTCTGCTTTTTAGTGCTTTGTTGTATATCACGCTCAAAAACACTCAAAAGACACTTTTCTGATAGTCATTTTTTTCCCACATAAGGGTAGTTTCGCATGTAATTTGGGATTTTCGTAACTAGGAATTTGAAAAACACTCAAAATACACACATTTGGTAAGGTAGTTCTGTTTCTCAATTAAATGTGTTATTCATGTGTTTCAGGATTTTGGTATGTAAGAAACTTCTCTCTATACACGAGTTTTTTTTTCTGTTTTTTGCCTTGTGGTACTTGTGAAACTATAAAACACTCATTATACACGTTTCTTGTAATGTCCTTTTGCTTCTCAATATAGAGTGCTTTCCATCCATTTTCGTGTTTTTTGTAGGTAACAATTTCAGAAACATTCAAAATATACCTTTTTGGTAATGTTATTCTATTTCTTCATATTGGTTGGTTTGCATCCGTTTTAGCGTTTTTCTACGTAAAACACCGAAAAGACACGTTTTCAGTAATTTTGTTTTGGATTCCCATATAGATTGACTTCCATGTTATTTATCGTGTTGGTTCCTAACATGCTGAAAAACACTCATAAGACAGTTTTCTGGAAAAAACGTTTAATTTCCCTATATAAGTGGCTTTGCATGCACTTTAGGGTTTTGGTACCTAACAGTCCGAAAAAAAAGCTAATTTTAACTTTTTTGATAATGTTATTATTTCACATAATTTCTTGAATTTTGCCCGAATTTTGGCATCTCGGTTCCTATGAAGATGAATAAGAAAGAAAAAATATCGTATTTTTTTTTATTTATTTATTGTTTCTGAATAAAGAGTATTATTTGTGGCTTTTAGCTTTTTGGTAAGTAATGAACTTAAAAACTCTCATATTACACGTTTCTCGTAATGTTCTTTAGTTTTCCAAAAATAGTGTTCTTTGCATGTATTTAAGCGTTTTTATTGGTAACATGATCAAAAACACTCAAAATACATGTTTTTGGCAATGTTTTTCTGTTTCACCAGAAAGTGTGTTTGGTATATAAGGAGCTCAAAAACACTTAAAGGCAAGTTCTTGGTAAAAATAGGTTTTCCTCCAATGTAATGTCATTGCCCTGCTTTTAAGTGCTTTATTGCCTATCATGCTCAAAAACACTTAAAAGACATTTTTCTGATAATATCTTTTTTTTTTTTTCCCACAAAAACCTAGTTTCGCATGAATTTGGGGTTTCGATAACTAAGAATGTGAAAAGCACTCAAAATATACGCATTTAGTAAGGTTTTTCTGTTTCTCAATTAAGAGTGTTCTTTATGAGTTTCAGCATTTTGGTATCCTGGAAACTTCTTCATATACACGAGTTTTTGCATTTTTTGCCTTGTGGTTCCTTTGAACTCATTATACACTTTTCTTGCAATGTCCTTTTGTTTTCCATTATAGAGTGCTTTGTAACAATTTTCACGTTTTTTATAGGTAACAAGCTCAAAAACTTTCAAAATATATCTTTTTGGTAATGTTTTTCTCTTTCTTGTTATTGGTTGATTTGCATCTGTTTTAGCGTTTTTCTACGTAAAACACTGAGAACACACGTTTTCAGTAATTTTGTTTTGGATTCCCATACAGATTGAGTTCCTTATTATTTATCGTTTTGGTGCCTAACATGCTTAAAAACACTCAAAACACATATTTCTGATAAGGTCGTTTAATTTCCTCACATAGGAGGCCTTCCATGCACTTTAGGGTTTGGTACATAAAAGTCCGAAAAAAAGGCTAAAATTAACTGTTTTGATAATATTCTTTTATCATATAATTGCCCTGAATATTCCCAGAATTTTTGAATCTCAGTACCTATAAAGATGAATTACAAAGAAAATTTTTTATTTTTTTTATTTATTTATTTTTTCTAAATAAAGAGCGTTATTTGTGGGTTTTAGCTTTTTGGTACTTAAGGAACTTAAAAACACTCATAATACACGTTTCTCGTAATTTACTTTCGTTTCCCAAACATAAGGTTCTTTGCATGTATTTAAGCTTTTTTATAGAAAACATGATCAAAAACATTCAAAATACATGTTTTTGGTAATGTTATTCTGTTTCTCCATAAAATGTGTTTTGCCTGCGTTTAAGAGTTTTGGTATGTAAGGAGCTCAAAAACACTTAAAGGCAAATTGTTGGTAAAAGTTGGTTTTATTCCCATGTAATGTGATTGCCCTGCTTTTTAGTGCTTTATTGCCTAACACGCTCTAAAACCATCTGGTAATGTCATTTTTTTTTCACACATAAAGCTAGTTTCGCATGGAATTTGGGGTTTTGGTAACTAAAAATGTGAAAAACACTCATAATACACATATTTAGTAAGATTGTTTTGTTTCTTAATTAAGAGTGTTATTCATGAGTTTCAGGATTTTGGTATCTTAAAAACTTATCGATACACACGAGGTTTTGCGTTTTTTGCCTTGTGCTTCTTGTGAAACAATGAAAAACACATTATACACGTTTCTCGTTATGTCTTTTTTTTCCTAATATAGAGTGCTCTGCATCCATTTTCGCGTTTTTTGTTTGTTTATGTAACAAGCTCAAAAACAACCAAAATATAGTTCTTTGGTAATGTTATTCTATTTCTTCATATTGGTTAGTTTGCATCCGTTATAGCGCTTTTCTACGTAAAACTTTAAAAAGACTCGTTTTCAGTAATTTTGTTTTGGATTTCCATATAGAGTGACTTTCATATTATTTATCGTTTTGGTGTCTAACATGCGAAAAAACACTCAAAAGACAGGTTTTTTTGTAAAGTCGTTTGATTTCCCCATATAGATGGCTTTGCATACTCTTTAGGGTTTGGTACATAACACATTATTTCCCTAAATTTTTGCATAATTTTGGCATCTTGATAGCCATGAACATCAATAACAAAAAAAAAAAAAAAAGGTATTTTTTTATTTGTTTTTTATTTATTTATTTTTTTCTCTGTTAAGAGTGTTATTTGTGGGTTTTAACGTTTTGGTACTTAAGGAACTTAAACACACACATAATACACGTTTTTCGTTATGTCCTTTCGTTTTCCAAACATAAGGTTCTTTCCATGTATTTAAGCGTTTTTATAGACAATATAATCAAAAATACTCAAAATACATGTTTTTGGTAATGTTATTCTGTGTCTCCTTAAAAGGTGTTTTGCATGCGTTTTAGCGTTTTGGTATGTAACGGGCTCAAAAACACTTAAAGGCAAGTTCTTGGTAAAAGTTGTTTTTATTCCCATGTTATGTGATTGCCCTACTTTTTAGTGCTTTATTGGCTAACACGCTCAAAAACACTCAAAGGACACTTTTTTTGGTAATATCATTTTTTTCCCACATAAGCTAGTTTTCATGGAATTTGTGGTTTTGTTAACTAAGAATGTGAAAACACTGAAAATACACGCATTTAGTAAGGTTGTTCTGTTTCTTAATTAAAAGCGTTATTCATGAGTTTCAGCATTTTGGTATGTAAGAAACTTCTCTAATACACACATTTGGTAAAGTAGTTCTGTTTCTCAATTAAAAGAGTTTTTCATAAGTTTCAGCATTTTGGTGTGTAAGAAAGTTCTCTATATACACGAGTTTTTGCATTTTTTGCCTTGTGGATCTTGTGAAACTATAAAACACTCATTATACACGTTTCTCGTAAATTCCTTTTGTTTCCCAATATAGAGTACTTTCCATCCATTTACGCATTTTTTTGTAGGTAACAAGCTCAAAAACACTCAAAATATATCTTTTTGGTAGTTTTTTTATTTCTTCATATTGGTTGGTTTGCATCCGTTTTAGCGTATTTCTACGTAAATCTCTGAAAAGACAGGTTTTCAGTAATATTGTTGAAATTGCTGAAAAACACTCAAAAGACAGGTTTCTGGTAAAGTCGTGTAATTTTCCCATATAGGTGGCTTTGCATGCACTTCAGGGTTTGGTACATAACTCCGGAAAAAAAAACTAAAATTATTTTTTTTATAATGATTTATTTATTACATAATTTCCCTGAATTTTGCCAGAATTTTGGCATCTCGATACCTATGAAGATGAATAACAAAAAAAAAAGATATATATTTTTTCTATATAAAGAGTGTTATTTGTGGGTTTTATCTTTTTGGTACTTAAGGATGTTAAAAACACTCATAATACATGATTTTCGTAATGTCCTATCGTTTCACAAACATAGGGCTCTTTACATGTATGTAAGCGTTTTTATATGTAACATGATCAAAAACACTCAAAATACATGTTTTTGGTAATGTTTTTCTGTTTCTCCATAAAAGGTGTTTTGCATGCGTTTTAGCGTTTTGGTATATAAGGAGTTAAAAAACACTTAAAGGCAAGTTCTTCGTAAAAGTTGGTTTTATTCCTATATAATGTGATTGTTCTGCTTTTTGGTGCTTTGTTGCATATCACGCTCAAAAACACTCAAAAGACACTTTTTTATAATGTCATTTTTTTTCCCACATAAAGCTTGTTTGGCATGTAATTTTGGATTTTCGTAGCTAAAAATGTGAAAAACACTCAAAATACACACATTTGGTAAGGGAGTTCTGTTTCTCAATTAAAAGTGTTATTCATGAGTTTTAGCATTTTGGTATGTAAGAAACTTCTCTATATACACGAGTTTTTGCGTTTTTTGCCTTGTGGTTGTCATTATAAATCATTATATATCATAATAAACGTTTCTCGTAATGTCCTTTTGCTTCCCAGTATAGAGTGCTTTCAATCCATTTTCGCGTTTTATTGTAGGTAAAAAGCTCAAAAACACTTTTTGGTAATATTATTCTATTTCTTCATATTTGTTGCTTTGCATCCGTTTTAGCGTTTTTTTCTACGTAAAAGACTGAAAAGACACGTTTTCAGTAATTTTGTTTTGGATTCACAAATTGACTTACTTCCATATTATTTATCGGTTTGGTGCCAAACATGCTGAAAAACATTGAAAAGACAGGTTTCTGGTAAAGTCATTTAATTTCCTCATATAGGTGGCTTTGCAGGCACTTTAGGGTTTGGTACATAACAATCCGAAAAAAAGCTATAATTAACTTTTTTGAAAATATTCTTTTTTTCCACATAAATTTCCTGAATTTTGGCAGAACTTTTGCATTTCGGTACCAATGAAAATCAATACAAAAAAAAATGCAATTTATTTTATCTTATTTTTCATTTGATTTTTTTTTCTTTAAAGAGTGTTATTTGTGGGTTTTAACGTTTTGATACTTACGTAACTTAAAAACAGTCATAACACACGTTTCTCGTAATGTCCTTTCGTTTCCCAAAGATAGGATTCTTTGCATGTATTTAAACGTTTTTATAGGTAACATGATCAAAAACACTTAAAACATGTTTTTTTGTAATGTTTTTCTACTCCATAAAGGATTGTTTTGCATGTGTTTTAGCGTTTTGGTATGTAAGGAGCTCAAAAAAACACATAATGGTAAGTTCTTGGTAAAAGTTGATTTTATTCCCTTGTAATGTGATTGCCCTGCTTTTTAGTGCTTTATTGCCTAACACGCTCAAAAACACTCAAAAGACACTTCTGGTAATGTCTTTTTTTTTCCCACATAAAGCTAGTTTCGCATACTTTTTGGGATTTTCCTAAGAATGTTAAAAACACTGTTTCTGTTTCTCAATTAAGATTGTTATTCATAAGTTTCAGCATTTTGGTATCTAAGAAACTTCTTTATATACACAAGATTTTGCGTTTTTTGCTTTGTGGTTATTTTGAACCACAAGTTCTTTTCCCCGAAAATAATAAGACACTCATTATACACGTTTCTTGTAAAGTCCTTTTGTTTCCCAATAGGGAGTGCTTTGCATCCATTTTCACCTTTTTTGTAGGTAACAAGCTCAAAAACACTCAAAATATGTCTTTTTTGGTAATTTTATTCTATTTTTTTTTTTCATAATGGTTGGTTTGCATCCAATTTAGCGTTTTTCTACGTAAAACACCGAAAAGACATGTTTTCACTAATTTTGTTTTGGATTCCCATATAGAGTGACTTCCATGTTATTTATCGTTTTGGTGCCTAAAATGCTAAAAAAAAATTAATAAGAGAGTTTTCTGGCAAAGACGTTTAATTTCCTCATATAGGTGGCTTTGCATGCTCTTTTAGCTAAAATTTACTTTTTTAATAATGTTCTTATTTCACAAAATTTCCAGAATTTTGCCCGAATTTTGGCATCTCGGTACGTGTGAAGATGAATAAGAAAGAAAAAAAAATATCGTATTTTTTTATTTATTTATTTATTTTTTCTCAATAGAGAGTGTTATTTGTGGCTTTTAGCTTTTTGGTACTTAATGAAATTAAAAACACTCATAATACACGTTTCTCGTAATGTCCTTTCGTTTCCAACAAATAGGATTCTTATCATGTATGTTTTTATAGAAAACATGATGAAAAACACTCAAAATACATATTTTTGGTAATGTTTTTCTGTTTCTCCATAAAGTTTGTTTTTTCATGCGTTTTAGCTGTTTGGTATAAAAGGAGCTCAAAAACACTTAAAGACAAGTTCTTGGGAGAAATTGGATTTATTCCAATGTAAAGTGATTGCCCTGCTTTTTATTGCTTTATTACCCATCACGCTCAAAAACACACAAAATACATTTTTCTGGAAATGTCATGTTTTTCCCACATAAATCTGGCTTCGCATGCAATTTGGCTTTTTGGTAAAAAAGAATGTGAAAAACACTCAAAATACACGCATCTGGTAAGGTTGTTCTGTTTCTAAATTAAAGAGTGTTATTTATGAGTTTGAGCATTTTGGTATCTAAGAAACTTCTTCATATACACGAGTATTTGCGTTTTTTTGCCTTGTGGTTCTTTTGAACTATAAAACACTCATTATACACTTTTCTTGCAATGTCCTTTTGTTTCATAATAGAGAGTCCTTTGCATCAATTTTTTGCGTTTTTTGTAGGTAACAAGCTCAAAAACATTTAAAATATACCTTTTTGGTAATATTTTTCTATTTCTTGATATTAGTTGGTTTGCATCCGTTTTAGCGTTTTGTTTTGCGTAAAACACTAAGAAGACAAGTTTTCAGTAATTTTGTTTTGGATTCCCATATAGAGTGAGTTCCTTATTATTTATCGTTTTGGTGCCTAACATGCTGAAAAAACACTGAAAAGACAGATTTCTGGTAAGGTCGTTTGATTTCTCCATATAGGAGACTTTGCATGCACTTTAGGGTCTGGTACATAACAGTCTGAAAAAAAAAGCTAAAATTAACTTTTTTGATAATTTTCTTTTATTATATAATAGCCCTGAATTTTCTGAGAATTTTGGCATCTCGGTATCTATTAAGGTGAAAAACAAAACAAAAATTTTTTTTTTTTTTTTTTATTTATTTTTTTTTAGATAAAGAGTGTTATATGTTGGTTTTATGTGGGTATGGTACTTAAAGAACTTAAAAACACTCATAATACACGTTTCTCGTAATATCCTTTCGTTTCCCAAACATGAGGTTGTTTGCATGTATTTAAGTGCTTTTATAGATAACATGATCAAAAACACTGTATTGCATGGTGTATTGCATGCGTTTTAGCTTTTTGGTATGTAATGAGGTCAAAAACACCTAAAGGCAAGTTCTTGGTAAAAGTTGGTTTTATTCCCATGTAATGTGATTGCCCTGCTTTTTAGTGCTTTATTGCCTAAAGAGCTCAAAAACACTCAACAGACACTTTTCTGTTAATATCATTTTTTTCCCAAATAAAGGTAGTTTAGCATGGAATTTGGGGTTTTGGTAATTAAGAATGTGAAAAAAAAAAAACACTCAAAATAGAGGCATTTAGTAAGGTTGTTCTGTTTCTGAATTAAAAGTGTTATTCATGAGTTTTAGCATTTTGGTAAGGAAGAAACTTCTCTATCTACACGAGTTTTTGAATTTTTTGCCTAGTGGTTTTTGTGAAACTAGAAAACACTCATTATACAAATTTCTCGTAATGTCCTTTTCTTTGCCAATATAGAGTGCTTTCCATCCATTTTCGTAATTTTTGCAGGTAACAAGGTCAAAAACACATCAAAATATATCTTTTTGGTAATGTTAATGAATTTCTTCATATTGGTTGGTTTGCATCCGTTCTGAGCGTTTTTCTACGTAAATCAAAGAAAACACACGTTTTCAGTAATATTGTCGAAATTGTTAAAAACACTCAAAAGACAGGTTTCTGGTAAAGTCGTGTAATTTCACCATATAGGCGGCTTTGCATGCACTTCAGGGTTTGGTACAAAACTCCAGAAAAAATGCTAAAAATATTTTTTTTTATAATAATTTTTTTTACATAATTTCCCTGAATTTTGCCAGAATTTTTACATCTTGGTACCTATGATGATGAATATTTTTTTTTCTCTATAATGAGTGTTTTTTGTGGGTTTTAGCTTTTTGGTACTTAAGGAACTTAAAAACATTCATATTACACGATTTTCCTAATGTCCTTTTGTTATACAAACATAGTGTTCTTTACATGTACTTAAGCGTTTTTATAGGTAACTTGATCAAAAACACTGAAAATACATGTTTTTGGTATTGTTGTTCTGTTTCTCCTTAAAGGGTGTTTTGCATGAGTTTTAGCGTTTTGGTATGTAAGGAGTTAAAAATTGCTTTAAGGTAAGTTCTTCGTAAAATTTGGTTTTATTCCCATGTAATGTGATTGTTCTGCTTTTTAGTGGTTTGTTGCATATCACGCTCAAAAACATACAAAAGAAACTTTTCTAGTAATGTTATTTTTTTCCCACATAAAGCTGCTGTCGCATGTATTTTGTGATTTTCGTAACTAAGAATGTGATAAACACTCAAAATACACAATTTGGAAAGGTAGTTCTGTTTCTTGATTAAAAGTGTTAGTCATGCATTTCATCATTTTGGTATGTAAGAAACTACTCTATATACACGTGTTTTTGCGTGTATTCCCTTGTGGTTCTTGTGAAACTATAAAACACTCATTATACACGTTTCTCGTAATGTTCTTTTGTTTCCTAATATAGAGTGCTTTCCATCCATTTTTGCATTTTTTGTAGGTAACATGCTTAAAAACACTCAAAATATATCTTTTTTGTAAAATTCTATTTTTTCATATTAATTGATTTACATTCGTTTTAGCGTTTTTCTTCGTAAATCTCTGAAAAGACACCTTTTCAGTTATATTGTTGAAATTGCTGAAAAACACTCAAAAGACAGGTTTCTGGTAAAGTCGTGTAATTTTCCCATATAGGTGGCTTTGTATGCACTTTAGGGTTTGGTACTTAACTCCGGAAAAAAAAGCTAAATCTATTTTTTTTCATAATGTTTTTTTAAACCTAATTTCCCTGAATTTTGCCATAATTTTGGCATCTCGGTACCTATGAATAACAAAAAAAAAATTATTTTTTTTTTATTGATTTATTTATTTGTTTTCTCTCTATAAAGAGTGTTATTTGTGGGTTTTAGCTTTTTGGTACTTAAGGAACTTAAAATTTCTCATAATACACAATTTTCGTAATGTCCTTTCGTTTCACACACATAGGGTTCTTTGCATGTATTTAAGCGTTTTTATAGGTAACATGATCAAAAACACTTAAAATTCATGTTTTTGGTAATGTTATTTGGTTTCTCCATAAAAGATGTTTTACATGTGTTTTAGCGTTTTGTATGTAAGGATTTAAAAAACACTTAAAGGCAAGTTTTTGGTAAAAGTTGGTTTTATTCCCATGTAATGTGACTGTTCTGCTTTTATAGTGCTTTGTAGCATATCACGCTCAAAAACACTCAAAAGAAACTTTTCTGGTAATGTTATTTTTTGCCCACATCAAGCTAGTTTTACATGTAATTTCGGATTTTCGTAACTAATAATGTGAAAAACACTCAAAATACTGACATTTGGTAAGATAGTTCTGTTTCTGAATTAAAAGTGTTATTCATGAGTTTCAGCATTTTGGAATGTAAGAAACTTCTCTATATACACGAGTTTTTGCGTTTTTTTTGCCTTGTGGTTCTTGTGAAACTATAAAACACTCATTATATACGATTCTCGTAATGTCCTTTTGCTTCCCAATATAGAGTGCTTTCCATTTTCGCGTTTTTTGTAGGTAACATTTTCAAAAACACACAAAATATACTTTTTTGGTAATGTTATTTTATTTCTTGATATTGGTTGCTTTGGATCCGTTTTTCTACGTAAAACACTGAGAAGACATGTTTTCAGTAATTTTGTTTTGGATTCCCATATAAAGTGAGTTCCTTATTATTTATCGTTTTGGTGCCTAACATGCTGATAAACACTCAAACGACAGATTTCTGATAAGATTGTTTAATTTCCTCATATAGGAGGCTTTGCATGCACTTTACGGTTTGTTACGTAACAGTCCGAAAAAAAAGCTAAAATTAACTTTTTTGATAATATTCTTTTATCATATAATTGCCCTGAATTTTTAGAGAATTTTGGCATCTCGGTACCTATGAATATGAATAACAAAAAAAAAAAAATCCTATTTTTTTATTTTTTATTTATTTAATTTTTTTTTCTCAAAAAAGAGTGTTATTTGTGGGTTTTAGCTTTTTTGTATTTAAAGAACTTAAAAACACTCATAATACACGTTTCTCGTAATGTTCTTTCGTTTCCCAAACATAAGGTTCTTTGCAATTATTTAAGCGTTTTTATAGAAAACAGGATCAAAAAAATTCAAAATACATGTTGTTGATAATGTTATTCTGTTTCTTTATAAAAGTTGTTTTGCATGCGTTTTAGCGTTTTGGTATGTAAGGACCTCAAAAACATTTAAATACAAATTCTTGGTCAAAGTTGGTTTTATTCCCATTTAATGTGATTCCCCTGGATTTAGTGCTTTATTGCCTAACACGCTCCAAAACCCTCAAAATACATTTTTCTGGTTATGTCATTTTTTTTTTCACACATAAAGCTAGTTTCGCAAGGAATTTGGGTTTTTGGTAACTAAGAATGTGAAAAACACTCAAAATACACGCATTTAGTAAGATTGTTCTGTTTCTTAATTAAGAGTGTTATTCATGAGTTTCAGCATTTTGGTATCTTAGAATCTTTTCTATATACGCGAATTTTTTGCGTTTTTTGCCTTGTGATTCTTGTGAAAGTATGAAACACTCATTATACACGTTTCTCCTTAAGTCCTTTTTTTTTTACCTAATATAGTGTGCTTTGCATCCATTTTCGCGTTTTTTTTTTCATGTAACAAGCTCAAAAACACTTAAAACATACCTTTTTGGTAATGTTATTCTATTTCTTCATATTGGTTGGTTTCCATCCGTTTTAACGTTTTTCTACGTAAAACACTGAAAAGACACGTTTTCAGTAATTTTGTTTTGGATTCACATATTGACTGACTTTTTTTTATTATTTATCGTTTTGGTGCCTAACATGCTGAAAAACACTGAAAAGACAAATTTCTGGTAAAGTCGTTTAACTTCCCCATATAGGTGGCTTTGCATGCACTTTAGGGTTTGGTACATAACAATCCGAAAAAAAAGCTATCATTAAATTTTTTGATAATGTTCTTTTTTCCACATAAATTCCTTGAATTTTTGCAGAATTTTGGCATCTCAGTACCTATGAAAATGAATAACAAAAAAAAAAAAATCCTATTTTTTTATTTTTTATTATTTTTTTTTTCCTAAATAAAGAGTGTTATTTGTGGGTTTTAGCTTTTTGATACCTAAGGAAATTAAAAACACTCATAATATACGTTTCTCGTAATGTCCTTTCGTTTCCCAAACATAAGGGTCTTTGCATGCATTTAAGGGTTTTTATAGATAACATGATCAAAAACACTCAAAATAAATGTTTTTGGTAATGCAAAAGGTGTTTTACATCCATTTTAGCGTTTTGATATGTAAGGAGCTCAAAACACTTAAAGGCAAGTTCTTGGTAAAATTTGGTTTTATTCCCATGTAATGTGATTACCCTTACTCTTAGTGCTTTATTGCCTAACACGCTCAAAAACACTCAAAACACATGCAAAGCCTCCCATATGAAGAAATTAAACGACCTTACCAGAAATCTGTCTTTTGAGTGTTTTCAGCATGTTAGGCACCAAAACGGTAAAAAATAAGGAACTAACCCTATATGAGAATCCAAAACAAAATTACTGAAAACTTGTTTTCTCAGTGTTTTACGTAGAAAAACGCTAAAACGGATGCAAACCAACCAATATCAAGAAGTAGAAAAACATTACCAAAAATGTATATTTCGAGTGTTTTTGAGCTTGTTACCTACAAAAAAAAAAAAAACGCTAAAATTGATAGAAAGCACTCTATATTGCGAAACAAAGGGACATCGCGAGAAAAGTGTATAATGAATGTTTCATAGTTCAAAAGAAAAACAAGGCAAAAAACACAAAAACTCGTGTATATGGAGAAGTTTCCTAGATACCAAAATGCTGAAACTTATGAATAACACTCTTAATTGAGAAACAGAACAACCTTACTAAATGCGTGTCAAAAACTTTTCAAGGCAAGTTCTTGGTAAAAGTTGGTTTTATTCCCATGCAATGTGATTGCCCCGCTTTTTAGTGCTTTATTGGCTAACATGCTCAAAAACACTCAAAAGACACTTTTCTGGTAATGTTATTTTTTTCCTACATAAAGCTAGTTTCGCATGGGATTTGGGGTTTTTGTAACTAAGAATGTAAAAAAACACTCAAAATACACGTATTTAGTAAGGTTATTTTGTTTCTTAATTAAGAGTGTTATTCATGATTTTCAGCATTTTGGTATCTTAGAAACTTCTCCATACACACGAGTTTTTGCTTTTTTTGCCTTGTGATTCTTGTGAATCTATAAAAGACTCATTATACACGTTTCTTGTTGTCCATTTTTTTCCTAATATAGAGTGCTTTGCATCCATTTTCGCGTTTTTTTTTATGTAAGAAGCTTAAAAACACTTAAAATATACCTTTTTGGTAATGTTATTCTATTTCTTCATATTGGTTGGTTTGCATCCGTTTTAGCGTTTTTCTACGTAAATCTTTGAAAAGATACGTTTTCAGTAATTTTGTTTTGGATTTCCATATAGAGTGACTTTCATATTATTTATCGTTTTGGTGCCTAACATGCCGAAGAAAACTCAAAAGACAGGTTTCTTGTAAAGTCGTTTAATTTCCCCATATAAGTGGCTTTGCATACACTTTAGGGTTTAGTACATAACTTCGAAAAACAGCTAAAATTAACTTTTTCGATAATGTTCTTTTTTCCACATAATTTCCCAGAATTTTGGCAGAATTTTGGCATCTTTGTACCTATGAATATTAATAAAAAAATGCCTTTTTTTATTTATTTATTTATTTTTCTCTATAAAGAGTGTTATTAACGTTTTGGTACTTAAGGAACTTAAAAACATTTATAATACATATTTCTCGTAATGTCCTTTCGTTTCCCAAATATAGGGATCTTTGCATGTATTTAAGCGTTTTTATAGGTAACATGATAAAATACACTTAAAACACATGTTTTTGGTACTGTTATTCTGCTTCTCCATAAAGGAGTGTTTTCCATGCGTTTTAGCGTTTTTGTATGTAAGGAGCTCAAAAAGTCTAAGGCAAGTTCATGGTAAAAGTTGGTTTTATTCCCATGTAATGTGATTGCCCTGCTTTTTAGTGCTTTATTGCCTAACACGCTCAAAAACACTAACAAGACACTTCTGGTAATGTCATTTTTTTCCCACATAAAGCTAGTTTCGCATGCTATTTGAGATTTGGTAAGAATGTGAAAAACACTCAAAATACACGTATTTGGTAAGATTGTTCTGTTTCTCAACTAAGATTGTTATTCATGAGTTTCACCATTTTGCGTTTTTTTCTTGTGGTTCTTGTGAATCACAAGTTCTTTTGCCCGAAAATAATGAGACATTTATTATGCACATTTCTCGTAATGTCCTTTTGTTTCCTAATAGGGAGTGCTTTGCATCAATTTTCGCGTTTTTTGTAGGTAACAAGCTCAAAAACACTCAAAATATAGCTTTTTGGTAATGTTATTCTATTTCTTCATATTGGTTGGTTTGCATATGTTTTAGCGTTTTTCTACGTAAAATACCGAAAAGACAAGTTTTCAGTAATTTTGTTTTGGATTCCCAAAGAATTTTGACAAAATTTTAGATTCTCGGTACCTATGAAGATGAACAAATAAAAAAAATTCTATTTTTTTTTTCTCTATAAAGAGTGTTATTTGTTGGTTTTAGCTTTTAGGTACTTAAGGAACTTAAATACACTTATAATACACGTTTCTTGTAATGTCCTTTTGTTTGCCAAACATAATGTTCTTTATATGTATTTAAGCGTTTTTATAGATAACATGATCAAAAACACTCAAAATACATATTTTTGGTAATGTTATTCTGTTTCTCCATAAAGTGTGTTTTTCATGCGTTTTAGCGTTTTGGTATGTAAGGAGTTAAAAACACTTAAAGGCAAGTTCTTCGTAAAAGTTGGTTTTATTCCCATATAATGTGATTGTTCTGCTTTTAAGTGCTTTGTTGCATATCATGCTCAAAAACACTCAAAAGACACTTTTATGATAATGTCATTTATTTCCCATATAAAGCTAGTTTCGCATGTAATTTGGGATTTTCGTAACTAAGAATGTGAAAAACACTCAAAATACACACATTTTGTAAGGTAGCTCTGTTTCTCAATTAAAAGAGTTTTTCATGCATTTCAGGATTTTGGTATGTAAGAAACTTCTCTCTATACACGAGTTTTTCCGTTTTTTGACTTGTGGTTCTTGTGAAACTATAAAACAATCAATATACACGTTTCTCGTAATGTCCTTTTGTTTCCCGATATACAGTGCTTTCCATCCATTTTCGCATTATTTGTAGGTAACAAGCTAAAAAAACACTTAAAATATATCTTTTTGGTAATATTCTATTTCTTCATATTGGTTGGTTTGCATCCGTTTTAGCATTTTTCTTCGTAAATCTCCGAAAAGACACGTTTTCAGTAATATTGTTGAAATTGCTGAAAAACACTCAGAAGACAGGTTTCTGTTAAAGTCGTGTAATTTCCCCATATAGGTGGCTTTGCATGCACTTCAGGGTTTGGTACATAACTCCGGAAAAATCTAAAATTATTTACTGATAATTTTTTTTATCTAATTTCCCTGAATTTTCCCTGAATTTTGGCATCTCGGTACCTATAAAGATAAATAACAAAAAAAAAAAAAATTTATTTCTCTATAAAAATGTGTTATTTGTGGGTTTTAGCTTTTTGGTACTTAAGGAACTTAAAAACACTCATAATACACAATTTCAGTAATGTCCTTTCGTTTCACAAACATAGGGTTCTTTGCATGTATTTAAGCGTTTTTATAGGTAACATGATCAAAAACACTGAAAATTCGTGTTTTTGGTAATGTTTTTTGTTTCTCCATAAAGGGTATTTTGCATGCATTTTACCGTTTTGGTATGTAAGGAGTTAAAAAACACTTAAAGGAAAGTTCTTGATAAAAGTTGGTTTTATTCCCATGTAATGTGATTGTTCTGCTTTTTAGTGCTTTGTTGCATATCACGCTCAAAAACACTGAAAAGACACTTTTCTGGTAATGTCATTTTTTTCCCACATCAAGCTAGTTTCGCATATAATTTGGAATTTTCGTAACTAAGAATGTGAAAAACACACAAAATACTGACATTTGGTAAGATAGTTCTGTTTCTCATTTAAAAGTGTTATTCATAAGTTTCAGCATTTTGGAATGTAAGAAACTTCTCTATATACACGAGTTTTTGCGTTTTATGCCTTTTGGTTCTTGTGAAACTATAAAATACTCATTATACACGTTTCTCGTAATGTCCTTTTGCTTCCCAATATAGAGTGCTTTCTATCCATTTTAGCGTTTTTTGTAGGTAACAATATCAAAAACACTCAAAATATACCTTTTTGGTAATGTTATTCTATTTCTTCATATTGGTTGGTTTGCATCCGTTTTAGCGTTTTTCTACGTAAAACACCGAAAAGACACTTTTTTCAGTAATTTTGTTTGACTTCCATGTTATTTATCTTGTTGGTTTCTAACATAATGAAAAACACTCAGAAGACAGTTTTCTGGCAAAGACGTTTAATTTCCCCATATAGGTGGCTTTACATGCACTTTAGGGGTTTGAAACATAACAGTCAGAAAAAAAAAGCTAAATTAAAATTTTTTGATAATGTTCTTATTTCACATAATTTCCTGAATTTTGCCCGAATTTTGGCATCTCGGTACCTGTGAAGATGAATAAGAAAGAAAAAAAATATCGTATCTTTTATTTATTTATTTTTTCTCAATAAAGAATGTTATTTGTGGCTTTTAGCTTAATGGTACTTAATGAACTTAAAAACACTCATAATACACGTTTCTTGTAATGTCCTTTCGTTTCCCAAAAATAGAGTTCTTTGCATGTATTTAAGCGGTTTTATTGGTAACAATAAACACTCAAAATACATGTTTTTGATAATGTTATTCTGCTTCAATATAAATTGTGTTTTGCATGCGTGTTAGTGTTTTGGTATATAAGGCGCTCAAAAACACTTAAAGAGAAGTTCTTGGTAAAAATTGGTTTTATTCCAATGTAATGTGATTGCCCTACTTTTTAGTGCTTTATTGCCTATCACGTTCAAAAACACTCAAAAGACATTTTTCTGGTAATGTAATTTTTTTTTCCCACAAAGCTGGTTTCGCATGCAATTTGGGGTTTTGGTAAATAGGAATGTGAAAAACACTCAAAATACACGCATTTAGTAAGGTTGTTCTGTTTCTCAATTAAGAGTGTTATTCATGAGTTTCACCATTTTGGTATCTAGGAAACATCTCCATATATACACGAGTTTTTGCCTTTTTTGCCTTGTGGTTCTTTTGAACTATAAAACACTCATTATACACTTTTCTTGCAATGTCCTTTTGTTTCCCAATATAGAGTGCCTTGCATCAATTTTCGCGTTTTTTGTAGGTAACAAGCTCAAAAACACTGAAAATATACCTTTGGTAACGTTTTTCTTTTTCTTCATATTGGTTGTTTTTGCATCCGTTTTAGCGTTTTTCTACGTAAAAAACTGAGAAAACACTTTTCCAGCAATTTTGTTTTGGATTCCCATATAGAGTGAGTTTCTTATTATTTATCGTTTTGTAGCTTATGCTAGAAAAACACTCAAAAGACAGATTTCTGGTAAGGTCGTTTAATTTCCTCATATAGGAGGCTTTGCATGCACTTTAGGGTTTGGTACGTAACAGTCCGGAAAAAAAAGGCTAAAAATAACTTTTTTGATAATATTCATTTATTATATCATTGCCCTGAATTTTCCCAGAATTTTGGCATCTCGGTACGTATGAAGATGAATAACAAAACAAAAAAAAAATTTTATTTATTTTTATTTTTCTAAATCAAGAGTGTTGTTTGTGGGTTTTAGCTTTTTTGTACTTAAGGAACTTAAAAACACTCATTATACACGTTTCTCGTAATGTCCTTTTGCTTCCCAGTATAGAGTGCTTTTCATCAATTTTCGCGTTTTTGGTAGGTAAAAAGCTCAAAAACACCTTTTGGTAATGTTATTCTATTTCTTCATATTCGTTGGTTCGTTGGTTTCGTTGGTTTTTCTACGTAAAACACTGAAAAGACACGTTTTCAGTAATTTTGTTTTGGATTCACATATTGACTGACTTCCATATTGTTTATCGTTTTGGTGCCTAACATGCTGAAAAACACTGAAAAGACAGTTTTCTGGTAAAGTCCTTTAGTTTCCTCATATTGGTGGATTTGCATGCACTTTAGTACATAACAATCCGAAAGAAAAGCTATAATTAAGTTTTTTGATAATATTCTTTTTTCCAGATAAGTTCTCTGAATTTTGGCATAATTTTGGCATCTTGGTAACTATGAAAATCAATAAAAAAAAAGTTATTTTTTTTTATTTATTTATTTATTTTTTTCTCTATAAATACTGTTATTTTTGGGTTTTAATGTTTTGGTACTTAAGGAACTTAAAAACAGTCATAATACACGTTTCTCGTAATGTCCTTTCGTTTCCCAAAGATTCTTTGCATGTATTTAAGCGTTTTTATAGGTAACATAATCAAAAACACTTAAAACACATGTTTTTTGTATTGTTTTTCTACTTCTCCATATAGGAGTGTTTTGCATGCGTTTTAGGGTTTTGATAAATGTAAGGTGCTCAAAAACACATAATGGCAAGTTCTTGGTAAAAGTTGGTTTTATTCCCATGTAATGTGATTGCCCTGCTTTTTAGTACTTTATTGCCTTTCACGCTCAAAAACACACAAAAGATATTTTTCTGAAAATGTCAATTTTTTTACCACATAAAGCTGGTTTCGCATGCAATTTGGGTTTTTGGTGACTATGAATGTGAAAAGCACTCAAAATACACGCATTTAGTAAGGTTGTTCTTTTTCTCAATTAAGAGTGTTATTCATGAGTTTCAGCATTTTGGCATCTAGGAAACTTCTCCATATACATGAGTTTTTGCGTTTTTTGCCTTGTGGTTCTTTTGAACTATAAAACACTCATTATACACTTTTCTCGAAATGTCCCTTTGTTTCGCATCAATTTTCGCGTTTTTTTTTTAGGTAACAAGCTCAAAAACATTCAAAATATACGTTTTTGGTAATGTTTTCCTATTTCTTGATATTGGTTGGTTTGCATCCGTTTTAGCGTTTTTCTACGTAAAATACTGTGAAGACACGTTTTAGGTAATTTTGTTTTGGAATCCCATATAGAGTGAGTTCATTATTATTTATCGTTTTGGTGCCTAGCATGCTGAAAAACACTCAAAAGACAGATTTCTTGAAAAGTCATTTAAATTGGTCATATTGGAGGCTTTGCATGCACTTTAGGGTTTGGTACATAACAGTCCGAAAAAAAAAAGCTAAAATCAACTTTTTTGATAATATTCTTTTATCACATAATTGTCCTGAATTTTCCCAGAATTTTAGATTCTCGGTACCTATGAAGATGAATGACAAAAAAAAAAAAAAAATCCTTTTTTTTTATTTTTTTTTATTTATTTATTTATTTTTCTAAATAGTGTTATTTATGGGTTTTAGCTTTTTGGTATTTAAGGATTTTAAAAACACTCATAATACACGTTTCTCGTAATGTCCTTTCGTTTCCCAAACATAGGGTCCTTTCTATGTATGGAAGCTTTTTTTATAGATAACATGATCAAAAACACTCAAAATATATGTTTTTGGTAATGTTATTCTTTCTCCATAAAGTGTGTTTTCCATGCGTTTTAGCGTTTTGGTATATAAGGAGCTCAAAAACACTTAAAGGTGCTCAAAAACACATAATGGCAAGTTCTTGGTAAAAATTGGTTTTATTCCAATGTAATGTGATTGCCCTGATTTTTAGTGCTTTATATCCTAACACGCTCAAAAAAACTCAAAAGACATTTTTCTGGTAATGTCATTTTTTTCCCACATAAAACTAGTTTCGCATGCAATTTGGGGTTTTGGTAACTAAGAATGTGAAAAACACTCAAAATACACGCATTTAGTAAGGTTGTTCTGTTTGTTAATTAAGAGTGTTATTGATTAGTTTCAGCATTTTCGTATCTTAGAAACTTTTTCATACACACGAGTTTTTGCGTTTTTTGCCTTGTGATTCTTGTGAAACTATAAAACACTCTTTATACACGTTTCTCGTAATGTCCTTTTGTTTCCTAATATAGAGTGCTTTGTATGCATTTTCGCGTTTTTTTTTATGTAACAAGCTCAAAAACACTCAAAATATACCTTTTTGATAATGTTTTTCTATTTCTTCATATTGGTTGGTTTGCATCCGTTTTAGCGTTTTATTACATAAAACTTTGAAAAGACACATTTTCAGTAATTTTGTTTTGGATTTCCATCTAGAGTGACTTTCATATTATTTATCGTTTTGGTGACTAACATGCCGAAAAACAGTCAAAAGACAGGTTTCTTGTAAAGTCGTTTAATTTCCCCATATAGGTGGCTCTGCATATACTTTAGGGTTTGGTATATAACTTTGAAAAAAAAAGCTAAAATTAACTTTTTCGATAATGAATTGAATTTGGCAGAATTTTGGCATTTCCGTACCTATGAACATCATTAACAAAATAAAAAAAATATTGCTATTATTTTCATTTATTTATATATATCTTTTTTCTATAAAGAGTGTTATTTGTGGGTTTTAACGTATTGGTACTTAAAGAACATAAAAACACTCATAATACACGTTTCTCGTAATGTCCTTTCGTTAACCAAACATAAGGTTATTTGCATGTATTTAAGCGTTTCTATAGATATTATGATCAAAAACACTTAAAACACATGTTTTTGATAATGTTATTCTGTTTCTACATAAAGGGTAAAATACGTTTTAGCGTTTTGGTACGTAAGGAGCTCAAAAACACTTAAAGGCTAATTCTTGGTAAAAGTTGGTTTTATTCCCATGTAATGTGACTGCCCTGCTTTTTAGTGATTTATTGCCTGACACACTGAAAAAAAAAAAAAAAACTCAAAAGACTCTTCTGGTAATGTTATTTTTTTTTCCCACATAAAGCTAGATTCGCATGCTATTTGGGGTTTTGGTAACTAAGAATGTGATAAAAAAAAACACTATAAATACACGCATTTGGTAAGGTTGTTCATTTTCTCAATTAAGAGTGTTATTTATGATTTTCAGCATTTTGGTATCTAAGAAACTTCTCTATATACACGAGTTTTTGCGTTTTTTGCCTTGTGGTTCTTGTGAAACTATAAGACACTTATTATACACGTTTCTCGTAATGTCCTTTTGTTTCGCAATATAGAGTGCTTAGCATCCATTTTTGCGTTTTTTTGTAGGTAACAAGCTCAAAAATACTTAAAATATACCTTTTTTGGTAATGTTATTCCTTTTCTTCATATTGGTTGGTTTATATCCGTTTTAGCGTTTTTCTACGTAAAACAACGAAAAGATACATTTTCAATAATTTTGTTTTGGATTCCATATATAGAGTGATTTCCATATTATTTATCGTTTTGGTGCCTAATATGCTGAAAAACACTCAAAGGACAGGTTTCTGGTAATGTCTTTTAATATCTCCATATAGGTGGCTTTGCATGCACTTTATGGTTTGGTACATAAGATTCCGAAAAAAAAAAGCTAAAATCAACTTTTCTAATAATGTTCTTATTTCACATAACTTTCCAGAATTTTTACGAGAATATTGGCCTCACGGTACCTATGAAGATGAATAACAAAAAAAAAAAAAAAATCGTATTTTCTAATTAACTTATTTATTTTTCTCAATAAAGATTTGGGGCTTTTAGGTTTTTGGTACGTAAAGAACTTAAAAACACTCATAATACATGTTTCTCGTAATGTCCTTTCGTTTCCCAAACATAGGATTTTTTGCATGTATTTATGCGTTTTTATATGTAACATGATCAAACGCACTCAAAATACATGTTTTTGGTAATGTTATTCTGTATCACCATAAAGGCTATTTTCCATGCATTTTAGCGTTTTGGTATATACTCGTAAGGAGCTTAAAAACACTTAAAGGAAAGTTCTTGGTAAAAGTTGGTTTTATTCCCATGTAAGCTAAAATTAACTTTTTTGATAATATTATTTTATCACATAATTGCCCAGAATTTTCCCAGAATTTTGGCATCTCGGTACCTATGAAGATGAATAACAAAAAAAAAAAAAGAATTGCCATTTTTTTCTTTATTTATTTTTTTTCTTTATAAAGAGTGTTATTTGTGGGTTTTAGTTTTTTGGTTCTTAAGGAACTTAAAAACACACATAATACACGTTTCTCGTAATGTCCTTTCGTTTCCCAAACATAGGGTTCTTTGCATGTATTTTTAGCGTTTTTATAGGTAGCATGATCAAAAACACTCAAAATACATGTTTTTGGTAATGTTATTCTAATTCTCCATAAAGTGTGTTTTGCATTCGTTTTAGCGTTTTGGTATGTAAGGAGCTGAAAAAAACTTAAAGGCAAGTTCTTGGTAAAAATTGGTTTCATTCCTATGTAGTGCTTTATTGCCTAACACGCTCAAAAACACTGAAAAGTCACTCTTCTGATAATGTCATTTCTTACCCACATAAAGCTAGTTTTGTATGCAATTTTGGGTTTTGGTAACTAAGAATGTGAAAAACACTTAAAATACACGCATTTGGTAAGGTTGTTATGTTTCTCAATTAAGAGTGTTATTCATGAGTACCAGCGTTTTGGTAACTAAGAAACTTCTCCATATACACGATTTTTTGCGTTTTTTGCCTTGTGGTTTTTGTGAAACTATAAAACACTCATTATTCACGTTTCTCGTAATGTCCTTTTGCTTCCCAGTATAGAATACTTTGCATCCTGTTTCGCGTTTTTTGTAGGTAACAATATTAAAAACACTGAAAATATTTTTTTTTGGTAATATTGTATTTCTTCATATTGGTTGGTTTCCATCCGTTTTAGCGTTTTTCTACCTAAAACACTGAAAAGACACGTTTTCAGTATTTTGTTTTGGATTCTCATATAGTGTGACTTCCATTTTATTTATCGTTTTGGTGCCTAACAAGCTGAAAAACACTCAAAAGACTTTTTTCTATAAAGTCGTTTAATTTCCTCATATAAGTGGCTTTGCATGCACTTTAGGGTTTGGTACATAACAGTCCGAAAAAAAGGTAAAATTAACGTTTTTGATAATGGTCTTTTATTACATAATTGCCCTGAATTTTGCCTGAATTTTTGCATCTCGGTACCTATGAAGATGAATAAAAAAATAAAAAAATTCCTATTTTTATATTTATTTATTTTGTTTTATATTTTTCTAAATAAAGAGTGTTATTTGTGGATTTTAGCTTTTTGGTTCTTAAGGAACTTAATAACACTCATAATACACGTTTCTCGTAATGTCCTTTCCTTTTCCAAACATAAGGTTCTTTGCATGTATTTAAGCGTTTTAATAGATAACATGATTAAAAAACACTCAAAATACCTGTTTTTGGTAATGTTATTTTGTTTTTATATAAAGTGTGTTTTGCATGCGTTTTAGTTTATATAAGGAGCTGAAAACACTTAAACGCAAGTTCTTGGTAAATGTTGGTTTCATTCCCATGTAATATGATTGCCCTGCTTTTTAGTGCTTTATTGCCTAACACTCTCAAAAACACTCAAAAGACACTTTTCTGGTAATGTTTTTTTTTTTTTTCCCACATAAAGCTATATTTGCATGGAATTTCGGGTTTTGTTAACTAAGACTGTGAAAAAAACACTCAAAATACACGCATTTAGTAAGGTTGTTCTGGTTTTCAATTAAGAGTGTTATGAGTTTCAGCATTTTGGTATCTAAGAAACTTCTCCATATACACGAGTTTTTGTGTTTTTTGCCCTGTGGATCTTGTGAAACTATGAAACACTCATTATACACGTTTCTCATAATGTCCTTTTATTTCCAAATATAGAGTGCTTTGCATGCATTTTCGCGTTTTTTGTAGGTAACAAGTTCAAAAACACTCAAAATATACCTTTTTCATAATGTTTTTCTATTTCTTCGTATTGGTTGGTTTCCATCCGTTTTAGCGTTTTTCTACGTAAAACACTGATAAGACATGTTTTCAGTAATTTTGCTTTGGATTCCCATTTTGAGTGACTTCAATGTTATTTATCGTTTTGGTGCTTAACATGCTAAAAAACACTCAAAGACAGGTTTCTTGTAAAGTCGTTTAATTTTCATATATTCCATAATTTGCATGCACTTTAGGGTTTGGTACATAACAGTCCGAAAAAAAGCTAAAATTAACTTTTTTGATAATGTTCTTTTTTCCACATAATTTCCCTGAATTTTGCTAGAATTTTGGCATCTTGGTACCTATGAAGATGAATAAAAAAAAAAAAAAAAAAAAAAAATGCTATTCTTTATTTATTTTTTTATTTTTTCTCTATAAAGAGTATTATTTGTGGGTTTTAGCTTTTTGGTACTTAAAGAACTTAAAAACACTCATAATACACGTTTCTCTTAATGTCTTTTCGTTTCCAAAATATAGGGTTCTTTGCATGTATTTAAGCGTTTTTGTAGGTAACAATCAAAAACACTCAAAATACATGTTTTTGGTAATGTTATTCAGTTTCTCCATAAAGGGTGTTTTGCATGCGTTTTAGCGTTTCAGTATGTAAGGAGCTCGAAAACACTTAAAGGCAAGTTCTTGGTAAAAGTTGGTTTTATTCCCATGTAAGGTGATTGCCCTGCTTTTTAGTGGTTTATTGCCTAACACGCTCAAAAACACTTAAAAGGCACTTTTCTGGTAATGTCTTTTTTTTTTCCCACATAAAGCTAGTTTTGCATGCAATTTGGGGTTTTGGTAATTAAGAATGTGAAAAACACTCAAAATACACGCATATAGGTTACATCCTATAGGTTGTTCTGTATCTCAATTAAGAGTGTTATTCATGAGTTTCAGCGTTTTGGTACCTAAGAATCTCAAAAACACTCATAATGCACGTTTCTCGTAATGTCGCTCTTTTTCCTCATATAGGGTGCTTTTGCATGCATTTTGGCATTTTTCTTTTTCACGTAATAGCTGAAAAAAAACTGAAAATACACGCTTTTGGTAATAAGAACATAAAAATATAAGAAATAAGTAAGTCTGCAAGAAGGCATCAGGCCTACACGTGGCAGTACTTGTATGAAATATGCCTACCTATTTCCACCTATCATCCCCATCCATAAATGTGTAATTTTCTTTTACTGTTCCCAAATGCCTCAGCACTAACAGCTTGATTACTACGTCCGTTCCAATCATCTACTACTCTATTTGAGAACCAATTCCTTCCTGTCTCCTTTTTGAACATCAAGTTTTCAGGCTTGAACCCGTTTTTCTTGTTCTATCATGGCTACAGGTTCTAAGAATTTTCCTTATGTTCCTTTTATTATAACCCATATACCACTAAAAGACTTCTATTAGGTCCACTCTTAACCTACGTCTCTTTAAAGAATGTAAATTTAACAGCTTGAATATCGCTTCGTAAGGAATACTCCTTATCCCCTGTATCCTTTTAGTCATTCTTCTTTGTACTGATTCTAATAGACCTTTATCCTTCCTGTGATGTGGTGACCAGAATTGGACAGCGTAGTCTAGATGAAGTCTGACCAGCGCCAAATGTAACTTTAATATTACTTCGGGAGTTCTACTTTTAGCACTCCTGAAAATGAATCATAATACACTATTTCCTTTGTTTCTGGTCTCCTTGCATTGCTTTCTTAGGGAGTTCATATATAACCTTAAATCTCAAATCTTTTACTTACCCTGAACCTACCAGAACTTGGTTGTTCTTTGTGTAACTACTGTATGGGTTTCTTCTACTTACGCTAAGTGCTTTGCATTTGTTGATATTAAACTGCATTTGCCATCTGTCTGTCCATTCGTTCATCCTATTCAAATCTGCCTGCAAGGCGATGGTATGCGATTCTGACCTAATTAATCTACATATTCTCGTGTCATCCGCAAATTTACTAACAACACTACTAATTCTACTATCCAAGCCATTGACATATATTACAAACAACATCGGCCCTAATACTAATAATCCCTTTGTCATCTCACTAATTACTTGACCCCTCTCGGATATAGAGCCGTTTATTACAACACTCTGTCGCCTGACGCTTAGCCATGACCTTATCCAATCTAAACACCTCATCTCTCTCGTGCGCCCTAACATTTCTCAGTAGCCTCTGATGGGGTACCTTGTCAAACGCTTTACTAAAGTCCTGATATAGGATGCCATAACTATCACCATTATCTGCCGCCTTGTAAACCTTACTGTATAAACTTACCAAGTTTCTCAGGTAAGACTCCCCATTCCAGAAGCCATGCTGTGACTGATTTATCAAGTTATGTTTGTCTAAATGCTCTTAAATGTTCTTCGCTATTATTGACTCCATTATTTTACATTCAACAGAAGTTAAGCTGACAGGTCTATAATTAGACGTTAAAGTTTTATCTCCTTTCTTAAAGGTAGGTACTATATTCGCCTGCCTCCAAATTACCGATACCTCACATGACTAAAGTGATTTCCTAATGACAGAAACTAATAGATTACTTATAACCTTTTTCCATTCCTTAAATACTCTGGAATATATTTCATCTGGTCCAGGTGACTTGAACTTTTCAACTTATCTATCTCCTGTTCCACTATCTCTTTAGTTATGGTAATATCTGTCAGCTTCTCATCCTCTTCTTCTCTAAATATCTTCTCACTATTCGGCAAATCCTGCATGTTCTCCTGGGCAAAGACAATTAAAAAATACTCGGTCACAATTTTACTAATCTCCTCTCAACAACTAAGCAGGTAACATTCTGCTGTCTTTAAGGAACTATTGTTTCTCTATTCTTCGTCTTATATGCCTGATAAAATCCCTTGAGGTCCATCTTCACTTGGCTGGCTACCTTTAATTCATAACTATTTTTAGCTTTCCTTGTTAAACTCCTGACTTTTCTAAGTCATTATAATATGGTCTTAAAACCACTTCCCCTGTCTTTAATCTCATATATACTTCTCTTTCGCCCTATGGATGACCTCAGTCATCCATTTAGGATCATTCTTCTGCGATCTTTTTCTTCTGTAAGGGATGTTCCCTAACTGTCCTGAATGTAATTTTTTCAACGAAATATTTATTTCACTTCTCCATAAAGGGTGTTTTGTATGGGATTTAGCGTTTCTGTACATAAGAACCTATAAAACACGTTTTTAGTAATGTTGTTGTGTATTCCTTTATAGAGCGCTTTCCATGCTTATTTAGCGTTTTGGTGTCTAACACGTTGAAAAACACTCAAAAGACACGTTGATGATAATGTCGTTTCGTTTCTCGATAAAGGAGGATTCCGATGCATTTTGTCTTTTGGTACTTAACAATATGAAAAAGAGTTTAAGTAAAAGTTTTCGATAGAGTTGTTTTTCCATATAAAGTGCTAATCATGTGTTTTTGAGTCTTGGTACCTAAAAAGCTCAAAATCTCTCATAATACACTTTTCTCGTAATGTCCTTTGTTTTCTCCATGTAGGATGCTTTGCGTGTAATTTGGCATTTTTATACTTAACAAGCACAAAAACAATCAAAATACAAGTTTTTGGTAATGTTATTCTGTTTCTCCATAAAGGTTGTTTTGCATGCTTTTCAGCGATTTTGGACGTAAGAAGGTCAAAAACACTCTAAAGATACTTCCTTGGTAATGTTATTTTATATTGCCAAATAGGGTGCTTTCAATGCTTTTTAGCATTTTAATTCCAAACACTCAAGTAAACACTCAAAAGACACGTTTCCTGTAATATCGTTTTGCTTCTTCATATAGGGATCTGCATGCATTATGATGTTTTGCTACATAATGTGAAAAACGCTAAAAATAAAGGTTTTAGCTAATGTTGTTCCTTTTCTCTATATAGGGTGCTATTCGTGCGTGTTAGCGTTTTGGTATTTAGGAAGCTCAAAAACACTAACAAAACTTGTTTCTCCTAATGTCTTTCCATTTCCCCATATAGGATGCTTTGTATGTTTTTTTGACGTTTTGGTACATAACAAGGTAAAAAAAAAAAACACTCAAAAACACATTTTTGGTGATGTTCTGTTTTTCCTTTAAGATATATAGGATATATTCAATTTTCATTCAGGCGGTTTAGTGTTTGGTACCTAAGAGACTCAAAACACTGATAATGCACGTTTCTCGTAATGTCCTATCGTTTCCTCATACAAGGTGCTTTACATGCATTTTTAAGTTGATGTACGTAACAGACTCAAAACACTCAAAATACGTTTTTGGTAAGGTTTTTCTATTTGGTAAGGTTATTCGTGTTTGTTGCACGTGTTTTAGCGTTTTGGAACGTAAAAAGTTTAAAACACTTAAAAGACATGCTTTTAGTAATGTTATTTTGCATTTCTATATAAGGTGCTTTCCATGTTGTTTTGCGTTTTCCTGCCTAACACGCTGAAAAAACACATAAAAACTCATTTCTTACATTGTTCTTTAATTTTCTCGTATAGCGAGCAAGCATCATGGTGTTTTGCTACCTGAGAATGTGAAAAAAAAACATCCAAATTACACGATTTTGGTAATGTTTTTCTCTTTCTGCATACAGTGTGCTTCTCATTTATTTTAGCGTTTTGGTACCTAAGAAGCTGAAAAAAAAACTCATAATACACGTTTTTTGTCATGTCTTTTCATTTCCTCATATAGGCTCTTTTTGGTGCTTCGGTACCTAACAGGGTGTTTGCATGTATTTCGACATTTTAGTTCGTAAGAACCTAAAAAAACACTCTAAAGACACGTTTTAGTAGTTTTGTATTCCCCTATAGGGTGATTTCGTTGCTTCTTACTGATTTGGTGCGTTTTGGTGCGTAAGAAGCTCCAAAACATTCAAAAGACACGTTTTTTATTATGTTCTTTACCTTTCCTATATAAGGAGTTTTGCATGTACTTTTACGTTCTGGTACCTAACAAGCTCAAAAACACTACGCTTTTGTTAACTTTCTTTCATGAAGGGTGCTTTGTATGCATTTTGGCGTTTTCGTACCTAACGTGGGTAATGTTGTTCTGTTTCTCCACATAGAGTACTATTCACTCCTTTTAGCGTTTTGGTACATAAGGTGAAAAACACTCACAATCAACATTTATGTTAATATCGTTTCTTTTCCCCATACCGGGTACTTTGCATGCATTTTTTTTTTTTCAATTTATTCCAAAAAAGCTCAAAATAACTCAAAACACACCTTTTTACTGATGTATTTCTGTTTCTCCATAAAACGTCTTTTTTGACGCGTTTTATCGTTTTGGTATTTAAGAAGCTCAAAACACTGAAAATACACGTCTTTGATGATGGTGTTTTGTTTTTCTATATAGAATGTTTTCCGAGCTTTTTAGCGTTTAGTGTCTCATACGCTCAAAAACACCTATATGACACGCTTCTGGTAATGTCGTTTCGTTACCCCATATAAGGTAGTTTCCATAAATTTCGGCGTTTTGGTACCTAATAAGATCAAAAATTCTCAAAACACACGTTTTTTTGGTAATGGTATTTTTCTCCATAAAAGGTGTTTTGACGCGTTTTAGCGTTTTGGTACAAAAAAAAGCTAAAAAATACTCAAAAGACAAGATTTTAATAATATAATTTTCTATTCCCATATGGGGTGCTTTTCTTACAGCTTGGGTATTTGGTACCTAACATGCTCAAAAACACTAAAAAGACATGTATTTGGTATTTTTCCCTCCATATACTCATAAGGTGCCTTGCATGCACTTTGGCGTTTTGGTACCTAACAACTAAAAAAAAAAAAAAAAACATACTATACACGTTTTTGGGAAGGTTCTGTTTTTCCATATAGAGAAGGTCAAAAACACTCATAATACATGTTTTCTTTTCTTTTCCTATATAGAGTGCTTTGCATTGTTTTGATACCTAACAAGCTCAAAAACACTTATAATACTCGTTTTTGGTAATGTTGTTCTGTTTCCTTATATAGGGTGCTTGTATGCATTTTGGCGTTTTGGTACTTAACATGGGAAAAACACTCATAACAAAAGCCTTTGGTAATGTTGTTCTCTTTCTCCATAGAGAGAGAGCTATTCAAGTGTTTTAGCGTTTTGGTATCTATGAAGCTGAAAAACACTTATTATTCACGTATCTGTTAAAATCGACTCCTTTCAATATTTTGGGTACTTTGTATGCATTTTGCCGTTTTGTTACCTAACAAGCTCAGTAACATTAAAACACACATTTTTCCTGATGTTCTGTTTCTCCATAAAGTGTGTTTTGGACGCTCTTAGCGTTTTAGCGTTTAATGCGTAAGAAGCTCAAAAACACTCAAAAGACACGTTTTTGGTCATGTTTTCTTTTCCAATTTAGAATGTTATTCATTCTTGTTAGCGTTTTGATCTCTAATGTCAAAAACACCGAAATGAAACGTTTTTGTAATGTCGTTCTATTATTATTTTTGCATGCATTTATACGTTTTAATGCCTAACAAGCTCAAAACACTGAAAATACATGTTTTTGGTAATATTGTTTCATTTCTCCAAAGAGAATGCTTTTCACGTCTTTTTGCGCTGTAGTACATAAGAAGGTGAAAAACCCTCATAATACACTTTCCTGTTCATATCGTTTCGTTTCCCCATATAGGGTTCTTAGCATACATTTTGGCTCTTTGGTACCTTACAAGCTCAAAAGCACAAAAAAAAAAAAAAAAAACGTTTTTGGCAATGTTGTTGTTTCTCCATGAGTGTTTTAAATGCTTTTTAGCGTTTTGGTACGTAAGAAGGTGAAAATTACTCAAAAGACACGTATTTGGTAATGTTTACTTTGCCATATAACGTGATTTCCATGCACTTCAGGGTTTTAGTACCATACAAGCTCAAAAACACTCATAATACTCTTTTTTGGTAATGTTCTGTTTTTGTTTTGTTTTTCACATTGGGTGCTTTTTATGGATTTTGGCGTTTTGGTATCTAATATAATAATTATGATACACGTTTTTAGTAATATTGTTCTGTTTCCCCAGAGAGAGTGCAATTCACAGCTTTTAGCGTTATAAGATGAAAAACCCCATAATATACTCTTGTTCATATCGTTTCGTTTCCCTATATCTGGTACTTCTCTCAAAACACACGTTTTCGAGTTTTGGTACGTAAGAAGCTGAAAACACTCAGAAGACACGTTTATGGTAATGTTGTTTGCTTCTGCCATACAGCTTATTTTGGATGCACTTTAGCGTTTTCGTGCCTCAGAAGCTGAAAAACACTCATAATACACGTTTTTGGTAATCTGTTTCTTTTTATAGGGTGCATTGTAAGCATTTTGGTGTTTTGGTTTTTGAAAAGCAACCGCAATACACGTTTTTGATAATGTTCTGTTTCTCCATATAGAGTGGTATTCACGTGTTTTTAGCGTTTTGGTGCATAAGATGCTGAAAATCGCTCATAATATAGGTTTCTATTAATAACATTTCTTTACCCATATTGGGTACTTTAGATGCATTTTAGCGTTTTGGTACCTAACACGCTGGAAAATACTTAACACGATTATAATAATTTTCTTTTTTTCCTCTATGAAAAGGTGTTTGACACGCGTTTTAACGTTTTGGTACGTAAAAAGCTTAAAAATACTCGAAAGACATATTTCAATAATGTTGATTTGTCTCCCCATATGAAGAATTTTCCATTTTTATTTATTTTTTTTATTTTTGTGTTTTGTTGTCTCATACGCTCAAAAACTCCTGAATGACAGGTTTCTGGTAATGTTACCCAAAATGTGGTGCTTTCCTTGCACTCTTTGAGTTTTGGTACCTAAGAATCTAAAAAATACTCATATTATACGTTTCTGGTAATGTTTTCTTTCTTCATATAGGTTGCTTTGTATGCATTTTGGCGTTTTGCCAAACATGAGGAAAAACGTGGCTAAAAACGATCATACTAAACGTTTTTTATGTTGTTCTGCTATTCACCTAATTTAGAGTTTTTGTACATAAGCTGAAAAACGCTCATAATGTACGTTTCTTTTAATATTGTTTCGTTTCCCCATATCGGCTGATTTACATGCATTTTGGCGTTTTGGTACCTAACATGATGGAAAAATCTCACATCATACGTTTTTGGTAATGTTGTTCTGTTTCTCCATAAAGGGTGTTTTACATGTGCTTTAGCGTTTTGATACGTAAGAATCCCAAAAACCCTCAAAGGACATGTTTTTGATAATGCTGTTTTCCATGTAGATTATTTTCTATGCTTTTTAGCGTTTTGATGCCTAATACGCTCAAAAATACACAAATGACAAGTTTCTTGTAATGTCGTTTCGATACCCTAAATAATGTGCTTTGCATGCATTTTGGGGTCATGTTTCCTAACGAGCTCAAAAACATTCACAGTACAGTTTTTTACCAATGTTGTTTTGTTTCTCCGTAAAGGTAGTCTTGAATGCATTTTAGCGTTTTGGTACATAAGAAGCTGGAAGGAAAACAGTCAAACGCCACGTTTTTTTTTTTTTTTTTATTTCTAATATAGTGTGCTTTGTACACGTTTTGATACCTGAAATGTTTTGGTAAATAACAAACTCAAATACACTCATAATACACGATTTTGGTAATGTTCATCTGTTTCTTCATATAGCGTGCTTTGTATGCATTTTTTGCGTTTTGGTACCTAACATGAGGAAAAACGTTAATAATAGACATTTTTTGTCATGATTTGTTTTTCCATACAGAGTGCTATTCACGTGCTTTAGCGTTTTGATATCTATGAAGTTGAAAAACACTCAATAAACGTTTCTCTTTAAAAATCGTTTCGTTTCCCCGTGATGGTTACTTTGCATGAATTTCTGCGTTTTATTAACTAACAAGCTCAAAACACTGAAAACACACGTTTTTCCTAATGTTCTGTTTCTTCATAAAGTGTGTTTTGGACACATTTTAGCGTTTTGGTACGTAAAAAGCTGAAAAAAACACCCAAAAGACACGTTTTAAATAATGCTGCTTTTTCCCCCATATTAGGTGTTCTTTTTATTGTTTTTAGTTGTTTCTGAGCCTAATACGCTCGAAAACACCTAATTTGCACGTTTCTGGGAATGTCTTTTCGTTGCCCCATGTAAGATGCTTTGAATGCATTTTGGCGTTTTGGTACCTAATAAGCTCAAAAACTCAAAATACACGTTTATTTTTTTTGTAATTTTTTTTATTTTTCTCCATAAAGGGTGTTCTATATGCATTTTATCATTTTGGTACGTAAGCTGAAAATTTTTTTTCCCATATAAGGTGCTTTGCATACACATTGGCTGCTTCGTATCTAAGAAGTTTAAAAAACACTCAAAATGCACGTTTTTGATCATGTTGTTTTGTTTTCCCATATAGAAAGGTTTCCATTACTTTTAGCGTTTTGGTGCCTAATATACTCAAAAAACATCCAAATCACACGTTTCTGATAATGTTCCGTTATATCATATACACTGATTTGTATGCATTTTTGGGTTTTAGTACATAAGAACAACAAGTGACAAAGTGAACAAAAAAAAAAACACTCAAAACACACGTTTTTTGGTAATGCTGTTCTATTTCTCCATGAATGGTGTATTGCATGCGTTATAGAACTTTGGTACGTAGGAAGCTGAAAAACACTTAAAAAGACACTTTTTTTTGTAATATTTTCTTTTCCCATATAATGTGCTTTTCATGTTCTTTACCGTTTTCCTACCTTGCAATTTAAAAAAACACTCATAATACACGTTTTTGGTAATCGTTTTCTTCATATAGGATGCCTTCTATACATTTTTGTATTTTCGTATCTAACGTGGGGAAAACACTCATCACTATTCAACAAAATTTCACTTTTGTCCTAAAACTGTTTTTTTTTTTTTTTCTGGTTAGAACAATGAATCTACATTTTTGTCTTGCTTCATTATAGTTTGGGTTATCATGTCAGGTAAAGACCTTCGAAAAATCTCAATTGCTTATCTAATTGCTTTTGAAATGTTCCAAATAAGGTAAAACAATGAAAGAAAGAATATAAAGTTTTATAAAGATTTTTAGTTTTAATAAGATCATTTTTTTTAATTGACCAGATCTAGCAAGAAATTTTTCATATTTACAAGAGTTTACTTACATTTCAGAAATCTCAAATCTCCCAGAATGTTTTACTAGACACTTTTAGGAGTTTTTAGAACATTTTAGAACATTCCGTTCAATGTAAACATTCAATGTATTAATTTGATTTACAGTTATGGTACCTGAGAAGCTAAAAAAAAAAAAAAAAAAAACTGTCATGATAAATTTTATTATCGTTTTCGTTTCCCATTATAATGTAATTTGTATGTATTTTAGCATTTATGTACCTAACACTCTCAAAAACACTTAAAATACATGTTTTTTGCTAATATTTTCTGTTTCTCCATAAAAGGGTGTTTTGGACTCGTTTTAGCGTTTTGGTACGTAAGAAGCTCAAAAACAATAAAAGTATATGTTCTCGATAATGATTTTTTTTTATCGTTCTGGAGCCTAGTATGCTCAAAAACACTTAAGTAAAACGTTTCTGATAATGTCGTTCCCTTACCCGAAAGAAGGCGCTTTGCATACATTTTGGCGTTTTGCTACCTAACAAGCTGCAAAACATTCAAAACATAAGCTTTTGATAATGATGTTCTTTTTCTTCATATAAGGTGTTTTGCACGCGTTTTAGCGATTTGACAAGTAACAAGCAGGAAACACCAGAAAAACACTTTTTTTTTTTTAATGATGTTTTCTTTTCTCATATAGAGTGCTTTGCATGCACTTTAGCGTTTAAAACACATTTATATTAAACTTTTCTCTTAATATTGTTTTGTTTCCCAATATCGGATAAATTCCATGCATTTTAGCGTTCAGATACCTAACAAGCTGAAATACGTTCAAATCACCCGTTTTTTGTATAGTTATGTTTCTCCATAAAGGTTGTGTCGGTTGTTTTTAGCGTTTTATTACGTAAGAAGCTATATAAAAAAGACGTTTTTGATAATGTTCTTTTGTTTTCCAATCTAGAGTGTTTTCCATGCTTTCCATCGTTTTGGTGCGTAATATGCTCAAAAATAGCCAAATGACACGTTTCTGGTAATTTTCCGTTACCCTATAGTGGGTGCTTTGCTTGCATTTTGGCGTTTTGGTACCTAAGAATCTCAGAAACACACACAAAAAATAAATGAATAAATAAACAAAATAAAATAAAATAAAATTTAATTAAATTAAATTAATAAATTAAATAAATTAAATAAATTAATTAATTAATTAATTAAAAAATAAAAAAAAATAAAATACGGTTTAGGCAATGTTGTTCCGTTTTTCTATAAAAGGTGTTTTTACATGCGTTTTAACGTTTTCGTACGTAAGAAGCTGAAAAACACTCGACACGATCTTGGTAGTGTTCTTTGCTTTTTCCATATAGGGTTCTTTGCATGCACTTGGCGTTTTGCTACCTAACAAGCTCAAAAACACTCATCTCAAACTTAAACATCTTAGTGATATTCTTCTGTTTCTTCATGCAAGGTACTTTGCCTTCATAATATACGTTTTTATTGATATTGTTCTGTTTCTCTATATAAAGTGTGTTTTGTTACCTAAGAAGCTGAAAAACACTCATAATACACAATTCTGTTAAAATAATTTCCATTCCATATATCGGATACTTTGCATCCATTTTTGGTGTTTTCTTACCTAACAAGATAAAAAAAAAAACACTCAAAACACACCTTTGTCGTAATATTGCTCCGTTTCTCCATAAAGTGTGTTTTTGACGTGTTTTAGCGTTTTCGTACGTAATAAGCTCAAAAAATCTCAGACACGCTTTTTATTATACATTTTTGTTTTGTTTTTTTCATATAATTCTTTTCCAAACCTTTTTTTTTCTTTTTTTTTGGCTTTTGTTGCCTAATATGTTCAAGAATACCCAACGGTCACCTTTCTGGGTATGTTGCTTCGTTACTCCAAACAGGGTGCATTGCACGCATTTTCGTTTTGGTAACTAGATGGAAAACACCCAAAACACATTTTTAATAATGTTATTATGTTTCTCCCTAAATAACGTTTTCCGTGCGTTTTAGCGTTTTGGTACATAAGAACCTGATAAAACTCAAAAGACTCGTTTTTGGTTTCTTTCTTTTTTTTTCCCATATAGGGTACTTTGTACGCACTTTGGTGTTTTGCTACCTATCAATCTCAAAAACTCTCATAAAACGCGTTTTTGGTAATGATATTCTGTTTCTTGATATAGGGTTATTTATTTATTTATTTATTTTTTTTGCATTTTGGCGTTTTGGTACCTAACATGGGGAAAAACACTTATAATAAACGGTAAAGTTATGTTGCTCTGTTTCTCCATATAGAGTGCTATTCATGTGTTTTAGCGTTTTGTTATCTATGGATTTGAAAAACACTCATAATAACCGTTTCTGTTAAAATTGTTCTGTTTTCCCATATAGGGTAATTTGCATACATTTTGACATATTGTTACGTAAGAAGATCAAAAACACTCAAAACACCCGTTTTTGGTAATGTTGTTCTGTTTCTCCATTCAGAATTTTTTTGCACGCATTTTAGCGTGCACGTTTTTGATAATGTTATTTTGTTTTGCCATATAGGATTTTTTCCTAGCTTTTTTTTGTTTTTTTTGCGTTTTGATGTCTAATATACTCAAGAAAAAAAACCTAAATGACACGTTTCTGGGAATGTCGTTTCGTTACTCCAAATAGGGTGCTTTTCATATATTTTGGCATTTTGGTACCTAACAAGCTAGAAAACACTGAAAACATGTTTTTGATAATGTTCTGTTTCTCCATATAGGGCGTTTTGCATGCGTTTTAGCATTTTGGTACTTAGATGCTGAAAATCACTCAAAGGACACTTTTTTTCTAATGTTCTTTTTTTTTCTCATATATGGTGGTTTACACACACTTTGGCGTTTTGGTACCTAAAAGTCGTTTTTGGTAATGTTCTTTTTCTTAATATAGGGTGTTTTGTATGCATTTTGTGTTTCGTTATCTAACATGAGGAAAAACACGTTTTGATTCACGTTTTGGTAATGTTGTTCTGTTTCTCCTTATAGAGAGCTATTCACGTTGTTTTAGCGTTTTGGTATCTATGAAGTTCAAAAACACACTTTTTATTAAAATCGACTCCATTCCACATGTCGGATACTTTGCATGTATGTTGGTGTTTTTTTTTTTTTTTAGGTTACAAGATCAAAAACACTCAAAACGCACGTTTGTCCTGAAGTTGTTCTGTTTCTCCATAAAGTGTGTTTTGGACGAGTTTTAGCGGTTTGGTATGTAAAAGGCTAAAAAAATTTAAAAAAAGACACGTTTTTGACAATGTTATTTTATTTTCACATATAGGTTGTTTTTTATGTTTTTTTTTTTTACGTTTTGGTGCGAATTAAAAATAAATAAATAAATTGTAATGTCGTTTCATTAACACATATAAGGTGCTTTGCATGCAATTCGGCATTTTGGTACCTAATAAGCTCAAAAATTTTCATAATACACGATTTTTTGGTAATGCTGTCTATCTTCTCCATAAAGAGTGTTCCGTATGCAGTTTAACCTTTTGGCACGTAAGAAGCTAAAAAAACACTCAAAAGACACGTCTTTGGTAATTTTTCTTTTCCTTTATGTGAAACTTTGCATACACTGGCAATTTGGTACCTAACAAGCAGAAAACACTCAAAAGACACGTTTTGGATAAAGTTGTTTTCCCATATAAGGTGCATTACATGCACTTTGGCGTTATATTACCTAACAAACTTGAAAACTCTCAAAACACACATTTCCGAGTTTTTGTACGTAAGAAGCTGAAAACACTCAGAAGACACGTTTATGGTAATGTTGTTTGCTTCTCTCATACAGCTTATTTTGGATGCACTTTAGCGTTTTCGTGCCTCAGAAGCTGAAAAACACTCATAATACACGTTTTTGGTAATCTGTTTTTTTTTATAGGGTGCTTTGTAAGCATTTTGGTGTTTTGGTTTTTGAAAAGCACCCGCAATACACGTTTTTGATAATGTTCTGTTCCTCCATATAGAGTGGTATTCACGTGTTTTTAGCGTTTTGGTACATAACATGCTGAAAAACACTCATAATACACGTTTCTATTAATATCGTTTCTTTACCCATATTGGGTACTTTAGATGTATTTTGGCGTTTTGGGACTTAACACGCTGGAAAATACTTAACACATTTATAGTAATGTTTTTTTTTTTCCTCCATAAAAAGGTGCTTGACACGCGTTTTAACGTTTTGGTACGTAAAAAGCTTAAAAATACTCGAAAGACATATTTCAATAATGTTGATTTGTTTTCCCATATAAAGAATTTTCTATTTTTATTTATTTTTTTCTTTTTGCGTTTTGTTGCATCGTACGCTCAAAACTCCTAAATGACAGGTTTCTGGTAATGTTACCCAAAATGTGGTGCTTTGCTTATGACGTTTTGGTACCTAATTAGCTGGAATACACGCTTTTGAAAGTGTTGTTCTAGTTCCTCATAAAGGCTGTTTTGCACGCTTTTCAGCGTTTTGGTACGTAAATAGCTGAAAACACACAAAGACACGTTTTTGTTCTTTTCTTTTCCCGTTTTGGGTGCTTTGCATGCACTTTGGAGTTTTGATAACTACAAATCTAAAAAATACTCTTAATACACGCTTTTTTGTAATGTTTTGCTTCTTCATATAGGGTGCTTTGTATGCATTTTGGCATTTTGATAACTAATACGGAGAAAAACAGTCATAATACACATTTTCGTAATATTGTTGTGTTCTATATATGTATATAGAGAGAGAGAGCTATTCACGTGTTTTAGCGTCAGATAGTTAAGAAACTGAAAAACACTCATAATACACTATGTTGATATATATATATATATATATATATATATATATATATATATATATATATATATATATATATATATATATATATATATATATATATATATATATATATATATATATATATATATATATATATATATATATATATATATATATATATATATATATATATATATATATATATATATATATATATATATATATATATATATATATATATATATATATATATATATATATATATATATACCTAAGCTCAGAAATACTCAAAACACACCTTCTTCTTAACTTCTGCAACATTCGCGGTCTAAGATCTAATTTTCAATCTGTAGAACACCACCTCTCCTCTTCTAAACCTCATCTTCTTTTCCTCACTGAAACTCAGGTGTCTGAGGCAACTGACAGTAGCCCCTTTTCTGTTCCCTCCTACTTTCTCTATCCTCATTTTCGATCCAAAGCTGGATGCTGCGTTTATGTGCGCAATGACTTAACCTGCTCTCGTGCCCACGCTCTTGAATCTTCCGAGTTTTCCACCATCTGGCTACGACTACAGAGTCATTCTCATACTAAATTTATCTGTGCTGTATACCTCTCTCCTAATTCCTCTGACTATAAGAAATTCTTTGACTACTTAACTTCCAAAGTGGAGCACATTCTGACCCTCTTCCCTTTTGCAGAGATCTCCATTCTTGGAGACTTCAATGTTCACCACCAGCTTTGGCTTTCCTCTCCCTTCACTGACCATCCTGGTGAACTAGCCTACAACTTTGCTATCCTCCATGACCTAGAGCAATTGGTGCAACACCCTACTCGTATTCCTGACCGTCTTGGAGATACGCCCAACATTCTTGACCTTTTCCTGACCTCTAATCCTTCTGCTTATGCTGTCACCCTTTCTTCTCCGTTGGGCTCCTCCGATCACAATCTCATATCTTTATCTTGTCCTATCACTCCAATCCCTCCTCAGGATACCCCTAAGCGAAGGTGCCTCTGGCGTTTTGCCTCTGCTAGTTGGGGGGACCTGAGGCGGTATTTTTCTGATTTTCCTTGGAATGACTACTGCTTCCGTGTCAGAGACCCGTCTTTGTGTGCTGAGCGCATAACAGAGGTGATAGTGTCTGGCATGGAGGCGTACATTCCTCACTCTTTTTCTCGTCCTAAACCTTCTAAACCTTGGTTTAACACAGCTTGTTCTCGTGCTATACATGATAGAGAGGTGGCCCACAAAAGGTACTTAAGCCTTCCTTCACCAGAATCTCATGCACTTTATATTTCTGCCCGGAACCATGCCAAGTCTGTTCTCCAACTAGCCAAAAACTCCTTCATTAACAGAAAATGTCAAAACCTTTCAAGATCTAACTCCCCTCGTGATTTCTGGCATCTAGCCAAAAATATCTCCAATAACTTTGCTTCTTCTTCTTTCCCTCCTCTACTTCAACCAGATGGCACCACTGCTATCACATCTATTTCTAAAGCTGAACTCTTTGCTCAAACCTTTGCTAAAAACTCTACCTTGGACGATTCTGGGCTCGTTCCTCCCTCTCCTCCACCCTCTGACTACTTCATGCCTCGTATTAAAATTCTTCGTAATGATGTTTTCCATGCCCTCGCTGGCCTAAACCCTCAGAAGGCTTATGGACCTGATGGGGTCCCTCCTATTGTTCTCCGAAACTGTGCCTCCGTGCTTGCACCTTGCCTAGTCAAACTCTTTCAGCTCTGTCTGTCAACATCTACCTTTCCTTCTTGCTGGAAGTTTGCCTACATTCAACCTGTTCCTAAAAAGGGTGACCGCTCTAATCCCTCAAACTACCGTCCTATTGCTTTAATTTCCTGCTTATCTAAAGTTTTTGAATCTATCCTCAACAGGAAGATTCTTAAACATCTATCACTTCACAACCTTCTATCTGATCGCCAGTATGGGTTCCGTCAAGGCCGCTCTACTGGTGATCTTCTGGCTTTCCTTACTGAGTCTTGGTCATCCTCTTTTAGAGACTTTGGTGAAACTTTTGCTGTTGCCTTGGACATATCAAAAGCCTTTGATAGAGTCTGGCACAAAGCTTTGATTTCCAAACTACCCTCCTACGGTTTCTATCCTTCTCTCTGTAACTTCATCTCAAGTTTCCTTTCTGACCGTTCTATTGCTGCTGTGGTAGACGGTCACTGTTCTTCTCCTAAATCTATTAACAGTGGTGTTCCTCAGGGTTCTGTCCTGTCACCCACTCTCTTCTTATTATTCATTAATGATCTTCTAAACCAAACTTCTTGTCCTATCCACTCCTATGCTGATGATACCACCCTGCACTTTTCCACGTCTTTTCATAGACGTCCAACCCTTCAGGAGGTAAACATATCACGCAGGGAAGCCACAGAACGCCTGACTTCTGATCTTTCTAAAATTTCTGATTGGGGCAGAGCAAACTTGGTATTGTTCAATGCCTCAAAAACTCAATTCCTCCATCTATCAACTCGACACAATCTTCCAGACAACTATCCCCTCTTCTTCAATGACACTCAACTATCCCCCTCTTCTACACTGAACATCCTTGGTCTGTCCTTTACTTATAATCTGAACTGGAAACTTCACATCTCATCTCTAGCTAAAACAGCTTCTATGAAGTTAGGTGTTCTGAGACGTCTCCGCCAGTTTTTCTCACTCCCCCAGCTGCTAACTCTGTACAAGGGCGTTATCCGTCCATGTATGGAGTATGCTTCACATGTCTGGGGGGGTTCCACTCATACTGCTGTTCTAGACAGGGTGGAATCAAAAGCTTTTCGTCTCATCAACTCCTCTCCTCTAACTGACTGTCTTCAGCCTCTCTCTCACCGCCGCAATGTTGCATCTCTAGCTGTCTTCTACCGCTATTTTCATGCTAACTGCTCTTCTGATCTTGCTAACTGCATGCCTCCCCTCCTTCCGCGGCCTCGCTGCACAAGACTTTCATCTTTCTCTCACTCCTATTCTGTCCACCTCTCTAACGCAAGAGTTTACCAGTATTCTCAATCATTCATCCCTTTCTCTGGTAAACTCTGGAATTCCTTGCCTGCTTCTGTATTTCCACCTTCCTATGACTTGAATTCCTTCAAGAGGGAGGTTTCAAGACACTTATCCACCAATTTTTGACCACTGCTTTGACCCTTTTAGGGACTGGCATTTCAGTGGGCATTTTTTTTTATTAGATTTTTGTTGCCCTTGGCCAGTATCCTTCCTACATAAAAAAAAAAAAAAAAATGTTTTATTTATTTTTTCTGTTTCTCTAAAAAGGATGTTTTGGACAAGTTTTAGCGTTTTGGTACGTTAAAAGCTAAAAAAAAAAAAACACTCAAACAACACGTTTTAGATAATGTTGTTTTGTTTTCCCATATAGAGTGTTGTCCATGTTTTTTTTAGTGTTTTGGTTAATATGATAAAAATCTCCCCCAAAAAAAGAAGCAACTTAGGTATCAGAACGTTTTGAGCAACTTAGGTATCAGAACGCTGAAACGCATGCAAAACACCCTTGATGGATAAACAGAATAACATTAGCAAAAACAAGTTTTTGATTGTTTTTGAGGCTGTTACGAGAAAAACGTCAAAAAACATTCCAAGTACCCTATTTGGTTAAATGGAAAAAAAAAAAAATTCCGAGCAAGGTGTTTTTTTTTACTTCTTAGGTAACAAACCGCTAAAGGGCAATAATTAGCACTTTACAGAAAAAAAACAGAATATTTCCAAAAACATGTATTTTGAGTGTATTTCACATTGTCAGGTACCAAAACTCCAAAATGCAAACAAAGCACCCTATATGGTGAAAGAAAACGAGATTTCAAGAAAAGTGTCCTTTGATTGTTAATGAGCGTGTTAGACACCAAAACGAAAAAAAAAAAAGAAACAAAAAGCACCCTATATGGGGAAACAACACATTAACAGAAACGTTTTTTTTCAACTGTTTTTCAGCAACTTATGTACCAAAACATTGAAACATATGCAAAATATTATTAATAACATTAAGAAAATAAGTATTTTGAGTGTTTTTTTTCAAATTGTTTCGTAGAAAAACGCCAAAAAGTAAGCACAGTACCCTAAATGCGGAAATGGATAAACATTACGAAAAACGTGTATTATGAGTATTTTATTAGTTTCATAGGTACCAAAACGCTATGAATGAGTATGAATAGCACTCCATAGAGAGAAACAGAATTACATTACGTGTTATTTTGAGTGTATATCATATTGTTAGGTTTTAAAATCCGTGGAAAGTACCCTATATGGAGAAAGGAAGCGAGATTTCCAGAAACGTTTATTTTTTAATATTTATGTGCGTGCAGACACCCAAACGATAAAAAAAGGAGGGAAAGTACCCTATATGGGAGAACAACACATTACCAAAACGTCTCTTTATAGTGTTTTTGAGCTACTTACGTACCAAAAACGCTGAAACGCTTGCAAAAAAAAAAAAAAACATGAAGAAACAGTATAAGTATCAAAAACGTGTTTTTGTTTGTTTTTGAGCTTAGTACGTGGAAAATGCCAAAATGCCAGCAAAAGACTCTGTAATGTTAAACGAAAAGACATTAGGAAAAACGTGTATTATGGGAGTTTTAGAGCTTCTTAGGTAGCAAAATTCTAAAACGAATGAATTTTATAGTGCACTTTATATCGACAAATCAGAATAACATTACCAATAATTTGTATTTTGAGTGTTTTTTTTTTTTATTATTAGGTACCAAAATGACATAATGTATTCACAGTCACCTATATAGGGAAATAAAACTACATTACTAGAAATATGTCTTTTGAGGGTTTTTCTTATTTATTTATTTTCTTTTTTTTTCGTAGTAGGCATCATAACGCTAAAAAGCATGGAAATCACCCTATATGGGAATATACATGTAAAACAGCATTACGAACAAGTGTCTTTTCAGGGTTTTAGAATTTCTTTAGCACCAAAACTCTAAAACATGCAAAACACACTTCATAAAAAAAAAAAAAAAAGAGAATAACCTTACGAAAAACAAGTATTTTGAGTGTTTTTGAGCTTATTACGTAAAGAAACGCCAAAATATATGCAAAGTCCTCTATTTTGGGAAACGAAAGGACATTATGAGAGATCTATTATAATCTTTTTTTTTTTTTTTACCTTTTTAGGTACAAAGACGCTAAAACGCATTGACAGAGCTTAATATGAAAAAATAAAACATTATCTAAAACGTATATTTTGAGTGTATTTAACAAAATGCCAAAATGCATGCAAAGCAACGTATATGGCGTTATAAAACATCATTACGAAAAAACGTGTCTTTTGAATGTTATAGAGCTTCCTACGTACAAAACGCTATAACGAATACAAAACACTTTATGGAGAAAAAAAATAATATTACAAAAAATAACTATTTCGAGTGTTTTTAGCGTGTTACGTACAAAAATGCAAAAATGCATGAAAATAACGTTATATAGGGAAACGAAAGGAAATTACGAAGAAAATCTATTATGTGTTTTTGAACATCTTAGGTAACAAAATGCTGAAACTCAGGAATAGTACTCGATATCGAGACCAAAAAAAAACGTGTATTTTGAGTGTTTTCACATTAATAAATAGCAAATCACCAAAAGGCAGTGAAAATCCTCTATATGGGTAAAAACGAGATTTCCAGAAACGTATCTTTTAAATGTTTTTGAGCGTGTTAAGCAACATTACGCTAAAAAGCATGGAAATCACCTTATTTGGGAATACAAAACGACTTAACGAAAAACATGACTTTTTGAGTGGTTTTGAACTTCTTATGTACCAAAAAGGTAAAATGCATGCAAAACACCCTTTATGCAGAAACAGAGTAATATTACCAAAAACAAGTATTTTGAGTGTTTTTGAGCTTGTTACACAGAATAACACCAAAATATATGAAAAGTTTACTATGTGGGGAAACAAAAAAGACATTAGAAGAAAAGTGTATTATGAGTGTTTTTGAGCATCCCAGGTACCGAAATGCGAAAACGCGTTAATACCACCTTATACGAAGAAACAGAACAACATTACCAAAAACCGCGTAATTTGAGTGTTTTTTTTTTTTTTCCAGATTGATAAGTACCAATATATTTGGAAACGATAAAATGTGTTTTTTTTTTTTAGTGTTTGTATGTTTGTCACCAAAACGCTAAAATGCAATAGTAAACACCCTAAATGGGAAAAGGAAACAACTTTACCACAAAACGTGTCTTTTGAGTGTTTTCAGCCTCTTACGTACCGAAACCCGAAAAAAGCAAGCAAAACACCTTTTACGTAGAAGAATATCATTACCAACAACTAGTATTTTCAGAGTTTTTTTGAGTTTGTTGCATAGAAAAACATTAAAATGGATGCAAAATACTCTTAATAGGGAGACGTAATGACATTACGAAAAACCTGTATTATAATTTTTTTTTTTTTACACTTTAGGTATTAAAACGCTAAACCTATAAACAGCACTCTATGAAGAAACAGAACTACATTAACAAAAACGTGTGTTTTGAGCATATTTCACATTATTAGGTACCGAAACGCCAAAATGCATGGAAAGCCCTTGATATGGGGAAATGAAATTGTTACAAGAAAGCATCTTTCGAAACGAAAAGACTTTACGAGAAACGTTTATTATGAATGTTTTTGGTTCTTAGGTACAAAAACGCTAAAACGCATGAATAGCACTTTATATGAAGACACATAACATTATTAATAACATATATTTTGAGTCTATTTCAAATTGTTAGGCTTTTTTGTTACCTAACTATGTGAAAAGCAATAAAAATACTCGTTTTTGTTAATGTTGTGTTCCTATATAAAGATTATTTACACCCGTTTTAGTGTTTTCGTGATGTCTTCTCGTTTTTGCATGAATTTTGGCATTTTTCTACGAAACAAGCAGAAAAAGCACTGAAAACACACGATTTTATTTCTTATACTGTTTCAATATATAAGTTGTTTTGCATGCTTCTTAGCGTTTTCGTAAGTCGCTCAAAAAGACCGAAGAGAAAGGTTTTTGGTAATGATGTTTCTTTTTTCCATATAGGGTACTTTTCATGCTTTTTTAACTTTTTTGGTGCCTAACACGCTCATAAACACTCAAAAAACACATTTCTGGAAATATCGTTTCCTTTTCCTATAAAGTGTGCTTTGCGTACATTTTGGCGTTTTGGTACCTAACCATGTAAAATACACTCAAAATGCAAGTTTTTTATAATGTTAATTGTCTCCATATATTTAGGTGTATTAGCGTTTTAGTACCTAAGAAACTGAAAAAAAAAAAAACACTCACAACACAAGTTTCTCGAAACGTGTTTTTGTTTCCTCATATTGCGAAATCAAGCATTTTGGCGTTTTTCTACGTAATAAGTTCAAAAACTCTCGAAATACTTGGTTTCAGTAATATTATCATGTTTTCTACATGAAGAGTGTTTTACATACATTTTTGCGTTTTGGTACCTAACAAGATCATAATCACTCAAAAAACATGTTCCTGGAAATGTCTTTTTTTTTCCTAATATAGGGTACCTTACATGTATATATGCATTTAATTACTTAACAGTGTAAAATAATACACAAAACACGTTTGTTTTTTTCTTTTGATGTTGTTCTGTTTCTCCATTTAGAGTTTTATTACAGGGTTTTCGCGTTTTCGTAAGGAGGAAACTTAAAAACACTCATAACACACGTTTCTCGCAATGTCTTTTCATTTCCTCATTCTTTGCATGCATTTTGGCGATTTTGTACGTAACAAGCTCAAAAGGATTTAAATACTTGTTTTTGTTAAAGTTATTTTCTTTCTATTTAAAAGTGTGTTTTCCATTCGTTTTATGTTTTTTTGTACATAAATAGCTCAAAAACACACCAAACACACATTTTTAAAAATGTTGTTTTGCTTTCCCCATAGAGGAACTTTTCCATGCCTTTTAGCGTTTTTGTGCCTAACACGCTCATAAACACTTTAAAAAAAAAAGATACATGTTTCTGAAAATGTCGTTTCGTTTCCCTAGAGAGGGCACTTTGCATGCATTTTGGCGTTTTTGCTATCTTACAATGTGAAAAAAAAAAAAAAAAAAATCACGTTTTTTGGTAAGTGTTTTTATTTATTTTTTATCTATATAAAGTAATACTATTTATGTCTTTTAACGTTTTGGTACCAAAAAGCTTAAAAACACTGATAATACTTGATAATCTTGTAATGTCTCTTCGTTTCCTAATATTAGGTACTTTGCATAAAATTTGGCGTTTTCGTAGGTAACAAACTGAAAACACTTAAAATACTTGTTTTTCGTAATTTTATTGTGTTTCTCCATAAATCATGTTTCACGTGCGTTGTAGCATTTTGGTACGTAAGTAGCTCAAAAACATTTTGATGCCTAACACGATCATAAACACTCAACAGACACGTTTCACGAAATATAATTTTCTTTCCCAAATATAGACTATTTTTCCTGTTTTTTGGCTTTTTGGCTCCTAATAATGTGTAATACACATAAAACACAAGTTTTTGGTAATGTTTTTTTTTTTTTTCCATAGAGAGTGCTATTAATGCCTTTTAACATTTTGGTACCTAAGAAGCTCAAAAGCACTAAAAATACATGTTTCAGGTAATGCCCTTTCGTTTCCCGTAGTGTACTTTGTGTGCATGTTGTCGTTTTTGTAACAAACTAAAAAAAAAAAAAAAAAATCGCAAATATATAATGTTTCGCCATAAATGGTTTTTTTTTTTTTTTCCATGCGTTTTACCATTATGATACGTAATTACCTGAAAAACACTGAAAAGAGACGGTTTCGGTGACGTTTTGTTATCCATATAGGGTGTTTTTTTAATTTTTTATTTGTTTATTTATTTTTTTTTCGTTTTGGTAATTAACACGCTAATAAACTCATAAAAGCCATGTTACTAGAAATTTAATTTCTTTTCCCTATATAAGGATCGTTGGATGCATTTTGGTGTTTTGGTATCTATGAATGTGAAAAAAAAAAAACACTCAAAACATACGTATTTGGTAATGTTGTTTTGTATCTTCATATAGAATGTTATTCATGGTTTTTTGCGTTTTGGTACCTAAGAAGCTCAAAAACATTCATAACACACGTTTCTTGTAATGCCTTTTCGTTTCTCCATACAAAATTTTCGTACCTAAGAAGGATGTATTTTGGCGTTTTTCCACCTAAGCTCACAAAACACTCAAAAAACTTGTTTTTGGTAATATTAGTCTTTTTCTCCATAAATTGTGTTTTGTATGCGTTTTTTTTTTGCGTTTTTGGTACGTAAGATACTGAAAAAAACACTCAAAAGACACGTTTTTTGTACTATTGTTCTTTTTTTTCATATAGAATGCTATTCATACGTTTTAGAGTTTTGGTATTTAAGAAGCTCAAAAAACAGATTTCTCGTAAAGACTTTTCTTTTCTCAATATCGAGTGCTTTGCATACATTTCGCTGTTACATCTCCTAATAATGTGAAATACACTTATAATACACGTTTTTGGTATTAATCTTCTTTTTCTCCAAATAAAGCGCTATTCATGCGTTTTAACGTTTTGGTACCTAGGAAGTAAAAAAAAAAAATGATAATAAACATTTCTTGTAATGTTTCGGTTACCCATATAGGATAGTTTGTATGCATTTTGGTGTTTTCGACGTTAAAAACTCAAAAACACTCGATACTTATTTTCCATAACCATTTTTTTCATGTTTTTTTTTTTTTACCGTTTTCCTTGCTAATACGTTAAAAACACTGAAAATATATGATTCTGGAAACGTAGTTCTGTTTCCCCTTATAGGAATATTTCCATGCACTTCGCCGTTTTGATACCTAACAATGATAAAAACATTCAAAATACAAGTTTTTTTATAATAATTTATGTTTCTTTTATATAGTGTGATATTCATACATTTTTTTTCTGGTTTGGTACCTAAAAAGCTCAAAAACAATCATAATACACGTTTCTCGTAAAGTTCTTTCGTTTCCCCTTATAAACTATTTTCCATGCAATTCAGCGTTTTTGTACGTAAAAAGCTGAAAAAAATACACGTTTTTTGCTAAAGTTATTTTGTTTTTCCATAAAGCATTTGCATGCGTGTTATCATTTTACGACGTAAGTAGCTCAAAAACTCTCAGAAGATGTTTTATTAATGTTTGTTTTACGTTTTTTTGTTTTGTTTTTTATCATTTTTGTGCCTAGCACGCTCACAAACACACAAAAAAGACCCATTTCTTGAAATCTCGTTTCCTATCCCGATATAAGATTCTTTCCATACATTTTGGCGTTTTGGTATCTAACAATTTGAAAAATCATTCAAAATACCAATTTTGGGTTATCTTATTATGTTTCTCCATATAGGGTGCTATGCATACTTTTTCTCGTTTTGGTACCAAAGAAGCTCAAAAAAACAAAAACATACACGTTTCTTGTAATATCTTTTCGTTACGAGATATAGGGTAATTTACATACATTTTGGCGTTTTCTACGTATTGAGTTGAAAAGCACTAAAAACACGTTTCTTTTGTAATTTTTTACTATTCCTCCATACGTTTTTTTTTTTTTTGCATGCATTTTGGCGTTTTGGTACATACCTCAAAAAACACTGAAAAGAGATGTATGTAGTTATATTATTTTGTTTACTCATACAGGATGCTTTCCATACATTTTGGGTTTTGGTGCTTAACACGCTCATAAACACTCAAAAAGACATGTTTCTGGAAATATCGCTTTGCATGCTTTTGGTGATTTGTTGCCTAACAATATGAAATACAGTCGGGATACATGTTTTCGATAACGCTTTTCTGTTTCTCCATATAGAGTGTTATTCATGCACTTTAACATTTTGGTACCTAAGAACCTCAAAATACTCATAATACAAGTTTCTCATGAAGTCTTTTTGTTTCCCTATATAGGGTACTTTGCATGCATTTTCGCTTTTTCTACTTAACAAGCTATAAAAAAAAAAAAAATTTAATTTATGATTTTGATATTATTCTGTTTCTACATTAAAGTTTTTTGCATGCGTTTTAGCGTTTTGGTACGTAAATAGATGAAAAGACTCAAAAGGCACGATTAATATAATGTTGTTTTGTTTTTCGAAATAGAGAAATCATGTATTTTGAGTGTGTTTCACATTGTTACCCTCCAAAACGCCAAAATGCATGCAAAGCCCCTTATAATAGGAAAGGAAAAGTGCTTTGAGGGTTTCTGAGCATGTAAGGCACCAAGGTGTATAAAATCACTATGTATGAAAATTCAAAACATTACGAAAAAAACGTATCTTATGAGTGTTTTTCAGCTTCTTACGTACCAAAACTCTAAATTACATGCAAAAACACCCTTCATAAACACAATAACTTTATCAAAAAATGTGTGTTTTAAATGTTTTGAGCTTGTTACGTTGAAAAGTAAAAATGAATGCAATTTATACGGGGAAAGGAGAAATTACGAGAAGCGTGTATTACGAGATTTTTTTTTATATTCTTAGGTACCAAAATCCTAAAACGAATGAATAGTACTCCATATCGAAAAACTAACAACATTACCAAAAACGTGTATTTTGAGTGTTTTCTCACATTATTAGGTAGCAAAACAGCACGAGGCAAGGAAGGTTCATATATGGGGAAACGAAACAGCATTACCGGAAACGTGTCTTTTCAGTGTTTTTGAGCGTGTTTGGCACCAACACGCTTAAAAGCATGGAAATCACCTTATATAAGAATACAAAACAACGTTACGTACATGTTTTTTGGGTGTTTTTAATCTTCTTACGTACTGATACGATAAAACCCATATAAAACACAGTTCATAGTGAAACAGAATAATTTTACCAAAAACAAGTATTTTGACTGTTTTCAGGTTTTTTACGTACAAAACTGGCATATTGCATCCAAAGTTCCCTATATGATTAGACGAAAGGGCATTGCGAGAACCATTTCATAAAAGTGTATTTTTGGGGCTTCTTAGGTACAAAAAAACGAGAAATCGCATGACTAGCGATCTCTTTGGAGAAACAAAACAACATTACCAAAAACGTGTATTTTAAGTATATTTCACATTGTTAGGTACCAAAACGCCATTGTCTATGTAATGCACCCTAAATGGCGAAATGGGTTCAGAAGTGTCTTTCCAGATGTTGATGAGCGAGCTAGGCACCAAAACGATAAAAGCGAAAACGCTTTGTGTGTCCACTATATGTGGGAAAACAAAACAACATTACAAAAAAATGTCTCTTTTTAGTGTTTGTGAGCTACTTACGTTTCCAAAAGCTAAAAGGCATATAAATATGCTTTATTCAGAAACACAATAACTTTATCTAAACTTGTATTTCAATTGTTTTCTGAGTTTGTTACGTACAAAAAAGAAAAAAACCGTGCAAGGTACTCTCTATGATTAAACGAAAAGACATTACGAGAAAGTGTTTTTAAGCTTCTTAGGTACCAAAACGGAAAAATGCGATAATACAACTATATATGGAAAAACAGAACGACATTACCAAAAAACATGCATTTTGAGTGCTTTTTACATTACCAAAATACCTGAAAAGCCTTTATATACGAAAATGAAACGTGATTACAAGAAACGAGAAACGTGTATCTATGTGTCTTTCAGCACGTTAGGCAACAAAACGCTAAAAAGCATAGAAAATTACCTTACAGCGGAATACAAAACGTTACGAAAAACGAGTCTTTTGAGAGTTTTGTTTTTACTTTTTACGCTAAAGCTCATGCAAAACACCTTTTATTTAGAAACAGAATAACATTAAAAAAAAAAAAGTGTTCTGAGTGTTTTCGGCTTGTTACTTGGAAAACTCAGAAACGAATACAAAGTATTCTATATGGGGAAAGAGAAATGCATTACGAAAAACATGTATAATGGATGTTTTCAGCTTTTTAGGTAACAAAAATGAGGAAAAGCAAGAATAACACTTCCTATTCAGAAACACAACAACATTACTAAAAACGTATATTTTAAGTGTTTTTCGTACTGTAAGATATCAAAACGACAAAATGGATGCAAAACTCTTTATATTCAGGAACGAAGCAACATTACAAGAAATGTATTTTTTTGTGTTTTTGTGCATGTTAGGCACGAAAATGCAAAAAAGAATGGAATACACCTTATATGGGAAAACGAAACAACATTACTAATATTGTTCATTTTGAGTCTGTTTTCAGCTTTTTAGGTAACAAAACGATAAAACGCATGAAAAAAAAAAAACTGTAGAAATATTACCATTACCAAAAAAAAAAAAAAAAAAAATCGTGTCTTTTCAGCATATTAGGTCAATATGCAGGCAATGTACAATGCAATAGGGAATGGAAAAGGCATAACGAGAAACATGTATTGAGTGTTTTTTTTGTTTTTTTTTCAGATTTGCATGAGTAGGACTGTTGTTCTGTTTCTCTCTATATAGATAGAGAGAAACAGAACAACGTTATCAAAAACGTGTATTTTAAGTGCATTTCATATTTTGAAGTGACAAAACGCCAAAATGCATTTAAAGCACCCTATATTTGGCAAAGGTAACGATATTTTAAGAAACGTCTTTTTAGTGTTTATGAAAAACAAAAGAACATTACATTTTCAATGTATATAAAGTTACGTATTAAAACGCTAAAACGTATGTAAAAAAAAAAATATATATATATATATATATATATATATATATATATATATATATATATATATATATATATATATATATATATATATATATATATATATATATATATATATATATATATATATATATATATATATATATATATATATATATATATATATATATATATATATATATATATATATATATATATATATATATATATATATATATATATATATATATATATATATATATATATATATATATATATATATATATATATATATATATATATATATATATATATGTATATGTATATACTCGTATATATATATATATATATATATATATATATATATATATATATATATATATATATATATATATATATATATATATATATATATATATATATATATATATATATATATATATATATATATATATATATATATATATATATATATATATATATATATATATATATATATATATATATATATATATATATATATATATATATATATATATATATATATATATATATATATATATATATATATATATATATATATATATATATATATATATATATATATATATATATATATATATATATATATATATATATATATATATATATATATATATATATATATATATATATATATATATATATATATATATATATATATATATATATATATATATATATATATATATATATATATATATATATATATATATATATATATATATATATATATATATATATATATATATATATATATATATATATATATAAATTTACCCCCTTAAAAAATCGTTTATATTGAGTGTTTTTGAGTTTCATACGTAGAAAAATGCCAAGATCATGAAATTACCCTATATGAAAACAAAAAGACATTACGAGAAAAGTGCATTATGAGTATTTTTGAGCTTTCTATTTACAAAAAAATAAAAAAGGAATACAAAACAACATTACTAAAAACGTGTTTTATAGGTTCTTATGTACAGAAACGCTAAAACCCAAGCAAAACACCCTTTATGGAGAAGCTAAATAAATATTTCGTTGATAAATTACATTCAAGACAGTTAGGGAACATCCCTTACAGAAGAATAAGATCGCAGAAGAATGTTCCTAAATGGATGACTGAGGTTAAAACACTACATAGGGCGAAAGAGCAGTATATATGAGATTAAAAACAAGGGAAGTGGTTTTAAGGCCATAATATAATGAATTTGAAAAGTCAGGAGTTTAACAAGGAAAGCTAAAAATAGTTATGAATTAAAGGTAGCCAGCCAAGCGAAGATGGACCCCAAGGGATTTTATCAGGTATATAAGAAGAAGAATAGAGAAACAATAGTTCCTTAAGGACAGCAGAATGGGACCTGCTTAGTAGTTGGGAGGAGATTAGTAAAATTGTGAACGATTATTTTTTAACTGTCTTTGCCCAGGAAAACATGCAGGATTTGCCTAATGGTGAGAAGATATTTAGAATAGAAGAGAATGAGTAGCTGACAGATATTACCATAACTAAAGAGATAGTGGAACAAGAGATAGATAAGCTGAAAAGTTCAAGTCACCAGGACCAGATGAAATATATTCCAGAGTATTTAAGGAATGGAAAAAGGTTATAAGTAATCTGTTAGTTTCTGTCCTTAGGGAATCACTTTAGTCATGTGAGGTATCGGTAATGTGGAGGCAGATAATGGTGATAGTTATGGCATCCTATATCAGGACTTTAGTAAAGCTTTTGCCAAGGTACCCCATCAGAGGGTACTGAAAAAAGGTTAGGGCGCACGAGAGACATGAGGTGTTTAAATTGGATAAGGTCATAGCTATGCAGCAGGCGACAGAGTGTTGTAATAAACGGCTCTAAATCCGAGTGGGGTCAAGTAATTAGTGAGGTGACAAAGGAATTAATAGTATTAGGGCCGATGTTTTTTGTAATATATGTCAATGACTTGGATAGTGGAATTAGTAGTGTTGTTAGTAAATTTGCGGATGACACGAGAATATGTAGATTAATTAGGTCAGAATCTCACACCATCGCCTTGCAGGCAGATTTGGATAGGATGAACGAATGGACAGACAGATGGCAAACGCAGTTTAATATCAACAAATTGAAAGCACTTAGCGTAAGTAGAAGAAACCCACACATTAGTTACACAATGAACAAACAAGTTCTGGTAGGTTCAGGGTAAGAAAAAAATTTGAGATTTAAAGTTAGCTCTGAACTCCGTCTAAGAAAGCAATGCAAAGAGGCCAGAAACAAAGCAAATAGTGTATTATGATTCATTTTCAGAAGTGCTAAAAGGAGAACTCTCGAAGTAATATTAAAGTTACATTTGGCGCTGGTCAGACTTCATCTAGACTACGCTGTCCAATTCTGATGCATTTGTGAACTGTAAGAGAAAATTACACATTTATGGATGGAAATGATAGGTGGAAATAGGTAGGCATATTTCATACATGTACTGCCACGTGTAGGCCTAATGCCTTCTTGCAGATTTACTTATTTCTTATGTTGTTATATTCTTATTACCAAAAGCGTGTGTTTTCAGTGTTTTTCAGCTATTACGTGAAAAAAAAGCCAAAATGCATGCAAAGCACCCTAAATGAGGAAAAAAAGGGACATTACGAGAAACGTGCATTATGAGTGTTTTTGAGATTCTTAGATACCAAAACAATGAAACTCATGAATAAAACTCTTAATTGAGATGCAGAACAACCTTACCAAATGCGTGTATTTTGAGTGTTTTTCACATTCTTGCTAACCAGAACCCCAAATTGCATGTGAAACTAGCTTTATGTGAAAAAAAAATGACATTTCCAGAAAAGTGTCTTTTAAGGGTTTTTGAGCGTGTTAGGCAATACGAGTAAAGCACTAAAAAGCAGGGCAATCACATTACATGGGAATAAAACCAACTTTACCAAGAACTTGCCTCAAAGTGTTTTTGACCTCCTTACATACCAAAACGCTAAAACGCATGCAAAACACCCTTTATGGAGAAACAGAAAAACATTCTGGGGAGGGGACCATAAATGTCCCCAGGTCGGACTGCCTTTCTGTCGACGACCCTAAGTGTCTTGACACCCCCTTCAACTTTTTCTTCATTAACTTCTGCAACATTCGCGGTCTAAGATCTAATTTTCAATCTGTAGAACACCACCTCTCCTTTTCTAAACCTCGTCTTCTTTTTCTCACTGAAACTCAGGTGTCTGAGGCAACTGACAGTAGCCCTTTTCTGTTCCCTCCTACTTTCTCTATCCTCATTTTCGATCCAAAGCTGGATGCTGCGTTTATGTGCGCAATGACTTAACCTGCTCTCGTGCCCATGCTCTTGAATCTTCCGAGTTTTCCACCATCTGGCTACGACTACAGAGTCATTCTCATACTAAATTTATCTGTGCTGTATACCTCTCACCTAACTCCTCTGACTATAAGAAATTCTTTGACTACTTAACTTCCAAAGTGGAGCACATTCTGACCCTCTTCCCTTTTGCAGAGACCTCCATTCTTGGAGACTTCAATGTTCACCACCAGCTTTGGCTTTCCTCTCCCTTCACTGACCATCCTGGTGAACTAGCCTACAACTTTGCTATCCTTCATGACCTAGAGCAATTAGTGCAACACCCTACTCGTATTCCTGACCGTCATGGAGATACGCCCAACATTCTTGACCTTTTCCTGACCTCTAATCCTTCTGCTTATGCTGTCACCCTTTCTTCTCCGTTGGGCTCCTCCGATCACAATCTCATATTTTTATCTTGTCCTATCACTCCAATCCTTCCTCAGGATCCCCCTAAGCGAAGGTGCCTCTGGCGTTTTGCCTCTGCTAGTTCGGGGGACCTGAGGAGGTATTTCGTTGATTTTCCTTGGAATGACTACTGTTTCCGTGTCAGAGACCCATCTTTGTGTGCTGAGCACATAACAGAGGTGATAGTGTCTGGCATGGAGGCGTACATTCCTCACTCTTTTTCTCGTCCTAAACCTTCTAAACCTTGGTTTAACACAGCTTGTTCTCGTGCTATACATGATAGAGAGGTGGCCCACAAAAGGTACTTAAGCTTTCCATCACCAGAATCTCATGCACTTTATATTTCTGCCCGGAACCATGCCAAGTCTGTTCTCCAACTAGCCAAAAACTCCTTCATTAACAGAAAATGTCAAAACCTTTCAAGATCTAACTCCCCTCGTGATTTCTGGCATCTAGCCAAAAATATCTCCAATAACTTTGCTTCTTCTTCTTTCCCTCCTCTACTTCAACCAGATGGCACCACTGCTATCACATCTATTTCTAAAGCTGAACTCTTTGCTCAAACCTTAGCTAAAAACTCAACCTTGAACGATTCTGGGCTTGTTCCTCCCTCTCCTCCACCCTCTGACTACTTCATGCCACCTATTAAAATTCTTCGCAATGATGTTTTCCATGCCCTCGCTGGCCTAAACCCTCGGAAGGCTTATGGACCTGATGGGGTCCCTCCTATTGTTCTCCGAAACTGTGCCTCCGTGCTTGCACCTTGCCTAGTCAAACTCTTTCAGCTCTGTCTGTCAACATCTACCTTTCCTTCTTGCTGGAAGTTTGCCTACATTCAACCTAAAAAGGGTGACCGCGCTAATCTCTCAAACTACCGTCCAGTTGCTTTAATTTCCTGCTTATCTAAAGTTTTTGAATCTATCCTCAACAGGAAGATTCTTAAACATCTATCACTTCACAACCTTCTATCTGATCGCCAGTATGGGTTCCGTCAAGGCCGCTCTACTGGTGATCTTCTGGCTTTCCTTACTGAGTCTTGGTCATCCTCTTTTAGAAATTTTGGTGAAACTTTTGCTGTTGCCTTGGACATATCAAAAGCCTTTGATAGAGTCTGGCACAAAGCTTTGATTTCTAAACTACCCTCTTACGGTTTCTATCCTTCTCTCTGTAACTTCATCTCAAGTTTCCTTTCTGACTTTTCTATTGCTGCTGTGGTAGACGGTCACTGTTCTTCTCCTAAATCTATTAACAGTGGTATTCCTCAGGGTTCTGTCCTGTCACCCACTCTCTTATTATTATTCATTAATGATCTTCTAAACCAAACTTCTTATCCTATCCACTCCTACGCTGATGATACCACCCTGCACTTTTCCACGTCTTTTCATAGACGTCCAACCCTTCAGGAGGTAAACATATCACGCAGGGAAGCCACAGAACGCCTGACTTCTGATCTTTCTAAAATTTCTGATTGGGGCAGAGCAAACTTGGTATTGTTCAATGCCTCAAAAACTCAATTCCTCCATCTATCAACTCGACACAACCTTCCAGACAACTATCCCCTCTTCTTCAATGACACTCAGCTGTCCCCCTCTTCTACACTGAACATCCTCGGTCTGTCCTTTACTTATAATCTGAACTGGAAACTTCACATCTCATCTCTAGCTGAAACAGCTTCTATGAAGTTAGGTGTTCTGAGACGTCTCCGCCAGTTTTTCTCACCCCCCCAGGTGCTAACTCTGTACAAGGGCCTTATCCGTCCATGTATGGAGTATGCTTCACATGTTTGGGGGGGTTCCACTCATACTGCTCTTCTAGACAGGGTGGAATCAAAAGCTTTTCGTCTCATCAACTCCTCTCCTCTAACTGACTGACTTCAGCCTCTCTCTCACCGCCGCAATGTTGCATATCTAACTGTCTTCTACCGCTATTTTCATGCTAACTGTTCTTTTGATCTTGCTAACTGCATGCCTCCCCTCCTTCCGCGGCCTCGCTGCACAAGACTTTCTTCTTTCTCTCAACCCTATTCTGTCCACCTCTCTAACGCAAGAGTTAACCAGTATTCTCAATCATTCATCCCTTTCTATGGTAAACTCTGGAACTCCCTGCCTGCTTCTGTATTTCCACCTTCCTATGACTTGAATTCCTTCAAGAGGGAGGTTTCAAGACACTTATCCACCAATTTTTGACCACTGCCTTGACCCTTTTATGGGACTGGCATTTCAGTGGGCATTTTTTTTTACTAGATTTTTGTTGCCCTTGGCCAGTATCCTTCCTACATAAAAAAAAAAAAAAAATTACCAAAAACATGTATTTTGAGTGTTTTTGATCATGTTACCTATAAAAACGCTTAAATACATGCAAAGAACCCTATGTTTAGGAAACGAAAGGACATTACGAGAAACGTGTATAATGAGTGTTTTATAGTTTCACAAGAACCACAAGGCTAAAAACGCAAAAACTCGTGTATATGGAGAAGTTTCTTAGATACCAAAATGCTGAAACTCATGAATAACACTCTGAATTGAGAAACAGAACAACCTTACCAAATTCGTGTATTTTAGCTGTTTTTCCCATTCTTAGTTACCAAAACCCCAAATTGCATGCGAAACTAGCTTTATGTGGGAAAAAAATTACATTACCAGAAAAGTGTCTTTTGAGTGTTTTTGAGCTTTTTACATACAAAAAAGGCGAAAATGGATGCCTTTTAGCGGTTTGTTACCTAAGAAAAAAAAAAAAAAAAAAACCTTTCTCGTAATATATATATATTTTTTCCATTTAACCAAATAGGGTACTTGGAATGTATTTTGACGTTTTTCAAAGAAAGAGGAAATGAAAAGACATTGCGAGAAACGTTTGTTATGAGTGTTTTTGAGTTTCCTGTCTACGAAAACACGAAAACCCAGTAGTAAAACTCTAAATGGAGAAACAGAACAACATCAAAAGAAAAAAACAAACATGTTTTGTGTATTCTTTTACACTGTTAAGTAATTAAATGCATAAATACATGTAAGGTACCCTATATTAGGAAAAAAAAAAGACATTTCCAGGAACATGTTTTTTGAGTGATTATGATCTTGTTAGGTACCAAAACGCAAAAATGTATGCAAACACTCTTCATGTAGAAAACATGATAATATTACTGAAACCAAGTATTTCCAGAGTTTTTGAGCTTATTACGTAGAAAAACGCCAAAATGCTTGATTACGCGATATGAGGAAACAAAAACACATTACGAGAAACTTGTGTTATGAGTGTTTTTTTCAGTTTCTTAGGTATTAAAACGCTAATACGCCTAAATATATGGAGACAATTAACATTATAAAAACTTGCATTTTAAGTGTATTTCACATGGTTAGGTACCAAAACGCCGAAATGTACGCAAAGCACACTTTATAGGAAAAGGAAACGATATATCCAGAAATGTGTTTTTTGAGTGTTTATGAGCGTGTTACGCACCAAAACGGTTAAAAAAGCATGAAAAGTACCCTATATGGAAAAAAAGAAAAATCATTACCAAAAACGTTTCGCTTCGGTCTTTTTGAGCGACTTACGAAAACGTTCTTACCCTGAACCTACCAGAACTTGTTTGTTCATTGTGTAACTAATGTGTGGGTTTCTTCTACTTACGCTAAGTGCTTTCAATTTGTTGATATTAAACTGCGTTTGCCATCTGTCTGTCCATTCGTTCATCCTATCCAAATCTGCCTGCAAGGCGATGGTGTGAGATTCTGACCTAATTAATCTACATATTCTCGTGTCATCCGCAAATTTACTAACAACACTACTAATTCCACTATCCAAGTCATTCACATATATTACAAACAACATCGGCCCTAATACTAATAATTCCTTTGTCACCTCACTAATTACTTGACCCCACTCGGATTTAGAGCCGTTTATTACAACACTCTGTCGCCTGCTGCTTAGCCATGACCTTATCCAATTTAAACACCTCATGTCTCTCGTGCGCCCTAACCTTTTTTCAGTAGCCTCTGATGGGGTACCTTGTCAAAAGCTTTACTCCTTTACTCCTTAGTGTTTTACTTACGAAAACGCTAAGGAGCATGCAAAACAACTTTTATGGAGAAACAGTATAAGTAATAAAATCGTGTGTTTTGAGTGCTTTTTCAGCTTGTTTCGTAGAAAAATGCTAAAATTCATGCAAAAACGAAAAGATATCACGAAAACGCTAAAACGGGTGTAAATAATCTTTATATAGGAACACAACATTAACAAAAACGAGTATTTTTATTGCTTTTCACATAGTTAGGTAACAAAAAGGCCTAACAATTTGAAATAGACTCAAAATACATGTTATTAATAATGTTATGTGTTTTCATATCAAGTGCTATTCATGCGTTTTAGCGTTTTTGTACCTAAGAACCAAAAACATTCAAAATAAACGTTTTTCGTAAAGTCTTTTCGTTTCGAAAGATGCTTTCTTGTAACAATTTCATTTCCCCATATCAAGGGCTTTCCATGCATTTTGGGGTTTCGGTACCTAATAATGTGAAATATGCTCAAAACACACGTTTTTGTTAATGTAGTTCTGTTTCTTCATAGAGTGCTGTTTATAGGTTTAGCGTTTTATACCTAAAATGTTAAAAAAATAGTTATAATACAGGTTTATCGTAATGTCATTACGTCTCCCTATTAAGAGTATTTTGCATCCATTTTAACGTTTTTGTATGCAACAAACTCAAAAAAACTCTGAAAATACTAGTTGTTGGTAATGATATTCTTCTACATAACAGGTGTTTTGCATGCTTTTTTAGGGTTTCGGTACGTAAGAGGCTGAAAACACTCAAAAGACACGTTTTGTGGTAAAGTTGTTTTCTATTCCCATTTAGGGTGTTTACCATTGCATTTTAGCGTTTTGGTGACAAACATACAAAGAAACACAAAAAAAAAACACATTTTATCGTTTCCAAATATATTGGTACTTATCAAGGTGGAAAAAAAAACACACTCAAATTACGCGGTTTTTGGTAATGCTGTTCTGTTTTTTTTCGTATAAGGTGGTATTAACGCGTTTTCGCAGTTCGGTACCTGGGAAGCTCAAAAACACTCATAATACACTTTTCTTCTAATGTCTTTTTTGTTTCCCCACATAGTAAACTTTTCATATATTTTGGTGTTATTCTGTGTAACAAGCTCAAAAACACTCAAAATACTTGTTTTTGGTAATGTTATTCTCTTTTTGCATAAAGGGTGTTTTGCATGCATTTTACCTTTTTGGTACATAAGAAGTTCAAAACCACTCAAAAAGTCATGTTTTTCGTTAAGTCGTTTTGTATTCCCAAATAAGGTGATTTCCATGCTTTTTAGCGTATTGGTGCTTAACACGCTCAAAACATTTAAAAGATACGTTTCTGGAAATTTTGTTTTTACCCATATAGAGGATTTTCACTGCCTTTTGGTGATTTGCTATTTATTAATGTGAAAACACTCAAAATACACGTTTTTTTGGTCTTTATATCGAGTACTATTCCTGAGTTTCAGCATTTTGTTTTCTAAGATGTTCAAAAACACTTATAATAGATTTTCTTCGTAATGTCCTTTCATTTACCCATATAACGTTATTTTCCTGCATTTTTGCATTTTTTGTACGTAACACGCTAAAAACACTCGAAATAGTTATTTTTTTGTAATATTATTCTTTTTCTCCATAAAGTGTTTTGTATTCGTTATAGCGTTTTGTACGTAGGAAGCACTATAACATTCAAAAGACACGTTTTTTCGTAATGATGTTTTATAACGCCATATACGTTGCTTTGCATGCATTTTGGCATTTTGTTAAATACACTCAAAATATACGTTTTAGGTAATGTTTTTTTTTTTTTTATATTAAGCTCTGTCAATGCGCTTTAGCGTCTTTGCACCTTAAAAGGTAAAAAAAAAAAGATTATAATAGATCTCTCATAATGTCCTTTCGTTTCCCAAAATAGAGGACTTTGCATATATTTTGGCGTTTCTTTATGTAACAAGCTCAAAAACATTCAAAATACTTGTTATTCACTTTTTTTTTTTTTTATGAAGTGTGTTTTGCTTGTTTTAGAGTTTTGGTGCTATAGAAAAATTCTAATACCATGAAAAGACACTTGTTCGTAATGTTGTTTTACCATATAGGGTGATTTCCATGCTTTTTTGCGTTATGATGCCTAATACGAAAAAAAAAATAATAAATAATAAAAAAAAAAACCCTCGAAAGACATTTTTCTAGTAATGTAGTTTTATTTCCCTATATAGGTGACTGTGAATACATTATGGCATTTTGGTACCTAATAATAAAAAAAAAAAAAACTCAAAATATAAATTATTGGTAATGTTGTTCTGATTTGTCGATATAAAGTGCACTATAAAATTCATGCGTTTTAGTATTTTGCTACCTAAGAAGCTCTAAAACTCCCATAATACACGTTTTTCCTAATGTCTTTTCATTTAACATTACAGAGTCTTTTGCTTGTATTTTGGCATTTTCCACGTACTAAGCTCAAAAACAAACAAAAACACGTTTTTGATACTTATACTGTTTCTTCATGTTTTTTTTTTTTTTTTTGCAAGCGTTTCAGCGTTTTTGGTACGTAAGTAGCTCAAAAACACTATAAAGAGACGTTTTGGTAATGTCTTGTTCTTCCATATAGGGTACTTTCCCTCCTTTTTTTATCGTTTGGGTGTCTGCACATAAATATTAAAAAAAAACACGTTTCTTGAAATCTCGCTTCCTTTCTCCATATAGGGTGCTTTCCACGGATTTTAAAACCTAACAATATGATATACACTAAAAATAACACGTAATGTAATTCTGTTTCTCTCTATAGAGTGCTATTCATACTCATTCATAGCGTTTTGGTACCTATGAAACTAATAAAATACTCATAATACACGTTTTTCGTAATGTTTATCCATTTCTCCATTTAGGGTACTGTGCTTAACATTTGGCGTTTTTCTACGAAACAATTTGAAAAAAACACTCAAAATACTTATTTTCTTAATGTTATTAATAATATTTTGCATACGTTTCAATGTTTTGGTACATAAGTTGCTCAAAAACAGTGGAAAAAACATTTCTGGTAATGTGTTGTTTTCCCATATAGGGTTTTTTGTTTCTTTTTTTTTTTTCGTTTTGGTATCTAACACACTTATTAACAATCAAAGGACACTTTTCTTGAAATCTCGTTTTCTTTCACCATATAGGGTGCTTTGTTTGCATTTTGGAGTTTTGGTACCTGACAATGTGAAATACACTCAAAACACATGTTTTTGGAAATATTGTTTTTTTTTTTTTTCTATAGAATGCTAATTATTGCCCTTTAGCGGTTTGTTACCTAAGAAGTAAAAAAAAAAAAAAACACCTTTCTCGGAATATATATATTTTTTTTCATTTAACCAAATAGGGTACTTGGAATGTATTTTGACGTTTTTCACGTAACAGCCTCAAAAACAATAAAAAAAACTTGTTTTTGGTAATGTTATTCTGTTTCTCCATCAAGGTAGTTTTGCATGCGTTTTAGCGTTCTGATACCTAAGTTGCTCAAAAATACTGAAAAGAAACATTTTTGTTAATGTTTTGTTTTCAATTACAGTGTGATTTCCATGCTTTTTCATCGTTTTGGAGCTAGAACACTCATAAACAGTCAAAAGAAACCTTTCTGGAAAACTCGTTTCCTTTCGCATGCTTTGCATGTGTACCTAATAATGAGAAATACACTCCAATTACAAGTTTTTGGTAATGTTATTATGTTTCCATTAAGATTTTTTATTTTTTTTTGCATCCGGCTTAGGTTTTTGATATGTAATAAGCTCAAAACACTTAAAAGACACATTTTCCTTAGTGTTGTTTTGTTGTTCAAATCAAGTGATTTCCAAGCTTTATATCAGTTTAGTATCTAAACACTCAAAAGACACGTTTCTGGAAACATCGTTTCATTTCCTCATAAAGGTTACTTTGCATGCATTATTGCGTTTTCTACGTAACAAGCTCATAAACACTTAAAATACTTGTTTTTGGCAATTTTATTCTGTTTCTCCATAAAGAGTGTTTTGCAAACGTATTAGCGTTTTGGTACGTAAGAAGCTCAAAAAGATTGAAAAGCCATGTTTTCGATAATGTTTTTTATTCCCATATGATGATATTTCCATGCTTTTTAGCATTCTGGTACCTAGCAGATTCATAAACATTCAAAAGACACGTTTCATTAAATTTAGTTTCGTTTGTTAGTTAGTGGGCTTCCATACATTTTGGTGTTTTGGCACCTAAAAATATGGAAAAAACACTCAAAATACACGTTTTTGGTAATGTTGTTATGTTTATCCATACAGAGTGCTATTCATGCGTTTTCACATTTTGCTACCTAACAAGCTCAAATTTACTCATAATACACGTTTCTCGTAATGTCTTTTTCTTTCTTCATATAGAATACTTTGCATACATTATGGCGTTTTTCTACCTAACAAGCTCAAAAACTCTCAAACGATTTTTTTTTGGTGATATTAATCTGTTTTTCCATAAAGGGTGTTTTTCATGCATTTTACACTCTCGGTACGTAAGCAGCTTAAAAAAAAAAAAAAAAAAAAAACTCGACACGTTTTTGGCAAAGTATTTTTTTTTATTTATTTTTTTTGTTTCCTTGTTTATGTGTATATGAACTTGTTAACCACAAAACAGTAAAAGCTTGAAAACTTCCCTATACTGGAAAAGCAAAACAACATTCCCCCAAAAAACGTATTTTTTGGGGTATTTTTCAGGTACTTACGTACAGAAACGCTAAAATGCTTGCAAAAATCCCTTCATGAAGAAAACAAACAAATAATCTTACCAGAAACTAGTATTTCATTTTATTTCTTAAGCTTGTCACGTACAAAAGCGCCAAAATGCATGCAAAGTACACTATATATGGATACAAAAGTACATTACGAGAAACGTGTAGTATGACTGTTTTCAACTTATTAGGTACCAAAACGCTAAAGCGAATGAATAGCACTCTATATGGAGAAACAAAAACGCTAAAATGCATGCAAAGCATCATATATGAGGGAAAATACGACACTTCTAGAAACGTGTCTTTTCAGTGTTTGTAAGCGTATTAGGTACCAAAACGATAAAAAGCAAGGAAAGAACCATACATGGGAAACAAAAAATTAAACAAAAGATTAAAAAAATTTTCATTTCAGTGCCTATGAGCTAATTACATACAAAAATACTTAAACGCATCCAAAACGCCCTTTTTTTTGAAAAACTGAATAACATTACCAAAAAAACGTGTATTTTCAATGTTTTTGAGCTTCTTACCCCCCAAAAAAAAGTAACCAAAGACATTATGAGAAACTTATATTAAGAGCGTTTTTGAGCTTCTCAGGTACCAAAACGCGAAAATGCATGAATAATACTCTCTTTGGAGAAACACAACAATATTAGATACGAAAACACTAAAAAGCAACGAAAGCTCCCTTTTTGGAAAAGCAAAACATTACCAAAAGCGTGTCTTTTGAGAGTTTTTACAGCCACTTACGTACCAAAACGCTAAAATGCATGCAAAGCACATTTTATGGAGAAACAGAATAACATTACCAGAAACGTGTATTTTGAGTTTTTTTTTCTTTTAGCTTATGTATAGAAAAAAGCAAAAATGCATGCAAAGTTTCCTAAATGGCGATACGAAAAGAATTAAAAAGACACTTCATTTATCAGTGTTTTGAGATTCTTAGGTAGCAAAATGCATAAACGCATGTATAACATTATATATGAAGAAACAGAAGAACATTACCGAAAACGTATATTTTGCGTGTTTTTTTCACATTGTTACGTAACAAAACGCCAAAATGCATGGAAATCATCCAATATGGATAAAATAAAGGACATTACGAGAAAGATGTATTATTAGTGTTTTTGAGAGTCTTGGGTACCAAACGCGAAAACTATTTAGTACCACTGTATATGGAGAAACAGAACATTACCAAAAACGTTTATTTTGAGTGTTTTTCACAATTTTATGTACCAAAACGTCAAAATGCCTCCAGAGCACCATCTATGGGGAAATGAAACGATTTTTCCAGAAATATGTGTTTTGAGTGTTGATGAACGTGTTAGGTACCAAAGTTATAAAAAGCATGGAAAGCTACCTATATGAAAGAACAAGACAACCAAAAATTTATCTTTTGGGTATTTTCAGCTACTTACGGACCATAACGCTGAGATGTATGCAAAACATCCTTTATTACCATAAACTATTTTTCTTTTTATATATAAAAAGAAACATAAATGCATGCAAAATACTTTCCAAAGGGAAACGAAAAGACATTAGAAGAAACTTTTATTATAAGTTTTTTTTTTATTTCTTAGGTACCAAGTCCTATTTGACGCATTGAAGAACACTCTATATAAAGAAAAGAACAAGATTACCAAAAATGTGCTTTTTGAGTGTTTTTCACTTTGCTAGGTACGAAAACACTCAATAAAGAGTGTTATTTGTGGGTTTTAGCTTTTTCATACTTAACGAACTTAAAAAAAAAAAAACTCATAATACACGTTTCTCGTAACGTCCTTTCATTTTCCAAACAAAGGGTTCTTTGCATGTATTTAAACTTTTTTATAGGTAACATGATCAAAAACACTCAAAATACATGTTTTTGGTAATGTTATTCTGTTTCTCCATAAAGGGTGTTTTGCATGCGTTTTAGCGTTTTGGTATGTAAGAAGCTCAAAAACATTTAAAGGCAGGTTCTTGGTAAAAGTTGGTTTTATTCCCATGTAATGTGATTGCCATGCTTTTTTGTGCTTTATTGCCTATCACGCTCAAAAACACTCAAAAGACACTTTTCTTATAATGTCATTTTTTTTCCCCACATAAAGCTAGTTTGGCATGCAATTTGGGGTTTTGGTAACTAAGAATGTGAAAAGCACTCAAAATACACGCATTTGCTAAGGTTGATTTGTATTTTCAATTAAGAGTGTTATTCCTGAGTTTCAGCATTTTGGTATCTAAGATACCATAATATATTATACACCTTGTGGTTCTTGTGAACCTATAAAACACTCATTATACACGTTTCTCGTAATGTCCTTTTGTATCCCAATATAGAGTGCTTTCCATCCATTTTCGCGCACTCAAAATATACCTAATAATAGAATAACATTACTAAATGTTATTCTATTTCTCCATATTCGTTGGTTTGCATCCGTTTTAGCGTTTTTTCTACGTAAAACACTGAAAAGACACTTTTCAGTAATTTTGTGATGGATTCCCATATTGAGAGACTTCCATATTATTTATCGTTTTGGTGCCTAACATGCTGAAAAACACTCAAAAGACAGGTTTCTGGTAAAGTCGTTTAATTTCCCCATAGAGGTGGCTTTGCATGCAATTTAGGTTTTGGTACATAACTGTCCGAAAAAAGCTAAAATTAACTTTTTTGATAATATTCTTTTTTCCACATAATTTCCCTGAATTTTCATTCAACATTCAACAGAAGTTAAGCTGACAGATCTATAATTAGACGTTAAATTTTTATCTCCTTTTTTAAAGGTAGGTACTATATTTGCCTGCCTCCACATTACCGATACCTCACATGACTAAAGTGATTTCCTAAGGACAGAAACTAACAGATAACTTACAACCTTTTTCCATTCCTTAAATACTCTGGAATATATTTCATCTGGTCCTGGTGACTTGAACTTTTTTACTTATCTATCTCCTGTTCCACTATCTCTTTATTTATGGTAATATCTGTCAACTTCTCATTCCCTTCTACTCTAAATATCTTCTCACTATTCGGCAAATCCTGCATGTTTTCCTGGGCAAAGACAGTTAAAAAATACTCGTTCACAATTTTACTAATCTCCTCCCAACAACTAAGCAGGTCCCATTCTGCTGTCTTTAAGGATCTATTGTTTCTCTATTCTTCGTCTTATATGCCTGATAAAATCTCTTGGGGTCCATCTTCGCTTGGCTGGCTACCTTTAATTCATAACTATTTTTAGCTTTCCTTGTTAAACTCCTGACTTTTCAAATTCATTATATTATGGCCTTAAAACCACTTCCCCTGTCTTTAATCTCATATATACTTCTCTTTTGCCCTATGTAGTGTTTTATCCTCAGTCATCCATTTAGGACCATTCTTCTGCGATCTGATTCTTCTGTAAGGGATGTTCCCTAACTGTCCTGAATGTAATTTATCAACGAAATATTTATTTCACTTCTCCATAAAGGGTGTTTTGCTTGGGTCTTAGCGTTTCTGTACATAAGAACCTATAAAACACGTTTTTAGTAATGTTGTTTTGTATTCCTTTTTTTGTTTTTTTTTTGGGTAAATAAAACGCTCAAAAATACTCATAATACACTTTTCTCGTAATGTCTTTTTGTTTTCATATAGTGTAATTTCATGATCTTGGCTTTTTCCTACGTATGAAACTCAAAAGCACTCAATATAAATGATTTCTTTAAGGGGGTAAATTTATATATTTTTATTTTATTACATACGTTTTAGCGTTTTTAGTACGTAACTTTATAAACATTGAAAAGACACGTTTTTGGTAATGTTGTTTTGTTTCCATAAACACTAAAAAGACGTTTCTTAACATATCGTTACCTTTGCCAAATATAGGGTGCTTTAAATGCATTTTGGCGTTTTGTCACTTCAAAATATGAAATGCACTTAAAATACACGTTTTTGATAATGTTGTTCTGTTTCTCTCTATATAGAGTCCTACTCATGCAAATCTGAAAAAAAACAAAAAAAACACTCAACACATGTTTCTCGTTATGCCTTTTCCATTCCCTATTGCATTGTACATTGCCTGCATATTGACCTAATATGCTGAAAAGACACGAATTTTTATTTTTTTTTTTTTTTGGTAATGGTAATATTTCTACAGTTTTTTTTTTTCATGCGTTTTATCGTTTTGTTACCTAAAAAGCTGAAAACAGACTCAAAATGAACAATATTAGTAATGTTGTTTCGTTTTCCCATATAAGGTGTATTCCATTCTTTTTTGAATTTTCGTGCCTAACATGCACAAAAACACAAAAAAATACATTTCTTGTATTGTTGCTTCGTTCCTGAATATAAAGAGTTTTGCATCCATTTTGTCGTTTTGATATCTTACAGTACGAAAAACACTTAAAATATACGTTTTTAGTAATGTTGTTGTGTTTCTGAATAGGAAGTGTTATTCTTGCTTTTCCTCATTTTTGTTACCTAAAAAGCTGTAAACATCCATTATACATGTTTTTTGTAATGCATTTTTCTTTCCCCATATAGAATACTTTGTATGCGTTTCTGAGTTTTCCAAGTAACAAGCCGAAAACACTCAGAACACTTTTTTTTAATGTTATTCTGTTTCTCCATAAAAGGTGTTTTGCATGAGTTTTAGCGTAAAAAGTAAAAAGAAAACTCTCAAAAGACTCGTTTTTCATAACGTTTTGTATTCCGCTATAAGGTCATTTTTCATGCTTTTTAGCGTTTTGTTTCCTAACGTGCTGAAAGACACATAAATACACGTTTCTCGTTTCTTGTAATCACGTTTCATTTTCGTATACTCGTATAAAGGCTTTTCAGGTATTTTGGTAATGTAAAAAGCACTCAAAATGCGTGTTTTTAATAATGTCGTTCTGTTTTTCCATATATAGTTGTATTATCGCATTTTTCCGTTTTGGTACCTAAGAAGCTTAAAAACACTTTCTCGTAATGTCTTTTCGTTTTATCATAGAGAGTACTTTGCACGGATTTTTCTTTTTTGTACGTAACAAACTTAGAAAACAATTCAAATACAAGTTTAAATAAAGTTATTGTGTTTCTGAATAAAGCATATTTATATGCGTTTTAGCTTTTGGAAACGTAAGTAGCTCACAAACACTGAAAAGAGACATTTTTTGTAATGTTGTTTTGTTTTCCCAGATATAGTGGACACACAAAGCGTTTTCGCTTTTATCGTTTTGGTTCCTAGCACGCTCATCAACATCTGGAAAGACACTTCTGGAAAACTCGTTTCGCCATTTAGGGTGCATTACATAGACAATGGCGTTTTGGTACCTAACAATGTGAAATATACTTAAAATACACGTTTTTGGTAATGTTGTTTTGTTTCTCCAAAGAGATCGCTAGTAATGCGATTTCTCGTTTTTGTACCTAAGAAGCCCCCAAAAAACACTAAGAAATGGTTCTCGCAATCCCCTTTCGTCTAAACATATAGGGAACTTTGGATGCATTTTGCCGGTTTTGTACGTAAAAAACCTGAAAAGTCAAAATACTTGTTTTTGGTAAAATTATTCTGTTTCACCATGAACTGTATTTTATACGGGTTTTATCGTTTCAGTACGTAAGAAAATTAAAAACACTCAAAAGGCATGTACGTACTTAACGTTGTTTTGTATTCTTATATAAGGTGATTTCCATGCTTTTAAGCGTGTTGGTAACTAACACGCTCAAAAACACTGAAAAGACACGTTTCTGGTAATGCTGTTTCGTTTCCCCATATATGAACCTTTATTGCCTCATGCTGTTTTGCTACCTAATAATGTGAGAAAACACTCAAAATACACGTTTTTGGTAATGTTGTTAGTTTTTCGATATAGAGTACTATTCATTCGTTTTAGGATTTTGGTACCTGAGAAGATAAAAAAAAAAACTCATAATACACGCTTCTCGTAATTTCTCGTTTCCCCGTATAGAGTAAATTGCATTCATTTTTACTTTTCAACGTAACAAGCTCAAAACATTTAAAACACATATTTTTTATAAAGTTATTGTGTTTATGAAGGGTGTTTTTGCATGTAATTTAGAGTTTTGGTACGTAAGAAGCTGAAAAACACTCATAAGATACGTTTTTTTCGTAATGTTTTGAATTTTCATACATAGTGATTTTATACACCTTGGTGCCTTACATGCTCAGAAACCCTCAAAGCACTATTCTATTTTTTTTTCTGAAAAATATCGTTTCCTTTCCTATTATAAGGGGCTTTGCATGCATTTTGGCGTTTTGGCGAGTAACAATGTGAAACACACTCAAAATACATGATTTTTCTATTTCGAAAAACAAAACAACATTATATTAATCGTGACTTTTGAGTCTTTTCATCTATTTACGTACCAAAACGCTAAAACGCATGCAAAAAACTTTAATTTAGAAACACAATAATATTATCAAAATCATAAATTAAAATTTTTTTTTTATAGCTTGTTACGTAGAAAAAGCGAAAATGCATTCAAAGTACCCTATATAGGGAAACAAAAAGACTTCATGAGAAACTTGTATTATGAGTATTTTGAGGTTCTTAGGTACCAAAATGTTAAGTGTATGAATAACACTCTATATGGAGAAACAGAAAAGCATTATCAAAAACATGTATCTCGACTGTATTTCATATTGTTAGGCAACAAATCACCAAAAGCATGCAAAGCGATATTTCCAGAAACGTGTCTTTTTGAGTGTTTATGAGCGTGCTAAGCACCAAAACCCAAAATGTATGGAAAACAAAACAATATAACTACATACATCTCTTTTCAGTGTTTTTTGAGATATGTACTAAAACGCCAAAATGCATGCAACAAAAAAAAAAAAAGTATGGAGGAATAGTAAAAAATTAGAAAAGAAACGTGTTTTTAGTGCTTTTCAACTCAATCCGTAGAAAACGCCAAAATGTATGTAAATTACCCTATATCTCGTAACGAAAACATATTACAAGAAACGTGTATTTTTTGTGTGTTTTTGAGCTTCTTTGGTACCAAAACGAGAAAAAGTATGCATAGCACCCTATATATAGAAACATAATAAGATAACCAAAAATTGGTATTTAGAGTGATTTTTCACATTGTTAGATACCAAAACGCCAAAATGTATGGAAAGTACCTTATATCGGGATAGAAACGAGATTTCAAGAAACGGGTCTTTTGTGTGTTTGTGAGCGTGCTAGGCAAAAAATGCTAAAAAAAAAACGTAAAACAAACATTAATAAAACATCTGAGAGTTTTTGAGCTACTTACGTCGTAAAATGATAAAATGCATGCAAATGCTTTATGGAAAAACAAAATAACTTTAGCAAAAAACGTGTATTTTTTTCAGCTTTTTACGTACAAAAACGCTGAATTGCATGGAAAATAGTTTATAAGGGGAAACGAAAGAACTTTACGAGAAACGTGTATTATGATTGTTTTTGAGCTTTTTAGATACCAAACCAGAAAAAAATATGTATGAATATCACACTATATAAAAGAAACATAAATTATTATCAAAAAACTTGTATTTTGAATGTTTTTAACATTGTTAGGTATCAAAACGGCGAAGTGCATGGAAATATCCCTATAAGGGGAAACAGAACTACATTTCCAGAATCATATATTTTCAGTATTTTTAACGTATTAGCAAGGAAAACGGTAAAAAAAAATATGAATTATATCCTTATGGAAAATAAATAACGAGTGTTTTTGAGTTTTTTTTTTACGTCGAAAACACCAAAATGCATACAAACTATCCTATATGGGGAACCGAAACGACATTACAAAAAATTATCATTATCTTTTTTTTTTTAGCTTCTTAGGTACCAAAACGTTAAAACGCATGAATAGCGCTTTATTTGGAGAAAAAGAAGATTAATACCAAAAAACGTGTATTGTAAGTGTATTTCACATTATTAGGAGATATAACAGCGAAAAGCATGCAAAGCACTCGATATTGAGAAACGAAAAGTCTTTACGAGAAAACTGTTTTTTGAGCTTCTTAAGTACCAAAACTCTAAAACGCATGAATAGCATTCTATATATATATACATATATATATATATATATATATATATATATATATATATATATATATATATATATATATATATATATATATATATATATATATATATATATATATATATATATATATATATATATATATATATATAAATAGAAGAATAGTACCAAAAAAACGTGTCTTTTGAGTGTTTTTTTCAGTATGTTACGTACCAAAAACGCAAAAAAATGCATGCAAAACACAATTTATGGAGAAAAAGAATAATATTACCAAAAAAACAAGTTTTTTTGAGTGTTTTGTGGGCTTAGGTGGAAAAACGCCAAAATACATCCTTCTTAGGTACAAAAATTTTATATGGAGAAACGAAAAGGCATTACAAGAAACGTGTGTTATGAATGTTTTTGAGCTTCTTAGGTACTAAAACGCAATAAACCATGAATAACATTCTATATGAAGATACAAAATATTACCAAATACGTGTGTTTTGAGTGTTTTTTTTTTTCACATTCATAGATACCAAAACACCAAAATGCATCCAACGATCCTTATATAGGGAAAAGAAATTAAATTTCTAGTAACGTGTCTTTTATGAATTTATTAGCGTGTTAAGTACCAAAACGAAAAAAAATAAAAAATATATAAACAAATAAAAAAATTAAAAAAAACACCCTATATGGATAACAAAACGTCACCGAAACCGTCTCTTTTCAGTGTTTTTTCAGGTAATTACGTATCATAATGGTAAAACGCATGCAAAAAAAAAAAACATTTATGGCGAAACATTATATATTTGCGAAAAAAAAATTTGTTTTTGAGTTTGTTACAAAAACGGCAATATGCACACAAAGTAGACTATGGGAAACGAAAGGGCATTACCTGAAACGTGTATTATTAGTGCTTTTGAGCTTCTTAGGTACCAAAATGTTAAAAGGCATTAATAGCACTCTCTATGGAAAAAAAAAAACATTGTTGTTTTATGTGTAAACTTGTGTTTTATGTGTATTACACATTATTAGGTGCCAAAAGCCTAAAAAACAGGAAAAATAGGCTATAGTTGGGAAAGAAAATGATATATCGTGAAACGTGTCTGTTGAGTGTTTATGATCGTGTTAGGCACCAAAATGTTTTTTGAGGTACTTACGTACCAAAACGCTAAAACGCACGTGAAACATGATTTATGGAGAAACACAATAAAATTACGAAAAAGAAGTATGTTATGGGTTTTCAGTTTGTTACCTACGAAAACGCCAAAATGTATGCAAAGTACCTAATATTAGGAAACGAAGAGACATTACAAGAAAAGTGTATTATCAGTGTTTTTAAATTTTTGGTACCAAAACGTTAAAAAACATAAATAGTATTACTCTATATGGAAAAAAATAAATAAATAAAAGAAAATTACCAAGATAGCAAAAGATAGCAAAAACGCCAAAAGATAGCAAAAACGCCAAAATGCTTGCAAAGTGCCCTCTCTAGGGAAATGAAACATTTCCAGAAACATGTATTTTTTTTTTAAGTGTTTATGAGCGTGTTAGGCACAAAAACGCTAAAAGGCATGGAAAAGTTCCTCTATGGGGAAAGCAAAACAACATTTCTAAAAACGTGTGTTTGGTGTGTTTTTGAGCTATTTATGTACAAAAACCATAAAACGAATGAAAAACCCTTTTAAATAGAAAGAGATTAACCTTAACAAAAACAAGTATTTAAATGCTTTTGAGCTTGTTACGTACAAAATCGCCAAAATGCATGCAAAGAATAAGGAAATTAAAAGACATTGCGAGAAACGTGTGTTATGAGTGTTTTTGAGTTTCCTGTCTACGAAAACGCGAAATCCGTGTTTTCTCTAAATGGAGAAATAGAACAACATCAAAAGAAAAAACAAACGTGTGTTGTGTATTCTTTTACACTGTTAAGTAATTAAATGCATAAATACATGTAAGGTACACTATATTAGGAAAAAAAAAAAAGACATTTCCAGGAACATGTTTTTTGAGTGATTATGATCTTGTTAGGTACCAAAACGCAAAAATGTATGCAAACACTCTTCATGTAGAAAACATGATAATATTATTGAAACCAAGTATTTCGAGAGTTTTTGAGCTTATTACGTAGAAAAAGGCCAAAATGCTTGATTACGCGATCTGAGGAAACAAAAACACATTACGAGAAACTTGTGTTATGAGTGTTTTTTTTCAGTTTCTTAGGTACTAAAACGCTAAAACGCCTAAATATATGGAGACAATTAACATTATAAAAACTTGCATTTTGAGTGTATCTCACATGGTTAGGTACCAAAACGCCAAAATGTACGCAAAGCACACTTTATAGGAAAAGGAAACGATATTTCCAGAAATGTGTTTTTTGAGTGTTTATGAGCGTGTTAGGCACCAAAACGGTTAAAAAAGCATGAAAATTACCCAATATGGAAAAAAAGAAACATCATTACCAAAAACGTTTCTCTTTGGTCTTTTTGAACGACTTACGAAAACGCTAAGAAGCATGCAAAACAACTTTCGTGGAGAAACAGTATATGTAATAAAATCGTGTGTTTTGAGTGCTTTTTCAGCTTGTTTCGTAGAAAAATGCCACAATTCATGCAAAAACGAAAAGACATCACGAAAACGCTAAAACGGCTGTAAATAATCTTTATATAGGAACACAACATTAACAAAAGCGAGTATTTTTATTGCTTTTCACATGGTTAGGTAACAAAAAAGCCTAACAATTTGAAATAGACTCAAAATATATGTTATTAATAATGTTATGTGTCTTCATATAAAGTGCTATTCATGCGTTTTAGCGTTTTTGTACCTAAGAACCAAAAACATTCATAATAAACGTTTCTCGTAAAGTCTTTTTGCTTCGAAAGATGCTTTCTTGTAACAATTTCATTTCCCCATATCAAGGGCTTTCCATGCATTTTGGCGTTTCGGTACCTAATAATGTGAAATATGCTCAAAACACACGTTTTTGTTAATGTAGTTCTGTTTCTTCATAGAGTGCTGTTTATAGGTTTAGCGTTTTATACCTAAAATGTAAAAAAAAAAATAATTATAATACATGTTTTTCGTAATATCATTACGTCTACCTATTAAGAGTATTTTGCATCCATTTGAATGTTTTTGTATGCAAGAAACTCAAAAAACTCTTAAAATACTTGTTTTTGGTAATGATATTCTTCTACATGAAAGGTGTTTTGCATGCTTTTTTAGGGTTTCGGTACGTAAGAGGCTGAAAAACACTCAAAAGACACGTTTTTTGGTAAAGTTGTTTTCTATTCCCATTTATGGTGTTTACCATTGCATTTTAGCGTTTTGGTGACAAACATACAAAGAAACACTAAAAAAACACACATTTTATCGTTTCCAAATATATTGGTACTTATCAATGTGAAAAAAAAAAAAACACAAATTAAGTGGTTTTTGGTAATGTTGTTCTGTTTCTTCGTATAAGGTGGTATTAATGCGTTTTCGCATTTCGGTACCTGGGAAGCTCAAAAACACATAATACACTTTTCTTCTAATGTCTTTTTTGTTTCCCCACATAGTAAACTTTTCATATATTTTGGTGTTATTCTATGTAACAAGCTCAAAAACACTCAAAATACTTGTTTTTGGTAATGTCATTCTGTTTCTGCATAAAGGGTGTTTTGCATGCATTTTATCTTTTTGGTACATAAGAAATTCAAAAACACTCAAAAAGTCATGCTTTTCGTTAAGTCGTTTTGTATTCCCAAATAAAGTGATTTCCATGCTTTTTAACGTATTGGTGCTTAACACGCTCAGAAACATTTAAAAGATACGTTTCTGGAAATCTCGTTTTTACCCATATAGAGGATTTTCAATGCATTTTGGTGATTTGCTATTTATTAATGTGAAAACACTCAAAATACACGTTTTTTTGGTCTCGATATCGAGTACTATTCTTGAGTTTCAGCATTTTGTTACCTAAGATGTTCAAAAACACTTATAATAGATTTTCTTCGTAATGTCATTTCGTTTCCCCATATAACGTTATTTTCATGCATTTTTGCATTTTTGTACGTAACACGCTAAAAAGACTCGGAATAGTTATTTTTTGTAATATTCTTTTTCTCCATAAAGTGTTTTGTATTCGTTATAGCGTTTTGTACGCAGGAAGCTCTATAACATTCAAAAGACACGTTTTTTCGTAATGATGTTTTATATTGCCATATATGTTGCTTTGCATGCATTTTGGCGTTTTGTTAAATACACTCAAAATATATGTTTTAGGTAATGTTTTTTTTTTTTTCATATTAAGTGCTGTCAATGCGTTTTAGCGTCTTTGTACCTAAAAAGGTAAAAAAAAAAAAACGATTATAATAGATCTCTCATAATGTCCTTTCCTTTCCCAAAATAGAGGATTTTGCATATATTTTGGCGTTTCTTTAGGTAACTAGCTCAAAAACACTTAAAATACTTGTTTTTCGTAAGGTTACTCTCTTATATATATATATATATATATATATATATATATATATATATATATATATATATATATATATATATATATATATATATATATATATATATATATATATATATATATATATATATATATATATATATATATATATATATATATATATATATATATATATATATATATATATATATATATATATATATATATATATATATATATATATATATATGTATATAAAGTGTGTTTTGCATGTTTTAGAGTTTTGGTGCTAAAGAAATTCTAAAACCCTGAAAAGACACGTTCGTAATGTTGTTTTACATGTATATTCGCATATAGGGTGATTTCCATGCTTTTTAGCGTTATAATGCCTAATACGAAAAAAAAAGAAAAAAATAAATAAATAAAATAAAAACCTTCAAAAAACATTTTTCTAGTAATGTAGTTTTATTTCCCTATATAGGTGACTGTGAATACATTATGGCATTTTGGTACCTAATAATAAAATAAAAAAAACACTCAAAATACAAATTATTGGTAATGTTCTGATTTGTCAATATAAAGTGCACTATAAAATTCATTCGTTTTAGTATTTTGCTACCTAAGAAGCTCTAAAACTCTCATAATACACGTTTTTCCTAATGTCTTTTCGTTTAACATTACAGAGTCTTTGCTTGCATTTTGGCAATTTTCCACGTACTAAGCTCAAAAACAAACAAAAACACGTTTTTGATACTTATACTGTTTCTTCATGTTTTTTTTGTTTTTTTTTTGCAAGCGCTTCAGCGTTTTTGGTACGTAAGTAGTTCAAAAGCACTATAAAGAGACGTTTTGGTAATGTCTTGTTCTCCCATATAGGGTACTTTCCCTTCTTTTTTTTTTTATTATTTCGGTGTTTGCACGCACATAAATATAAAAAAAAAAACCACACGTTTCTGGAAATCTCGCTTCCCTTCTCCATATAGGGTACTTTCCACGGATTTTAAAACCTAACAATATGATATACATTCAAAATAACACGTAATGTAATTCTGTTTCTCTCTATAGAGGGTTATTCATACTCATTCATAGCGTTTTGGTACCTATGAAACTAATAAAATACTCATAATACACGTTTTTCGTAATGTTTATCCATTTCCCCATTTAGGGTACTGTGCTTACTTTTTGGCGTTTTTCTACGAAACAAGTTGAAAAAACACTCAAAATACTTATTTTCTTAATGTTATTAATAATATTTTTCATGCGTTTCAAAGTTTTGGTACATAATTTGCTCAAAAACAGTGGAAAAAACGTTACTGGTAATGTGTTGTTTTCCCATATAGGGTGCTTTTTTTTTTTTTCGTTTTGATATCTAACACACTCATTAACAATCAAAAGAAACTTTTCTTGAAATCTCGTTTTCTTTCACCGTATAGGGTGTTTTGTTTGCATTTTGGAGTTTTGGTACCTGATTGTGAAATACACTCAAAATAGATGTTTTTGGAAATATTGTTGTTTTTTTCTTTTTTTTCTATAGAATGCTAATTATTGCCCTTTAGCGGTTTATTACCTAAAAAGTAAAAAAAAAAAAAACTTTCTCATAATTATTTTTTTTTTCCATTTAACCAAATAGGGTACTTGGAATGTATTTTGACGTTTTTTCACGTAACAGCCTCAAAAACAATAAAAAAAAAACTTGTTTTTGGTAATGTTATTCTGTTTCTCCATCAAGGTTTTTTTGCATGCGTTTTAGCGTTCTGATACATAAGTTGATCAAAAATACTAAAAAGAGACATTTTTTGTTAATGTTTTGTTTTCCATTACAGTGTGATTTCCATGCTCTTCATTGTTTTGGAGCTAGAACACTCATAAACACTCAAAAGACACCTTTCTGGAAAACTCGTTTCCTTTCGCATGCTTTGCATGCGTACCTAACAATGAGAAATACACTCCAATTACAAGTTTTTGGTAATGTTATTATGTTTCCATGAAGATTTTTTTTTTTTTTTGCATCCGGCTTAGGTTTTTGGTATGTAATAAGCTCAAAAACACTTGAAAGACCCGTTTTCCTTAGTGTTGTTTTTTTGTTCAAATCAAGTGATTTCCAAGCTTTATATCGGTTTAGTATCTAAACACTCAAAAGACAAGTTTCTGGAAACATAGTGTCATTTCCTCATAAAGGTTACTTTGCATGCATTTTTGCGTTTTCTACGTAACAAGCTGATAAACACATAAAATACTTGTTTTTGAGAATTTTATTCTGTTTCTCCATTAAGAGTGTTTTGCAAACGTATTAGCGTTTTGTTACGTAAGAAGCTCAAAAAGATAGAAAACACATGTTTTTGATAATGTTTTTTATTCCCATATGGTGATCTTTCCATGCTTTTTAGCATTCTGGTACCTAGAAGATTCATAAACATTCAAAAGACACGTTTCATTAAATTTAGTTTTGTTTGTTAGTTAGTGGGCTTCCATACATTTTGGCGTTTTGGCACCTAACAATATGAAAAAACACTCAAAATACACGTTTTTGGTAATGTTGTTATGTTTATCCATACAGAGTGCTATTCATGCGTTTTCACATTTTGCTATCTAAGAAGCTCAAATTTACTCATAATACACGTTTCTCGTAATGTCTTTTCTTTCTTCATATAGAATACTTTGCATATATTATGGCGTTTTTCTTCCTAACAAGCTCAAAAACTCTTAAATGATTTTTTTTGATGATATTATTCTGTTTTTCCATAAAGTGTGTTTTTCATGCATTTTACCTTCTTGGTACGTAAGAAGCTGAAAAAAAAAAAAATTCAAAAGACACGTTTTTGGCAAAGTAGTTTTTTTTTTTTTTTATTTCCATGTATATGTGTTAACTACAAAACAGTTAAAAGTATAAAAACTTCCCTATACTGGAAAAGCAAAAACAACATTCCCCCCAAAAAACGTATTTTTTGGGGTATTTTTTCAGCTACTAACGTACAAAAACGCTACAATGCTTGCAAAAATCCCTTCATGGAAAAAACAAATAACCTTACCAGAAACTAGTATTTCATTTTATTTCTTAAGCTTGTCACGTACAAAAGCGCCAAAATGCATGCAAAGTACACTATATATGGAGACGAAAGTACATTACGAGAAACGTGCAGTATGAGTGTTTTCAAATTATTAGGTACCAAAAATATAAAGCGAATGAATAGCACTCTATATGGAGAAACAAAAGCGCTAAAATGCATGCAAAGCATCATATATGAGGGAAAATACAACACTTCTAGAAACGTGTCTTTTCAGTGTTTGTAACGCTAAAGCGAGTGAATAGCACTCTATATGGAGAAACAAAAACGCTAAAATGCATGCAAAGCATCATATATGAGGGAAAATACGACACTTCTAGAAACGTGTTTTTTCAGTGTTTGTAAACGTATTAGGTACCAAAATGCTAAAAAGCAAGGAAAGAACCATACATGGGAAAACAAAACATTACGAAAAAGTCTTTTCATTGTTTTGAGCTACTCACATACTAAAACACAAAGGCGCATGCAAAACACCTTTTATGGAGAAACAGCAAAACGTGTATTTTTATTGTTTTAAGATAATTACGTAAAAAAATTTCAAAATTCATGTAAAGTTCCCAATATAGGGAAACGAAAAGACATTACGAAAACGTATATTCTAAGTGTTTTACACCTTATTAGGTTGAAAAATACGAAAATGCATGAATACCACTCTATATGGAGTAACAGAGCAACATTACTAAAAACGTGTATTTTGTTTGTTTTAACAATGTTATGTACCAAAACGTCGAAATTCATGCAAAGTGCAATCTATGGGACAAACGAAACGAAATTTCCAGAAACGTGAATTTTGAGTGTTTATGAGCGTGTTAGGCACCAAAACTCTAAAAAAAATAAAAATGGAAAGCATTCTATATGGGAATACAAAACAAAATTATCAAAAAAATAGTATTTTTTTAGTGTTTTTGAGCTACTTTTATATCAAAACGCTTGAACAGACGCAAAACACGCTTTATGGAGAAACAAAATAACAATACAAAAAAAAAACTATATTTTCAGTGTTTTTGAGGTATGTAAGTAGAATAACGCCGAAATGTATGCAAAGTTGCCTATGCCGGGAAACGAAGACATTTCGAGAAACGTGTATTATGAGAGCTTTTGAGCTTTTTAGGTATCAAACACAAAGGCACCTTAATAGTACTCTATATGGAGAAAAAAAAAACACGAATGAAAATATATATTTTGAGTGGTTTTCATATTATTAGGTACCAAAGCGCAAAAAATACATGTAAAGACCTCTAAAAGACGACACAAAACGAAATTACAAGAAACCTATCTTTTGAGAGTGTTTCTACGTGTTAGGCACCAAAACACTAAGAAGTATGAAAAGTGCACTATGCTGGAAGGGAAAAAGAAATAACCAACAAAGTGACTTTTCACGTGTTTGGAAGTTTTTAAATTTATAATGTACCAAAACGATAAAACATGCAAAACACCCTTCCTGCAGAAACATAAAAACATTACCAAAAACGAGCATTTTGAGCGATTTTTCAGCTTGTTATGTACAAAAGCGTCAAAATGGATATAAAGTACCCTATATAAGAAAACGAAGAGACATTAAGAGAAACCAGTATTATTATTATTATTTTTTTTTTTTAGCTTATTAGGTACCGAAACGATAAAACGCACGATTTCCCTTCTGTATGGAGAAAACGTGTATTTTAAGTATATTTAGCTTTGTTAGGTATCAAAACGCCAAAATGTATTTAAAGCACCCGATATGGGGAAAATAAACGACATTTCCAGAAACATGTCTTTTGAGAGTTTATGAGTGTGTTAGGCACACAAAGCACTTAAAAAGCATGGAAAGTATCGTAAATGGGAAAACATTAAGTGTTTTGAGGTACTTACATACCAAACCGCTAAAACGGTTGCAAAACACACTTTATGGAGAAACTTTACAGCTTTACCAAAAACATGCATTTTGAGAGATTTTGCGCCTGTTACGTACAAACACGATAAAATACATGCAAATAACCCTAAAAGGGGAAAAGAAAACATTAAAAGAAACGTATATTTTGAGTGGTATTGAGCTTCATATGTACCAGAACACTAAAACGTATGAATAATACTCTATATGGAGAAACGAAACAAGATTAACCAACCCTTGTGTTTTAAGGCTTTTTTCACGTTATTAGGTACCGCAACGCGAAAATGCATGCAAAGCATACTATATGGGGAAAGGAAACATTTCCAGAAACATGTCCTTTCACTGTTTATGAGCATGTTATGTACCAAGAAGCTAAAAACCAAGGAAAGCACCCTATAGGAGAAAACAAAAGATTACAAAAACTTTTAATTTCAGCTACCTACATACAAAAACACTTAAACGCATCCAAAACGCCTTTAAAAAAAAAAAAAAAAAACTGAATTACCAAAAAAGCGTGTATGTTTTGAGCTTGTTACGCAAAAAAAAAGTAACCTAAAACATTATGAGAAACTTATATAAAGAGCGTTTTTGAGCTTCTCAGGTAACAAAACGCGAAAATGCATGAATAATACTCTCTTTAGAGAAACACAACAATATTAGATACCAAAACGCTAAAAAGCAACGAAAGCTCCCTATTTGGAAAAGCAAAACATTACCAAAAGCGTGTCTTTTGAGAGTTTTTACAGCTACTTACGTACAAAAACGCTGAAATGCATGCAAAGCACATTTTATAGAGAAACAGAATAACATTACCAGAAACGTGTATTTTGAGTTTTTTTTTTTTTATCTTACGTATAAAAAAATAAAAAATGCATGCAAAGTATCCTAAATGGCGATACGAAAAGAAATAAAAAGACACTTCATTTATCAGTGTTTTTCAGATTCTTAGGTAGCAAAATGCACAAACGCATGTATAACATTATATATGAAGAAACAGAAGAACATTACCGAAAACGTATATTTTGAGTGTTTTTTTCACATTCTTACGTAACAAAAACGCCAAAATGCATGGAAATCACCCAATATGGATAAAATAAAGGACATTACGAGAAAGATGCCATTAGTGTTTTTGAGCGTCTTAGGTACCAAACACGAAAACTATTTAGTACCACTGTAAATGGATAAAGAGAACATTACCAAAAACGTTTATTTTGTGTTTTTCACAATTTTACGAGTATGTACCAAAACGTCAAAATGACTCCAGAGCACAATCTATGGGGAGATGAAACGATATTTCCAGAAACGACTTTTGAGTGTCAGTTGTTGTTGTTAGGTAGCAAAGTCATAAAAAGCATGGAAAGCTACCTATATGAAAGAACAAGTCAAACAAAAATTTATCTTTTGGGTATTTTCAGCTACTTACGTACCATAACGCTGAGATGTATGCAAAACACCCTTTATTACCATAAACATTTTTTTTCTTTTTATATATAAAAATAAACAAAAATGCAGGCAAAATACTTTGCATGAGGAAACGAAAAGACATTAGAAGAAACTTTTATAATAAGTGTTTTTTTTTTTTTTATTTCTTAGGTACCAAGAACTATTTGACGCAATGAAGAACACTTTATATGAAGAAAAAAACAAGATTACCAAAAATGTGCTTTTTGAGTGTTTTTCACATTCTTAGGTACGAAAACACTCTATAAAGAGTGTTATTTGTGGGTTTTACCTTTTTCATACTTAACGAACATAAAAATAACTCATAATACACGTTTCTCGTGACGTCCTTTTATTTTTGCAAACATAGTGTTTTTTTCATGTATTTTAGCTTTTTTTATAGGTAACATGATGAAAAACACTCAGAATACATGTTTTTTGGTAATGTTATTCTGTTTCTCCATAAAGGGTGTTTTCCATGCTTTTTAGGGTTTTGGTATGTAAGGAGCTCAAATTTCTTGGTAAAAGTTCTTTTTATTTCTTGGCAAGTTCTTGGTAAAAGTTCGTTTTATTCCCATGTAATGTGATTGCCGTGCATTTTACTGCTTTATTGCCTATCACGCTCAAAAACTTTTTGGTAATGTCATTTTTTTCCACATAAAGCTAGTTTCGCATGCAATTTGGGGTTTTGGTAACTAAGAATGTGAAAAGCACTCAAAATACACGCATTTGGTACAGTTGTTCTGTATTCTTAATTAAGAGTGTTTCAGCATTTTGGTATCTCAGAAAATTCTTTTTATACACGAGTTTTTGCGTTTTTTGCCTTGTGGTTCTTGTGAAACTATAGAACACTCATTATACACATTTTTCGTAATGTCCTTTTGTATCCCAATATAGAGTGCTTTCGCATTTTCGCATTTTTTGAAGGTAAGAAGCTCAAAAACATTAAAAATATACCTTTTTGGTAATATTATTCTATTTCTTCATATTCGTTGGTTTGCATCCGGTTTAGCGTTTTTCTACGTAAAACACTTAAAAGACACTTTTTTCAGTAATTTTGTGATGGATTCCCATTTTGAGTGACTTCCATATTATTTATTGTTTTGGTGCCTAACATGCTGAAAAACACTCAAAAGACAGGTTTCTGGTAAAATCGTTTAATTTCTTTGGATGCACTTTAGGCTTTAGTACATAACAGTCCGAAAAAGAAGATAAAATTAACTTTTTTTGATAATGTTCTTTTTCACATAATTTCCCTGAATTTTTCCAGAATTTTGGCATCTCGGTACCTATGAAGATGAATAACAAAAAAAATTCCTATTTTTTTTATTTATTTATTTTTTCTCTATAAAGAGTGTTATTTGTGGATTTTAGCTTTTTGGTACTTAAAGAACTTAAAAAACACTCATAATACATGTTTCTCGCAATGTTCTTTCGTTTCTCAAACATAAGGTTCTTTGCATGTACTTAAGCGCTTTTATAGGTAACATGATCAAAAACACTCAAAATACATGTTTTTGGTAATGTTATGATGTCTCTCCATATAGGTGTTTTGCATGCTTTTTTTTTTAGCGTTTTGGTATATAAGGAGCTCAAAAACACTTAAAGGCAAGTTCTTGGTAAAAGTTGGTTTTATTCCCATGTAATGTGATTGCCCTGTTTTTTATTGCTTTATTGCCTATCATGCTAAAAAAAAAAAAAAAAACACTTAAAAGACACTTTTCTGGTAATGTCATTTTTTTTCCCACATAAAGCTACTTTCACATGGAATTTGGGGTTTTGGTAACTAGGAATGTGAAAAAACACTCAAAATACACGCATTTGATAAGGTTGTTCTGTTTCTCAATTAAGAGTGTTATTCAGGAGTTTCAGCATTTTGGTATCTAAGAAACTTCTCCATATATACGAGTTTTTTGCGTTTTTTTGCCTTGTGGTTCTTCAGAATCTATAAAATACTCATTATACACATTTCTCGTAATGTCCTTTTGTTAACCAGTATAGAGAGCTTTGCATTCATTTTCGCGTTTTTTGTAAGTAAAGAGCCCAAAAACACTCGAAATGTACCTTTTTGGTAATGTTATTCTATTTCTTCATATTGGTTGGTTTGCATCGGTTTTAGCGTTTTTCTACGTAAAACACAGAAAAGACACGTTTTCAGTAATTTTGTTTTGGATTCCCACATAGAATGACTTCCATATTATTTATTGTTTTGGTGACTAACATGCTGGAAAACACTCACAACCCAGGTTTCTCGTAAAGTCATTTAATTTCCTCATATAGTTAGCTTTCCAAGCACTTTAAGGTTTGGTACATAAGTCTGAAAAAAAAGCTAAAATTAACTTGTTTGATAATATTCTTTTTTCACATAATTTCCCTGAATTTTGCCAGAATTTTAGCATCTCGGTACCTATGAAGAAGAAAAAAAAAATCCAATTTTTTAAATTTATTTATTTATTTTTTTTCTCTCTCTATAAAGAGGTTTTAGCTTTTTGGTACTTATGGAACTTAAAAATACTCATAATACACGTTTCTCGTAATATCCTTTCTTTTCCCAGACATAGGGTTTTTTGCATGTATTTAAGCGTTTTTAGAGGTAACATAATCAAAAACACTGAAAATACATGTTTTTGGTAATGTTAATATGTTTCTCCATAAAGGGTGTTTTCCATGCGTTTTAGCGTTTTGGTATATAAGGGGCTCAAAAACACTTAAAGGCAAGTTCTTGGTAAAAGATGGTTTTATTCTCATGTAATATGATTGCCCTCCTTTTTAGTGCTTTATTGCCTAACACGCTCAAAAACACTCAAAAGACACTTTTCTAGTAATGTCATTTTTTTTGCCACATAAACCTAGTGTCGCATGGAATTTGGGGTTTTGGTAACTAAGAATGTGAAAAACACTCAAAATACACAAATTTAGTAAGGTTGTTCTGCTTCTCAATTATGAGTGTTATTCAGGAGTTTCAGCATTTTGGTATCTAAGAAACTTCTCCATATACACAAGTTTTTGCGTTTTTTTGCCTTGTGGTTCTTGTGAAACTATAAAACACTCATTATACACGTTTCTCGTAATGTCTTTTTGTTTCCTTATATAGACTGCTTTGCATCCATTTTCGCGTTTTTTTTTTTTTTTTTTTGATAACTAGCTGAAAAACACTTAAAAAATACCTTTTTGGTAATGTTATTCTTTTTCTTCATATTGGTTGGTTTGCATCCGTTTTAGCGTTTTTCTTCGTAAAACACTGAAAAAACACGTTTCCAGTAATTTTGTTTTGGATTCCCATATAGAGTGACTTCCATATTATTTATCGTTTTGGTGCCTAACATGCTGAAAAACACTCAAAAGACAGGTTTCTGGTAAAGTCGTTTAATTTCCCCATATAGTTGGCTTTGCATGCACTTTAGGGTTTGGTACATAAGAGTCCGAAAAAAAAGCTAAAATAAACTTTTTTTAATAATGTTCTTTTTTCACATAATTTACCTGAATTTTGCCAGAATTTTTGCATATCGGTACCTATGAAAATGAAAAAAAAAAAAAAATCCTATTTTTTTTATTTATTTATTTTTTCTCTATAAAGAGTGTTTTTTGTGGCTTTTAGTTTTTTGGTACTTAAAGAACTTAAAAACACTCATAATACACGTTTCTAGAAATGTCCTTTCGTTTCCCAAACATAAGGTTCTTTGCATGTACTTAAGCGCTTTTATAGGTAACATGAGTGTTTTCAAATTATTAGGTACCAAAAATATAAAGCGAATGAATAGCACTCTATATGGAGAAACAAAAGCGCTAAAATGCATGCAAAGAATCATATATGAGGGAAAATACGACACTTCTAGAAACGTGTCTTTTCAGTGTTTGTAACGCTAAAGCGAGTGAATAGCACTCTATATGGAGAAACAAAAACGCTAAAATGCATGCAAAGCATCATATATGAGGGAAAATACGACACTTCTAGAAACGTGTTTTTTCAGTGTTTGTAAGCGTATTAGGTACCAAAATGCTAAAAACCAAGGAAAGAACCATACATGGGAAAACAAAACATTACAAAAAAGTCTTTTCATTGTTTTGAGCTACTTACATACTAAAACGCAAAGGCACATGCAAAACACCTTTTATGGAGAAACAGCAAAACGTGTATTTTTATTGTTTAAGATAATTACGTAAAAAAATTTCAAAATTCATGTAAAGTTCCCGATATGGGGAAACGAAAAGACATTACGAAAACGTATATTCTAAGTGTTTTACACCTTATTAGGTTGAAAAATACGAAAATGCATGAATACCACTCTATATGGAGTAACAGAGCAACATTACTAAAAACGTGTATTTTGTTTGTTTTAACAATGTTATGTACCAAAACGTCGAAATTCATGCAAAGTGCAATCTATGGGACAAACGAAACGAAATTTCCAGAAACGTGAATTTTGAGTGTTTATGAGCGTGTTAGGCACCAAAACTCTAAAAAAAATAAAAATGGAAAGCATTCTATATGGAAATACAAAACAAAATTATCAAAAAAATAGTATTTTTTTAGTGTTTTTGAGCTACTTTATAGCAAAACGCTTGAACAGACGCAAAACACGCTTTATGGAGAAACAAAATAACAATACAAAAAAAACTATATTTTCAGTGTTTTTGAGGTATGTAAGTAGAATAACGCCGAAATGTATGCAAAGTTCCCTATGCCGGGAAACAAAGACATTTCGAGAAACGTGTATTATGAGAGCTTTTGAGCTTTTTAGGTACCAAACACAAAGGCACCTTAATAGTACTCTATATGGAGGAAAAAAAAACAACACGAATGAAAATATATATTTTGAGTGGTTTTCATATTATTAGGTACCAAAGCGCAAAAATACATGCAAAGACCTCTAAAAGACGACACAAAACGAAATTACAAGAAACCTATCTTTTGAGAGTGTTTCTACGTGTTAGGCACCAAAACACTAAGAAGTATGAAAAGAGCACTATGTTGGAAGGGAAAAAGAAATAACCAACAAAGTGACTTTTCACGTGTTTGGAAGTTTTCAAATTTATAATGTACCACAACGATAAAACATGCAAAACACCCTTCCTGCAGAAACATAAAACATTACCAAAAACGAGCATTCTGAGCGATTTTTCAGCTTGTTATGTACAAAAGCGTCAAAATGGATATAAAGTACCCTATATAAGAAAACGAAGAGACATTAAGAGAAACCAGTATTATTATTGTTTTTTTTTTTTAGCTTATTAGGTACCAAAACGATAAAACGCACGATTTCCCTTCTGTATGGAGAAAACGTGTATTTTAAGTGTATCTAGCTTTCTTAGGTATCAAAACGCCAAAATGCATGCAAAGCACCCGATATGGGGAAAATAAACGACATTTCCAGAAACATGTCTTTTGAGAGTTTATGAGTGTGTTAGACACAAAAAGCTCTGAAAAAGCATGGAAAGTATCATAAATGGGAAAACATTAAGTGTTTTGAGGTACTTACATACCAAACCGCTAAAACGGTTGCAAAACACACTTTATTGAGAAACTCAACAGCTTTACCAAAAACATGCATTTTGAGAGATTTTGCGCTTCTTACGTACAAAAACGAAAAAATACATGCAAATAACCCTAAAAGGGGAAAAGAAAACATTAAAAGAAACGTATATTTTGAGTGGTATTGAGCTTCATAGGTAGCAGAACACTAAAACGTATGAATAATACTCTATACGGACAAACGAAACAAGATTAACCAACCCTTGTGTTTTAAGGCTTTTTTCACGTTATTAGGTACCGCAACGCGAAAATGCATGCAAAGCATACTATATGGGGAAAGGAAACATTTCCAGAAACATGTCCTTTCACTGTTTATGAGCATGTTATGTACCAAGAAGCTAAAAACCAAGGAAAGCACCCTATAGGAGAAAACAAAAGATTACAAAACTTTTAATTTCAGCTACTTACATACAAAAAACACTTAAACGCATCGAAAACGCCTTTTTTTTTTTTTTACTGAATAACATTACCAAAAAAGCGTGTATGTTTTGAGCTTGTTACGCAAAAAAAAGTAACCAAAAACATTATGAGAAACTTATATAAAGAGTGTTTTTGAGCTTTTCAGGTAACAAAACGCGAAAATGCATGAATAATACTCTCTTTAGAGAAACACAACAATATTAGATACCAAAACGCTAAAAAGCAACGAAAGCTCCCTATTTGGAAAAGCAAAACATTACCAAAAGCGTGTCTTTTGAGAGTTTTTACAGCTACTTACGTACCAAAACGCTGAAATGCATGCAAAGCACATTTTATAGAGAAACAGAATAACATTACCAGAAACGTGTATTTTGATTTTTTTTTTTTTATCTTACGTATAAAAAAAAGCAAAAATGCATGCAGAGTATCCTAAATGGCGATACGAAAAGAAATAAAAAGACACTTCATTTATCAGTGTTTTTGAGATTCTTAGGTAGCAAAATGCACAAACGCATGGGTAACATTATATGTGAAGAAACAGAAGAACATTACCGAAAACGTATATTTTGAGTGTTTTTTTCACATTGTTACGTAACAAAAACGCCAAAATGCATGGAAATCACCCAATATGGATAAAATAAAGGACATTACTAGAAAGATGCCATTAGTGTTTTTGAGCGTCTTAGGTACCAAACGCGAAAACTATTTAGTACCACTGTAAATGGATAAAGAGAACATTACCAAAAACGTTTATTTTGTGTTTTTCACAATTTTATGTACCAAAACGTCAAAATGACTCCAGAGCACAATCAATGGGGAGATGAAACGATATTTCCAGAAACATGACTTTTGAGTGTCGATTGTTGTTTTTAGGTACCAAAGTTATAAAAAGCATGGAAACCTACCTATATGAAAGAAGAAGTCAAACAAAAATTTATCTTTTGGGTATTTTCAGCTACTTACGTACCATAACGCTGAGATGTATGCAAAACACCCTTTATTAAATTAAAAAAAATTTTTTTCTTTTTACATATAAAAAGAAACAAATATGCTTGCAAAATACTTTGCATGAGGAAACGAAAAGACATTAGAAGAAACTTTTATAATAAGTGTTTTTTTTTTTATTTCTTAGGTACCAAGAACTATTTGACGCAATGAAGAACACTTTATATGAAGAAAAAAACAAGATTACCAAAAATGTGCTTTTTGAGTGTTTTTCACATTCTTAGGTACGAAAACACTCTATAAAGAGTGTTATTTGTGGGTTTTACCTTTTTCATACTTAACGAACATAAAAAAACTCATAATACACGTTTCTCGTGACGTCCTTTTATTTTCCAAATATAGGGTTTCTTCCATGTATTTTAGCTTTTTTTTTATAGGTAACATGATGAAAAACACTCAAAATACATGTTTTTTGTAATGTTATTCTGTTTCTCCATAAAGGGTGTTTTCCATGCTTTTTAGGGTTTTGGTATGTAAGGAGCTCAAAAACACTTAAAGGCAAGTTATTGGTAAAAGTTCGTTTTATTCCCATGTAATGTGATTGCCGTGCATTTTACTGCTTTATTGCCTATCACGCTCAAAAACTTTTTGGTAATGTCATTTTTTTCCACATAAAGCTAGTTTCGCATGCAATTTGGGGTTTTGGTAACTATGAATGTGAAAAGCACTCAAAATACATGCATTTGGTAAAGTTTTTCTGTATTCTTAATTAAGAGTGTTATTCCTGAGTTTCAGCATTTTGGTATCTAAAAAAATTCTTTATATACACGAGTTTTTGCGTTTTTTGCCTTGTGGTTCTTGTGAAACTATAAAACACTCATTATACACATTTCTCGTAATGTCTTTATGTATCCCAATATAGAGTGCTTTCGCATTTTCGCATTTTTGAAGGTAAGAAGTTCAAAAACATTAAAAATATACCTTTTTGGTAATATTATTCTATTTCTTCATATTCGTTGGTTTGCATCCGGTTTAGCGTTTTTCTACGTAAAACACTTAAAAGACAATTTTTTCAGTAATTTTGTGATGGATTCCCATTTTGAGTGACTTCCATATTATTTATCGTTTTGGTGCCTAACATGCTGAAAAACACTCAAAAGACAGGTTTCTGGTAAAATCGTTTAATTTCTTTGGATGCACTTTAGGCTTTGGTACATAACAGTCCGAGAAAGAAGATAAAATTAACTTTTTTTCATAATGTTCTTTTTTCACATAATTTCCCAGAATTTTTCCAGAATTTTGGCATCTCGTTACCTATGAAGATGAATAACAAAAAAAAAATTGCTATTTTTTTTATTTATTTATTTTTTCACTATAAAGAGTGTTATTTGTGGATTTTAGCTTTTTGGTACTTAAAGAACTTATAAACACTCATAATACACGTTTCTCGCTATGTTCTTTCGTTTCTCAAACATAAGGTTCTTTGCATGTACGAGTACTTAAGCGCTTTTATAGGTAACATGATCAAAAACACTCAAAATACACGTTTTTGGTAATGTTATGATGTCTCTCCATATAGGGTGTTTTGCTTGCTTTTTTTTTAGCGTTTTGGTATATGAGGAGCTCAAAAACACTTAAAGGCAAGTTCTTGGTAAAAGTTGGTTTTATTCCCATGTAATGTGATTGCCCTGTTTTTCATTGCTTTATTGCCTATCATGCTAAAAAAAAAAAAAAAAACACTTAAAAGACACTTTTCTGGTAATGTCATTTTTTTCCCACATAAAGCTACTTTCACATGCAATTTGGGGTTTTGGTAACTAGGAATGTGAAAAAACACTCAAAATACACGCATTTGATAAGGTTGTTCTGTTTCTCAATTAAAAGTGTTATTCAGGAGTTTCAGCATTTTGGTATCTAAGAAACTTCTCCATATATACGAGTTTTTTGCGTTTTTTGCCTTGTGGTTCGTCAGAATCTATAAAACACTCATTACACACATTTCTCGTAATGTCCTTTTGTTAACCAATATAGAGAGCTTTGCATCCATTTTCGCGTTTCTTGTAAGTAAAGAGCCCAAAAACACTCAAAATGTACCTTTTTGGTAATGTTATTATATTTCTTCATATTGGTTGGTTTGCATCCGTTTTAGCGTTTTTCTACGTAAAACACGGAAAAGACACGTTTTCAGTAATTTTGTTTTGGATTCCCACATAGAATGACTTCCATATTATTTGTTTTGGTGACTAACATGCTGAAAAACACTCACAACACAGGTTTCTCGTAAAGTCATTTAATTTCCTCATATAGTTAGCTTTCCAAGCACTTTAAGGTTTGGTACATAAGTCTGAAAAAAAGCTAAAATTAACTTTTTTGATAATGTTCTTTTTTCACATAATTTCCCTGAATTTTGCCAGAATTTTAGCATCTCGGTACCTATGAAGAAGAAAAAAAAATCCAATTTTTTAAATTAATTAATTAATTATTTTTTTCTCTCTATAAAGAGGTTTTAGCTTTTTGGTACTTATGGAACTTAAAAACACTCATAATACACGTTTCTCGTAATGTCCTTTCTTTTCCCAGACATAGGGTTCTTTGCATGTATTTAAGCGTTTTTAGAGGTAACATAATCAAAAACACTGAAAATACATGTTTTTGGTAATGTTAATATGTTTCTCCATAATTGGTGTTTTCCATGCGTTTTAGCGTTTTGGTATATAATGGGCTCAAAAACACTTAAAGGCAAGTTCTTGGTAAAAGTTGGTTTTATTCTCATGTAATATGATTGCCCTCCTTTTTAGTGCTTTATTGCCTAACACGCTCAAAAACACTCAAAAGACACTTTTCTAGTAATGTCATTTTTTTTGCCACATAAACCTAGTGTCGCATGGAATTTGGGGTTTTGGTAACTAAGAATGTGAAAAACACTCAAAAATACACGAATTTAGTAAGGTTGTTCTGCTTCTCAATTAAGAGTGTTATTCAGGAGTTTCAGCATTTTGGTATCTAAGAAACTTCTCCATATACACGAGTTTTTGCGTTTTTTTTGCCTTGTGGTTCTTGTGAAACTATAAAATACTCATTATACACGTTTCTCGTAATGTCTTTTTGTTTCCTTATATAGACTGCTTTGCATCCATTTTCGCGTTTTTTTTTTTTTTTTTGATAACTAGCTGAAAAACACTTAAAAAATACCTTTTTGGTAATGTTATTCTTTTTCTTCATATTGGTTGGTTTGCATCCGTTTTAGCGTTTTTCTACGTAAAACACTGAAAAAACACGTTTCCAGTAATTTTGTTTTGGATTCCCATATAGAGTGACTTCCATATCATTTATCGTTTTGGTGCCTAACATGCTGAAAAACACTCAAAAGACAGGTTTCTGGTAAAGTCGTTTAATTTCCCCATATGCTTTGCATGCACTTTAGGGTTTGGTACATAAGAGTCCGAAAAAAAAAAGCTAAAATAAACTTTTTTTAATAATGTTCTTTCTTCACATAATTTACCTGAATTTTGCCAGAATTTTTGCATATCGGTACCTATGAAAATGAATAACAAAAAAAAAATCCTATTTTTTTTATTTATTTATTTTTTCTCTATAAAGAGTGTTTTTTGTGGGTTTTAGCTTTATGGTACTTAAAGAACTTAAAAAAACACTCATAATACACGTTTCTAGAAATGTTCTTTCGTTTCCCAAACATAAGGTTCTTTGCATGTACTTAAGCGCTTTTATAGGTAACATGATGAAAAACACTCAAAATAAATATATGTTTTTGGTAATGTTATTCTGTTTCTTCATAAAGGGTGTTTTGCATGCGTTTTAGCATTTTGGTATATAAGGAGCTCAAAAACAATTAAATGCAATTTCTTGGTAAAAGTTGGTTTTATTCCCATGTAATGTGATTGCCCTGCTTTTTAGTGCATTATTGCCTATCATGCTAAAAAAAAAAAATAAAAAAACTTAAAAGACACTTTTCTGATAATGTCAATTTTTTCCTACATAAAGCTACTTTCACATGCAATTTTTTGGTTTTGGTAACTAAGAATGTGAAAAACACTCAAAATACACGCATTTGGCAAGGTTGTTCTGTTTCTCAATTAAGAGTGTTATTCAGGAGTTTCAGCATTTTGGTATCTCCATATATACGAGTTTTTGCGTTTTTTTCCTTGTGGTTCTTGAGAATCTATAAAACACTCGTTATACACGTTTCTCATAATGTCCTTTTGTTAACCAATATAGAGAGGTTTGCATCCATTTTCGTGTTTTTTGTAAGTAAAAAGCTCAAAAACACTAAAAATATACCTTTTTGGTAATCTTATTCTATTTATTGATATTGGTTGGTTTGCATCCTTTTTAGCGTTTTTCTACGTAAAACAAGGAAAAGACATTATGTGGGAAAAATTCCCACATTTTTTGCGTTTTTTGCTTTTTTTTTACCTTTTTTTTCGGACTGTTATGTACCAAACCCTAAAGTGCATGCAAAGCCATCTGTATAGGGAAATTAAATGACTTTACAAGAAAACTGTCTTTTGAGTGTTTTTCAGCATGCTAGACACCAAAACGATAAATAATATGGAAGTCACTGTATATGGGAATCCAAAACAAAAATAATGAAAACGTGTCTTTTCAGTGTTTTACGTAGAAAAACGCTAAAACGGATGCAAACCAACCAATATGAAAAAATACAATAACATTACCAAAAAGGTATATTTTAAGTGTTTTTGAGCTTGTTACCAACAAAAAAAAAAAAAAAAACGCGAAAATGGATGCAAAGCACTCTATATTGGGAAAGAAAAGACATTACGAGAAACGTGTATAATGAGTGTTCTATAGTTTCACAAGAACCACAAGGCAAAAAACGCAAAATCTCGTGTATATGGAGAAGTTTCTTAGATACCAAAATGCTGAAACTCCTGAACAAAACTCTTAATTGAGAAACAGAACAACCTTACCAAATGCGTGTATTTTGAGTGTTTTTCACATTCTTGGTTACCAAAACCCCAAATTGCAAGTGAAACTAGCTTTATGTGAAAAAAAAGACATTTCCAGAAAAATGTCTTTTAAGGGTTTTTGAACGTGTTAAGCAATTAAGCACTAAAAAGCAGGGCAATCACATTACATAGGAATAAAACCAACTTTTACCAAGAACTTGCCTTTAAGTGTTTTTGACCTCCTTACATACCAAGACGCTAAAACACATGCAAAACACCCTTTATGGAGAAACAGATTAACATTACCAAAAACATGTATTTTGAGTATTTTTGATCATGTTATCTATAAAAACGCTTAAATACATGCAAAGAACCCTATGTTTGGGAAACGAAAGGACATTACGAGAAACGTGTATTATGAGTGTTATTAAGTTCCTTAAGTACCAAAAAGCTAAAAATGCGTGTATTTTGAGTGTTTTTCACATTCTTAGTTACCAAAACCCCAAATTGCATTCGACATTACCAAAATAGTGTCTTTTGAGTGTTTTTGAGCGTGTTAGGCAATAAATCACTAAAAAGGAGAGCAATCACATTACATGGGAATAAAACCAACTTTTAACAAGAACTTGCCTCTAAGTGTTTTTGAGCTCGTTATATACCAAAACGCTAAAACGCATGCAAAACACCCCTTATGGAGAAACAGAATAACATTACCAAAAACATGTATTTTGAGTGTTTTTGATTATGTTACCTATAAAAACACTAATTAAATACATGCAAAGAACCCTATGTTTTGAAAATGAAAGGAAGTTACGAGAAACATGTAATATGAGTTTTTTTTTTAAGTTCGTTATGTATGAAAAAGCTAAAACCCACAAATAACACTCTTTATAAAGTGTTTTCTTACCTAACAATGTGAAAAACACTCAAAAAGCACATTTTTGTAATCTTGTTCTTTTCTCTGTATAGTGCCCTTCAAATAGGTCAAATAGGTCTTGGTACCTTAGAAATAAAAAAAAAAAAACACTCATAATAAAAGTTTCTTCTAATGTCTTTTCGTTTCTCCTTGCAAAGTATTTTGCATGCATTTATGTTTCTTTTTATATGTAAAAAGAAAAAAAAATGTTTATGGTAATAAAGGGTGTTTTGCATACATCTCAGCGTTATGGTACGTAAGTAGCTGAAAATACCCAAAAGATAAATTTTTGGTTGTGTTGTTCTTTCATATAGGTAGCTTTCCATGCTTTTTATAACTTTAGTACCTACCACGTTCATCAACACTCAAAAGACATATTTCTTGAAATGTCGTTTCATTTTCCCATAGATGGTGCTCTGGAGGCATTTTGACGTTTTGGTACATAAAATTGTGAAAAACACTCAAAATAAACGTTTTTGGTAATGTTCTGTTTCTCCATATACAGTCGCACTAAATAGTTTTCGCGTTTGGTACCTAAGACCCTCAAAAACACTAATAATACGTCTTTCTCGTAATGTCCTTTATTTTATCCATATTGTGTGATTTCCATGCATTTTGGCGTTTTGTTGCGTAACAATGTGAAAAAAAAAAACTCAAAATATACGTTTTTGGTAATGTTCTTCTGTTTCTTCATATATAATGTTATACATGCGTTTATGCATTTTGCTACCTAAGAATCTCAAAACACTGATAAATGAAGAAATGAAGTGTCTTTTTATTTCTTTTCCTATCACCATTTAGGATACTTTGCATGCATTTTTGCGTTATTTTTTATACGTAAGAAGCTAAAAAAATCAAAATACACGTTTCTGGTAATGTTATTCTTTTTCTCCATAAAATGTGCTTTGCATGCATTTTAGCGTTTTGGTACGTAAGTAGCTGTAAAAACTCTCAAAAGACACGCTTTTAGTAATGTTTTGCTTTTCCAAATAGGGAGCTTTTGTTGCTTTTTAGCGTTTTGGTATCTAGTATTGTTGTGTTTCTCCAAAGAGAGTATTATTCATGCATTTTCGCGTTTTGGTACCTGAGAAACTCAAAAACGCTCTTAATATAAGTTTCTCATAATGTCTTTGGTTACTTTTTTTTTTTTTGCGTAACAAGCTCAAAACATTGAAAATACATGCTTTTTTTGGTAATGTTATTCAGTTTTTCCAAAAAAAAGCGTTTTGGAAGCGTTTAAGTGTTTTTGTATATAAGTAGCTCATAAGCACTGAAAAGAAAAGTTTTTGTAATCTTTTGTTTTCTCCTATAGGGTGCTTTCCTTGGTTTTTAGCTTCTTGGTACCTAACACGCTCATAAACACTGAAAGAACATGTTTCTGGAAATGTTTCCTTTCCCCATATAGTATGCTTTGCATGCATTTTCGCGTTGCGGTACCTAATAACGTGAAAAAAAGCCTTAAAACACAAGGGTTGGTTAATCTTGTTCTGTTTCTCCATATAGAGTATTATTCATACGTTTTAGTATTCTGGTACCTATGAAGCTCAATACCACTCAAAATATATGTTTCTTTTAATGTTTTCTTTTCCCCTTTTAGGGTTATTTGCATGTATTTTATCGTTTTTGTACGTAACAGGCGCAAAATCTCTCAAAATACATGTTTTTGGTAAAGCTGTTGAGTTTCTCCATAAAGTGTGTTTTGCAACCGTTGTAGGGTTTGGTACGTAAGTAGCTCAAGACAATGTTTTCCCATTTACGGTATTTTCCATGCTTTTTAAGAGCTTTTTCTGCCTAACACACTCATAAACTCTCAAAAGACATGTTTCTGGAAATGTCGTTTATTTTCCCAATATCAGGTGCTTTGCATGCATTTTGGCGTTTTGATACCTACCAACACTAAATACACTAAAAATACACGTTTTCTCCATACAGAATGCAAATCATACGTTTTATTGTTTTGGTACCTAATAAGCTAAAAAATAAGGTAATACTGGTTTCTCTTAATGTCTTTTCGTTTTCTTATATAGGGTACATTATATGCATTTTGACGCTTTTGTACATAACAAGCTCAAAATTTGCTGAAAATGCTCGTTTTTGGTAATGTTTTATGTTTCTGCAGGAAGGGTGTTTTGCATGTTTTATCGTTGTGGTACATTATATATTTAAAAACTTCCAAACACGTGAAAAGTCACTTTGTTGGTTATTTCTTTTTCCCTTCCAACATAGTGCTCTTTTCATACTTCTTAGTGTTTTGGTGCCTAACACGTAGAAACACTCTCAAAAGAGGTCTTTGCATGTATTTTTGCGCTTTGGTACCTAATAATATGAAAACCACTCAAAATATATATTTTCATTCGTGTTGTTTTGTTTCTCCATATAAAATACTATTAAGGTGTCTTTGTGTTTAGTACCTAAAAAGCTGAAAAGCTCTCATAATACACGTTTCTCGAAATGTTTTTGTTTCCCGGCATAGGGAACTTTGCATACATTTCGGCGTTATTCTACTTACATACCTCAAAAACACTGAAAATATATTTTTTTTGTATTGTTATTTTGTTTCTCCATAAAGCGTGTTTTGCGTCTGTTCAAGCGTTTTGATATAGAAGTAGCTCAAAAAACACTAAAAAAAATACTATTTTTTTTGTAATTTTGTTTTCTACTCCCATATAGGATGGTTTTCATTTTTTTGCTTTCCGTTTTGGTGCCTAACACGCTTATAAACACTCAAAAATTCACGTTTCTGGAAATTTCGTTTCGTTTCTCCCATAGATTGCATGAATTTCGACGTTTTGATACATAACATTGTGAAAACACTTAAAATACACGTTTTTAGTAATGTTGCTCTGTTACTCCATATAAAGTGGTATTCATGCATTTTCGTATTTTTCAACCTAATAAGGTGTAAAACACTTATAATATACGTTTCTCGTAATGTCTTTTTGTTTCCCCATATTGGGAACTTTACATGAATTTTGAATTTTTTTACGTAATTAGCTTAAAAAATAAAAAATACACGTTTTCTTGTTTCTCCATAAAAGATGTTTTGCATGCGCCTTTGCGTTTTAGCATGTAAGTAGCTTAAAACAATGAAAAGACTTTTTAGTAATGTATGGTTCTTTCCTTGCTTTTTAGCATTTTGGTACCTAATACGCTTACAAACACTGAAAAGACACGTTTCTAGAAGTGTCGTATTTTCCCTCATATATGATGCTTTGCATGCATTTTAGCGTTTTTGTTTCTCCATATAGAGTGGTATTCACTCCCTTTAGCGTTTTGGTACCTAATAAGTTGAAAACACTCATACTTCACGTTTCTCGTAATGTACTTTCGTGTCCATATATAGTGCACTTTGTATGCATTTTGGCACTTTTGTACGTGACAAGCTTAAGAATAAAATGAAATACTAGTTTCTGGTAAGGTTATTTGTTTTTGCCATGAAGGGTATTTTGCAAGCATTTCAGCGTTTTTGTACGTTAGTAGCTGAAAAATACCCCCAAAAATACGTTTTTTGGGAATGTTGTTTTTTGCTTTTCCAGTATAGGGAAGTTTTCATGCTTTTTACCGTTTTGTAGTTAACAAGTTCATATACACATATACATGGAAAAAAAAAAAAACTACTTTGCCAAAAACGTGTTTTTTGAGTTTTTTTTTTCAGTTTCTTACGTACCAAGAAGGTAAAATGGATGAAATCACACTTTATGGAAAAACAGAATAATATCACCAAAAAGAATTCATTTGAGAGTTTTTGAGCTTGTTAGGAAGAAAAACGCCATAATGTATGCAAAGTATTCTATATGAAGAATGAAAAAGACATTACGAGAAACGTGTATTATGAGTAAATTTGAGCTTCTTAGGTAGCAAAATGTGAAAACGCATGAATAGCACTCTGTATGGATAAACATAACAACATTACCAAAAAACGTGTATTTTGAGTGTTTTTTCATATTGTTAGGTGCCAAAACGCCAAAATGTATGGAAGCCAACTAACTAACAAACGAAACTAAATTTAATGAAACGTGTCTTTTGAATGTTTATGAATCTGCTATGTGCCAAAATGCTAAAAAGCATGGAAAGATCACCATATGGGAATAAAAAACATTATCAAAAACATGTTTTCAATCTTTTTGAGTTTCTTACCTACCAAAACGCTAATACGTTTGCAAAACACTTTTTATGGAGAAACAGAATAAAACTGCCAAAAACAAGTATTTTATGTATTTATGAGCTTGTTACATAAAAAACGCAAAAATGCATGCAAAGTAACCTTTATGAGGAAATGAAACGATGTTTCCAGAAACGTGTCTTTGGAGTGTTTAGACACTAAATCGATATAAAGCTTGGAAATCACTTGATTTGAACAACAAAACAAAACTAAGGAAAACGTGTCTTTTAAGTGTTTTTGAGCTTATTACATACCAAAAACCTAAGCCGCATGCAAAAAAAAAAAAATAAACAAATCGTTATCAAGAAACATATTACCAAAAACTTGTAATTGGAGTGTATTTCTCATTGTTAAGTACACATGCAAAGCATGCGAAAGGAAACTAGTTTTCTAGAAAGGTGTCTTTTGAGTGTTTATCAGTGTTCTTGCTCCAAAACGATGAAAAGCATGGAAATCACACTGTAATGGAAAACAAAACATTAACAAAAATGTCTCTTTTCAGTATTTTTGATCAACTTAGGTATCAGAACGCTAAAACGCATGCAAAACACCCTTGATGGAGAAACAAAATAACATTACGAAAAACAAGTTTTTTTTATTGTTTTTTTTTTAGGCTGTTACGTGAAAAACGTCAAAATACATTCCAAGTACCCTATTTGGCTAAATGAAAAAAAAAATATTACGAGAAAGGTTTTTTTTACTTCTTAGATAACAAACCGCTAAAAGGCATCCACTTTTGCGTTTTTTGTAAGTAAAAAGCTCAAAAACATTCAAAATATACCTTTTTGGTAATCTTATTCTATTTCTACATATTGGTTGGTTTGCATCCGTTTTAGCTTTTTTCTACGTAAAACACGAAAAAGACGCGTTTTCAGTAATTTTGTTTTGGATTCTCATATAGAATGACTTCCATATTATTTATTGTTTTGGTGACTAACATGCTGAAAAACACTCAAATCACAACTTTCTAGTAAAGTCGTTTAATTTTCCCATATAGTTGGCTTTGCATGCACTTTAAGGTTTTAAGGTTTTAAGGTCCGAAAAAAAAGTTAAAATTAACTTTTTTGATAATGTTCTTTTTTCACATAATTTCCCTGAATTTTGCCAGAATTTTGGCATCTCGGTACCTATGAAGAAGAAAACCCCCCCAAAAAATCCTATTATTTTTATTTTTTTTCTTTATAAAGAGGTTTTAGCTTTTTGGTACTTATGGAACTTAAAAACACTCATAATACACGTTTCTCGTAATGTCCTTTCGTTTCCCAGACATAGGGTTCTTTGCATGTATTTAAGCTTTTTTAGAGATAACATGATCAAAAACATTCAAAATACATGTTTTTGGTAATGTTAATCTGTTTCTCCATAAAGGGTGTTTTGCATGCGTTTTAGCGATTTGGTATATAAGGAGCTCAAAAACACTTAAAGGCAAGTTCTTGGTAAAAGTTGGTTTTATTCCCATGTAATATGATTGCCCTCCTTTTTAGTGCTTTATTGCTTAACACGCTCAAAAACACTCAAAAGACACTTTTCTGGTAATGTAATTTTTCTTCCCACATAAAGCTAGTTTCGCATGCATTTTGGGGTTTTGGTAACTAAGAATGTGAAAACACTCAAAATACACGCATTTAGTAAGGTTATTCTGTTTTTTAATTAAAAGTGTTATTCATTAGTTTCAGCATTTTGGTATCTAAGAAACATCTCCATATACACGAGTTTTTGTGTTTTTTGCCTTGTGGTTCTTGTGAAACTATAAAACACTCATTATACACGTTTCTCGTAATGTTTCCCAATATAGAGTGATTTGCATCCATTTTCGCGTTTTTTTTTTTTTTGTTGGTAACAAGCTCAATAATACTTAAAATATACCTTTTTGGTAATGTTATTCTTTTTCTTCATATTGGTTGGTTTGCATCCGTTTTAGCGTTTTTCTAAGTAAAACACTGAAAAGACGTTTTCAGTAATTTTGTTTTGGATTCCCATATAGATTGACTTCCATATTATTTATCGTTTTGGTGCTTAACATAATGAAAAACACTCAGAAGACAGTTTTCTTGTCAAGTCGTTTAATTTCCTCATATAGGTGGCTTTGCATGCACTTTAGGGTTTGGTACATGACAGTCCGGAAAAAAAACCTAAAATTAACTTTTTCGATAATGTTCTTTTATCCACGTAATTTCCCAAAATTTTAACAGAATTTTGGTGGCATCTCGGTACCTATGAAGATGAATAACAAAAAAAAAAATGCTATTTTTTTTATTTATTTTCTTATTTTTTTTTTTTTTGTGGGGGGTTTCTTTATAAAGAGTGTTATTTGTGGGTTTTAGATCTTTGGTACTTAAGTAACTTAAAAACACTTATAATACACGTTTCTCGTAATGTCCTTTCGTTTCCCAAACATAGGGTTCTTTGCATGTATTTAAGCGTTTTTATAGGTAACATGATCAAAGGCACTAGAAATATGTGTTTTTGGTAATGTTATTCTGTTTCTCCATAAAGAGTGTTTTGTATTCGTTTTAGCGTTTGGTATGTAAGGAGCTCAAAAACATTTAACGGCAAGTTCTTGGTAAAAGTCGGTTTTTATTAACATGTAATGTGGTTGTTCTTCTTTTTAGTAATTTATTGCCTAACACGCTCAAAAACAATGAAAACACACTTCTCTTGTAATATAATTTTTTCCCCACATATTGCTAGTTTCGCATGCAATTTCGGGTTTTGGTAACTAAGAATGTGAAAAACACTCAAAATACACGCATTTGGTAAGGTTGTTCTGTGTCTCAATCAAGAGTGTTATTCATGAGTTTCAGCATTTTGGTATCTAAGAAACTTTTGACTTGTGAAACTATAAAACTCTAATTATACACGTTTCTTGTAATGTCCTTTTGTTTCCCAATATAGAGTGCTTTGCATCCATTTTCGCGTTTTTTATAGGGAACAGGCTCAAAAACACTAAAAATATACCTTTTTGGTATTGGTTTGTTTGCATCCGTTTTAGTTTTTTTTTTCTACGTAAAACACTGAAAAGATAAATTTTTAGTAATGTTGTTTTCGATTCCCATATAGAGTGACTTCCATATTATTTATTGTTTCGATGCCTAACATGCTGAAAAACACTCAAACGACAGATTTCTGGTAAAGTCGTTTAATTTCCCCATATAGGTGGCTTTGGATGCAATTTAGGGTTTTTTACATAACGGTCCGAAAAAAGCTAAAATAACTTTTTTGATAATTTTCTTTTTTCCACATAATTTCCCTGAATTTTACCAGAATTTTGGCATCTCGGTACCTATGAAGAAGACTAACAAAAAAAAAATTACTTTTTTTTTTGTCTCTATAAAGAGTGTTGTTATTTGTGGGTTCTAGCTTTTTGGTACTTAAGGAACTTAATAACACTCATAATACACGTTTCTCGTAGTGTCCTTTCGTTTCCCAAACATAGGGTTCTTTGCATGTATTTAAGCGTTTTTATAGGTAACATGATGAAAAATACTCAAAATACATGTTTTTGGTAATGTTATTCTGTTCTCCATAAAGGGTGTTTTGCATGCGTTTTAGCGTTTTGGTATGTAAGGAGGTCAAAAACACTTAAAGGCAAGTTCTTGGTAAAAGTTGGTTTTATTCCTATGTAATGTGATTGCCCTGTTTTTTAGTGCTTTATTGCCTAACACGTTCAAAAACCCTTAAAAGACACTTTTCTGGAAATGTCTTTTTTTTTTCACATAAAGCTAGTTTCACATGCAATTTGGGGTTTTGGTAACCAAGAATGTGAAAAACACTCAAAATACACGCATTTGGTAAGGTTGTTCTGTTTCTCAATTAAGAGTTTTATTCATGAGTTTCAGCGTTTTGGTATCTAAGAATCTGAAAAACACTCATAACGCACGTTTCTCGTAATGTCCATTTTTTTTACTCATTTAGGGTGCTTTGCATGCATTTTGGCATTTTTTTTCACGTAATAGCTGAAAAACACTGAAAATACATCCTTTTGGTAATAAGAATATAAGAACATAAGAAATATGTAAATCTGCAAAAAGGCATCAGGCCTACACATGGCAGTACTTGTATGAAATATGCCTACCTATTTCCACCTATCATCCCCATCCATAAATGTCTAATTTTCTCTTACAGTTCCCAAATGCCTCAGCACTAACAGCTTGATTACTACGTCCGTTCCAATCATATACTACTTTATTTGAGAACCAATTCCTTCTTGTCTCTTTTTTGAACATCAAGTTTTCAGGCTTGAACCCATTTTTCTTGTTCTATCATGGTTACAGATTCTAAGAATTTTCCTTATGTTCCCCTTGTTATAACCGATATACCACTTAAAAACTTCTATCAGGTCCACTCTTAACCTACGTCTCTCTAAAGAATGTAAATTTAACAGCTTAAATCTCGCTTCGTAAGGAATACTCCTCATCCCCTGTATCTTTTTAGTCATTCTCCTTTGTACTGATTCTAATAGACCTTTATCCTTCCTGTGATGTGGTGACCAGAATTGGACAGCGTAGTCTATATGAGGTCTGACCAGCGCCAAATGTAACTTTAATATTACTTCGGGAGTTCTCCTTTTAGCACTCCTGAAAATGAATCATAATACACTATTTGCTTTGTTTCTGGCCTCTTTGCATTGCTTTCTTAGACGGAGTTGAGAGCTAACTTTAAATATCAAATCTTTTTCTTATCCTGACCCTACCAGAACTTGGTTGTTCATTGTGTAACTAATGTGTGGGTTTCTTTTACTTACGCTAAGTGCTTTCAATTTGTTGATATTAAACTGCATTTGCCATCTGTCTGTCCATTCGTTCATCCTATCCAAATCTGCCTGCAAGGTGATGGTATGCGATTCAGACCTAATTAATCTACATACTCTCGTGTCATCCGCAAATTTACTAGCAACACTTCTATCCAAGTCATTGACATATATAACAAACAACATCGGCCCTAATACTAATAATTCCTTTGTGACCCCACTAATTACTTGACCCCTCTCGGATTTAGAGCCGTTTATTACAACACTCTGTCGCCTGCAGCTTAGCCATGACCTTATCCAATCTAAACACCTCATCTCTCTCGTGCGCCCTAACCTTTCTCAGTAGCCTCTGATTGAATACCTTGTCAAATGCTTGACTAAAGTCCTGATATAGGATGCCATAACTATCACCATTATCTGCCTCCACATTACCAATACCTCACATGACTAAAGTGATTTCCTAAGGACAGAAACTAACATATTACTTATAACCTTTTTCCATTCCTTAAATACTCTGGAATATATTTCATCTGGTCCTGGTGACTTGAACTTTTCAGCTTATCTATCTCCTGTTCCACTATCTCTTTAGTTATAGTAATATCTGTCACCTTCTCATTCTCTTCTATTCTAAATATCTTCTCACTATTCGGCAAATCCTGCATGTTTTTCTGGGCAAAGACAATTAAAAAATATTCGTTCACAATTTTACTAATCTTCTCCCAACAACTAAGCAGGTCCCATTCTGCTGTCTTTAAGGAACTATTGTTTCTCTATTCTTCGTCATATATGTCTGATAAAATCCCTTGGGGTCCATCTTCGCTTGGCTGGCTACCTTTAATGCATAACTATTTTTAGCTTTCCTTGTTAAACTCCTGACTATTCAAATTCATTATATTATGGCCTTAAAACCACTTCCCCTGTCTTTAATCTCATATATACTTCTCTTTCGCCCTATGTAGTGTTTTATCCTCAGTCATCCATTTAGGACTATTCTACTGCGATCTTATTCTTCTGTAAGGGATGTTCCCTAACTGTCCTGAATGTAATTTATCAACGAAATATTTATTTCACTTCTCCATAAAGGGTGTTTTGCTTGGGTTTTAGCGTTTCTGTACATAAGAACCTATAAAACACGTTTTTAGTAATGTTGTTTTGTATTCCTTTTTTTGTTTTTTTTTTTGTAAATAAAACGCTCAAAAATACTCATAATACACTTTTCTCGTAATGTCTTTTTGTTTTCATATAGGGTAATTTCATGATCTTGGCATTTTTCTACGTATGAAACTCAAAAACACTCAATATAAACGATTTTTTTAAGGGGGTAAATTTATATATATATATATATATATATATATATATATATATATATATATATATATATATATATATATATATATATATATATATATATATATATATATATATATATATATTTTTTTTTTTTTTATTACATACGTTTTAGCGTTTTAGTACGTAACTTTATAAACATTGAAAAGACACGTTTTTGGTAATGTTGTTTTGTTTCCATAAACACTAAAAAGACGTTTCTTAAGATATCGTTACCTTTGCCAAATATAGGGTGCTTTAAATGCATTTTGGCGTTTTGTCACTTCAAAATATGAAATGCACTTTGAATACACGTTTTTGATAATGTTGTTCTGTTTCTCTCTATATAGAGTCCTACTCATGCAAATCTGAAAAAAAAAAAAACACTCAATACATGTTTCTCGTTATGCCTTTTTCATTCCCTATTGTATTGTACATTGCCTGCATATTGACTTAATATGCTGAAAAGACACTATAATTTTTTTTTTTTTTTGGTAATGGTAATCTGTTTCTACAGTTTTTTTTTCATGCGTTTTATCGTTTTGTTACCTAAAAAGCTGAAAACAGACTCAAAATGTACAATATTAGTAATGTTGTTTCGTTTTCCCATATAAAGTGTATTCCATTCTTTTTAGCATTTTCGTGCCTAACATGCACAAAAACACAAAAAAATACATTTCTTATAATGTTGCTTCGTTCCTGAATATAAAGAGTTTTGCATCCATTTTGTCGTTTTGATATCTTACAGTACGAAAAACACTTAAAATACACGTTTTTAGTAATGTTGTTGTGTTTCTGAATAGGAAGTGTTATTCTTGCTTTTCCTCATTTTTGGTACCTAAAAAGCTGAAAACATCCATTATACATGTTTTTTGTAATGCATTTTTGTTTCCCCATATAGAATACTTTGTATGCGTTTCTGAGTTTTCCAAGTAACAAGCCGAAAACACTCAGAACACTTTTTTTTTTAATGTTATTCTGTTTCTCCATAAAAGGTGTTTTGCATGAGTTTTAGCGTAAAAAGTAAAAAGAAAACTCTCAAAAGACTCGTTTTTCGTAACGTTTTGTATTCCGCTATAAGGTAATTTTCCATGCTTTTTAGCGTTTTGTTGCCTAACGTGCTGAAAGACACATAAATACAAGTTTCTCGTTTTTTGTAATCACGTTTCATTTTCGTATATAAAGGCTTTTCAGGTATTTTGGTAATGTAAAAAGCACTCAAAATGCGTGTTTTTAGTAATGTCGTTCTGTTTTTCCATATATAGTTGTATTATCGCCTTTTTCCGTTTTGGTACCTAAGAAGCTTAAAAACACTTTCTCGTAATGTCTTTTCGTTTCATCATAGAGAGTACTTTGCACGGTTTTTTTCTTTTTTGTACGTAACAAACTCAGAAAACAATTTAAATACAAGTTTAAATAAAGTTATTGTGTTTCTGAATAAAGCATATTTATATGCGTTTTAGCTTTCGGAAACGTAAGTAGCTCACAAACACTGAAAAGAGACATTTTTTGTAATGTTGTTTTGCTTTCCCAGATATAGTGGACACACAAAGCGTTTTCGCTTTTATCGTTTTGGTGCCTAGCACGCTCATCAACATCTGGAAAGACACTTCTGGAAAACTCGTTTCGCCATTTCGGGTGCATTACATAGACAATGGCGTTTTGGTACCTAACAATGTGAAATATACTTAAAATACACGTTTTTGGTAATGTTGTTTTGTTTCTCCAAAGAGATCGCTAGTCATGCGATTTCTCGTTTTTGTACCTAAGAAGCTCCCCAAAAAAACACTAAAAAATGGTTCTCGCAATCCCCTTTCGTCTAAACATATAGGGAACTTTGGATGCATTTTGACGGTTTTGTACGTAAAAAACCTGAAAACAGTCAAAATACTTGTTTTTGGTAAAATTATTCTGTTTCACCATGAACTGTGTTTTATATGGGTTTTATCGTTTCAGTACGTAAGAAGATTAAAAACACTCAAAAGACATGTACGTAACGTTGTTTTGTATTCTTATATAAGGTGATTTCCATGCTTTTAAGCGTGTTGGTAACTAACACGCTCAAAAACACTGAAAAGACACGTTTCTGGTAATGCTGTTTCGTTTCCCCATATATGAACCTTTATTGCCTCGTGCTGTTTTGCTACCTAATAATGTGAGAAAACACTCAAAATACACGTTTTTGGTAATGTTGTTAGTTTTTTTCGATATAGAGTACTATTCATTCGTTTTAGGATTTTGGTACCTAAGATAAAAAAAATAACTCATAATACACGCTTCTCGTAATTTCTCGTTTCCCTGTATAGAGTAAATTGCATTCATTTTTTTCTTTTCAACGTAACAAGCTCAAAACATTTAAAACACATATTTTTTTATAAAGTTATTGTGTTTATGAAGTGTGTTTTTGCATATAATTTAGAGTTTTGGTACGTAAGAAGCTGAAAAACACTCATAAGATACGTTTTTTTCGTAATGTTTTGAATTTTCATACATGCTCAGAAACCCTCAAAGCACTATTTTGTTTTTCTGAAAAATGTCGTTTCCTTTCTTATTATAAGGGGCTTTACATGCATTTTGGCGTTTTGGCGGGTAACAATGTGAAACAGACTCAAAATACATGATTTCTCTATTTCGAAAAACAAAACAACATTACATTAATCGTGCCTTTTGAGTCTTTTCATCTATTTACGTACCAAAACGCTAAAACGCATGCAAAAAAAATTTATGTAGAAACAGAATAATATTATCAAAAGCATACATTTTTTAAATTTTTTTTATAGCTTGTTACGTAGAAAAAGCGAAAATGCATGCAAAGTACCCTATATAGGAAAACAAAAAGACTTCATGAGAAACTTGTATTATGAGTATTTTGAGGTTCTTAGGTACCAAAATGTTAAAGTGCATGAATAACACTCTATATGGAGAAACAGAAAAACATTATCGAAAACATGTATCTCGACTGTATTTCATATTGTTAGGCAACAAATCACCAAAAGCATGCAAAGCGATATTTCCAGAAACGTGTCTTTTTGAGTATTTATGAGCGTGCTAAGCACCAAAACCCAAAATGTATGGAAACCATCCTGTATGAGTAAACAAAATAATATAACTACATACATCTCTTTTCAGTGTTTTTTTGAGGTATATACCAAAACGCCAAAATGCATGCAAAAAAAAAAAAGTATGGAGGAATAGTAAAAAATTAGAAAAGAAACGTGTTTTTAGTGCTTTTCAACTCAATCCGTAGAAAACGCCAAAATGTATGTAAATTCCCCTATATCTCGTAACGAAAACATATTACAAGAAACGTGCATTTTTTGTGTGTTTTTGAGCTTCTTTGGTACCAAAACGAGAAAAAGTATGCATAGCACCCTATATATAGAAACATAATAAGATAACCAAAAATTGGTATTTAGAGTGATTTTTCACATTGTTAGATACCAAAACGCCAAAATGTATGGAAAGTACCTTATATCGGGATAGAAACGAGATTTCAAGAAACGGGTCTTTTGTGTGTTTGTGAGCGTGCTAGGCAAAAAATGCTAAAAAAAAAAAAAAAAAAACGTAAAACAAACATTAATAAAACATCTGAGAGTTTTTGAGCTACTTACGTCGTAAAATGATAAAATGCATGCAAATGCTTTATGGAAAAACAAAATAACTTTAGCAAAAAACGTGTATTTTTTTTCAGCTTTTTACGTACAAAAACGCTGAACTGCATGGAAAATAGTTTATAAGGGGAAACGAAAGAACTTTACGAGAAACGTGTATTATGATTGTTTTTGAGCTTTTTAGATACCAAACCAGAAAAAAATATGTATGAATATCACACTATATAAAAGAAACATAAATTATTATCAAAAAACTTGTATTTTGAATGTTTTTAACATTGTTAGGTATCAAAACGGCGAAGTGCATGGAAATATCCCTATAAGGGGAAACAGAACTACATTTCCAGAATCATATATTTTCAGTATTTTTAAGGTATTAGCAAGGAAAACGGTTAAAAAAAATATGAATTATATCCTTATGGAAAATAAATAACGAGTGTTTTTGAGTTTTTTTTTTACGTTGAAAACACCAAAATGCATACAAACTATCCTATATGGGGAACCGAAACGACATTACAAAAAACGTTTATTATCATTATCTTTTTTTTTTTTTTTAGCTTCTTAGGTACCAAAACGTTAAAACGCATGAATAGCGCTTTATTTGGAGAAAAAGAAGATTAATACCAAAAAACGTGTATTGTAAGTGTATTTCACATTATTAGGAGATATAACAGCGAAATGCATGCAAAGCACTCGATATTGAGAAACGAAAAGTCTTTACGAGAAAACTCTTTTTTGAGCTTCTTAAGTACCAAAACTCTAAAACGCATGAATAGCATTCTATATATATATATATATATATATATATATATATATATATATATATATATATATATATATATATATATATATATATATATATATATATATATATATATATATATATATATATATATATATATATATATATATATAAAAATAGAACAATAGTACCAAAAAAACGTGTCTTTTGAGTGTTTTTTCAGTATGTTACGTACCAAAAACGCAAAAAAAAAATGCATGCAAAACACAATTTATGGAGAAAAAGAATAATATTACCAAAAAAACAAGTTTTTTGAGTGTTTTGTGAGCTTAGGTGGAAAAACGCCAAAATACATCCTTCTTAGGTACAAAAATTTTATATGGAGAAACGAAAAGGCATTACAAGAAACGTGTGTTATGAATGTTTTTGAGCTTCTTAGGTACCAAAACGCAATAAACCATGAATAACATTCTATATGAAGATACAAAACATTACCAAATACGTGTGTTTTGAGTGTTTTTTTTCACATTCATAGATACCAAAACACCAAAATGCATCCAACGATCCCTATATAGGGAAAAGAAATAAAATTTCTAGTAACGTGTCTTTTATGAGTTTATTAGCGTGTTAAATACCAAAATGAAAAAAAAATGAACAAATGAAAAATAAAAAACACCCTATATGGAAAACAAAACTTCACCGAAACCGTCTCTTTTCAGTGTTTTTTTTTTTCAGGTAATTACGTATCATAATGGTAAAACGCATGCAAAAAAAAAAAAAAACATTTATGGCGAAACATTATATATTTGCGAAAAAAAAAATGTTTTTGAGTGTTACAAAAAACGACAATATGCACACAAAGTAGACTATGGGAAACGAAAGGGCATTACCTGAAACATGTATTATTAGTGCTTTTGAGCTTCTTAGGTACCAAAATGTTAAAAGGCATTAATAGCACTCTCTATGGAAAAAAAAAAAAACATTACCAAAAACTTGTGTTTTATGTGTATTACACATTATTAGGTGCCAAAAAGCCAAAAAACAGGAAAAATAGGTTATAGTTGGGAAAAAAAATCATATATCGTGAAACGTGTCTGTTGAGTGTTTATGATCGTGTTAGGCATCAAAATGTTTTTGAGCTACTTACGTACCAAAACGCTAAAACGCACGTGAAACATGATTTACGGAGAAACACAATAAAATTACGAAAAAGAAGTATGTTATGGGTTTTCAGTTTGTTACCTACGAAAACGCCAAAATGTATGCAAAGTACCTAATATTAGGAAACGAAGAGACATTACAAGAAAAGTGTATTATCAGTGTTTTTAAGTTTTTAGTACCAAAACGTTAAAAGACATAAATAGTATTACTCTATATGGAAAAAAATTAATAAATAAAAGAAAATTACCAAAAAACGTGAATTTTGAGTTTTTTTTCACATTGTAAGATAGCAAAAACGCCAAAATGCATGCAAAGTGCCCTCTCTAGGGAAATGAAACGACATTTTCAGAAACATGTATTTTTTTTTTTAAGTGTTTATGAGCGTGTTAGGCACAAAACCGCTAAAAGGCATGGAAAAACTCCTCTATGAGGAAACCAAAACAACATTTCTAAAAACGTGTGTTTGGTGTGTTTTTGAGCTATTTATGTACAAAAACCATAAAACGAATGGAAAACACCCTTTTAAATAGAAAGAAAATAACCTTAACAAAAAGAAGTATTTAAATGCTTTTGAGTTTGTTACGTACAAAATCGTCAAAATGCATGCAAAGAACAAGGAAATGAAAAGACATTGCGAGAAACGTGTTTTATGAGTGTTTTTGAGTTTCCTGTCTACGAAAACGCGAAAACCCTGTAATAAAACTCTAAATGGAAAAACAGAACAACATCAAAAGAAAAAAACAAACGTGTTTTGTGTATTCTTTTACACTGTTAAGTAATTAAATGCATAAATACATGTAAGGTACCCTATATTAGGAAAAAAAAAAAAGACATTTCCAGGAACATGTTTTTTGAGTGATTATGATCTTGTTAGGTACCAAAACGCAAAAATGTATGCAAACACTCTTTATGTAGAAAACATGATAATATTACTGAAACCAAGTATTTCGAGAGTTTTTGAGCTTATTACGTAGAAAAAGGCCAAAATGCTTGATTACGCGATCTGAGGAAACAAAAACACATTACGAGAAACTTGTGTTATGAGTGTTTTTCTTTTTCAGTTTCTTAGGTACTAAAACGCTAAAACGCCTAAATATATGGAGACAATTAACATTATAAAAAACTTGCATTTTGAGTGTATTTCACATGGTTAGGTACCAAAACGCCAAAATGTACGCAAAGCACACTTTATAGGAAAAGGAAACGATATTTCCAGAAATGTGTTTTTTGAATGTTTATGAGCGTGTTAGGCACCAAAACGGTAAAAAAAAGCATGAAAAGTACCGAATATGGAAAAAAAAAGAAACATCATGACCAAAAACGTTTCTCTTTGGTCTTTTTGAACGACTTACGAAAACGCTAAGAAGCATGCAAAACAACTTTTATGGAGAAACAGTATATGTTATAAAATCGTGTGGTTTGAGTGCTTTTTCAGCTTGTTTCGTAGAAAAATTACAAAATTCATGCGAAAACGAAAAGACATCACGAAAACGCTAAAACCGGTGTAAATAATCTTTATATAGGAACACAACATTAACAAAAGCGAGTATTTTTATTGCTTTTCACATTGTTAGCTAACAAAAAAGCCTAACAATTTGAAATAGACTCAAAATATATGTTATTAATAATGTTATGTGTCTTCATATAAAGTGCTATTCATGCGTTTTAGCGTTTTTGTACCTAAGAAACAAAAACATGCATAATAAACGTTTCTCGTAAAGTCTTTTCGTTTCCAAAGATGCTTTCTTGTAACAATTTCATTTTCCCATATCAAGAGCTTTCCATGCATTTTGGCGTTTCGGTACCTAATAATGTGAAATATGCTCAAAACACACGTTTTTGTTAATGTAGTTCTGTTTCTTCATAGAGTGCTGTTTATAGGTTTAGCGTTTTAATACCTAAAATGTAAAAAAAAAAAAATTATAATACATGTTTTTCGTAATGTCATTACGTCTACCTATTAAGAGTATTTTGCATCCATTTTAATGTTTTTGTATGCAAGAAACTCAAAAAACTCTCAAAATACTTGTTTTTGGTAATGATATTCTTCTACATAAAAGGTGTTTTGTATGCTTTTTCAGGGTTTCGGTACGTAAGAGGCTGAAAAACACTCAAAAGACTCGTTTTTTGGTAAAGTTGTTTTCTATTCCCATTTATGGTGTTTACCATTGCATTTTAGCGTTTTGGTGACAAACATACAAAGAAACACTAAAAAAACACACAATTTATCCTTTCCAAATATATTGGTACTTATCAATGTGGAAAAAAAAAACACACAAATTAAGTGGTTTTTGGTAATGTTGTTCTGTTTCTTCGTATAAGGTGGTATTAATGCGTTTTCGCATTTCGGTACCTGGGAAGCTGAAAAACACTTTTAATACACTTTTCTTCTAATGTCCTTTTTGTTTCCCCACATAGTAAACTTTTCATATATTTTGGTGTTATTTTATGTAACAAGCTCAAAAACACTCAAAATACTTGTTTTTGGTAATGTCATTCTGTTTCTGCATAAAGGGTGTTTTGCATGCATTTTACCTTTTTGGTACATAAGTTCAAAAACACTCAAAAAGTTATGCTTTTCGTTAAGTCGTTTTGTATTCCCAAATAAAGTGATTTCCATGCTTTTTAGCGTATTGGTGCTTAACACGGTCAAAAACATTTAAAAGATACGTTTCTAGAAATCTCGTTTTTACCCATATAGAGGATTTTCAATGCATTTTGGTGATTTGCTATTTATTAATGTAAAAACACTCAAAATATCCGTTTTTCAGGTCTCGATATCGAGTACTATTCTTGAGTTTCAGCATTTTGTTACCTAAGATGTTCAAAAACACTTATAATAGATTTTCTTCGTAATGTCCTTTCGTTTCCCCATATAACGTTATTTTCATGCATTTTTGCATTTTTGTACGTAACACGCTAAAAACACTCGAAATAGTTATTTTTTTATAATATTATTCTTTTTCTCCATAAAGTGTTTTGTATTCGTTATAGCGTTTTGTACGTAGGAAGCTCTATAACATTCAAAAGACACGTTTTTTCGTAATGATGTTTTATATTGCCATATACGTTTCTTTGCATGCATTTGGCGTTTTGTTAAATACACTCAAAATATATGTTTTAGGTATTTTTTTTTTTCATATTAAGTGCTGTCAATGCGTTTTAGCGTCTTTGTACCTAAAAAGGTAAAAAAAAAAAAAAACGATTATAATAGATCTCTCATAATGTCCTTTCGTTTCCCAAAATAGAGGATTTTGCATATATTTTCGTTTCTTTATGTAACAAGCTCAAAAACACTCAAAATACTCTTTTTTCGTAAGGTTATTCTCTTATATATATATATATATATATATATATATATATATATATATATATATATATATATATATATATATATATATATATATATATATATATATATATATATATATATATATATATATATATATATATATATATATATATATATATATATATATATATATATATATATATATATATATATATATATATATATATATATATATATATATATATATATATATATATATATATATATATATATATATATATATATATATATATATATATATATATATATATATATATATATATATATATATATATATATATATATATATATATATATTCTCATAATACACGTTTTTTCCTAATGTCTTTTCGTTTAACATTACAGAGTCTTTTGCTTGCATTTTGGCCTTTTTCCACGTACTAAGCTCAAAAACAAACAAAAACACGTTTTTGATACTTATACTGTTTCTTCATGTTTTTTTTTTTTTTTGCAAGCTTTTCAGCGTTTTTGGTACGTAAGTAGCTCAAAAACACTATAAAGAGACGTTTTGGTAATGTCTTGTTCTCCCATATAGGGTACTTTCCCTCCTTTTTTTTTTAATCATTTCGGTGTTTGCACGCACATAAATATTAAAAAAAAAAAAAACACGTTTCTGGAAATCTCGCTTCCCTTCTCCATATAGGGTACTTTCCACGGATTTTAAAACCTAACAATATGATATACATTCAAAATAACACGTAATGTAATTCTTTTTCTCTCTATAGAGTGTTATTCATACTCATTCATAGCGTTTTCGTACTTATGAAACTAATAAAATACTCATAATACACGTTTTTCGTAATGTTTATCCATTTCCCCATTTAGGGTGCTTTGCTTACTTTTTGGCGTTTTCTAGGAAACAAGTTGAAAAAACACTCAAAATACTTATTTTCTTAATGTTATTAATGATATTTTGCATGCGTTTCAAAGTTTTGGTACATAAGTTGCTCAAAAACAGTGGAAAAAAAACGTTTCTGATAATGTGTTGTTTTCCCATATAGGGTGCTTTTTTGTTTCTTTTTTTTTCGTTTTGGTATCTAACACACTCATCAAAAGACACTTTTCTTGAAATCTCGTTTTCTTTCACCATATAGGGTGTTTTGTTTGCATTTTGGTGTTTTGGTACCTGACAATGTGAAATACACTCAAAATACATGTTTTTGGAAATTTTTTTTTCTATAGAGTGTTAATTATTGCCCTTTAGTGGTTTGTTACCTAAGAAGTAAAAAAAGAAAACACCTTTCTCGTAATTTTTTTTTTTTCCATTTAACCAAATGGGGTACTTGGAATGTATTTTGCCGTTTTTCACGTAACAGCGTCAAAAACAACAAAAAAAAAAACTTGTTTTTGGTAATGCTATTCTTTCTCCATCAAGGGTTTTTGAATGCGTTTTAGCGTTCTGATACATAAGTTGATCAAAAATACTGAAAAGAGATATTTTTGTTAATGTTTTGTTTTCCATTACAGTGTGATTTCCATGCTTTTCATCGTTTTGGAGCTAGAACACTCATAAACACTCAAAAAACACCTTTCTGGAAAACTCGTTTCCTTTCGCATGCTTTGCATGTGTACCTAACAATGAGAAATACACTCCTATTACAAGTTTTTGGTAATGTTATTATGTTTCCATGAAGATCTTTTTTTTTTTTGCATCCGGCGTAGGTTTTTGGTATGTAATAAGCTCAAAAACACTTAAAAGACACGTTTTCCTTAGTGTTGTTTTGTTGTTGAAATCAAGTGATTTCCAAGCTTTATATCGGTTTAGTATCTAAACACTCAAAAGACAAGTTTCTGGAAACATCGTGTCATTTCCTCATAAAGGTTACTTTGCATGCATGTTTGCGTTTTCTACGTAACAAGCTGATAAACACATAAAATACTTGTTTTTGGCAATTTTATTCTGTTTCTCCATAAAAAGTGTTTTGCAAGCGTATTAGCGTTTTGGTACGTAAGAAGCTCAAAAAGATTGAAAAGACATGTTTTTGATAATGTTTTTTATTCCCATATGGTGATCTTTCCATGCTTTTTAGCATTCTCATGCCTAGCAGTTTCATAAACATTCAAAAGACACGTTTCATTAAATTTAGTTTTGTTTGTTAGTTAGTGGGCTTCCATACATTTTGGCTTTTTGGCACCTAACGATATGAAAAAAAAAAAAAACACTCAAAATACACGTTTTTGTTAATGTTGTTATGTTTATCCATACAGAGTGCTATTCATGCGTTTTCACATTTTGCTACCTAAGAAGCTCAAATTTACTCATAATACACGTTTCTCGTAATGTCTTTTTCTTTCTTCATATAGAATACTTTCCATACATTATGGCGTTTTTCTACCTAACAAGCTCAAAAACTCTCAAACGATTTTTTTTTTTTTTTGGTGATATTATTCTGTTTTTCCATAAAGGGTGTTTTTCATGCATTTTACCTTCTTGGTACGTAAGAAGCTGAAAAAAAAAAAAAAATCAAAAGACACGTTTTTGGCAAAGAAGTTTTTTTTATTTTTTTTATTTCCATGTATATGTGCATATGAACTTGTTAACAACAAAACAGTAAAAAGCATAAAAAACTTCCCTATACTGGAAAAGCAAAAAACAACATTCCCCCAAAAAACGTATTTTCGGGGGTATTTTTCAGCTACTAACGTACAAAAACGCTAAAATGCTTGCAAAAATCCCTTCATTGAAAAAACAAATAACCTTACCAGAAATTAGTATTTCATTTTATTTCTTAAGCTTGTCACGTACAAAAGCGCCAAAAATGCATGCAAAGTACACTATATATGGATACGAAAGTACATTGCGAGAAACGTGCAGTATGAGTGTTTTCAACTTATTAGGTACCAAAACGCTAAAGCGAATGAATAGCACTCTATATGGAGAAACAAAAATGTTAAAATGCATGCAAAGCATCATATATGAGGGAAAATACGACACTTCTAGAAACGTGTCTTTTCAGTGTTTGTAAGCGTATTAGGTACCAAAACGCTAAAAAGCAATGAAAGAACCTTACATGGGAAAACAAAACATTACAAAAAAAGTCTTTTCATTGTTTAGAACTACTTACATACTAAAATTCAAAGGCGCATGCAAAACACCTTTTCTGGAGAAACGGGAAAACGTGTATTTTTAATGTTTTAAGCTCATTACGTAAAAAATTGTCAAAATTCATGTAAAGTTCCCAATATGGGGAAACGAAAAGACATTACGAGAAACGTATATTGTAAGTGTTTTAGACCTTATTAGGTTGAAAAATACGAAAATGCATGAATACCACTCTATATGGAGTAACAGAGCAACATTACTAAAAACGTGTATTTTGTTTGTTTTAACAATGTTATGTACCAAAACGTCGAAATTCATGCAAAGTGCAATCTGTGGGACAAACGAAACGAAATTTCCAGAAACGTGAATTTTTAGTGTTTATGAGCGTGTTAGGCACCAAACTCTAAAAAATAAAAATGAAAAGCATCCTATATGGGAATACAAAACAAAATTACAAAAAAAAGTTTTTTTGTGTGTTTTTGAGCTACTTTTATATCAAAACGCTTGAACAGACGCAAAACATGCTTTATGGAGAAACAAAATAACAATACAAAAAAAAAAAAAACTATATTTTCAGTGTTTTTGAGGTATGTAAGTAGAAAAACGCCGAAATGTATGCAAAGTTCCCTATGCCGGGAAACGAAGACATTTCGAGAAACGTGTATTATGAGAGCTTTTCAGTTTTTTAGGTACGAAACACCATGGCACCTTAATAGTACTCTATATGGAGAAACAAAACAACACGAATGAAAATATATATTTTGAGTGGTATATTATTAGGTACCAAAACGCAAAAATATATGCAAAGACTTCTAAAAGACGACACAAAACGACATTACAAGAAACCTATCTTTAGAGAGTGTTTCTACGTGTTAGGCACCAAAACACTAAGAAGTATGAAAAGAGCACTATGTTGGAAGGGAAAAAGAAATAACGTGACTTTTCACGTGTTTGGAAGTTTTTAAATTCATATTGTACCAAAACGATAAAACATGCAAAACACCCTTCCTGCAGAAACATAAAAACACTACCAAAAACGAGTTTTTTTTAGCGATTTTTCAGCTTTTTATGTACAAAAGCGTCAAAATGCATATAAAGTACCCTATATAAGAAAACGAAAAGACTTTAAGAGAAACTAGTATTATGTTTTTTTTTTCTTTTTAGCTTATTAGGTACCAAAACGATAAAATGTATGACTTGCATTCTGTATGAAGAAAACGTGTATTTTAAGTGTATTTAGCTTTGTTAGGTATCAAAACGCCAAAATGCATGCAAAGCACCCGATATGGGGAAAAGAAACGACATTTCCAGAAACATATCTTTTGAGAGTTTATGAGTGTGTTAGGCACATAAAGCTCTTAAGAAGCATGGAAAGTACCGTAAATGGGAAAACATTAAGTGTTTTAAGGTACTTACGTACCAAACCGCTACAACGGTTGCAAAACACACTTTATAGAGAAATTCAACAGCTTTACCAAAAACATGCATTTTGAAAGATTTTGAGCCTATTACATACAAAAACGATAAAATACATGCAAATAACACTAAGAGGGGAAAAGAAAGCATTAAAGGAAACGTATATTTTGAGTGGTATTGAGCTTCATATGTACCAGAACACTAAAACGTATTAACAATACTCTATATGGAGAAACAGGACAAGATTAACCAAAACTTGTGTTTTAAGGCTTTTTTCACGTTATTAGGTACCGCAACGCGAAAATGCATACAAAGCATACTATATGGGGAGAAGAAACATTTCCAGAAACATGTCCTTTCAGTGTTTATGAGCGTGTTAGGTACCAAGAAGCTAAAAACCAAGGAAAGCACCCTATAGGAGAAAACAAAAGATTACAAAAACTTTTCTTTTCAGTGCTTATGAGCTACTTATATACAAAAACACTTAAACGCATCCAAAACGCCTTTTTTTTGGGGGGGGGGAAAACTGAATAACATTACCAAAAAAACATGTATTTTCAATGTTTTGAGCTTGTTACGCAAAAAAAAAAAAAAGTAACCAGACATTATGAGAAACTTATATTAAGAGCGTTTTTGAGCTTCTCAGGTACCAAAACGCGAAAATGCATGAATAATACTCTCTTTGGAGAAACAGAACAATACTAGATACCAAAACGCTAAAAAGCAACAAAAGCTCCCTATTTGGAAAAGCAAAACATTACCAAAAGCGTGTCTATTGAGAGTTTTTACAGCTACTTACGTACCAAAACGCTAAAATGCATGCAAAGCACATTTTATGGAGAAACAGAATAACATTACCAGAAACGTGTATTTTGATTTTTCTAGCTTCTTACGTATAAAAAAAAAAAGCAAGAATGCATGCAAAGTATCCTAAATGGCGATAGGAAAAAAAATAAAAAGACACTTCATTTATCAGTGTTTTGAGATTCTTAGGTAGCAAAATGCATAAACGCATGTATAACATTATATATGAAGAAACAGAAGAACATTACCGAAAACGTATATTTTGAGTATTTTTTCACATTGTTACGCAACAAAACGCCAAAATGCATGGAAATCACCCAATATGGATAAAATAAAGGACATTACGAGAAAGATGTAATATTAGTGTTTTTGAGCGTCTTAGGTACCAAACGCGAAAACAATTTAGTACCACTGTATATGGAGAAACAGAACATTACCAAAAACGTTTATTTTGAGTGTTTTTCACAATTTTATGTACCAAAACGTCAAAATGCTTCCAGAGCACCATCTATGGGGAAATGAAACGCCATTTCCAGAAACATGTCTTTTGAGTGTTGATGAACGTGTTAGGTACGAAAGTTATAAAAAGCATTTAAAGCTACTTATATGAAAGAACAACACAACCAAAAATTTATCTTTTGGGTATTTTCAGCTACTTACGTACCATAACGCTGAGATGTATGCAAAACACCCATTATTACCATAAACATTTTTTTTTCTTACATATAAAAAGAAACATAAATGCATGCAAAATACTTTGGAAGGGGAAACGAAAAGACATCAGAAGAAACTTTTATTATGAGTGTTTTTTTTTTATTTCTAAGGTACCAAAACCAATTTGACCTATTTGAAGGGCACTCTATATGGAGAAAAGAACAACATTACAAAAATGTGTTTTTTGAGTGTTTTTCACATTGTTAGGTAAGAAAACACTCTATAAAGAGTGATATTTGTGGGTTTTAGCTTTTTCATATATAACGAACTTAAAAAAAAAACTCATAATAGACGTTTCTCGTAACATCCTTTCATTTTCAAAATATATGGTTCTTTGCATGTATTTAGGTGTTTTTATAGGTATCATGATCAAAAACAATCAAAATACGTTTCTGGTAATGTTATTCTGTTTCTCCACAAAGGGGGTTTTGCATGCGTTTTAGCGTTTTGGTATGTAAGAAGCTCAAAAACACGTAAAGGCAGGTTCTTGGTAAAAGTTGGTTTTATTCCCATATAATGTGATTGCTCTCCTTTTTACTGCTTTATTGCCTATCACGCTCAAAAACGCTCAAAAGACACTTTTCTGGTAAAGTCAATTTTTTCACACATAAAGCTAGTTTTGCATGCAATTTTTGGTTTTGGTAACTAAGAATGTGAAAAGCACTCAAAATACATGCATTTGGTAATGTTGTTCTGTATTCTCAATTAAGAGTGTTATTTCTGAGTTTCAGCATTTTGGAATCAAAGAAACTTCTCCATATACACCGAGTTTTTGCGATTTTTGCCTTTTGGCTGTTGTGAAACTATAAAACACTCATTATACACGTTTCTCGTAATGTCCTTTTGTATCCCAATATAGAGTGCTTTCCATCCATTTTTGCGTTTTTTGAAGGTAAGAAGCTCAAAAACACTCAAAATATACCTTTTTGGTACTATTATTCTATTTCTCCATATTCGTTGGTTTGCATCCGTTTTAGCGTTTTTCTACGTAAAATACTGAAAAGACACGTTTTCAGTAATTTTGTGATGGATTCCCACATTGAGTGACTTCCATATTATTTATCGTTTTTGTGCCTAACATGCTGAAAAAAAAAAACACAAAAGACAGGTTTCTGATAAGGTCGTTTAATTTCCCCATATAGGTGGCTTTGCATGCACTTTAGGGTTTGGTACATAACAGTCCGAAAAAAAAGCTAAAATTAACTTTTTTTCATAATGTTCTTTTTTCATATAATTTACCTGAATTTTGGCAGAATTTTGGCATCTCGGTAACTATGAAGATGAATAAAAAAAAAATCCTATTTTTTTATTTATTTTTTTTTCTCTATAAAGAGTGTTATATGTGGGTTTTAGCTTTTTGGTACTTAAAGAACTTAAAAACACTCATAATACACGTTTCTCGAAATGTCCTTTCGTTTCCCAAACATAAGATTCTTTGCATGTATTTAAGCGTTTTTATAAGTAACATGATCAAAAACACTCAAAATACATGTTTTTGGTAATGTTTTTCTGTTTCTAAATAAAGGGTGTTTTGCATGCGTTTTAGCGTTTTAGTATATAAGGAGCTCAAAAACACTTAGAAAAAACACTTGGTAAAAGTTGGTTTTATTCCCATGTAATATGATTGCCCTGCTTTTTAGTGCTTTATTGCCTATCATGCTGAAAAAAAAAAAAAAAAAAACACTTAAAAGACACTTTTCTGGTAACGTCATTTTTTTTTCTAACATAAAGCTACTTTCACCTGCAATATGGGGATTTGGTAACTAAGAATGTGAAAAACACTCAAAATACACGCATTTGGTAAGGTTGTTCTGTTTCTCAATTAACAGTGTTATTCAGGAGTTTCAGCATTTTGGTATCTAAGAAACTTCTCCATCTTCTTTTTGCCTTTTGGCTGTTGTGAAACTATAAAACACTCATAATACACGTTTCTCGTAATGTCCTTTTTTTAACCAATATAGAGCTTTCCATCCATTTTCGCGTTTTTTTTTGTAAAAAGCTCAAAAATACTCAAAATATACCTTTTTGGTAATCTTATTCTATTTTTTCATGTTGGTTGGTTTGCATCCGTTTTAGCATTTTTCTACTTAAAACACGGAAAAGACACGTTTTCAGTAATTTGTTTTGGATTCCCATATAGAATGACTTCCATATTATTTATTGTTTTGGTGACTAACATGCTGAAAAACACTAGAAACACAGGATTCTCGTAAAGTCGTTTAATTTCCCCATATAGTTGGCTTTGCATGCACTTTAGGCTTTTGTGCATAAAAGTCCGGAAAAAAAGCTAAAATTAACTTTTTTAATAATGTTCTTTTTTTCATACAATTTGCCTGAATTTTGCCAGAATTTTGGGATCTGGGTACCTATGAAGAAGAATAAAAAAAAATCCTACTTATTTATTTATTTATTTTTTCTCTATAAAGAGGTTTTAGCTTTTTGGTACTCATGGAACTTAAAAACACTCATAATACACGTTTCTCGTAATGTCCTTTCGTTTCCCAGACATGGGGTTCTTTGCATGTATTTAAGCGTTTTTAGAGGTAACATGATCAAAAACACTCAAAATACATGTTTTTGGTAATGTTAATCTGTTTCTCCATAAAGGGTGTTTTGCATGCGTTTTAGCGTTTTGGTATATAAGGAGCTCAAAAACACTTAAAGGCAAGTTTTTGGTAAAAGATGGTTTTATTCCCATGTAATGTGATTGCCCTCCTTTTTAGTGCTTTATTGCCTAACATGCTCAAAAACACTTAAAAGACACTTTTCTGGTAATGTCATTTTTTTACCACATAAAGCTAGTTTTGCATGCAATTTGAGGTTTTGGTAACGAAGAATGTGAAAAGCAGTCAAAATATACGCATATCGTAAGGTTGTTCTGTATTCTCAATTAAGAGTGTTATTCATGAGTTTCAGCATTTTGGTATATAAGAAACTTATCCATATACACGAATTTTTGCGTTTTTTGCCTTGTGGTTCTTGTGAAACTATAAAACACTCATTATACAAGTTTCTCGTAATGTCCTTTTGTATCTCAATATAGAGTGCTTTCTATCCATTTTCGCGTTTTTTTGTAGATAAGAAGCTCAAAAACACTGAAAATATACCTTTTTTGGTAATGTTATTCTATTTCTTCATATTCGTTGGTTTGCATCCGTTTTAGGGTTTTTGTACGTAAAACACTGAAAAGACACTTTTTCAGTTATTTTGTGATGGATTCCCATATTGAGGGACTTCCATATTATATATCGTTTTGGTGCCTAACATGCTGAAAAACACTCAAAAGACAGGTTTCTGGTAAAGTCGTTTAATTTCCCCATATAGGTGGCTTTGCATGCACTTTAGGGTTTGGAACATAACAGTCCGAAAAAAAAGCTAAAATTAAATTTTTTTCATAATTTTCTTTTTTCACATAATTTTCCTGAATTTTGCCAGAATTTTGGCATCTTGGTACCTATGAAGATGAATAACAAAAAAAATAAATAAATTCCTATCTTTTTATTTGTTTTTTTTCTATAAACAGTTTTATTTATGGGTTTTAGCTAAATGGTACTTAAAGAACTTAAAAACACTCGTAATACATGTTTCTCGAAATGTCCTTTAATTTCCCAAACATAAGGTTCTTTGCATGTATTTAAGCGTTTTTATAGGTAACATGATCAAAAACACTCAAAATACATGTTTTTGGTAATGTTATTCTGTTTCTTCATAAAGGGTGTTTTGCATTCGTTTTAGCGTTTTGGTATATAAGGAGCTCAAAAACACTTAAAGACAAGTTAGTAGTAAATGTTAGTTTTACTCCCATGTAATGTGATTGCCCTGCTTTTTAGTACTTTATATCCTATCATGCTAAAAAAAATACACTTAAAAGACACTTTTCTGGTAATGTCATTTTTTTCCCACATAAAGCTACTTTCACATAAAATTTGGGGTTTTGGTAACTAAGAATGTGAAAAACATTCAAAATACACGCATTTGGTAAGGTTGTTCTGTTTCTCAATTAAGAGTGTTATTCAGGAGTTTCAGCATTTTGGTATCTAAGAAACTTCTCCATATATATGAGTTTTTGCTTTTTTTGCCTTGTGATTCTTGAGAATCTATAAAAAACTCATTATACACGTTTCTCGTAATGTCCTTTTGTTAACCAATAGAGAGAGCTTTCCATTCATTTTCGCGTTTTTTGTAAAAAGCTCAAAAAACACTCAAATTATACCTTTTTGGTAATCTTATTGTATTTCTTCATATTGGTTGGTTTGTATCCGTTTTAGCGTTTTCTTACGTAAAACACGAAAAAGACACGTATAAAGTAATTTTGTTTTGGATTCCCACATAGAATGACTTCAATATTATTTATTGTTTTGGTGACTAACATGCTGAAAAACACTAGAAACACAGGTTTCTCGTAAAAACGTTTAATTTCCCCATATAGTTGGCTTTGCATGCACTTCATGGTTTGATACATAACAGTCCGAAAAAAAAAGCTAAAATTAACTTTTTTTGATAATGTTCTTTTTACACATAATTTCCCTGAATTTTGCCAGAATTTTGGCATCTCAGTACCTATGAAGAAGAAAAGCAAAAAAAAAATCCTATTTTTTAATTATTTCTTTCTTTATTTTTTTCTCTATGAAGAGGTTTTAGCTTTTTGGTACTTATGGAACTTAAAAACACGCATAATACACGTTTCTCGAAATGTACTTTCGTTTCCCAGACATAGGGTTCTTTGCATGTATTTAAGCGTTTTTAGAGGTAACATGATCAAAAACACTCAAAATACATGTTTTTTGGTAATGTTAATCTGTTTCTCCATAAAGGGTGTTTTGCATGTGTTTTAGCGTTTTGGTATATAAGGAATTAAAAAACACTTAAAGGCAAGTTCTTGGTAAAAGTTGGTTTTATTCCTATGTAATGTGTTTGCCCTCCTTTTTAGTGCTTTATTGCCTAACTCTCTCAAAAACCCTCAAAAGACACTTTTCTAGTAATGTCATTTTTTTCCCACATAAAGCTAGTTTCGCATCTAATTTGATGTTCTAGTAACTAACTAAGAATGTGAAAAAAAACTCAAAATACACGCATTTAGTAATGTTATTCTGTTTCTTAATTAAGAGTGTTATTCAGGAGTTTCAGCATCTTGGTATCTAAGAAACTTCTCCATATACACTAGTTTTTGCGTTTTTTGCAATACAATACTTTATAATGAGTGCTATTTGTGAGTTTTAGCTTTTTAGTATTTAAGTAACTTAAAAACACTTATAATACACGTTTCTCGTAATGTCCTTTCCTTTCCCAAACATACGATTCTTTGCATGTATTTAAGCGTTTTTATAGGTAACATGATCAAAAACACTCAAAATACATGTTTTTTTGTAATGTTATTTTTTTAGTCCATAAAGGATTTTTTGCATTCGTTTTAGCATTTTGGTATGTAAGGAGCTCAAAAAAATTTAACGGCAAGTTCTTGGTAAAAGTTTTTATTCACATGTAATGTGATTGTTCTTCTTTAAAGTACTTTATTGCCTAACACGCTCATAAACACTCAAAAGACATTTTATGGCAATATAATTTTTTCCCCACATAAAACTTAGTTTCGCATGCAATTTCGTGTTTTGATAACTAAGAATGCGAAAAACACTTAAAATACACGCATTTGGTAAGGTTGTTCTGTATCTCAATCAAGAGTGTTATTCATGAGTTTCAGCATGTTGGTATCTAAGAAACTTTTGCCTTGTGGTTGTTGTGAAACTATAAAACACTCATTATACAGGTTTCTCGTAATGTCCTTTTGTTTCCCAATATAGAGTGCTTTGCATCCATTTTCGCGTTTTTTGTAGGTAACAGGCTCAAAAACACTCAAAATATACCTTTTTGGCAATGTTATTCTATTTCTTCATATTGGTTTGTTTGCATCCGTTTTAGCGTGTTTCTACGTAAAACACTGAAAAGACAAGTGTTAAGTGATTTTGTTTTGGATTCACATATAGAGTGACTTCCATACTATTTATTGTTTTGGTGCCTACCATGCTGAAAAACACTAAAAAGACAGGTTTCTGGTAAAGTCGTTTAATATCCCTATAGAGGTGGCTTTGCATGCAATTTAGGTTTTGGTACATAACTGTCCGAAAAAAAAGCTAAAATTAACTTTTTTGATAATGTTCTTTTTTCCACATAATTTCCCTGAATTTTGCCCGAATTTTGGCATCTCGTTACCTATGAAGAAGAATAACAGAAAAAAAAAGAAAATTACTATTTTTTTTTTTTGTTTCTCTATAAGGAGTGTTATTTGTGGGTTTTAGCTTTTTGGTGTTTAAGGAATTTAATAACATTCATAATACACGTTTCTCGTATTGACCTTTTGTTTCCCAAACATAGGGTTCTTTGCATGTATTTAAGCGTTTTTATAGGTAACATGATCAAAAACACTCAAAATATATGTTTTGGTAATGTTATTCTGTTTCTTCATAAAGGGTGTTTTGCATGCGATTTAGTGTTTTGGTATGTTAGGAGCTCAAAAACACTTAAAGGCATGTTCTTGGTAAAAGTTGGTTTTATTCACATGTAATGTGATTGCCCTGCTTTTTAGTGCTTTATTGCCTAACACGCTCAAAAACACTTAAAAGACACTTTTCAGGAAATGTCTTTTTTTTTTCTTTCCACATAAAAGCTAGTTTCGTATGCAATTTGGGGTTTTGGTAACCAAGAATGTGAAAAACACTCAAAATACACGCATTTGGTAAGATTGTTGTTTCTCAATTAAGAATGTTATTGATGAGTTTCAGCGTTTTGGTATCTAAGAATCTCAAAAACACTTATAATGCACGTTTCTCGTAATGTCCCTTTTTTTCCCTCATTTAGGGTGCTTTGCATGCATTTTGGCATTTTATTTTTCACGGAATAGCTGAAAAACACTGAAAATAAACGCTTTTGGTAATAAGAACATAAGAACATAAGAAATAAGTAAATATGCAAGAAGGCATCAGGCCTACACGTGGCAGTACTTGTATGAAATATGCCTACGTATTTCCACCTATCATCCCCATCTATAAATGTGTAATTTTCTCTTACAGTTGCCAAATGCCTGAGGACTAACAGCTTGATAACTAAGTACGTTCCAATCATCAAATACTGTATTTGAAAACCAATTCCTTCCTGTTTCCTTTTTGAACATCAAGTTTTCAGGCTCAAGCCTGAAAACTTAATATTCTATTTTTCTTGTTCTATCATGGTTACAGATTCTAAGAATTTTCCTTATGTTCCCCTTGTTATAACCCATATACCACTTAAAGACTTCTCTCAGGTCCACTCTTAACCTACGTCTCTCTAAAGAATGTAAATTTAACAGCTTGAATCTCGCTTCGTAAGGAATACTCCTCATCCCCTGTATCCTTTTAGTCATTCTCCTTTGAAGTGATTCTAATAGACCTTTATCCTTCCTGTGATGTGGTGACCAGAATAGGACAGCGTAGTCTAGATGAAGTCTGACCAGCGCTAAATGTAACTTTAATATTACTTCGGGAGCTTTACTTTTAGCACTCCTGAAAATGAATCATAATACACTATTTGCTTTGTTTCTGGCCACTTTGCATTGCTTTCTTAGACGGAGTTCAGAGCTAACTTTAAATCTCAAATCTTTTTCTTATCCTGAACCTACCAGAACTTGGTTGTTCATTGTGTAACTACTGTGTGGGTTTCTTCTACTTACGCTAAGTGCTTTGCATTTGTTGATATTAAAATGCATTTGCCATCTGTCTGTCCATTCGTTCATCCTATCCAAATCTGCCTGCAAGGCGATGGTATGCGATTCTGACCTAATTAATCTACATACTCTCGTGTCATCCGCAAATTTACTAACAACACTACTAATTCCACTATCCAAGTCATTGACATATATTACAAACAACGTTGGCCCTAATACTAATAATCCCTTTGTCACCCCACTAATTACTTGACCCCACTCGGATTTAGGGCCGTTTATTACAACACTCTGTCGCCTGCCGCTTGGCCATGACCTTATCCAGATTACTTATAACCTTTTTCCAATTCTTAAATACTCTGGAATATATTTCATCTGGTCCTGGTGACTTGAACTTTTCAGCTTATCTATCTCCTGTTCCACTATCTCTTTTGTTATGGTAATATCTGTCAGCTTCTCATTCTCTTCTACTCTAAATATCTTCTCACTATTCGGCAAATTCTGCATGTTTTCCTGGGCAAAGACAGATAAAAAATACTCGTTCACAATTTTACTAATCTCCTCCCAACAACTAAGCAGGTCCCATTCTGCTGTCTTTAAGGAACTATTGTTTTTCTATTCTTCGTCTTATATGACTGATAAAATCCCTTGGGGTCCATCTTCGCTTGGCTGGCTACGTTTAATTCATAACTATTTTTAGCTTTCCTTGTTAAACTCCTGACTTATCTAATTCATTATATTATGGTCTTAAAACCACTTCCCCTGTCTTTAATCTCATATATACTTCTCTTTCGCCCTATGTAGTGTTTTAACCTCAGTCATCCATTTAGGACCATTTTTCTGTAAGGGATGTTCCCTAACTGTCCTGAATGTAATTTATCAACGAAATATTTATTTCGCTTCTCCATAAAGGGTGTTTTACTTGGGTTTTAGCGTTTCTGTACATAAGAACCTATAAAATACGTTTTTAGTAATCTTGTTTTTTATTCCTATATAGAGCGCTTTCCATGCTTTTTTAGCGTTTTGGTGTCCTAACACGTTCAAAAACACTGAAAAGACACGTTAATGATAATGTCGTTTTGTTTCCCGATAAAGGGGGCTTCCAATGCATTTTGTCTTTTGGTACTTAACAATATGAAAAAAAAGTTTAAGTAAAAGTTTTCGGTAGAGTTATTTTTCCATATAAAGTTCTAATGATGTGTTTTTGAGTCTGGGTACCTAAAAAGCTCAAAATCTCTCATAATACACTTTTCTCGTAATGTCCTTTGTTTTCTCCATGTAGGATGTTTTGCGTGTAATTTGGTACTTTTATACTTAACAAGCACAAAAACAATCAAAATACAAGTTTTTGGTAATGTTAATTTGTTTCTCCGTAAAGGTTGTTTTGCATGCTTTTCAGCGATTTCGGATGTAAGAAGGTGAAAAACACTCAAAAGATACTTTCTTGGTAATGTTATTTCATATTGCCAAATAGGGTGCTTTCAATGCTATTTAGCATTTTTATTCCTAACACTCAAGTAAACACTCAAAAGACACGTTTCCTGTAATATCGTTTTGCTTCTTCATATAGGGATCTGCATGCATTATGATGTTTTGGTACATAATGTGAAAAACGCTCTAAATAAAGATTTTAGGTAATGTTCTTTTTCTCTATATAGGGTGCTATTCATCCTTTTTAGCGTTTTGGTACTTAGGAAGCTTACTTAGGAAGCTCAAAAACACAAATAAAACTTGTTTCACCAAATGTCTTTCCAATTCCCCATATAGGATGCTTCGTATGTATTTTGACTTTTTGGTACATAAAAAGGAAAAAAATACACTCAAAAACACGTTTTTGGTGATGTTCTGTTTCTCTATTAAGAGATATAGAATATATTTAATTTTCATTCAGGCGGTTTAGTGTTTGGTACCTAAGAGACTCAAAACTCTGATAATGCACGTTTCTCGTAATGTCGTATCGTTTCCTCATACAGGGTGCTTTACATGCATTTTTAAGATGATGTACGTAACAGACTCAAAAAGACTCACAATACACGTTTTTGGTAATTTTTTTTTTCTATTTGGTAAGATTATTCGTGTTTGTTGCACGTGTTTTAGCGTTTTGGAACGTAAAAAAAGTTTAAAACACTTAAAAGACATGCTTATTATTTTGCATTTCTATATAAGGTGCTTTCCATGCTATTTAGCGTTTTCGTGCCTAACACGCTGAAAAACACATAAAAACACATTTCTTACATTGTTGTTGAATTTTCTCGTATAGCGAGCAAGCATTATGGTGTTTTGCTACCTGACAATGTGAAAAACATTCAAATTACACGATTTTGGTAATGTTTTTTTCTTTTTCCGTTTTTGCGTTTTGGTACCTGAGAAGCTAAAAAAAAAAAAAAAAAAACTCATAATACACGTTTTTTGTCATGTCCTTTCGTTTCCTCATATAGGCTATTTTTTGGTGCTGTGGTACCTAACAGGGTGTTTGCATGTATTTTGTAACCTAAAAAAACACTCTGAAGACACGTTTTAGCAAAGTTGTTTTGTATTCCCCTATGGGGTGATTTCGTTGCTTCTTACTGATTGGTGCCTAACACGCTCAAAAAATAACAAAAGACAAGTTTCTAGTGATTTCGTTTCGTTTCTTCATATAGGTTGCTTTACATGCATGTTGGCGTTTTGGTAATTATCAATGTAAAAAAAATACCCGTTTTTGGTAAGTTTGTTCTTTTTCTTCAGAGCACTATTGAAGTACTGATTTGATACTTAAGAAAGTAATAAAAAAAACAACAACAAACGTTTCTCGTAATGTTTCATGCATATGTTTCCATATGCATGGTGATTTGTTTGATGAGAGGCGATTTTGTACATAATAAGCTCAAAAAAAAAAACACAAAATACACGTTTTTGGTTAATGTATTCTGTTTCTCTATATATGGTATTTTCATGTTTTTAAAGTCGTTTCATATATGTATATATGGGTCTTTGCATGAATTTTGGCTTTTTGGTAACTAACAATGTCATAACACTCAAAATGCACGTTTTTTTTTTTTTTTTGGCAGTATTGTTCTGTTTCTCCATATAGAGTGTTTTTCATGCGTTTTACCCTTTTGATACTAAGAAAATCAAAAACACTCATAATACACGTTTCTCGTAATGTCTTATTTTTTTTCCCATATAGGGTATTTCCGATTCATTTAGGCGTTTTTTTTACGTAACAATCTTACAAAAGACTCAAAATACTTGTTTTGTGTGCGTTTTAGCGTTTTCGTATGTAAGGAGCTTAAAAACACTTAAAGGCAAGTTATTGGTAAAAGTTGGTTTTATTCCCATGTAATGTGATTGCCCTGCTTTTTAGTGCTTTATTGCCTAACACGCTCAAAAAAAACTCAAAAGACACTTCTCTGGTAATATTTTTTTTTTTTTCACACATAAAGCTAGTTTCGCATGCAATTTGGGGTTTTGGTAAGTAAGAATGTTGAAAAGATTCAAAATACACCCATTTGGTAAGGTTGTTCTGTTTCTCAATTAAGTGTGTTATTCATGAATTTCAGCATTTTGGTATCTAAGAAACATCTCCATATACACGAGTTTTTGCGTGTTTTGCCTTGTGGTTCTTGTGAAACTATAAAACACTCATTATACACGTTTCTTGTAAAGTCCTTTTCTTTCCCAATATAGAGTGCTTTGCAAATATTTTCGCGTTTTCTATAGGTAACAAGCTCAAAAACACTCAAAATATAACTTTTTAGCAATATTATTCTATTTCTTCATATTGGTTGGTTTGCATCCGTTTTAATGTTTTTCTAAGTAAAACACTAAAAGACACGTTTTAATTAATTTTGTTTTGGATTCCCATATAGAGTGATTTCCATATTGTTTATCGTTTTGGTGCCTAACTTGCTGAAAAACACTCAAAAGACAGGTATCTGGTAAAGTCGTTTAATTTCCTCATGTAGGTGGCTTTGCATACACTTTAGGGTTTGGTACATAACAGTCCGAAAAATAAAGCTAAAATTAACTTTTTTCATAATATTATTTTTTCACATAATTTCCCTGAATTTTGCCAGAATTTTGGCATCTCGGTACCTATAAAGATAACAAAAAATAATCCTAGTTTTTATTTATTTATTTATTTTCTCTATAAAGAGTGTTATTTGTGGGTGTTAACTCTTTTCGTTCTTATGGAACTTAAAAACACTCATAATACACGTTTCTCGTAATGTCCTTTCGTTTCCCAAACATAGGGTTCTTTGCATGTATTTAAGCGTTTTTATGCATAACAGATCAAAAACACTGAAAATTTATGTTTTTCGTAATGTTATTTTGTTTCTCCATAAAGGGTGTTTTGCATGCATTTTAGCGTTTTGGTATGTAAGGAGCTAAAAAACACTTAAAGATAAGTTCTTGGTAAATGTTGGTTTTATTCCCATTAAATGTCATTGCCCTGCTTTTTTGTGCTTTATTGCCTAACAAGCTTAAAAACACTCAAAAGACACTTTTTTTCTGGTAATGTCATTTATTTCCCACATAAAGCTAGTTTCGCATGTAATTTCAGGTTTTGGTAACTAAGAATGTGAAAAACACTCAAAATACACGCATTTGGTAAGGTTGTTATGTTTCTCAATTGAGTGTTATTCATGAACTTCAGCATTTTGGTATCTAAGAAACATATCCATATACACGAGTTTTTGCTTGTTTTGCCTTGTGGTTCTTGTGAAACTATAAATCACTCATTATAAACGTTTCTTGTAATGTCCTTTTGTTTCCCAATATAGAGAGATTTGCATCCATTTTCGCTCAAAAACACAAAAAATACCTTTTTTGGTAATATTATTCTATTTCATGATATTGATTGATTTGCATTCGTTTTAGCATTTTTCTACGTAAAACACTGAAAAGACACGTTTTCAGTAATTTTGTTTTGGATTCCCATACAGAGTGACTTCCATATTATTTATTGTTTTGGTGCCTAACATACTGAAAAACAGGCAAAAGACAGGTTTCAGGTAAAGTCGTTTAATTTCCTCATATAGGTGGCTCTACATGCACTTTAGGGTTTGGTACATATCAGACTGAAAAAAAGTTAAAATTAACTTTTTTGATATTCTTTTTTCACATAATTTCCCGGAATATTGCCAGAATTTTGGCATCTCGGTACCTATGAAGATCAATAAAAAAAAGGCAATTTTTTTTATTTATTTTTTTTTCTCTATAAAGAGTGTTATTTCTGGGTTTAAGCTTTTTGGTACTTAAGGAACGTAAAAACACTTATAATACTCGTATCTCGTGATGTCCTTTTGTTTCCTAAAGATAAGGTTCTTTGCATGTATTTAAGCGTTTTTATAGGTAACATGATCAAAAACACTCAAAATATACCTTTTTGGTAATGTTATTCTATTTCTTCATATTGGTTGGTTTCCATCCGTTTTAGCGTTTTTCTACGTAAAACACAGAAAAGACACGTTTTCAGTAATTTTGTTTTGGATTCCCATATAAAGTGACTTCCATGTTATTTATCGTTTTGGTGCCTAACATGCTGAAAAACACTCAAAAGACAGGTTTCTTGTAAAGTCGTTTAATTCCCCCATATAAGTGGCTTTACATACACTTTAGGGTTTGGTACATAACACTCCCAAAAAAAAAAGCTAAAAATTAACGTTTTCCATAATATTCTTTTTTCACGTAATTTTCCTGAATTTTGCCAGAATTTTGGCATCTCGGTACCTATGAAGATCAATAAAAAAATGCTATTTTCTTATTTATTTATTTATTTTTTTTTTCTCTATAAAGAGTGTTATTTGTGGGTTTTAGCTTTTTGGTACTTAAGGAACTTATAAACACTCATAATACACATTCCTCGTAATGTCCTTTTATTCCCAAACATAGGGTTCTTTGCATGTATTTAAGCGTTTGTTTATTGGTAACAAGCTCAAAAACACTCAAAATACATGTTTTTGATAATGTTATTCTGTTTTTCCATAAAGGGTGTTTTGCATGGGTTTTAGCGTTTTGGTATGTAAGGAGCTCAAAAAAAACTTAAAGGCAAGTTCTTGGTAAAAGTTGGTTATATTCCTATGTAATGTGATTGCCCTGCTTTTTAGTGCTTTATTGCCTAACACGCTGAAAAACACTGAAAAGACACTTTTCTAGTAATTTGATTTTTTTTCCACAGTTTTGCATGTAATTTGGGGTTGGACCACTAAGAATGTGAAAACACACTCAAAATGCACTCATTTCCTAAGATTGTTCTGTTTCTCAATTAAGAGTGTTATTCATGAGTTTCAGCATTTTGGTATCTAAGAAACTTCTCCATATATACGAGTTTTTGCGTTTTTTGCCATATGGTTCTTGAAAACTATTAAAACATTCATTATACAATTTTCTTGTAATATCCTTTTGTTTCCCAATATAGACTGCTTTGCATTCATTTTTGCGTTTTTTGTAGGTAACAAGCTCAAAAACACTCAACTTTTTGTAATATTATTCTATTTCTAAATATTGGTTGGTTTGCATCCGTTTTAGCGTTCTACGCTAAAACTGAAAACACACGTTTTCAGTAATATTGTTGAAATTGCTGAAGACACGTTTCTTGTAAAGTCGTTTTATTTCCCCATATAGGTGGCTTTGCATGCACTTCCGGGTTTCGTACATAACTCCGGAAAAAGCTAAAATTATTATTTTTTTTTTCACATAATTTCCCGGAATTTTCTCAGAATTTTGGCATCTCGGTACCTATGAAGATGAATAACAAAAAAAATTTATTTTTTTATTTTTTTTTTTCTCTATAAAGAGTGTTATTTGTGGGTTTTAGATTTTTGGTACTTAAGGAACTTAAAAATACTCATAATACACGATATTCGTAATGTCCTTTCGTTTCACAAACATAGCGTTCTTTGCATGTATTTAAGCGATTTTATAGGTAACAAGATCAAAAACACTCAAAATACATGTTTTTTGGGAAAGTTATTCTGTTTCTCCATAAAGGTTGTTTTGCATGCGTTTAGCGTTTTGGTATGTAAGGAGTTAAAAAACACTTAAAGGCAAGTTCTTCGTAAAATTTGGTTTTATTTCAATGTAATGTGATTGTTCTGCTTTTTAGTGTTTTGTTGCATGTAACGCTCAAAAACACTCAAAAGACACTTTTCTGGTAATGTCATTTTTTTTCCCACATAGAACTAGTTTCGCATGTAATTTGGGATTTTAGTAACTAAGAATGTGAAAAACACTTAAAATACACACATTTGGTAAGGTAGTTCTGTTTTTCAATTAAAAGTGTTATTCATGAGTTTTAGCGTTTTGGTATGTAAGAAACTTCTCTATATACACGAGTTTTTGCGTTTTTTGCCTCGTGGTTCTTGTGAAACTATAAAACACTCATTATACACGTTTCTCGTAATGTCCTTTTGCTTCCCAATATAGAGTGCTTTCCATCCATTTGCGCGTTTTTTGTAGGTAAAAACCTGAAAAACACTTTTTGGTAATGTTATTCTATTTCTTCATATTTGTTGGTTTGCATCCGTTTTAGCGTTTTTCTACGTAAAACACTGAAAAGACACGTTTTCAGTAATTTTGTTTTGGATTATTCACATATTGACTGACTTCCATATTATTTATCGTTTTTTTGCCTAACATGCTGAAAAACACTGAAAAGACAGGTTTCTGGTAAAGTCGTTTAACTTCCTTATATAGGTGGCATGCACTTTAGAGTTTGGTACATAAAAATCCGAAAAAGAGCTATAATTAACTTTTTTTTATAATGTTCTTTTTTTCCACATAAATTCCCTGAATTTTGGCAGAATTTTGGCATCTTGATACCTATGAAAATGAATAAAAAAAAAAAGCTATTTTTTCATTTATTTTATTTTTTTCTCTATAAAGAGTGTTATTTGTGGGTTTTAACGTTTTGGTTCTTAAGGAACTTAAAAACGGTCCTAATACACGTTTCTCGTAATGTCCTTTCGTTTCCCAAACATAGGGTTCTTTGCATGTATTTAAGCGTTTTTATAGGTAACATGATCAAAAACACTTAAAACACATGTTTTTCATAATGTTATTCTGCTTCTCCATATAGAAGTTTTTTGCATGCGTTTTAGCGTTTTGGTTTGTAAGGAGGTGAAAAACACTTCAAGGCAAGTTCTTGGTAAAAGTTGGTTTTATTCCCATGTAATGTGACTGCCCTGTTTTTTTTCGTGATTTATTGCCTAACACGCTCAAAAACACTCAAAAGACACTTCTGGTAATGTCATTTTTCTTCCAACATAGTTTCGCGTCCTATTCGGGGTTTTGCTAAGAATGTGAAAAACACTCAAAATACACGCATTTGGTAAGGTTGTTCTGTTTCACAATTAATATTGTTATTCATGAGTTTCAGCATTTTGGTATCTAAGAAACTTCTTTATATACACGAGTTTTTGCGATTTTTGCCTTATGGTTCTTGTGAACCACAAGTTCTTTTGCTCAAAAATAATAAGACACCCATTATACACGTTTCTCGTAATGTCCTTTTGTTTCCCAATAGGGAGTGATTTGCATCCATTTTCGCGTTTTTTGTATGTAACAAGCTCAAAAACACTCAAAATGTACCTTTTTGGTAATGTTATTTTATTTCTTCATATTGGTTGGTTTGCATCCGTTTTAGCGTTTTTCTACGTAAAACACCGGAAAGACACGTTTTCAGTAATTTTGTTTTAGATTCCCATATAGAGTGACTTGCATGTTATTTACCGTTATGGTGCCTAACAAGCTGAAAAACACTCATAAGACAGTTTTCTAGCAAAGACGTTTAATTTCCCCATATAGGTGGCTTTACATGCACTTTAGGGTTTGGTACATAACAGTACGAAAAAAAAAGCTAAAATTAACTTTTTTGATAATTGACTCATAATTTCCTGAATTTTGCCCAAATTTTGGCATCTCGGTACCTCTGAAGATGAAAAAGAAAAAAAAAATATCGTATTTTTTATTTATTTATTTATTTTTCTCAATAAAGAGTGTTATTTGTGGCTTTTAGCTTTTTGGTAAATAATGATCTTAAAAACACTCATAATACACGTTTCTCGTATTGTGCTTTCGTTTACCAAAAATACGGTTCTTTGCATGTATTTAAGAGTTTTTATTGGTAACATGATCAAAAACACTCAAAATGTATGTTTTTGGTAATGTTATTCTCTTTCTCCATAATGTGTGTTTTGCATGCGTTTTAGCGTTTTGGTATATAAGAAGCTCAAAACACTTAAAGGCAAGTTCTTGGTAAAAATTGATTTTATTGCCATGTAAAGTGATTCCCCTGCTTTTTAGTCCTTTATTGCCTATCACGCTCAAAAACACTCAAAAGACACTTTTCTGAAAATGTCATTTTTTTCCCACATAAAGCTGGGTTCTCATGCAATTTGGGATTTTGGTAACTAAGAATGTGAAAAGCACTCAAAATTTAGTAAAGCATTTAAAGCAGTTAGTAAAGTTGTTCTGTTTCTCAATTATGAGTGTTATTCAATAGTTTCAGCATTTTGATATCTAGGAAACTTTGCGTTTTTTGCCTTGTGGTTCTTTTGAACTATAAAACATTCATTATACACTATTCTCGCAATGTCCCTTTGTTTCCCGATATAGAGTGCCTTGTATCAATTTTCGCGTTTTTTTTTTTTGTAGGTAACAAGCTCAAAAACACACAAAATATACCTTTTTGGTAATGTTTTTCTACTTTTTGATATTGGTTGGTTTGCATCCGTTTTAGCGTTTTTCTACGTAAAACACTGAGAAGACACGTTTTCAGTAATTTTGTGGTTTGCCATATAGAGTGAGTTCCATGTTATTTATCGTTTTGGTGCCTAACATGCTGAAAAACACTCAAAACACAGATTTCTGGTAAGGTCGTTTAATTTCCTCATATGGGAGGCTTTGCATGCACTTTACTGTTTGGTACATAACAGTCCGAAAAAAAGCTAATATCATTTTTTTTTATAATATTCTCTTATCATATAATTGCCCTAATTTTTCCCAGAATTTTGGCATCCCGGTACCTATGAAGGTGAATAACAAAAAAAAAAAAAAAAAAAAAAAAATTATTTATTTATTTATTTATTTATTTTTTTTCTAAATAACGAGTGTTATTTGTGGGTTTTAGCTTTTTGGTACTTAAGGAACTTAAAAACACTCATAATACACGTTTCTCGTAATGTCTTTACGTTTCCGAAACATAATGTTCTTTGCATTTATTTAGGCGTTTTTATAGATAACATTATCAAAAACACTCAAAATACATGTTTTTGGTAATGTTATTCTGTTTCTCCAAAATGTTTGTTTTCCATGCGTTTAAGCTGTTTGGTATGTAAGGAGCTCAAAAACACATATTAGCAAGTTCTTGGTAAAAGTTGGTTTTATTCCCATGTAATGTGATTGACCTGGTTTTTAGTACTTCCTTGCCTAACACGCTCAAAAACAATTAAAAGACACTTCTGGTAATGTCATTTTTTTCCCTCATAAAGCTAGTTTCGCATGCTATTTTTGGTATTGCTAACTAGGAATATGAAAAACACTCATAATACACGCATTTCCTAAGGTTGTTCTGTTTCTCAATTAAGATTGTTATTCATGAGTTTCAGCTTTTGGTATCTAAGAAACTTCTTTATATACTCGAGTTTTTGCGTTTTTTCTACGTAAAACACTGATAAAATACATTTTCAGTAATTTTGTTTTGGATTCCCATAGAGAGTGAGTTCTTTATTATTTATCGTTTTGGTGCCTAACATGCTGAAAAACATTCAAAATAATGGTTTCTGGTAAGGTCGTTTAATTTCCTCATATAGGAGGCTTTGCATGCACTTTTGGGTTTGGTACATAACAGTCCGATAAAAAGCTAAAATTAACTGTTTTTTATAATAATCTTTTGTTCATATAATTTTCCTGAATTTTCCCTGAATTTTGGCATCTCGGTACATATGAAGATGAAAAAAAAAATTCACATTTATTTATTTTTTTCTAAAATAAAGATTGTTATTTGTTGGTGTTAGCTTTTTGGTACTTAAAGAACTAAAAAAAAAACACTCATAATACACGTTTCTCGTAATGTCCTTTTGTTTCCCAAACATAATGTTCTTTGCATGTTTTTAAGCGTTTTTATAGATAACATGATAAAAAAAAACCCAATTGCATGTTTTTGGTAATGTTATTCTGTTTCTCTATAAAGTTTGTTTGGCATGCGTTTTAGCGGTTTGGTATATAAGGAGCTCAAAAACATTTAAAGGCAAGTTCTTGGTAAAAATTGGTTTTATCCCAATGAAAAGTGATTGCCCTGCTTTTTAGTCCTTTATTGCCTATCACGCTCAAAAACACTTAAAAGACTTTTTTCTGGAAATGTCATGTTTTCCCACATAAATCTGGTTTCGCATGAAATTTGGGTTTTTGGTAACTAAAAATATGAAAAACACTCAAAATACACGAATTTGGTAAGGTTGTTCTGTTTCTCAATTAAGAGTGATATTCATGAGTTTCAGCATTTTAGTATCTAGGAAACTTCTGCATATACTCGAGTTTTTGCGTTTTTTCCCTTGTTGTTCTTTTGAACTATAATACACTCATTATACACTTTTCTCGCAATGTCCCTTTGTTTCCCAATATAGAGTGCTTTGTATCAATTGTAGCGTTTTTTTATAGGTAACAAGCTCAGAAACACTCAAAATATTCCTTTTTGGTAATGTGTTTTCTCTTTCTTGATATTGGTTGGTTTGCATCCATTTTAGCGTTTTTCTACGTAAAACACTGGGAAGACACGTTTTTAGTAATTTTGTTTTTGATTCCCATATAAAGTGAGTTCCTTATTATTTATCATTTTGGTGCTTAACTTGCTGAAAAACACTCAAAAGACATATTTCTGGTAAGGTCCTTATATTGGAGGCTTTGCATGCAGTTTAGGGTTTGGTACATAACAGTCCGAAAAAAAAAGCTAAAATCAACTTTTTTGATAATATTCTCTTATCATATAATTGCCTTGAATTTTCCCAGAATTTTGGCATTTCGGTACATATGAAGATGAATAACAAAAAAAAAATCTTATTTTGTAATTTTTTAATTTATTTATTTTTCTAAATAAAGAGTGGGTTTTTGGTTTTTGGTACTTAACAAACTTAAAAACACTCATAATATACGTTTCTCGTAATATCCTTTTGTTTCCCAAACATAAGGTTCTTTGCATGTATTTAACCGTTTTTATAGATAACATGATCAAAAACACACAAAATACATGTATTTGGAAATTTTATTCTTTTTCTTCATAAAGTTTGTTTTGCCTGCGTTTTAGCGGTTTAGTATACAATGAGGTCAAAAACACTTAAAGGCAAGTTCTTGATAACAATTGGTTTTATTCAAATGTAATGTAATTGCCCTGCTTTTTGGTGCTTTATTGCCTATCAGGCTCAAAAACACTCAAAAGACATTTTTCTGGAAATGTCATTTTTTTCTCACATAAAGCTGGTTTTGCATGCAATTTGGGGTTTTGGTAACTAAGAATGTGAAAAGCTCTCAAAATACACGCATATAGTAAGGTTGTTCTGTTTCTCAATTAGGAATGTTATTGATGAGTTTCAGCATTTTGGTATCTAGGAAACTTCTCCATATCCACAAGTTTTTTGCGTTTTTTGCCTTTTGGTTCTTTTGAACTATAAAACACTCATTATACACTTTTCTTGCAGTGTCCTTTTATTTCCTAATATAGAGTGGTTTGCATCAATTTTCGCGTTTTTTTGTAGGTAACAAGCTCAAAAACACTCAAAATATACCTTTTTGTTAATGTTTTTCTATTTTTTTTATATTGGTTGGTTTGCATCCGTTTTAGCGTTTTTTTTTTACGTAAAACACTGAAAAGACACGTTTTCAGTAATTTTGTTTTGGATTCCCATATAGAGTGAGTTCCTTATCTATTTATCGTTTTGGTGCCTAACATTCTGAAAAACACTCAAAAGACACATTTCTTTTAAGGTCGTTTAATTTCCTCATATAGGAGGCTTTGCCTGCACTTCAGGGTTTGGTATATAAGAGTCCGAAAAAAAAGCTAAAATTAACTTTTTTGATAATTTTCTTTTATCATATAATAGCCCGGAATTTTGGCATCTCGGTACCTATGACGATGAATAACAAAAAAAAAAAAATCCTATTTTTTTTTTATTTATTTATTTTTCTAAATAAAGAGTGTTATTTGTGGGTTTTAGCTTTTAGGTACTTAAGGAACTAAAAAACACTCATAATACATATTTCTCGTAATGTCCTTTCGTTTCCCAAACATAAGATTCTTTGCATGTATTTAAGCGTTTTTATAGATAACATGATCAAAAACACTCAAAAAACATGTTTTTGGTAATGTTATTGTGTTTGTCCATAAAAGGTGTTTTGCATGCGTTTTAGCGTTTTGGTATGTAATGAGCTCAAAAACACCTAAAAGCAAGTTCTTGGTAAAAGTTGGTTTCATTCCCATGTAATGTGATTGCCCTGCTTTTTATTGGTTTATTGCCTAACACGCTCAAAAACACTCGAAAGACATTTTCTGGTAATATTATTTTTTTCCCCCATAAAGATAGTTTCGCATGGAATTTGGAGTTTTGGTAACTAAGAATGTGAAAAACACTCAAAATACAGGCATTTAGTAAGATAGTTCTGTTTCTCAATTAAAAGTGTTATTCATGAGTCTCAGCATTTTGGTATATAAGAAACTTCTTTATGTACACAAGTTTTTGAGTTGTTTGTCTTGTGGTTCTTGTGAAACTATAAAACACTCATTATACACGTTTCTCGTAATGTCCTTTTCTTTCCTAATATAGAGTGCGTTTCATCCATTTTCGCATTTTTTTTAGGTAACAAGCTCAAAAACACATCAAAATATATCTTTTTGGTAATGTTATTCTATTTCTTCATATTGGTTGGTTTGCATCAGATTTAGCGTTTTTCTACGTAAATCACTGAAAAGACACGTTTTTAGTAATATTGTTGAAATTGCTGAAAAAAACACTCAAAAGACAGGTTTCTGGTAAAGTTGAGTAATTTCTCCATATAGGTGGCTTTGCATGCACCTTAGGGTTTGGTAACTAACTCCGGAAAAAAAGCTAAAATTATTTTTTTATAATGATTTTTTTTTTACAAAATTTCCCTGAATTTTTTCTAGAATTTTGGTATCTCGGTACCTATGAAGATGAATAACAATTGTTTTTTTTTTTCTCTATAAAGTGTTATTTGTGAGTGTTAGCTTTTTGGTACTTAAGGAACTTAAAAACACTCATAATACACGATTTTCGTAATGTCCTTTTCTTATACAAACATAGGGTTCTTTACATGTATTTAAGCGTTTTTATAGGTAACGTGATCAAAAACACTCAAAATACATATTTTTTGTAATGTTATTCTGTTTCTCCATAAAGGGTGTTTTACATGCGTTTTAGCGTTTTGGTATGTAAGGAGTTAAAAAACACTTAAAGGCAAGTTTTTCGTAAAAGTTGGTTTTATTCCTAAGTAATGTGATTGTTGTGCTTTTTAGTGCTTTGTTGCATATCACGCTCAAAAACATTCAAAAGACATTTTTTCTGGTAATGTCATTTTTTTCCCACATAAAGCTAGTTTCGCATGTAATTTGGCAATTTCGTAACTAATAATGTGAAAAACACTCAAAATACACAACTTCTCTATATACACGAGTTTTTGCGTTTATTGCCTTGTGGTTCTTGTGAAACTATAAAACACTCATTATTTCTCATTTCTCGTAATGTTCTTTTGTTTCCTAATATAGAGTGCTTTCCATCCATTTTTTTCATTTTTTGTAGGTAACAAGCTTAAAAACAGTCAAAATATATCTTTTTGGTAATGTTATTCTATTTCTTCATATTGGTTGGTTTGCATCCGTTTTAGCGTTTTTCTTCGTAAATCTCTGAAAAGACTCGTTTTCAGTAATATTGTTGAAATTGCTTCTGGTACAGGTTTCTGGTAAAGTCGTGTAATTTTCCCATATAGGTGGCTTTGCATGCACTTCAGGGTTTGGTACATAACTCCGGAAAAAAGCTTAAATTATTTTTTTTGTTAATTTTTTTTCTTTACCGAATTTCCCTGAGTTTTGCCAGAATTTTAGCATCTCGGTACCAATGTAGATGAATAACAAAAAAAAAATATTCATTTATTTTTATTTTTTTCTGTATAAAGAGTGTTATTTGTATGTTTTAGCTTTTTGGTACATACATAATATTCGTAATATCCTTTCGTTTCACAAACATAGGGTTCTTTGCATGTATTTAAGCGTTTTTATAGGTAACATTATCAAAAACAATTAAAATTCATGTTTCTAGTAATGATATTTCGTTTCTCCATAAAGGGTGTTTTGCGTGCGTTTTAGCATTTTCTTACGTAAGGAGTTAAAAACACTTAAAGGCATGTTTTTCGTAAAAGTTGGTTTTATTCCCATGTAATGTGATTGTTCTGCTTTTTAGTGCTTTGTTGCATATCAGGCTCTAAAACACTGAAAAGACACTTTTCTTTTAATGTCATTTTTTCCAACATAAAACTAGTTTCGCTTGCAATTTCGGATTTTCGTAACTAAGAATGAGAAAAAACACTCAAAATACTCACATTTGGTAAGATAGTTCTGTTTCTCAATTAAAAAGTCTTATTCATGAGTTTCAGCATTTTGGAATGTAACAAACTTCTTTATATACACGAGATTTGCGTTTTTTGCCTTGTGGTTCTTGTGAAACTATAAAACACTCATTATACTCGTTTCTCGTAATGTCCATTTGCTTCCCAATATAGAGTGCTTTCCATCCATTCTCGCGTTTTTTGTAGGTAACAATTTAAAAAAATACTCAAAATATAGCTTTTTGGTAATGTTATTCTATTTCTTCATTTTGGTTGGTTTGCATCCATTTTAGCGTTTACTACGTAAAATACCGAAAAGACACGTTTTCAGTAATTTTGTTTTGGATTCCCATTTAGATTGACTTCCTTGGGTTTTATCATGTTGGTTCCTAACATGCTGAAAAACACTCATAAGACAGTTTTCTGGCAAAGACGTTTAATTTCCCCATATAGGTGGCTTTGCATGCACTTTAGGGGTTTGGTACATAACAGTCCGAAAAAAAAAGCTAAATTTAACTTTTTTGATAATGTTCTTATTTTATATAATTTCCTGAACTTTGCCCGAATTTTGGCACCTCGTTACCTGTGAAGATGAATAAGAATGAAAAAAAAATATCGTATTTTTTTATCTAATTATTTATTTATTTTTTTTCTCAATAAAGAGTGTAATTTGTGGCTTTTACCTTTTTCGTAGTTAATGAACTTGAAAACACTCATAATACACGTTTCTCGTAATGTCCTTTCGTTTCCCCAAAATAGGGTTCTTTGCATGTATTTAAGCGTTTTTATTGGTTATATGATCAAAAACACTCAAATTATATGTTTTTGGTAATGTTATTCTGTTTCACCATAAAGTGTATTTTGCATGCATTTTAGTGTTTTGGTATATAAAGAGCTCAAATACACTTAAAGGCAAGTTCTTGTTAAAAATTGGTTTTATTCCAATGTAATGTGATTGCCCTGCTTTTTAGTGCTTTATTGCCTAACACGCTCAAAAACACTCAAAAGACATTTTTCTGGTAATGTCATTTTTTTCCCACATAAAGCTGGTTTTGCATGCAATTTGGGGTTTCGGTAACTAAGGATGTGAAAAGCACTCAAAATACACGCATTTAGTAAGATGGTTCTGTTTCTCAATTAAGAGTGTTGTTCCAGAATTTCAGCATTTTGGAATGTAAGAAACTTCTCTATATACACGAGTTTTTGCGTTTTTTGCCTTGTAGTTCTTGTGAAACTATAAAACACTCATTATACACGTTTCTCGTAATGTCCTTCTGCTTCCCAATATAGATTGCTTTCCATCCATTTTCGCGTTTTTTGTAGGTAACAATTTCAAAAACACTCAAAATATACCTTTTTGGTAAGGTTATTTTATTTCTTCATATTGGTTGGATCGCATCCGTTTTATCGTTTTTCTACGTAAAACACCGAAAAGACACGTTTTTAGTAATTTTGTTTTAGATTTCCATATAGAATGACTTCCATGTTATTTATCGTGTTGGTTCCTAACATGCTGAAAAACACTCATAAGACCGTTTTCTGGCAAAGACGTTTAATTTCCCCATGGTAACAATAAGCCATGCATGCATGGCTTTGCATGCACTTTAGGGGTTTGGTACATAACAGTCAGAAAAAAAAGCTAAATTTAACTTTTTTGATAATTTTCTTATTTCACATAATTTCCTGAATTTTTCCCGAATTTTCGCATCTCGGTACCTGTGAAGATGAAAAAGAAAAAAAAATATTGTATTTTTTAAAATTTATTTATTGTTTCTCAATAAAGAGTGTTATTTGTGGCTTTTAGCTTTTTGGTAATTAACGAACTTAAAAACACTCATAATACACGTTTCTCGTAATTTCCTTTCGTTTCCCAAAAATAGTGTTCTTTGCATGTATTTAAGCGTTTTTATTGGTAACATGATCAAAAACACTCAAAATACATGTTTTTGGTAATGTTATTCTGTTTCACCATAAAGAGTGTTTTGCATGCGTTTTAGTGTTTAATATAGTTTAGTTTAGTTTAGTGTTTAGTGATATATAAGGAGCTCAAAAACACTTAAAGGCAAGTTCTTGGTAAAAAATTTTTTTCCTCCATTGTAATGTGATTGTACTCCTTTTTTAGTGCTTTATTGCCTATCACGCTCAAAAACACTCAAAAGACACTTTTCTGGTAAAGTTATTTTTTTTCCCACATAAAGCTGGTTTCGCATGCAATTTGGGGTTTTCGTAACTAAGAATGTGAAAAACACTCAAAATACACGCATTTATTAAGGTTTTTCTGTTTCTCAATTAGGAGTGTTATACATGAGTTTTAGCATTTTTATATCTAGGAAACCTCTCCATATAGACGAGATTTTGCGTTTTTTGCCTTGTGGTTCTTTTGAACTATAAAATACTCATTATACACTTTTCTTGCAATGTCCTTTTTTTTCCCCAATATAGAGTGCTTTGCATCAATTTTTGCGTTTTTGTAGGTAAAAAGCTCAAAAACACTCAAAATATACCTTTTTAGTAACGTTTTTCTATTTCTTGATATTGGTTGCTTTGCATCCGTTTTAGCATTTTTCTACGTAAAATACTGAGAAGACACGTATTCAGTAACTTTGTTTTGGATTCATATATAGTGAGTTCCTTATTATTTATCGTTTTTGTGCCTAACATGCTAAAAAACACTAAAAACACAGATTTCTGGTAAGGTCGTTTAATTTCCTCATGTAGGAGGCTTTGCATGCACTTTAGGGTTTGGTACATAACAGTCCGAAAAAAACCTGAAATTAACTTTTTTGATAATATTCTTTTATCATTATGATTGCCCTGAATTTTCCCAGAATTTTGGCATCTCGGTACCTATGAATATGAATAACAAAAAAAAAAATAAATAAATAAAAATTTCTATTTTTTAATTTTTTTTTCTAAATAAAGAGTGTGGGAGCTTAAAAAAAAAACACTCATAATACACGTTTCTCGTAATGTCCTTTTCTTTCCCAAACATAATGTTCTTTGCATGTATTTAAGCGTTTTTATAGATAACATGATCAAAAACACTCAAAATACATGTTTTTGGTAATGTTATTCTGTTTCTCCATGAAGTTTGTTTTGCATGCGTTTTAGCGGTTTGGCATATAAGGAGCTCAAAAACACTTAAAGGCAAGGTTTTGGTATAAATTGGCGTTATTCCAATGTAATATGATTGCCCTGCTTTTTAGTGCTTTCTTGCCTAACACGCTCAAAAACACTCAAAAGACACTTTTCTGTAATATCATTTTTTTTCCCACATAAAGCTAGTTTTCCATGGAATTTGGGGTTTTGGTAACTAAGAATGTGAAAAAAAACTCAAAACACAGGCATTTAGTAAGGTTGTTCTATTTCTTAATTAAAAGTGTTATTCATGAGTTTCAGCATTTTGGTATGTAAGAAACTTTTCTAATACACACATTTGGTAAGGTATTTCTGTTTCAAAATTAAAAGTGTTATTCATGGGTTTCAGCTTTTTGGTATGTAAGAAACTTCTTTATGCACACGAGTTTTTGAATTTTTTACTTTGTGGTTCTTGTCACTCTATAAAACACTCATACACGTTTCTCGTAATGTCCTTTTCTTTGCCAATATAAAGTGCTTTCCATCCATTTTTGCATTTTTTGTAGGTAACAAGCTCAAAAACACATCAAAATATATCTTTTTGATAATGTTATTCTATTTCTTCATATTGGTTGGTTTACATCCGTTTTAGCGTTTTTCTACGTTAATCACTGAAAAGACACGTTTTCAGTAATATTGTTGAAATTGCTGAAAAACACTCAAAAGACAGGTTTCTGGTAAAGTCGTGTAATTTCCCCTTATAGGTGGATTTGCATGCACTTCAAGGTTTGTACATATTTCCGGAAAAAAATTAAAATTATTTTTTTTATAATGATTTTTTTTTTTTTTATAAAATTTCCATGAATTTCGCCAGAATTTTGGCATCTCGGTACCTATGAAGATGAATAAAAAAAAATAAAAATTTTTCTCTCTATAAAGAGTGTTATTTGTGGGTTTTAGATTTTTGGTACTTAAGGAACTTAAAAACACTCACAATACCCGATTTTCGTAATGTCCTTTTTTATACACACATAGGGTTCTTTACATGTATTTAAGCGTTTTTATAGGTTACATGATCAAAAACTCTCAAAATACATGTTTTTGGTAATGTTATTGTTTCTCCATAAAGGATGTTTTGCATGCGTTTTAGCGATTTGGTATGTAAGGAGTTAAAAAACACTTAAAGGCAAGTTCTTCGTAAAAGTTGATTTTATTTCCATGTAATGCTTTTTAGTGCTTTGTTGCATATCACGCTCAAAAACACCATAAAAGACACTTTTTTCGTAATGTCATTTTTTATCCCCACATGAAGGTAGTTTCGCATGTAATTTGGCATTTTCGTAACTAAGAATGTGAAAAACACTCAAAATACACAATTTGGTAAGGTAGGTCTGTTTATCGATTAAAAGTGTTATACATGCATTTCATCATTTTGTTATGTAAGAAATTTCTCTATATACACGAGTTTTTGCGTTTATTGCCTTGTGGTTCTTTTAAAACTATAAAACTCTCATTATACACGATTCTCGTAATGTCCTTTTGTTTCCTAATATAGAGTGCTTTACATCCATTTTTGCATTTTTTTGTAGGTAACAAGCTTTAAAAACACTCAAAATATATCTTTTTGGTATTGTTATTCTATTTCCTAATATAGGTTGGTTTCCATCCGCTTTAGCGTTTTTCTACGTAAAACACTGAAAAGACACGTTTTCAGTAATTTTGTTTTGGATTCACTTATTGACTGACTTCCATATTATTTATCGTTTTGGTGCCTAACATGCTGAAAAACACTGAAAAGACAGGTTTCTGGTAAAGTCGTTTAACTTCCCTATATAGGTGGCTTTGCATGTTTGGTACATAACAATCCGAAAAAAAAGCTATAATTAACTTTTTTGGTAATGTTCTTTTTTCCACATAAATTCCCTGAATTTTGGCAGAATTTTGGCATCTCGGTACCTATGAAGATGAATAACAAAAAAAAAAAAAATCCCATTTTTTTAATTTTTTTGTTTATTATTATTTTTTTCTAAATAAAGAGTGTTACTTGTGGGTTTTAGCTTTCAGGTACTGAAGGAACTTAAAAAAAACACTCATAATACACATTTCTCGTAATGTCCTTTCGTTTCCCAAATATAAGGTTCTTTGCATGTATTTAAGCGTTTTTATAGATAACATGATCAAAAACACTCAAAATACTTGTATTTGGTAATATTATTCTGTTTCTCCATAAAATATATTTTGCATGCGTTTTAGCGTTTTGGTATGTAAAAAGCTGAAAAACACTTAAAAGCAAGTTCTTGGTAAAATTTGGTTTTATTCCCATGTAATGTGAATGCCCCTCCTTTTAGTGCTTTATTGCGTAACACGCTCAAAAACACTCAAAAGACATGCAAGGCCTCGCATATGAGGAAATTAAAGACCTTACCAGAAATCTGTCTTATGAGTATTTTTCAGCATGTTATGCACCAAAACGATAAATAATAAGGAACTCACTCTATGTGGGAATCCAAAAGAAAATTACTGAAAACGTGTCTTCTCAGTGTTTTACGTAGAAAAACGCTAAAACTGATGCAAACCAACCAATATCAAGAAGCAGAAAAACATTACCAAAAATGTATATTTTGAGTGTTTTGAGCTTGTTACCTACAAAAAAAAAACGCAAAAACTGATACAAAGCACTCTATAATGGAAAACAAAGGGACTTTGCGAGAAAAGTGTATAATGAATGTTTTATAGTTCAAAAAAACCACAAGGCAAAAAACGCAAAAACTCGTGTATATGGAGAAGTTTCCTAGATACCAAAATGCTGAAACTCATGAATAACACTCTTAATTGAGAAACAGAACAACCTTACTAAATGCGTGTCAAAAACACTAAAAGGCAAGTTCTTCGTAAAAGTTGGTTTTATTCCCATGTAATGTGATTGCACTGCTTTTCAGTGCTTTATTGCCTAACACGCTCAAAAACACTCAAAGACAACTTTCTGGTAATGTATTTTTTTTCCATATAAAGCTAGTTTCGCATGGAATTTGGAGTTTTGGTAACTAAGAATGTAAAAAAACACTCAAAATACACGCATTTAGTAAGGTTGCTCTGTTTCTTGATTAAGAGTGTTATTCGTGGGTTTCAGTATTTTGGTATCTTAGAAACTTCACCACACAGACGAGTTTTTGCGTTTTTTGCCTTGTGATTCTGGTGAAAATATAAAACACTCATTATACACGTTTCTCGTTATGTCCTTTTTTTTTCCTAATATACAGTGCTTAGCATCCATTTTTGCGTTTTTTTTTTTTTATGTAACAAGCTCAAAAACACACAAAATATACTTTTCTGGTAATGTTATTATTCTATTTTTTCATATTGTTTGGTTTGCATCTGTTTTAGCATTTTTCTACGTAGATCTTTTAAAAGACACGTTTTCAGTAATTTTGTTTTGGATTTCCATATAGAGTGACTTTCATATTATCTATCGTTGGTATGGTGCCTAACATGCGGAAAAACACTGAAAAGACAGGTTTCTTGTAACGTCGTTAAATTTTCCCAAATAGGTGGCTTTGCATACATTTTATGGTTTGGTACATAACTCCGAAGAAAAGGTAAAATTAACTTTTTCGATAATGTTCTTTTTTCCATATAATTTCCCTGAATTTTGGCAGAATTTTGGCATCTTGGTACCTCTGAACATCAATAACAAAAGAATAAAAATGCCATTTTTTTATTTATTTATTTATTTTTCTCTATAAAGAGTGTTATTTGTAGGTTCATAATACACATATCTCGTAATGTCTTTTCGTTTCCCAAATATAGGGATCTTTGCATGTATTTAAGCGTTTTTATAGGTAACATGATAAAAAAACACTCAAAAACACTTGTGTTTTGGTAATGTTTTTCTGCTTCTCCCTAAAGGAGAGTGTTTTGCATGCGTTTTAGCGATTTGGTATGCAAGGAGCTGAAAAACACTTCAAGGCAAGTTCTTGGTAAAAGTTGGTTTTATTCCAATGTAATATGATTGCCCTGCTTTTTAGTGCTTTATTGCCTAACACGCTGAAAAACACTCAAAAGACACTTCTGGTAATGTCATTTTTTTCCCACATAAAGCTAGTTTCGTATGCTATTTGGGGTTTTGCTAACTAAGAATGTGAAAAAAAAAACACTCAAAATACACGCATTTGGTAATGTTTTTCTGTTTCTCAATTAAGACTGTTATTCATGAGTTTCAGCATTTTGGTATCTAAGAAACTTCTTTATATACACGAGTTTTTGCGTTTTTTGCCTTGTGGTTCTTGTGAACCACAAGTTCTTTTGCCCGAAAATAAGAAGACACTCATTATACACGTTTCTCTTAATGATTTTTTCTTTCCAAATAGGGACTGTCTTGCATCCATTTTCGCGTTTTTTGTAGGTAACAAGCTCAAAAACACTCAAAATATACCTTTTTGGTTGGTTGGTTGGTTTGCATCCGTTTTAGCGTTTTTCTACGTAAAACACCGAAAAGACGCGTTTTCAGTAATTTTGTTTTCGATTCCCAAAGAATATTGCCAGAATTTTAGCATCTTAGTACCTATGAAGATGAATAACAGAGAAAAAAAAATTATTTTATTTTATTTATTTTATTTTTTTTCTCTATATAGAGTGTTATTTGATGGTTTTAGCTTTTGGGTACTTAACGAACTAAAAAACACTCAAAATACACGTTTCTCGTAATGTCCTTTCGTTTCCCCAACATAAGGTTCTTTGCATGTATTTAAGCGTTTTTATAGGTAACATTATCAAAAACACTCAAAATACATGTTTTTGGTAATGTTACTCTATTTCTCCATAGAGGGTGTTTTGCATGCGTTTTAGCGTTTTGGTATGTAAGGAGTTAAAAACACTTAAAGGCAAGTTCTTCGTAAAAGTTGGTTTTATTCGTATATAATGTGATTATTCTGCTTTTTAGGGCTTTGTTGCATATCACTCTAAAAAACACTCAAAAGACACTTTTCTAATAATGTCATTTTTTTCCCATATAAAGCTAGTTTCGCATTTAATTTTGGAATTTCGTAACTAAGAATGTGAAAAACACTCAAAATACACACATTTCGTAAGGTAGTTCTGTTTCTCAATTAAAAGTGTTATTCATGAGTTTTAGCATTTTGGTATGTAAGAAACTTCTCTATATACACGAGTTTTTGCGTTTTTTCTCTTGTGGTTCTTGTGAAACTATAAAACAATAATTAAACACGTTTCTCTAAATCTCCTTTTGCTTCCCAATATAGAGTGCTTTTACATCCATTTTCGCGTTTTTTTTTTTGTAGGTAAAAAGCTCAAAAACACTTTTTGGTAATGATATTCTATTTCTTCACATTCGTTGCTTTGCATCCGTTTTAGCGTTTTTTCTACCTAAAACACTGAAAAGACACGTTTTCAGTAATTTTGTTTTGGATTCACATATTGACTGACTTCCATATTATTTATTGGTTTGGTGCCTAACATGCTGAAAAACACTGAAAAGACAGGTTTCTGGTAAAGTCGTTTAATTTCCTGATATAGGTGGCTTTGCATGCAGTTTAGGGTTTGGTAAATAATAATCCGAAAAAAAGCTATAATTAACTTTTTTGATAATGTTCTTTTTTCCACATAAATTCCTTGAATGTTGGCAGAATTTTGGCATCTCGGTACTTATGAAAATCAATACAAAAAAAAAATGCTATTTTTTCATATATATATTTTTTTTTTCTCTCTCTTTAAAGAGTGTTATTTGTGGGTTTTAACGTTTTGGTACTGAAGGAACTTAAAAACGGTCATAATACACGTTTCTCGTAATGTCCTTTCGTTTCCCAAAGATAGGGTTCTTTGCATGTATTTAAGCGTTTTTATAGGTAACATGATCAAAAACACTTAAAACACATGTTTTTTGTAATGTTTTTCTGCATCTCCATAAAGGAGTGTTTTGCATGCGTTTTAGCGTTTTGGTATGTAAGGAGCTCAAAAACACAATGGCAAGTTCATGGTCAAAGTTGGTTTTATTCCCATATAATGTGATTGCCCTGCTTTTTGTGCTTTATTGCCTAACACGCTCAAAAACACTCAAAAGACACTTCTGGTAATGTCATTTTTTTCCCACATAAAGCTAGTTTCGCATGCTATTTGGGATTTTGCTAAGAATGTAAAAAACACTGAAAATACACGCTTTTGGTAAGGTTGTTCTGTTTTTCAATTAAGATATTTATTCATGATTTTCAGCATTTTGGTATCTAAGAAACTTCTTTATATACACGAGTTTTTGCGTTTTTTGCCTTGTGGTATTTGTGAACCACAAGTTCTTTTGCTCGAAAATAATAAGACACTCATTATACACGTTTCTCGTAATGTCCTTTTGTTTCCCAATAGGGAGTGCTTTGCATCCATTTTCACCTTTTTTGTAGGTAACAAGCTCAAAAACACTCAAAATAGATCTTTTTGGTAATGTTATTCTATTTTTTTTCATATTGGTTGGTTTGCATCTGTTTTAGCGTTTTTCTACGTAAAACACCGAAAAGACACGTTTTCAGTAATTTTGTTTTGGATTCCCATATAGAGTGACTTCCATGTTATTTGTCGTTTTTGTGCCTAATATGCTGAAAAACACTCATAAGACAGTTTTCTGGCAAAGACGTTTGATTTCCCCATATAGGTGGTTTTGCATGCACTTTAGGGTTTGCTACATAACAGTCAAAAAAAAAAAAAATGAATATTAAATTAACTTTTTTGATAATGTTCTCATTTCACAAAATTTCATGAATTTTGCCCGAATTTTGGCATCTCGGTACCTGTGAAGATGAAAAAGAAAGAAAAAAATATATCGTATTTTTTTATTTATTTATTTATTTTTTTCATTAAAGAGTTATTTGTGGCTTTTAGCTTTTTGGTACTTAATGAATTTAAAAACACTCATAATACACGTTTCTCGTAATGTCCTTTTGTTTCCCATAAATAGGGTTCTTAGCATGTATTTAAGCGTTTCTTTGGTAACATGATCAAAAACACTCAAAATACATGTTTTTGGTAATGTTATTCTGTTTCTCCATAAAGTGTGTTTTGCATGCATTTTAGCGTTTTGTTATATAAGGAGCTCAAAAACACTTAAAGGCAAGTTCTTGGTAAACATTGGTTTTATTACCATGTAATGTGATTGTTCTTCTTTTTAGTGCTTTACTGCCTATCACGCTCAAAAACACTCAATAGACACTTTTCTGAAAATGTCATTTTTTTTTACCACATAAAGCTGGTTTCGCAATCAATTTGGGTTTTGGGTAACTAAGAATGTGAAAAGCATTCAAAATACACGTTGTTCTGTTTCTCAATTAAGAGTGTTATTCATGAGTTTCAGCATTTTGGTATCTAAGAAACTTCTCCATATACACGAGTTTTTGCGTTTTTTGCCTTGTGGTTCTTTTGAACTATAAAACACTCATATACACTTTTCTCGCAATGTCCCTTTCTTTCCCAATATAGAGTGCTTTGCATCAATTTTCGCGTTTTTTTTAAGGTAACAAGCTGAAAAACACTCAAAATGTACCTTTTTGGTAATGTTTTTCTATTTCTTGATATTGGTTGGTTTGCATTCGTTTTAGCGTTTTTCTGCGTAAAATACTGAGAAGACACATTTTACCTAATTATGTTTTGGATTCCCATATTGAATAAGTTCATTATTATTTATCGTTTTGGTGCTTAACATGCTGAAAAACACTCAAAAGACAGATTTCTGGTAAAGTCATTCAATTTCCTCATATAGGAGGCTTTGCATGCTCTTTAGGGTTTGGTACATAAGTCCAAAAAAAAGCCAAAATTAACTTTTTTGGTAATATTCTTTTATCATATAATTGCCCTGAATTTTATTTTTTATTTATTTTATTTATTGATTTATTTTCTAAATAAAGAGTGTTATTTGTGGGTTTTAGCTTTTTGGTACTTAAGGAACTTAAAAACACTTATAATACACGTTTCTCGTAATGTCCTTTCGTTTCCCAAACATAAGGTTCTTTCTATGTATTTAAGCATTTTTATAGATAACATGATCAAAAACACTCAAAATACATGTTTTTGGTAATGTTATTCTGTTTCTCCATAAAGTGTGTTTTGCAGGCGTTTTAGCGTTTTTGTATATAAGGAGCTCAAAAACACTTAAAGGCAAGTTCTTTGTAAAAATTGGTTTTATTCGAATTTAATGTGATTCCCCTGCTTTTTAGTGCTTTATATCCTATCAAGCCCAAAAACACTCAAAAGACACTTTTCTTGTAATGTCATTTTTTCCCACATAAATCTGGTTTCGCATGTAATTTTGGGTTTTGGTAACTAAGAACGTGAAAAGCTTTCAAAATACACGCATTTAGTAAGGTTGTTCTGTTTCACAATTAAGAGTGTTATTCATGAGTTTCAGCATTTTGGTATCTAAGAAACTTATCCATATATACGAGTTTTTGCGTTTTTTGCTTTGTGGTTCTTGTGAAACCATGAAACACTCATTATACACGTTTCTCGTAATATCCTTTTCTTTCCCAATATAGAGTGCTTTGCATCCATTTTCGCGTTTTTTGTGGTTAACAGGCTCAAAAACACTCAAAATATACCTTTTTGTTAATGTTATTCCATTTCTTCATATTGGTTGGTTTGCATCCGTTTTACCGTTTTTCTACGTAAAACACGGAAAAGACACGTTTTCTGTAATTTTGTTTTGCATTCCAATATTGACTTCCATATTATTTATCCTTTTGATGCCTAACGTGCTAAAAAAAGAAAACACTCAAAAGAGAGGTTTCTGGTAAAGTCGTGCAATTTCCCCATATAGGTGGCTTTGCATGCGCTTTAGGGTTTTGTACATAACTCCGAAAAAAAAGCTAAAATTAACTTTTTTGATAATGTTCTTTTTTCCACATCATTTCCCTGAATTTTGCCAGACTTTCGGCATCTCAGTACCTATGAATATGAATAACAAAAAAAAAAAATGGTATTTTTTTATTTATATATTTATTTTTACGTTTCTCGTAATGTTTATTTTCGTTTCCCAAACATGTATTTAAGTGTTTTTATAAGTAACATGATCAAAAACACTCAAAATACGTGTTTTTGGTAATGTTATTCATTTTCTCCATAAAGGGTGTTTTGCATACGTTTTAGCGTTTTTGTATGTAAGGAACTCAAAAAATCTTAAAGGGAATTTCTTGTTAAAAATTGGTTTTATCCCTATGTAATGTGATTGCCCTGCTTTTTAGTGCTTTATTGCCTAACACGCTGAAAAACACTCAAAAGACACTCTTCTGGTAAAGTCTGGCAAAATTCAGGGAAATGATGTGGAAAAAAGAACATTATCAAAAAAGTTAATTTTTAGCAATTTGCGGTTTTGGTAACTAAGAATGTGAAAAATACCCAAAATACACTCATTTGGTAAGGTTTTTCATTTTTTTTATTCTTCGTAAAATTTGGATTTATTCCAATGTAATGTGATTGTTCTGCTTTTTAGTGCTTTGTTGCATATAACGCTCAAAAACACTCAAAAGACACTTTTCTGGTAATGACATTTATTTCCCACATAAAGCTAGTTTCGCATGTAATTTGGGATTTTCGTAACTATGAATGTGAAAAACACTCAAAATACACACATTTTGTAAGGTAATTCTGTTTCTCAATTAAAAGTGTTATTTATGAGTTTCATCATTTTGGTATCAAAGAAACTTCTCTAGGTACACGAGTTTTTACGTTTTTTGCCTTTTGTTTTTTTTGGAACTATAAAACACTCATTATACACGTTTCTCAGAATGTCTTTTTGTTTTCCAATACTTTGCATCCATTTTTGCATTTTTTTTAGGTAACAAGCTCAAAAACATTCAAAATATACATTTTTGGTAATGTTATTCTATTTCTTCATATTGGTTGGTTTGCATCCTTTTTAGCGTTTTTCTACGTAAAACACTGAAAAGACACGTTTTCAGTAATTTTGTTTTGGATTCCCATATTGAGTGACTTCCATGTTATTATCGTTTTTGTGCCTAACATACTGAAAAACACTCAAAAGTAAGGTTTCTCGTAAAGTCGTTTAATTTCGTCATGTAGGTGGCTTTGCATTCACTTTAGAGTTTGGTACATAACATTCCGAAAAAAAAACTAAAATTATTTTTTTTTGATAATATTCTTTTATCACACCTATAAAAAGATGAACCTATAAAGATGTACCTATAAAGATGAATAACAAAACAAAACAAAAAAAATTGCCATTTCTTTATATATTTATTTATTTTTTTCTTTATAAAGAGTGTTATTTGTGGGTTTTAGTGTTTTGGTTCTTAAGGAACTTTAAAACACTCATAATACACGTTTCTCGTAATGTCTTCTCGTTTCCCAAACATAGGGTTCTTTGCATGTATTTTCGCGTTTTTATAGGTAACATGATCAAAAACACTAAAAATACATGTTTTTGGTAATGTTATTCTAATTCTCCATAAAGGGTGTTTTGCAATCGTTTTAGCGTTTTGATATGTAAGGAGCTCAAAAAAACCTTAAAGGCAAGTTCTTGGTAAAAGTTGTTTTCATTCCCATGTAATGTTATTGCCCTGCTTTTTAGTGCTTTATTGCCTAACACGCTCAGAAACACCCAAAGTCACTTTTTTGGTAATGTCATTTCTTACCAACATAAAGCTAGTTTTGCATGCAATTTGGGGTTTTGGTAAATAAGAATGTGAAAAACACTCAAAATACACGCATTTCGTAAGGTTGTTATGTTTCTCATTTAAGAGTGTTATTCATGAGTACCAGCGTTTTGGTAACTCAGAAACTTCTCCATATACACGAGTTTTTGCGTTTTTTGCCTTATGGTTCTTGTGAAACTATAAAACACTCATTATTCACGTTTCTCGTAATGTCCTTTTGTTTCCCAATATAGAGTGCTTTGCATCTTTTTTCGCGATTTTTGTAGGTAACAAGATTAAAAACACTCAAAATATACCTTTTTGGTAATATTCTATTTCTTCATATCTGTTGGTTTGCATCTGTTTTAGCGTTTTTCTACCTAAAACACAGAAAAGATACGTTTTCAGTATTTTGTTTTGGATTCTCATATAGAGTGACTTCCATATTATTTATCGTTTTGATGCCTAACAAGCTGAAAATCACTCAAAAGACAGGTTTCTGGTAAAGTCGTTTAATTTCCTCATATAGGTGGCTTTGCATGCACTTTAGGGTTTGGTAAATAACAGTCCGAAAAAAAAAGCTAAAATTAACTTTTATCACATAATTGCCCTGAATTTTGCCAGAATTTTGGCATCTCGGTACCTATCAAGATGAATAAAAAAATAAAAAATTCCTATTTTTCTATTTATTTATTCATTTATTTTTCTAAATAAAGAGTGTTACTTGTGGGTTTTAGCTTTTTGGTTCTTAAGGAACTTAAAAACACTCATAATACACGTTTCTCGTAATATCCTTTCCTTTTTCAAACATAAGGTTCTTTGCATGTATTTAAGAGTTTTTATAAATAACATGATAAAAAAACACTCAAAATATCTGTTGTTGGTAATGTTATTTTGTTTCTATATAAAGTGTGTTTTGCATGCGTTTTAGCGCATATAAGGAGCTGAAAAACACTTAAAGGCAAGTTCTTGGTATACGTTGGTTTTATTCCATGTAATGTGATTGCCCTACTTTTTAGTGCTTTATTACCTAACACTCTTAAATACACTCAAAAGACACTTTTCTGGTAATGTCATTTTTTTTCCCCACATAAAGCTATATTCGCATGGAATTTCGTTTTTTTTTTAACTAAGAATGTGAAAAAACACTCAAAATACACGCATTTAGTAAGGTTGTTCTGTTTTTCAATTAAGAGTGTTATTCATGAGTTTCAGTATTTTGGTATCTAAGAAAATTCTCCTTATATACGAGTTTTTGTGTTTTTTTGCCTTGTGGATCTTGTGAAACCATAAAACACTCATTATACACGTTTCTCGTAATTTCCTTTTGTTTCCCAATATAGAGTGCTTTGCATGCATTTTCGCGTTTTTTGTAGGGAACGAGTTCAAAAACACTCAAAATATACCTTTTTGGTGATGTTTTTCCTATTTCTTCGTATTGGTTTGTTTGCATCCGTTTCAGCATTTTTCTATGTAAAACACTGAGAACACATGTTTTCAGTAATTTTGTTTTGGATTCCCATATTGAGTGACTTCAATGGTATTTATCGTTTTGGTGCCTAACATGCTAAAAAAAACACTCAAAAGACAGGTTTCTTGTAAAGTCGTTTAATTTCCATATATAGGTGGCTTTGCATGCACTTTAGGGTTTGGTACATAACAGTCTGAAAAAAAGGTAAAATTAACTTTTTTGATAATGTTTTTTTCCACATAATTTCCCTGAATTTTGCCAGAATTTTGGCATCTTGGTACCTATGAAGTTGAATAACAAAAAAACAAAAAAAAATTCCTATTTTTTTATTTATTTTTTTTCTCTATAAAGAGTGTTATTTGTGGGTTTTAGCTTTTTGGTACTTAAGGAACTTAAAAACACTCATAATACACGTTTCTCATAATGTCCTTTCGTTTCCCAAATATAGGGTTCTTTGTATGTATTTAAGCGTTTTTATAGGTAACATGATCAAAAACACTCAAAATACATGTTTTTGGTAATGTTTTTCTGTTTCTCCATGAAGGGTATTTTGCATACGTTTTAGCGTTTCAATATGTAAGGAGCTCAAAAACACTTAAAGGCAAGTTCTTGGTAAAATTTGGTTTTATTCCCATGTAATGTGATTGCCCTGCTTTTTAGTGCTTTATTGCCTAACACGCTCAAAAACACTCAAAAGACACTCTTCTGGTAATGTCATTTTTTTTCTACATAAAGCTAGTTTCGCATGCAATTTGGGGTTTTGGTAACTAAGAATGTGAAAAACACTCAAAATACACGCATTTGGTAAGGTTGTTCTGTATCTCAGTTAAGAGTGTTATTCATGAGTTTCAGCGTTTTGGTACCTAAGAATCTCAAAAACACTCATAATGCACGTTTCTCGTAATGTCGCTCTTTTTTTTCATATAGGGTGCTTTGCATGCATTTTGGCATTTTTTTTCACGTAATAGCTGAAAAAAACTGAAAATACACGCTTTTGGTAATAAGAACATAAGAACATAAGAAATAAGTAAATGTGCAAGAAGGCATCAGGCCTACAAGTGGCAGTACTTGTATATGCCTACCTATTTTCACCTATCATCCCCATCCATAAATGTGTAATTTTCTCTTACTGTTCCCAAATGCCTCAGCAGTAACAGCTTGATTACTACGTCCGTTCCAATCATCTACTACTCTTTTTGAGAATCAATTCCTTCCTGTCTCCTTTTTGAACATCAAGTTTTCAGGCTTGAACCCGTTTTTCTTGTTCTATCATATATACAGATTCTAAGAATTCTCCTTATGTTCCCTTTATTATAACCCATATACCACTAAAAGACTTCTATTAGGTCCACTCTTAAAATACGTCTCTTTAAAGAATGTAAATTTAACAGCTTGAATATCGCTTCGTAAGGAATACTCCTCATCCCCTGTATCCTTTTAGTCATTTTCCTTTGTACTGATTCTAATAGACCTTTATCCTTCCTGTGATGTGGTGACCAGAATTGGACAGCGTAGTCTAGATGAAGTCTGACCAGCGCCAAATGTAACTTTAATATTACTTCGGGAGTTTTACTTTTAGCACTCCTGAAAATTAATCATAATACACTATTTGCTTTGTTTCTGGCCTCTATCCATTGCTTTCTTAGACGGAGTTCAGATATAACCTTAAATCTCAAATCTTTTACTTACCCTGAACCTACCAGAACTTGGTTGTTCATTGTGTAACTACTGTGTGGGTTTCTTCTACTTACACTAAGTGCTTTGCATTTGTTGACATTAAACTGCATTTGCCATCTGTCCGTCCATTCGTTCAACCTACTCAAATCTGCCTGCAAGGCGATGGTATGCGATTCTGACCTAATTAATCTACATATTCTCGTGTCATCCGCAAATTTACTAACAACACTACTAATTCCACTATCCAAGCCATTGACATATATTACAAACAACATCGGCCCTAATACTAATAATCCCTTTGTCACCCCACTAATTACTTGAACCCACTCCGATTTAGAGCCGTTTATTACAACACTCTGTCGCCTGCCGTTTAGCCATGACCTTTTCCAATCTAAACACATCTCTCTCGTTCGCCCTAACATTTCTCAGTAGCCTCTGATGGGGTACCTTGTCAAACGCTTTACTAAAGTCCTGATATAGGATGCCATAACTATCACCATTATCTGCCGCCTTGTAAACCTTACTGTATAAGCTTACCAAGTTTCTCAGGTAAGACTCCACATTCCAGAAGCCGTGCTGTAACTGAGTTATCAAGTTATGTTTGTCTAAGTGCTCTTAAATGTTCTTCGCTATTATTGACTCCTTTATTTTACATTCAACAGAAGTTAAGCTGACAGGTTAGACGTTAAAATTTTATCTCCTTTCTTGAAGGTAGGTACTATATTCGCCTGCCTCAAAATTACCGATACCTCACATGACTAAAGTGATTTCCTAAGGACAGAAACTAACAGATTACTTATAACCTTTTTCCTTTCCTTAAATACTGTGGAATATATTTCATCTGGTATGGTGACTTGAACTTTTCAACTTATCTATCTCCTGTTCCACTATCTCTTTTAGTTATGGTAATATCTGTCAGCTTCTCATCCTCTTCTACTCTAAATATCTTCTCACTATTCGGCAAATCCTGCATGTTTCCCTGGGCAAAGACAATTAAAAAATACTCGCTCACAATTTTACTAATCTCCTCTCAACAACTAATCAGGTCCCATTCTGCTGTCTTTAAGGAACTATTGTTTCTCTATTCTTCGTCTTACTCGTATATGCCTGATAAAATCCCTTGAGGTCCATCTTCGCTTGGCTGGCTACCTTTAATTCATAACTATTTTTAGCTTTCCTTGTTAAACTCCTGACTTTTCTAATTCATTATAATATTATGGCCTTAAAACCACTTCCCCTGTCTTTAATCTCATATATACTTCTCCTTCGCCCTATGTAGTGTTTTAACCTCAGTTATCCATTTAGGATCATTCTTCTGCGATCTTTTTCTTCTGTAAGGGATGTTCCCTAACTGTCCTGAATGTAATTTATCAACGAAATATTTATTTCGCTTCTCTATAAAGGGTGTTTTGCTTGGGTTTTAGTGTTTCTGTACATAAGAACCTATAAAACACGTTTTTAGTAATGTTGTTTTGTATTCCTTTACAGAGTGCTTTCCATGCTTTTTGGCGTTCTGGTGTCTAACACGTTGAAAAACATTCAAAAGGCACGTTGATGATAATGTCGTTTCGTTTCCCGATAAAGGGGGCTTCCAATGCATTTTGACTTTTGGTACTTAATATGAAAAAGTGTTTAAGTAAAAGTTTTCGGTAGAGTTGTTTTTCCATATAAAGTGCTAATCATGTGTTTTTGAGTCTTGGTACCTAAAAAGCTCAAAATCTCTTATAATACACTTTTCTCGTAATGTCCTTTGTTTTCTCCATGTAGGATGCTTTGCCTGTAATTTGGCATTTTTGCACTTAACAAGCACAAAAACAATCAAAATACAAGTTTTTAGTAATGTTATTCTGTTTCTCCATAAAGGTTGTTTTGCATGCGTTTCAGCGATTTTGGACGTAAGAAGGTCAAAAACACTCTAAAGATACTTTCTTGGTAATGTTATTTTATATTGCCAAATAGGGTGCTTTCAATGCTTTTTAGCATTTTGATTCCTAACACTCAAGTAAACACTCAAAAGACACGTTTCCTGTAATAAAGTTTTGCTTCTTCATATAGGGATCTGCATGCATTATGATGTTTTGCTACATAATGTGAAAAACGCTCAAAATAAAGGTTTTAACTAATGTTGTTCCTTTTCTCTATATAGGGTGCTATTCATGCGTTTTAGCGTTTTGGTATTTAGGAAGCTCAAAAACACTAACAAAACTTGTTTCTCCTAATGTCTTTCCCCATATAGGATGCTTCGTATGTTTTTTGACGTTTTGGTACATAACAAGGTAAAAAAAAAAAACACTAAAAACCACATTTTTGGTGATGTTTTGTTTCTCCATTAAGAGATATAGGATATGTTCAATTTTCATTCAGGCGGTTTAGTGTTTGGTACCTAAGAGACTCAAAACACTGATAATGCACGTTTCTCGTAATGTCCTATCGTTTCCACATACAGGGTGCTTTACATGCATTTTTAAGTTGATGTACGTAAGAGACTGAAAAAGACTCAAAATACACGTTTTTGGTAAGGTTTTTCTATTTGGTAAGGTTATTCGTGTTTGTTGCACGTGTTTTAGCGTTTTGGAACGTAAAAAGTTTAAAACACTTAAAAGACATGCTTTTAGTAATGTTATTTTGCATTTCTATATAAAGTGCTTTCCATGCTATTTAGCGTTTTCGTGCCTAACACGCTGAAAAACACATAAAAACACATTTCTTACACTGTTGTTTAATTTTCTCGTATAGCGAGCAAGCATTATGGTGTTTTGCTACCTGACAATGTGAAAAAAAAACATTCAAATTACACGATTTTGGTAATGTTTTTCTCTTTCTCCATACAGTGTGCTTCTCATTTATTATAGCGTTTTGGTACCTAAGAAGCTGAAAAAAGAAAAAAAAACTCATAATACACGTTTTATGTCATGTCCTTTTATTTCGTCATATAGGCTCTTTTTGGTGCTTTGGTACCTAACAGGGTGTTTGCATGTATTTTAACATTTTAGTTCGTAAGAACCTAAAAAAAAACACTCTAAAGAGACGTTTTAGTAGTTTTGTATTCCCCTATAGGGTGATTTCCTTGCTTCTTACTGATTTGATGCCTAACACGCTCAAAAAATAACAAAAGACAAGTTTCTATTGATTTCGTTTCATTTCTTCATATAGGTTGCTTTACATGCATGTTGGCATTTTGGTAATTATCAATGTAAAAAAATACACGTTTTTGGTAAAATTTTTCTTTTTCTTCAGAGCACTATTGAAGCTTTTTACTGATTTGGTACTTAAGAGAGTAATAAAAAAAATAAAAAAACATAACAAACGTTTCTCGTTATGTCCTTTAATTTCCATATGCAGGGTGTTTTGTTTGATGATAGGCGATTTTGTACATAATAAGCTCAAAGACACTCAAAATACACGTTTTTGGTAAATGTATTCTGTTTCTCCATATAGGGTATTTTCATGCGTTTTTAATGTCGTTTCATATATCTATATATGGGTCTTTGCATGCATTTTGGCTTTTTGGTAACTAACAATGTCATAACACTCAAAATGCACGTTTTTTTTTTTTTTTTGGCAATATTGTTCTTTTTCTCCATATAGAGCGTTATTCATGCGTTTTACTCTTTTGATACTAAGAAGGTCAAAAACACTCATAATACACGTTTCTCGTAATGTCTTTTGATTTTTCCCATATAGGGTATTTTCGATTCATTTAGGCGTTTTTTTACGTAACAATCTTATAAAACATTAAAAATACTTGTTTTTGGTAATGTTACTCTGTTTCTCCATAAAGGATGTTTTCTGTTTTTTTTTTATCGTTTTGGTACGTAGGACACTCAAAAGAAACGTTTTCTTAATGTTGTTTTGTATTCCCATATCAGGTGATTTGTATGCTTTTTAGCATTTTTATGTCTAACACGCTGAAGAACACATTTTAGACACGTTTCTGAAATCTCGTTTCCTTTCCCCAAATAGGGGGCTTTACATGCATTATGGCGTTTTCATTCATAACAATGTGAAAATACTGAAAATATACGTTTTTGGTAATGTTATTTCATATAGAGTGTTATTCATGGATTTTAGCGACTTCGTACCTAATAAGTTAAAAAAAAAATACCAATAGTACACATTTTAGTAACGTCTTTTCATTTTCCCATTTAAGATACTATATATGCATTTTGGCGTTTTTCCACTTAACAAACTCAAAAACACTCGAAATATTTGTTTTTGATAATATTATTTCTCCATGTTTTTTTTTTTTTCATGCGATTTAGCGTTTCGGTAGGTAAGAAACTCAAAAACACTGAAAACAGACGTTTTTGGTGAAGTTGTTTTGTTTTCCTTTATAGGGTGCTTTCCATGCTTTTTAGCATTTTGGTGCCTAGCACGCCAATAAATATTCAAAAGGCACTTTTCTGGAAATCGCGTTTCCTTTCCTCATTTAGGGTACAAAAACATGTATTAGTAGTGTTTTCGAAAACGCCAAAGTGCATGCAAAGTAAGCTATACTGGAAAAAACAAACAAAAACGTGTCTTTTGAGTGTTTTCAGCTTTTTACGTACCAAAACATTATAATGCATGGAAAAGAAACTTCATGGAGAAACAGAATAATATTGCCAAAAACGTGTATTTTGAATGTTTTTTCAGCTTATTACGTACCAATACGCAAAAATTCATCCATTTCACCCTCTATAGGGTAAAGAGACGACATTCTTAGAAAAAAAATGATATTTCGGGGCTTTTCAGCGTTAGGCACCAAAACTCTAAAGAGCATGGAAGACACTATATAAAAATCAAAGCAACATTATCAAAATGGTGTCTTTTGAGTGTTTTTGAGCTTCTTACGTTCCAAAATGCTAAAACGCGTGCACAATAGCCTTTATCGGGAGACATTACCAAGAACGTATGATTTAAGCGTTTTCCAGCTTTTTAGAAACCAAAACGCCTAAATGGATGTGCTAATCACGTGTTTCAGTATTTTATTACCTAAGAAGCTCAAAAACACCTATAATATACGTTTTTGGTAATGTTGTTCTGTTTTTTATATATGGTATTCTGTATAGATTGTCGTACCTAACATGAGGAAAAAACCTATTTGTTTGGTTAATGCTTTTTTTCTCCATAATATTCACATGTTTTAGTGTTTTCGTACATAAGATGTTGAAAAACACTCATAATAATATTTTTCTTAATAACTTCTCGTTTCTCAATGTCCGTTAATTTGTGTGCATTTTGGCGTTTTCGTACCCAACAAGCTCAAAAACACTCAAAACACACATTTTTGGTAATGTTCTATTTCACCGTAAAGGATGTTTTGCACGCTTTTTAGAAATTCGGTACGTAAGAAGCTCAAAAACATTCAAAAGACACGTTTTCGATGTTATATATTTTTTTCCTATATGGAGTGTTTTCCATGTTCTTTTTTTTTAGTGGGGTTGGTTTCTAATATGATCAAAACACTCAAATGACACGTTTCCGGTAATATAATTTCTTTACATCAAATAGTGTGCTGTCTGCATTTTGGCGTTTTGGTAGCTAATGATCGGGAAAACTCTCAAAACACGCGTTTATAGTAATGTTGTCCTCTTTCTCCATAAAGGGTGTTTTTCATGCGTTTTAGAGTTTTAGTAAGTAAGAAACTGAAAAACACTCAAAAGGCAAGTTTTTGTTAATATTGATTGCTTTTCCTATACAGGTTGTCTTGCATGCACTTTGGTGTTTTTGTATCTAACAAGCTCAAAAACACTCAGCATACAAGTTTTTCGTAATGTTGTTGTTTTTTTGTTTTTTTTTTTATGTATGGTGTTCACTATGCTTTTAGGCGTTTTGGTACCTATCATGGGGGAAAAAAACTCATAAAGTACGCTTTTGGTAATGTTGTTTTGTTTCTGCAAATTTAGTATTATTCACGTGTTTTAGACTTTTGGTATCTATGAAGCTGAAAAAGACATAATACACCTTTATGTTAATATCGTTTCTTTTACCTATATAGGGTAATTTGCATACATTTTGGAGTTTTGTTACCTAACAAGCTAAAAAAGATCTCAGAACATACGTTTTTGCTAATATTGTTTTGGACGCCTTTTATCGTTTTGGTACGTAAGAAGCTCAAAAACACTCGATTTTGTTAATGTTATCTTGTCTTCCCATATAGGGTGTTTTCCTTGCTTTTTTAGCGTTTTGCTGCCTAATACGCTCAAAACACCTAAATGACAAGTTTTTGGTTGTTTTGCTACTGGTTTTCTTAATGTTTTTTTTTCTCTCTCTCATATAGAGTAATATTCACGTGTTTTAGCGTTTTGGTACATAAAAAAATAAAAATAAAAACACTCATAATACACGTTTCTGTTAATATCGTTTCGTTTCCTTAAATAGGGTTCTTTGCATGTAATATGGGGTCTAGTACGTAACAAGTTAAAAGACACTGAAATAAAAAATTTTTGCTAAAGTTTCCCATAAATGTTTCTTTGCTCACATTTTAACGTTTTGTACGCTCAAAAAACACTAAAAAGAAACGTTTTTGACAATGTTGTTTTCTTTTCTCATATAGACCTATTTCCATGCTTTTTAGCTTTTTGTTGCCTAATTTGCTCGAAAATTCCCAAATGACACGTTGCAGGTACTATCTTTTTGTTACTCCAGACAAGGTATTCTACATGCATTCTGTCGTTTTGGTACCTAACTAACTTAAAAACACTTAAAACACACGTTTTTGTTAATGTTCTATTTCTCAGTAAAGTGCGTTTTGCATCACTTTTAGAGTTTCGGTGCGTACGAAGCTGAAAAACACTCAAAAGATATGTTTTTGGTAATGTTTTTTTTTTTTTTTTCTCTCTTCTTCTATATGATGCTTTGCATGTACTTTGGCGTTTTGATAACTAACAAACTCAAAAATACTCATAATACATGTTTGTGATCATGTCGTTGTTTCTTCATATAGGGTGCTTTATATGTATTTTGGCGTTTTGGTCCCTAACATGGGGAAAAGCACCCATAATACACGTTTTTCGTAATGATGTTCTGTTTCTTCATAAAGAATGCTATTTACGTGTTTTAGCGTTTCGTTACATAAGAAGCTGAAAAACAGCGTTAATATCTTTTCTTTTCCCCATATCTGAAACTTTGCATGCATTTTGGCGATTAGTTATTTAACAAGCTCAAAAACACTCAAACACACGTTTTTTTGCTAATTTTGTTCTGTTTTTTTTTTTTTCATAAATTGTTATCGTTTTGGTACGTAAGAAGCTCAAGAGCACACAAAGGACACGTTTTCGTTAAAGTTGTTTCGTTTTTCTATATAGGGTATTTTCCATGTTTTTTTTTTTTTTTTTTAGCGTTTTGGTGCCTAATACCCTAAAAAAAAACACCTAAATGACACGTTTTTCGAAATGCCGTTTCGTCATTTCATATAGGGCGCTCTGCATGCATTTTGGCGTTTTACTACTTATTACGCTGATAATACACATTGTTGGTATTTATTTTTTTTTCTCCACAAACAGTGTTTTCCATGCGTTTTACCGTTTTAGTACGTAAACTGAAAACACTCGACACATTTTATATATATATATATATATATATATATATATATATATATATATATATATATATATATATATATATATATATATATATATATATATATATATATATATATATATATATATATATATATATATATACAAACAGAACAACGTTACTAAAAACGTATTTTATATGTTTTTGAGCTTCTTAGGTGCTAAATCACCAAAGTGCATGCAAAGCACCCTGTATGGAAAAAAAATAAAATAATATATATATATATATATATATATATATATATATATATATATATATATATATATATATATATATATATATATATATATATATATATATATATATATATATATATATATATATATATATATATATATATATATATATATATATATATATATATATATATATATATATATATATATATATATATATATATATATATATATATATATATATATATATATATATATATATATATATATATATATATATATATATATATATATATATATATATATATATATATATATATATATATATATATATATATATATATATATATATATATATATATATATATATATATATATATATATATATATATATATATATATATATATATATATATATATATATATATATATATATATATATATATATATATAATTTTTTTTTTTTTCCATACAGGGTGCTTTGCATGCACTTTGGTGATTTAGCACCTAAGAAGCTCAAAAACATATAAAAGACGTTTTTAGTAATGTTGTTCTGTTTCTAGATATAGTGTGCTATTGACGTTTTTTAGCTTTTTTTTTTTAACCTAAGAAGCTTAAAATACTCATAATACTCTTTCAATATCCCTTTTTTTTTTTTATCCAATATCGTGATATTTTCATTGAATTTCACGTTTTGGTTCGTAACAAGTTGGAAGTCGCTCAAATCACACTTTTTTTTTTTGTAATGTATCCCCATAAAACGTGTTTTCCACGCGCTTTAGCGTTTTGATATATGAGAAGCTCAAAAACACTCAAAAAATATCTTTCTGGTAATGTCGCTCCGTGCTTTGCATGCATTTTGCACTTTTGGTAGATAAGAAGCTCAAAACACTCAATAAATACGTTTTATGCAATGTTTTTTTTTTCTGTTTCTCTATAAAGGATACGTAAGAAGCTGAAAAACACAAAAAATACATGTTTTTGGTTATGTTGTTTGCTTTTCCAATATAGAGCGTTTTGGTACATAAGATTTTCAAAAAAACTCAAAAAGAGCTGTTTTTTTTTTTGGTAATCTCGTTCGGCTACTAAAATGGTGATTTCATTCATTTTGCAGTTTTGATAGCTAAGAAGCTCAACAACACTCAATATGGTCTTTTTTTTACATTTTTTTTCTTTCTCCATGAAGGATTTTTTGTATGCACTTTTAGCGTTTTGGTAAATAACAAGCTCAAAACACTTATAATACACGTTTTAGATAATGTTCTGATTTCTTTATGTGGGGTGTTCTGTACGCATTTTGGCGTTTTAGCACTTAACATAAAGAAAATCACCCATAATAAATGTTTTTTTTTTTTTATATATATAATGTTGTTCTGTTTCTCCTTATAGATTCCTGTTCATGTGTTTTAGCGTTTTGGTACATAAGAAGCAAAAAAAAAAAAAACGCTCATAATACACGTTTCTGTTAATATCGTTTCCTTTAGATATATCATATCATTCATTTTGGCATTTTAATACCTAAACCTAACAATCTGGAAAACACATAAATTATACGCTTTTGGTAATGTTGTTCAGTTTCTCTGTAAAGAGTATTTAACACGTGTTTTAGCGTTTTGGTATGTAAGAAGCTTAAAGAAAAAAAAACACAAAATACACAGTTTTGATATTTTATAATGAATGTTTTTCTTCCTTTTTACCGTTTGTTGCCTAATATCCTCAAAAAACACCCTTTTGACACGTTTCTGGGAATGTCGTGTTCTAACCCCGGATAGGGTGATTTGTATATATTTTGGAGGGTTGTTACATAATAAGCTGGAACTACTGAAAAGATGTTTTTGGTATTGTTGTATGCTATTCACATATAGGGTAATTTGCGTGCATTTTGGCGTTTTGGTACCTAACAATCTTACTAACACTCATAATACACCATTTTAGTAATTTTTTTTTTTTTTTTTTTTGTCATTTAGGGTGCTTGTCTGCATTTGACGTTTTAGTACGTAACAAGGCGAAAACACTCATAATACACGTTTTTAGTAATGTTGTTCTATTTTTCCATATAGAGAGCGATTCACGTAATTTAGTGTTTTGGTGTCAATAATGTTGAAAAACACTCATAACACACGTTTTTGTTAATATCGTTTCGTTTCCCAGTAACTTATACTTTGGATGCATTTTGGCGTTTGTTACCTAAATAGCTCAAAAACACTCAAAACACACGTTTTTCTTAATATAGTTTTGTTTCACCTTAAAAGGTGTTTTACATAATTATGTTTTAGCGTTTTGGTACGTAAGAAGCTTAAGATTTCTTAAAAGACACGTTGTTGATAATGTTGCTTTGTTTCCCTCTGCTTTCTAGCGTTTTCGTGCCTAATATGCTCAAATCACACAAATTACACGTTTCTGGTGATGTCGATTCGCTACCCAAATAGGGTGCTTTGCATGCATTTTCACGTTTCGGTACCCAACAAGTTGGAAAACAATGAAAAGACAAATTCTCGGTTATGTACTTCTGTTTCTCAATAAACAACGTTTTGTATGCGTTTTCGCGTTTTGGTACTAAGAAGCTGAAAAACGTTGAAAAGACACGTTTTTGTTATTGTTATTTGTTTTTGCCTCATTGGGAGTTTGCATGCACTTTAGCGTTTTGGTAAAAACACTCATAATACACATTTTTGTAATATTATTCTGTTTCTTCTTATAGGGTGCTTTATATGCATTTTAGCATTTTGTTTGTACCTAACATTGAGAAAAGCACTCATAATACAAGTTTTGATGATGCTGTTCTGTTTCTCAATATTGTGATATTCACGTGTTTTTAGCGTTTTGTTACTGAAGAAGTTGAAAAACAATTATAACACACGTTTCTGCTAATATCGTTTCGTTTCCCTATATCGGGTGATTATCATGGACTTTGGTGTTTTGTTACCTAACAAGCCCAAAAACAATGAAGAAACACATTTTTTGGTAATGTTGTTCTGTTTCTCTATAAACAGTGTTACACTGTTTTAGCCTTTTTGGTTCGGAAGAAGCTCAAAAACACTCAAAAGACGTGTTTTTGATAAAGAGTGTTTTCAATGTTTTTATAGCTTTTTTTTTGTGGCTAATATGCTCAAAAAACACAGAAATGACACATCTCTGGAAATGCCGTTTCGTTACCTCAAATAGGATGCTTTGCATGTGTTTTGTTATTTTGGTACCCAGCATGTTGGAAAAAAAAGAAAAAAAAACTCAAAACACGTTTTTGGCAACGTTGCTCTGTTTCTCCATAAAGAGCGTTTTGCATGTTTTAACTTTTTTGGTATGTTACGAGCTTAAAAAAAAAAAAATCATAACGCACGTTTTTGTATCCAAAATGCATATAAAGCAATTTGTATGGGTGCTTTGTATGCATTTTGGGGTTTTGTTACCTAAACACAAAGAAAAACACTCACAGTAGGTTTTTGGTAAAATTATTCTGTTTCTCCATATATATAAATATTCGCGCGTTTTAGCGTTTTGGTACATAAGAAGATAACCCTCAAAATACAAACGATGATAATGTTATTTTGTTTTCCCATGTAGGGTATTTTCATGCGTTTTAGAGTTTTGGTGCTTAATATGCTCAAAAACATCCAAATGGCACGTTTTCTGTAAATGTCGTTCTAGTATCTAACCTGCTGGAAAATACTAAACACACACACGTTTTCGGTAATGTTCTTAGGTTTCTCAATAAGATAATAATAATAATAATAATAATAATAATAATAATAATAATAATAATAATAAGATAACAATAATAAGTTTGCTTTTCTCAAATAGGGTGCTTTGCATGCACATTATCGTTTTGGTAAATAACAAGCTCAAAAAACACTCTTAATAAACTTTTCTGTTAATATCGTTTTATTTCAAAATATCGGGTAATTTGCATGCATTTTGGCGTTTTGGTACCTTTCAAGCTCGAAAACACTCAAAACACCCGTTTTTGGTAGTTCTGTTCCTCCATAAAGATTGTTTTGGAGCGTTTTAGAGATTTGGTACGTAATACGCTCAAAAACACGCAAAAGACACGTTTTTGATAATGTTTTATTTTCCCATGTATAGTGTTTTCCATTCTTATCGGCGTTTTGATGTAAAAAAAAAAAAAAAAACACCCAAATGACACGTTTCTGGTAAAATCGTTTTATTACCCCAAATAGGATATTTTGCATGCATTTTGTCGTCTTTGTACCTAACAAGATGGAAAACGCTTAAAACACACAAGTTCGTAATGTTATTCTATTTGCCCATGAATGGCGTTTTGCATGCATTTTAACGTTTTAGTACGTAAGTAGAAAAAATAAAACATTCAAAAGAATGTTCTTTATTTTTCCCATATAGCGTGCTTTGCATGCACTTAAGCGTTTTGGTACCTAACAAGCACAAAAACACTCATAATATTTTTTTTTTGTAATAAATTTGTTCTGTTTCTTCATGTTGGCTACTTTGTATGCATTTTGGCGTTTTAGTACCTAACATAGGAGAAAACACTCATAATACACGTGTTTTGTAATGTTCTGTTTCCTCGATAGGGTGGTTTGTATGCATTTTGGAGTTTCATTATCTAACATTGCGAAAAAAAAAAAAAACTCATAATACACGTTTTGGTAACGTTGTTCTGTTTCTTTATATAGAATGTTATTCATATATTTTTGAGATTAGGTGAAAATCTCATAATGCACTTCTCTGTTAATATCGTTTCGTTTCCTAATATTGGGTGTATTTTGGATGTAACATCCATGTATTTTGGTGTTTTCCGATCTAAAAAAGCTAAACAACATTCAATACAAATGTTGTTTCTCCATAAAAAAAATAGCTATTTTCCACGCGTTTGAGCGTTTTGGTACGTAAGAAGCTAAAAAAAAAAAAAAATCAGCGATATTGTGCTTAATATACCCCAAAACAACCCATTTGACAATTTTCTGGTAATGTCGTTCCGTTACTGCATCGAGGGTTCTTTGCATGTATTTTGGCATTTTGGTACTTATGAAGCTCATAAACACTCAAAATACACGTTTTTGGCAATGTTGTCCTGTTTCTCCATTACACGTTATTTTGTATGCGTTTTAACGTGTTTGTACATAAAAAATAGAAAAAAAAAACCTATTTTAAAATTTTTTTTCCCATATAGGGTGCTTTGCTTGCACTTTGTCATTTTGGTACCTAACAAGCTCCAAAATTTTCATAACACACGATATTGGTAATGTTGTTGTGTTTCTTCATTTAGGGTTCTTTGTATGTATTTTGTCGTTTTGGTACCTGACATGGGGAATATCGTTAATATCGTTTCGTTTCCTTATATAAGGTATTTTGCATGAATTTTGGCGTTTTATTACCTAATAAGCTCAAGAAAAAAAATCAAAACACACCTTTTTCCTAACGTTCTTCTGTTTCTTTAATAATGGGTGGTTTCGACGCATTTTAGAGTTTCGGTACGTAATAAGCTCAAAACACACAAAAAAAGTTTTTGATAAAGTTGTTTTGTTTCCCTATATAGAGTATTTTCCGTCTTTTTTTTTTTTTTCTAGCGTTAGGTGCCTACTATGCTTAAAAGTAACAAAACAACACGTTTCCGGGAATGTCGTTTCGTTGCCCGAAATAGGGTGCTTTACATATATTTTGAAAATTTTGATTATAACAAGCTGAAAAACACTCAAAGCACACGTTTTTTGGTAATGTTGTTCTGTTTCTCAATAAAGGGCGTTTTATATGCGTTTTAGCGTTTTGGTTTGTTAGTAGCTGATAAACATCCAAAATTGACGTTATTGGTAATCTTGTTTTCTTTTCCCATTTAAGGTGCCTCTCATGCTCTTGGGCGTTTGAGCACCTAACAAGTTAAAAAAAAAAAAAACTCGATATACACGCTTTTTGGTAATGTTGTTTCTCCGCATAGAGTACTATACGCTTGCTTTAGCGTTTTTTTTGTTTCTCCATAAAAGGTGCTTTGCACGCGTGTTACCAATTTCGTACGTAAGAAGCTCATAAACACTCAAAAGACACGTTTTTGGTAATACGTTTTTTTAATGCCGGATGCTTTGTCTGTATTTTGGCGTTTTCTTGCCTAACATTTGGAAAAAATCTCATAAAACACGTTTTTGGTAAAGTTCTTGCTTGTCGATATAGAGTGCTCTTCACGTGTTTTAGAGGTTTAGTACGTAAGAGACTGGAACAGATTCATAACACAATTTTCTGTCAATATCGTTTCATTTCCCCATATCGGGTACTTTGCTTTGGCTTTTTTTTTTTTTTTGGTACCTAACAAATTCAAAATCACATAAAACGCAGTTTTTTTTTTTTTTTTTTTTTGCTAATTTTGCTCTGTTTCTAAATAAAGGGTGTTTTGGACGCATTTTAACATTTTGGTCCATAAGCTTAAAAACAAAAGACACGTTTCTGATAACGTTTTGTTTTCCTATTTAGCGTGTTTTCCATTCTTTTAAACAAAAACACCCAAATGACACATTTCACGTAAAGCTGTTTTGTTACCCCGTAGACGGTGATTTGCCTGCATTTTGGCGTTTTGGTAACTAGGAAGTTGAAAAACAGTGTTGTCCTGTTTTTTTTTTTTATATATAAAAGTTGTTTTGCATGTGTTTTAGCGTTTGGTACGTAAGAAGCTCAAAACACTCAAAAGAGTAACTTTTTTTTTCATATTTTTTCTCAAAAATACCCATAATACAAATTCTTTGGTAATATTGGTATGTTTCTTTATATAGCTTTTAAACTGCTATATAGTTTTTAAACGCTATATAGTTTTATATAGCTTTATATGCTTTGTATGTATGTTAACGTTTTTGTACCTAACATGAGGACAAACAGTATAAATACTCGTTCTTTTTCTCCATATCTATTCATGTGATTTAGCATTTTGGTACGTAAGAAGCTAAAAAAAATACTCATAAAACACTTTTTCTTTTAATATAATTTCGTTTCCCCATATCCCGCGTGTTCTTTGCATGCATTTTGGCGGTTTATTTTTACCTAAAAGCTCAAAAACTTTCAAAACACCTTTTTGCTAATGTTGTTCTGTTTCTATATAAAAATCGTTTCAGTCGTGTTTTAGCTATTAAGTACGTAAGAAGATCAAAAACACTCAAAAGACACGTTTTTCATAGTTATTTTCACCCATATATAGTATTTTGCATTCTTTTTAGCGTTTTGGAGCATAATGTGCTCAAAAAACACAAAATAACACGTTTTTGTTAAAATCCTTTCCTTTCCCTGTATAAAATACCTTGCATGCCTTCTGGGGTCTTATATAAGAAGCTCTTATGTAAGAAGCTCAGAAACACATACAAGACCTGTTTTTTTTTTATAATATTGTTTGATTTCCCAAGTAAAAATAAAAACATGTTTATGGTAATGTGTATGGTGAAGTAGGATGTTTTACATATATTTTGACATTTTGGTACCTATTAAGATCAAAAACTCTCAAAATGCACGTTTGGGGTAATGTTATTATTTTCCTTAATAAAGTGTGTTTGGAATGCGTTTTAGAGTTTTGGTATGAAAGAAACTGAAAAAAAAACTCAAAAGACATGTTTTTAATAATGTTGTCTTCTTTTCCCATATAGGGTACTTAAGCAAACACTTTGGCGATTTGGTACCTAAAAAGCTCAAAAACACTCAGAAGACACTTTTCTGGTAATGTTTCCTTTTCCCATATGCCTCTCATTGAATTTTGGTATGTAACAAGTTTTAAAAGATACAATATAAACGTTTTGTGGTAATGTTGTTTTGTTTTTCCATACAGGGTGCTATTCGTGTGTTTTAGCATTTTATTATCTAAGAAGCTAAAAAGCACTAATAAAAAGCATTCCTGTTAATATCGTTTCGTTTCCTCAAATAGGGTCTTTTGCATGGATTTTGGTGTTTTTGTACATGACAAGGTAGGAAACACTCTAATCATACACTTTTTGGTAATTTTTCTGCACTTTTCCACGTCTTTTCATAGACGTCCAACCCTTCAGGAGGTAAACATATCACGCAAGGAAGCCACAGAACGCTTGACTTCTGATCTTTCTAAAATTTCTGACTGGGGCAGAGCAAATTTGGTATTGTTCAATGCCTCAAAAACTCAATTCCTCCATCTATCAACTCGACACAACCTTCCAGACAACTATCCCCTCTTCTTCAATGACACTCAACTGTCCCCCTCTTCTACAGTGAACATCCTCGGTCTGTCCTTTACTTATAATCTGAACTGAAAACTTCACATCTCATCTCTAGCTAAAACAGCTTCCATGAAGTTAGATGTTCTGAAACATTTCCGCCAGTTTTTCTCACCCCCCAGCTGCTAACTCTGTACAAGGGCCTTATCCGTCCATGTATGGAGTATGCTTCACATGTCTGGGGGGGTTCCACTCATACTGCTCTTCTAGACAGTGTGGAATCAAAAGCTTTTCGTCTCATCAACTCCTCTCCTCTAATTGACTGTCTTCAGCCTCTCTCTCACCACCGCAATGTTGCATAGCTAGCTGTCTTCTACCGCTTTTTGAGGTTCTTAGATAACAAAATGCCAAAATCCATGCAAAGGGCCCGATATGGGGAAACGAAACGATTCTAACAGAAATGTGTATTATGATACCAAAACTCTAAAACACTCTATATGGAGAAGCAGCATTACATAAAACGTGTATTATGAGAGTTTTTCCAGTTATTCCAAAACGCCAAAATGCAAACAATGCACCCTATAAAAAGAATTACAACAACCTTACCAAAAACGTAATTATAAGTTTTTTCGAATTTCTTAGGTAACAAAACGTCAAAGTGCATGCAAAGCATCCTATATGGGAAAAGAAATAAAACATTACCTAAAACGTGTGTTTTTAATGCTTTCAGCTTCTTAGGTACAAAAACGTATGTAAAACATCCATCATGGAGAAACAGAACAGCCTTACCAAAAACGTATGTTTCGAGTGTTTACCAGCTTGTTAGGATCAAAACGCTAAAATGCTTGCAAAGCACGCTAATTTGGACAACGAGACGATATTACCAAAAACGTGTCATATGGGTATTTTTGACCATATTAGGAACAAAAACGCTAAAAAAAAAAAAAGAAAACACTATACATGGGAAAACAAAACATTATCAAAATGTGTCGATTTTTTTTTTTTTTTTGAGCTTCTAATGCACCAAAACCCTAAAACGTTTGCAAAATACCCTTTATGGAGAAACAGAATAGCATAACCAATAACGGGTGTTTTGAGTATGCATGCAAAAATGCATGCAAATCACATGATATTTAGAAATTAAACGATATCAACGAAAACAAGTATTATGAGCTTTTTTCAGCTTCTTATGTGCCAAAAGGCTAAAATTTGTGAATACCAGTCTGCATTGAGAAACAGAACAACATTGCCAAAAATGTGTATTATGAGTGTTTATCCCTATGTTACATACCAAATCGGCAAAACGCATATAAAGCATAATATGCTTTATATGCGTTTTGCATATAACGTTTTTAATAATGTCGTCCTGTTTTTTCATATATTATATGAAGAAACAGGACGACATTATTAAAAACGTGTGTTTTAAGTGTTTTTCATCTTGTTATATAGCAAAACCAAAAAATGCATGCAAACCACCCTGTTTGGGATAACGGAACATCACCACAAACGTGTCATTTGGGTTTTTTTCAGTATATTTTTAATCTAAGCGCTAGAAAGTATGGAAAACACTTTATATGGAAAAAGAAAACACTACCCAACTTCGGGAAACGAAAAGATATTAACAGAAAAGTGTATTATTATTGTTGTTTTTTTTAAGCTTCTTTTTTACCAAAATCCTAAAATACATGAACAGCAGTCAATATCGAGAAACACAACATTACCAAAAACGTTTATTATGAGATTTTTTTTTTTCCCGATGTTAAATATTAAAACTCCAAAATACATACAAAGTACCTTATATGAAGAAACAGAAGAATATTACCAAAAAACAAAAAAAATATTACCAAAAAACATGTATTCTTTTTAAGGTTCTCAGGTACCAAAACGCCAAACTGCATGCAAAAGAATCTGTATTGAAAAAGAAAAGAACTTTACCGAAAACTCTTATGAATGTTTTTTTTTACTCTTTTTCTTAAGTACGAAAACTCTAAAACGCATGCAAAACGTCTTTATTGACAAATAACGTGTGTTTTGAGTGTTTTTTCAGCTTAGTAGGTACCAAAACGACAAAATACATGCAAAACACCCTACTTTGTGTAATGAAACGACATTACCTGAAACGCCCCATTTGAGTTTCTCTTTTTTTTCTTTTTTTTTTTTTTTTGCATATTAGACACCAAAAGGGTAAAAAGAATATAAAACTTATATTACCGGAAAAGAAAAGAAACCATTATCAAAAACGTGTCTTTTGAGTGTTTTGAGCTTATTACGTACCAAATCGCTAAAACGCTCAAAAATTCAATGGGAAAACAGAACATCATTACCAAAAACTGGTGTTTTGAGTGTTTTTGAACTTGTTAGGTACTAAAACGCCAAAATGCATGCAAATTAAATGATATTGGGAAATGAAAAGATATTATTATTTTTGTGCTTGTTACTTAACAAAACACTACAGTGCATGCAAAGAACAACATTATAAAAAACTTCTTTTGTGTGTTTTCTGCTTCTTATGTACCAAAACGTTACAACGCGTGGAAAACACCACTTATGGAAAAACAGAACAACATTAACAAAATCATGAGTTTTTATTTTTTATTTTTTCCACAAAGTTAAGAAGCAAAACCCGAAAATGCATGCAAATCACTTTATTTGGGGTAAGGAAATAACATTACCAGAAACGTGCTTTTTATTATTATTATATAAGGCATCAAATGCTAAAAAAAATTTTAAAAAATCGTGGAAAACACTCTATATGGAAAAATAAAAATGCTTGATTAAAAACGTGTCATTTGAGTGCTTCTTACGCACCAAACTGCTAAAACGCATCCAAAACACCGTTTATGGAGAAACAAAAACATCAGCAAAAAATATTTCTTTTGAGTGTTTTTGAGCTTGTTAGGTACCAAAACACCAAAATGCATGCAAATTACCAGATATTGGGAAAAGAAACGATTTTAACAGAAATGTTATGTCTTTTCAACTTCTTATGCAATAAAATGCTAAAATACATAAATAACACTCTATATGGAGAAACGGAGTAATATTATGAAAAACTTGTATTATAAGGGTTTTTCAACATATTAGATACTAAAACTCGAAAATGCATTCAAAGAACCATATATAAAGAAGCAGAACAACATTACCTATGTTGTAATGTACTATGTAATGTACGTGTACTATGAGTGTTTTTCCTCATGTTAGGTACGAAAACGCCAAAATACATACATGAAGAAATTCTACATGAAAAAAATTAGCAATATTAACCAAAAACGTGTATTAAAAGTTTTTTGAGCTTGTTAGGTACAAAAGCGCTAAAGTGCATGCAAAATATCCTTTATGGGAAAAGAAAAGAACATTACTAAAACTTGTCTATTGAGTGTTTTACGACTTCTTGCGTACCAAATCGCTATAACGCATGTAAAGCGCTTTTTTTTTTTTTTATGGAGAAATAGAACATTACCAAAAATGTGTATTTTGAGTGTTATCCAGCTTTTTAGGTACTAAAACGCCAAAATGCACGTAAAGCACTCTATTTGGAGTAACGAAATGACATTACAGGAAACCTGAGTATTTTCTAGCTTATTTTTACCAAAACGCTAAAGTGGATGCAAATCACCCTATTTGGGGAAAACAAACAACATTGTAAAAAACGTGTCATTTGAGTGTTTTTCTTCTTACGTATCAAAACGCTAAAATGCATGCAAAACATCCTTTATGGAGAAACAGAACAAGATTACCAAACCTGTGTTATAAGTGTTTTACAGCTAGTTAGCAAAACTCCAAAATCCATGCAAAGCAACTTATTTGGGTTAAGGAAACGACACCACTAGAAACATGTTACATGCGTGTTTTTGAGCATATTAGGCAACAAACGATAAAGAGCATGGAAAATAATCTATATTTGAAAACAAAACATTATGAAAAACGTGTCTTTTGAGTGTTTTTTTTTTTTAGTTTCTTACGTACCGAAACGCTAAATCGCGTCCAAAACACCTTTTATTGGGGAAAAAAAAAACAGCAAAATTTTTTTTTTTTCATTTTTTTTTTTAGCTTGTTAGTTAACAAAACGCCAAAAATGCAAGCAAAGGAACCATTATGGGGAAACGAAACGATATTAACAGAAACGTGTATTAGGAATTTTTTTCGGATTTTTAGGTGAGAAAAGGCTAAGACAAATTTATGGCATTCTATATGGATAAGCAAAACAACATAAAAGAAAAGAAAAAAAACGTGTATATTGAATGTACTTAAAGGCCAAATTGCATGCACGACACATTTAATGGTAAAAGAAAACAACGTTACCAAAAACGTGTCTTTTCAGTTTTTTTTTTTCTTTTCTTTTTTTTTAAGCTTGTTTGGTACCAAATCACCGGTGTATGCAAAAATTCCCTTTATAGGAGAAGAAAACACAATACTAAAAAAAAAAGTATCTTTTCTTTGTTTTTTTTTTCAGCAGATTACATATTAAAACGTTAAAACGCATGCAAAACGCCCTTCATGGAGAAATAGAACAGCATTGCCAAAAACGTGTGTTTTGAATTTTTTTTAAAGATTGTTAGGTACTAAAATGCAAAAAATGCATGCAAAGCACTCTATTTAACGGTAATGAAACGATCTAACAAGGAACGTGTCATCTGGGTGTTTTGAACATATTATGCACCAAAAAACTAAAAAGCACGGAAAGCACGCGAAAACAAAACATCATTAAAAAAAAAAATATATATATATATATATATATATATATATATATATATATATATATATATATATATATATATATATATATATATATATATATATATATATATATATATATATATATATATATATATATATATATATATATATATATATATATATATATATATATATATATATATATATATATATATATATATATATATATATATATATATATATATATATATATATATATATATATATATATATATATATATATATATATATATATATATATATATATATATATATATATATATATATATATATATATATATATATATATATATATATATATATATATATATATATATATATATATATATATATATGTATGTATGTATGTATTTTGAGTGTTTTCAGCTCCATATGTACCAAAACGTTAATGCACGTTTCGTTTCCTTTCCACATATAGTATGGTTTGGATGCACTGAAAATACATGTTTTTGGAAATGGTGTTCGGTTTTTCCACATAGCAGGTATTCACACGTTTTAGCGTTTTGGTACCAAAGAAACTCAAAACATACATAATATACGTTTCTCATAAATTCCTTTCTTTTCTCCATATGGGGTGATTTTCAAAGATTTTAGCGTTTTGGTACATAATGTAAAAAAAAACACTCAAAAAGCACATTTTTGGTAATTTTATTATCTTTCATCCTTTTTAGCGTTTTGGTATCTAAAAAGCTCTAAAACTCTCATAATACATGGTTCTTGTAATGTTTTTTTTTTCGTTTCCTAATAGTGCTTTCCATGCATTTTAATTTTTTTCTACGTAACAGGCTCAAAAACATTCAAAATACAATATTTTTTCTGTTTCTCTGTCAAGCGTGTTTTGCATGTGTTTTAAGGTCTTAGTAGGTAAGTAGCTCAAAAACACTCAAAAGTTACATGGTTTCATTTCCTATATAGTGAGCTTTCGATGCTTTTTCGCGTTTTCGTGCCAAGCATGGCTATAAACATTCAAAAGACATGTTACTGGAAATGTCGCATCGTTGCCCAGTACATGGTGCTTCGTATACATTTTAGCGTTTTAGTACATAACATTGTGAAGAAAAAAAAAACCTCAAAATACACTTTTTTGGTAATTTTGATCTTTTTATTCATATAGAGAGCTATTCGTATTTAGGTACCTAAGAAGCTCTAAAACACTCAAATTACTCGTTTCTCGTAATATCTTTTCGGTTCATTATATAGGATACTTTGTATCCATTTTGACGTTTTTCTATGTAACAAGCTCAAAAACTCTAAACACACGTTTTTTGATAAAGTTGTTCTGTTCCCCATAAAGGGTACTTTACATGTGTTTTAGCGTTTTGGTACATAACTAGCTCAAAAACACTAAAAATACACGTTTTTGGTTAAGTCGTTTTGTTTTTCCATATTTGGTGCTTTGCATCCTTTTAATCTTTTGGTGCTCAACACGTTCATAAACACTGAAAAGATACGTTCCTTTAACAATGTTAAAAACGCTTAAAAACATGTTTTTGATAATGTTATTCTGTTTCTCCATGAAACATGCTATTCACAAGCATTAGCGTTTTGGTACCTAAGAAACTAAAAAAAAAAAAAAAAAAAAAAAACTGCACATTTCTCAAAATATACTTTCTTTTTTTCCATATATGGTGCTTTGCAATCATTTTGGCGTTTTTTTTTTTAGATAACAAGCTAAAAAAGACTCAAAATTCACGTTATTGTGTTTCTCCCAAAATTTTGTATGCGTTTTAGCGTTTTGGTGCGTAAGAAGCTCAAAAACACTCAAACGACACTTTCTTGGTGATGTTTTTATTCCCTTATAGGGTTATTCCCCTGCTATCTGGCGGTTTGGTGTCTACCACTCTCAAAAACATTCAAAACACATCTTTTCTCGTAATGTCCTTTCGTTTCCGCACATAGGAGCCTTTGGTCCTATAATAATACACGTGTCTCGTAATGTCCTTTTGTTTCTCCATATAGAGTGCTTTCCATGCATTCTGGCGTTTTTGTAAGGAAAAGAAAAAAAAATTTCTTTTTTTTTGTAATGTTATTCTTTTCTCTAAGGATTTTGATAATATTCAAAAGACACGTTTTTGGTGATGTTGTTTTGTATTCCAATATCCGGTGCTTTGAATGCTATTTAGCGTTTTGTTGCTTAATACGCTGAAAATCACGAAAAAGACGTTTCTGGAATTATAGTTTCATTTCCCTATATAGGGAATTTTGCATCCATTTTGGCGTTTTGGTACCTAACACTGTAAAGAATATTTTAATTACACGTTTTTGGTAATGTCATTTTTCTCAATAGAACGCTATTTATGCGTATTAGCGTTTTGGTACCTAAGAAGCTCTAAAACACTTATAATACACGTTTTTCGTAATGTCCTTTGGTTTCGCCATATAGGGTGCTATGCATGCATTTTTAGTGTTTCGTTACATAACATGGTGAAAAACACTCAAAAACCACATTTTTGGTAATGTTATTATGTTTCTCCATTAAGAGTGCTATTCAGTTGATTTAATGTTTTGTACTTTAAGAAACTCAGACACTCATAATACACGTTTCTCGTAATTTCCTTTCGTAATTTCGTAATTTCGTAATTTCCTTTCCTTTTCGTTTCCCCTTTGCATGTTTTTTGGTGTTTTTGTATGTAACAAGCTCAAAACACTCAAAATACACGTTTTTGGTCATGTTATTCTGTTCCTCCATAAAAGGTGTTTTGGATGTGTTTTAGCATTTTGGAACGTAAGAAGCAAACGCTTAAAAGACACGTTTTTGGTGATGTTATGTTGTATTCTCATATAGGATACTTTCCATGCTAATTAGGATGTGTTGAAAAAATACAAAAGACATTTTTCTTGTCATGTCGTTTCATTTACCCCTGTAGAGGAATTTGCAAGCACTTTGGCATTTTATAACCTAACAATGTGAAAAACACTCAAATTACACGTTTTTTTTCGTAATTATGTACTGTTTCTCCAAACAGTGTGCTACTCATGCGTTTTAGCATTTTCGAGCCTAAGAAGCGCAAAATCACTCATAATACACGTTTCTCGTAATATCTTTTCGTTTCCCCATATAGGATGCTTTTGCATGCATTTCGTCGTTTCGGTACCTGAGATGGTTAAAAATACACACACACACACACACACACACACACACACACACACACACACACACACACACACACACACACACACACACACACACACGCACGCACGGAAAAAAAATATATTCTTTTTCTCCATTAAGAGTGCTGTTCACGCTTTGTAGCGTTTTGGTACCTAAGAAACTCAAAAACACTCATAATACGTGTTTTTGTAATGTCGTTTTGCTTCATCATATAGGGTGCTTTGGATGCATTTCGGTCTTTTTGTACGTAAGAAGCTGAAAAACACTAGAAATAGCCGTTTTTTTTATTTTATTTCATTTTTATTTATGAAATACACGTTACTTTATGATGGTTGTTTTGCACGCATTTTAGCGTTTTGGTATATACAGAACATTACTAAAAACGTTTATTTTGTGTGTTTTTCACAATTTTATGTACCAAAACGTCAAAATGCCTCCAGAGCACCATCTATGGAAAATGAAACTACATTTCCAGAAACATGTCTTTTTAGTGTTGATGAACGTGTTAGGTACCAAAGTTATAAAAAGCATGGAAAGCTACCTATATGAAAGAACAAGACAACCAAAATTTTATCTTTTGGGTATTTTCAGCTACTTACATACCATAACGCTGAGATGTATGCAAAACACCCTTTATTACCATAAACATTTTTTTTCTTTTTACATATAAAAAGAAACATAAATGCATGCAAAACACTTTGCAAGGGGAAACGAAAAGACATTAGAAGAAACTTTTATTATGAGTGTTTTTTTTTTTTTACTTCTAAGGTACCAAGACCTATTTGACACATTGAAGAGCACTCTATATGGAGAAAAGAACAAGATTACAAAAATGTCCTTTTTGAGTGTTTTTCACATTGTTAGGTAAGAAAACACTCTATAAAGAGTGTTATTTATGGGTTTTAGCTTTTTCATACATAACGAACTTAAAAAAAAATCATAACACACGTTTCTCGTAACATCCTTTCATTTTCCAAATATAGGGTTCTTTGCATGTATTTAGGCGTTTTTATTGGTAACATGATAAAAAAAACACTCAAAATACATGTTTCTGGTAATGTTATTCTGTTTCTCCATAAAGGGCGTTTTGCATGCGTTTTAGCGTTTTGGTATGTAAGAAGCTCAAAAACACGTAAAGGCAGGTTCTTGGTAAAAGTTGGTTTTATTCCCATATAAGGTGATTGCCCTCCTTTTTAGTGCTTTATTGCCCATCACGCTCAAAAACACTCAAAAGACACTTTTCTGGTAATGTCATTTTTTTTTTCCCCACATAAAGCTAGTTCCGCATGCAATTTTTGGTTTTGGTAACTAAGAATGTGAAAAGCACTCAAAATACATGCATTTGGTAAGGTTGTTCTGTATTCTCAATTAAGAGTGATATTTCTGAGTTTCAGCATTTTGGTATCTAAGAAACTTCTCCATATACACCGAGTTTTTTTGCGATTTTTGCCTTGTGGCTGTTGTGAAACTATGAAACACTCACTATACACGTTTCTCGTAATGTCCTTTTGTATCCCAATATAGAGTGCTTTCCATCCATTTTCGCGTTTTTTGAAGGTAAGAAGCTCAAAAACACTCAAAATATACCTTTTTGGTAATGTTATTCTATTTCTCCATATTCGTTGGTTTGCATCCGTTTTAGCGTTTTTCTACGTAAAACACTGGAAAGACACTTTTTCAGTAATTTTGTGATGGATTCCCACATTGAGTGACTTCCATATTATTTATCGTTTTGGTGCCTAACATGCTGAAAAAAAAAACACACAAGAGGCATGTTTCTGGTAAGGTCGTATAATTTCCCGATATAGGTGGCTTTGCATGAGCTTTAGGGTTTGGTACATAACAGTCCGAAAAAAAAACCTAAAATTAATTTTTTTCATAATTTTCTTTTTTCACATAATTTTCCTGAATTTTGTCACAATTTTGGCATCTTGGTACCTATGAAGATGAATAACAAAAAAAATAAATAAATTCCTATCTTTTCATTTTTTTTATTTATTTTTTTTCTAAAAACAGTGTTATTTATGGGTTTTAGCTAAATGGTACTTAAAGAACTTAAAAACACTCGTAATACATGTTCCTCGAAATGTCCTTTAATTTCCCAAACATAAGGTTCTTTGCATGTATTTAAGCGTTTTTATAGGTAGCATGATCAAAAACACTCAAAATAAATGTTTTTGGTAATGTTATTCTGTTTCTCAATAAAGGGTATTTTGCATTCGTTTTAGCGTTTTGGTATATAAGGAGCTCAAAAACACTTAAAGGCAAGTTCTTAGTAAAAGTTAGTTTTATTCCCATGTAATGTGATTGCCCTGCTTTTTAGTGCTTTATTGTCTATCATGCTAAAAAAAAACACTTAAAAGACACTTTTCTGGTAATGTCATTTTTTCCCCACATAAAGCTACTTTCACATAAAATTTAGGGTTTTGGTAACCAAGAATGTGAAAAACACTCAAAATACACGCATTTGGTAAGGTTGTTCTGTTTCTCAATTAAGAGTGTTATTCATGAGTTTCAGCGTTTTGGTATCTAAGAATCTCAAAAATGCACGTTTCTCGTAATGTCCCTTTTTTTCCTCATTTAGGGTGCTTTGCATGCATTTTGGCATTTTATTTTTCACGGAATAGCTGAAAAACACTGAAAATACACGCTTTTGGTAATAAACACCCTTTATGGAGAAAGACAATAACCTCATGAAAAAACAAGTGTTTTCATGTTTTTGTGCTTGTTACGTAGAATAATGGAAAAATACACGAAATCTACCCTATATGGATAAATGAAATGACATTACTAGAGACGTATAATTTGAGTCTTTTTTTTTTAGCTTCTTAGGTACGAAAACGCTAAAACGCATGAATAGCACTCTGTATGAAGAAACAGAATAACATTACTAAAAACGTTTATTTCTAGTGTATTTCACATAGGTACCAAAACACCAAAATGTATGCAAAGCACCATATATGTCGAAAAGAAACGACATTTACAGTAATGTGTGTTTTTAGTGTTTATAAACGTATTAGGCACCAAAATACACGAAAAAAACCCTATATGGGGAAACAAAATAATTTTACAAAAAACGTGTTTTTTGAGTGTTTTTGAGCTACTTCCGTATTAAAACACTAAAACACTTGCAAAACACAATTAATGGAGAGAAAGAATACCATTACCAAAAATAAGTACTATGAGTGTTTTTAAGCTTCTTTTCCACAAAAGCGCAAAAAAATAAAAACATGTAAAATGTTCTTTTATGAAAAAAAAAAAAAAAGACATTACGAGAATTATGCATTTTAAATGTTTTGAGCTTCTCAGGTACCATAACGCTGAAAGGCATAAATAGCTAAAATGCATACAAAGCACTTCATATGGAGAAACGAAACTACATTATCAAAAAGGTGGCTTTTTAGTGTTTTTTTTTTTTATTTTACGCCCCAAAATGCTAAAATACATAGAAAGCACCCTATATTGGAAACAAAATAATATTACGAAAAATATACCTTTCTAGTGTTTTGTGTTTTTGAGCTAACGTACCAAAACGCAAAAAAAAAAAAATAATGCAAAACAATTTATGGAGAAACAAAATAACATAACCAAAAACGCTTATTTTCAATGTTTTGAGCTAATTATGTACAAAAATACCAAAATGCATGTAAAGTAGCGTATTTCAGAAATAAAACAATACTACAAAAATGTGTATTACAGTGTGTTCCTGAGCTTCTTAAGTAGTAAAACGCTGAATCGCATGATAGAAAAAAAAACTTCTCCAAAAATACTATTTTCAGTACTTTTTACATTCTTTAGTACCAGAAAGCCAAATTCTTCTAGAGCATAATACGATAAACGTGTATTACGAGTGTTTTTGAGATTTTTAGGCACCAAAATTCTAAAACGAATGAATAAACCTAACACTACTTATGGAGAAAGAGAACATTACTAAAAAGGTTTATTTTGCGTGTTTTTTTTTTCACTTTGTTAGGTTGCAAAACGCCTAAATAAATAGAAATTACTCTATATTGAAAAAAAAAAATAATATATATATATATATATATATATATATATATATATATATATATATATATATATATATATATATATATATATATATATATATATATATATATATATATATATATATATATATATATATATATATATATATATATATATGAATAGAAACGTGTCCATTGAGTGTTTTCAGCATGCTAAGCACCAGAACGTTAAAAAGCATGGAAACCACATTATATAGGAATACACTCTATATGAGCAAACGAAATGCCAACACCAGAAATTTATTTTTTGAGTGTTTTTGAGCGTGTTAGACACAAACACGCTAAAAAGCATGGAGAGTATCTTAAATGAAAATAAAAATCAGCATTAAAAAAAAAAAACGCGTATTCTGTGTTTTTAGCTTATTCCATATCAACACGCTCAATCGACTGCAAAACACGCTTTATAAATAAATGGAATAACATTACAAAGATTGCAAATTTTTAGTGGTTTTGAGCTCAGTAAGTAGAAAAACGCCAAAATGCATGCAAAGTACTCTATATTGAGAAACTAAACAATACTACCAGAAACCTATATAAAAAAAAAATACTTCTGAGCTTTTTAGGTACTAAAACGCGTGAAAAACACATCACATGGAGAAAAGAAAACCATTACCAAAAACGCGTTTTGAGTGTTTTCACCTTGTTAGGTATCAATACGTCAAAATGCATATAAATCAAGTGATTTGAAGAAAAAGAACAATTTTACCAAAATTCGTGTATTGTAGGTCAGTTTTGACCTACTTAGGTACCAAAACACCGAAGTGCATGAAAACCACTCTTTACGGGGAATCGAAAAGGCATTATGAGAAACATGTATAATGAGTGTTTCTGAGCCTATTATGTACCAAAACGCAAAAACACGTGAATAATACTCTATATAGAAAAATAAAACATTACAAAAAAAAAAAAGACGTGTTTTTTTTTTCATCATTGTTAGGTAAAAAACGCTAAAATGCATCCATAGCACTATCTTTGGTGAAATAAAACAATACCAGAAACGTATCTTATCATTATTTTTGCGCATGTTAGACAACAAGACGCGAAAAAGCATGGAAAGCATGTTATATTGGAAAAACAAAACAACATTACCTAAAACGTTCATTATTAGTGTTTTTGATGTACTTTTCAAAACGCTAAAACGGATGCAAAGCCCCCTTAATTGAGACACAGAGTAACATTTCAAAAAACAAGTATATTGAGTGTTTATGAGCTTGTTAGGTATATAAACGGTAAAATTCTTGCAAAGTACTATCTATGGAAAAGCGAAAGAACATTTAGAGAAACGTGTATAAGGAGTGTGTTCGAGCTTCTTAGGAACCAAAACGCGGGAATGCATTGAATAACACTCTATATGGAGAATCAGAACAACATTACCAAAAACGTGTATTTTGAGTGTTTTTACATTGTTAGGTACCGAAACGCCAAAATACATGTGAAGCACTCTATATAGGGAAACGAAGCGACGTATATTTTTATTAACTTTTTAGCGTTTTAGGCACCAAAACAATGAAAATGCTTGGAAAGTAACTTATTTTGGACTACAAAACAACATTACCAAAAAGGTCTCTTTTGTGTGTTTTTTAACTTCTCGCATACCAAAACGCTAAAACTCATGCTAAACATTCATTATGGAGAAAAGAATAACGAGTGTTTTTGAGCTTGTTAGGTGCAGAAACGGCAAAATGCATGCAATGTGCCCTATATGGTGAGATATAACAATATTACCACACACATGTATTATGAATATTATTGACCTTAGCTAACAAAATACTCAGTAGCATTCTATATGTAGAAACAGAACAACATTACCAAAAACATGTGTTATGAGTGTTAATAACATTAGTATGTACAAAAACGCGAAAATTCATGCAAAGTATCCTATATGGATTAACGAAAGGACATTACAAAAAAAAAATTGTATTATGAGTCCTTTTGAACTTAATAGGTTCCAAAACGCAAAAAAAAAAACACCTCAGTGTGGAGAAACAAATTACGAGAAACACGTATTTTGGGTGTTTTTTTTTTTCTTTTCTTCATTGTTAGGAAACCAACTGCCAAAAATGCATGCATAGCACCCTATATTTGGGAAATTAAATGACACTTCCAGAAACATGTTTTTGGAGTGAATATGAGTATGTTATGCACCAAGACGCTAAAATGCATGGAAATCATCCTGTATAGGAATACCAAACAATTTTACAAAAAAAAAAAAAAAACGCATCCTTTGCGTGTTTTTACCTTCTTATGTACCAAATTGCTTAAAAGTATGCAACACACACTTTATGGAGAAAAAATAGTATTACCAGCTTGTATTTTAACTTGTTACGTGTAAAATAAAATAAAAATGCATGAAAAGAACCCTATTTGAGGTAATGAAAGAACATTACTAGAAATAAGTATTATGAGTGCTTTAGATCGTCTTAGTTACAAAACGCTAAAACGCATGGATAGCACTCTATCTAGGGAAAAAGAACAACATTATCAAAAACATGCATTTTGAGTGTTTTTTTTCACATTCTTAGGTACCAAAACGCCAAAATGCATGCAAAGCACCCTGAAATATGAATTGAAATTTCATTTACAGAAACATGTCTTTTCAGTGTCCTTTGAAGGCACGAGAACACTAAAAAGCATGGAAACACTTGCAAAACATCTTTTATAGAGAAACAATAATAATTTTAACAAAAACGTGCATTTTCAGTGTATTTTTTTTTTCCTTTCAGCTTATTACGTACTAAACCGCAAATATGTATTGAAAGTACACAACATCGGGAAACTAAAAGATCATTACGAGAGACATGTATTTTGAGTATTTTTGAGCTTCTTTGGTACTAAAACACTGAAACGCATGAATAGCACTCTATATGGAGAAACAATAACAATACAAAAATTCTGTATTTTGTGTTTTCACATCGTTAGATAACATAACGCCAAAATGAATACAAACCAAACATTACAGGAAACATTATAGGAAACTGGTCTTTTGAGTGTTTTTGTGCATGCTTTACAAGGAAAAGCTAAACAAGTATGGAAAGCACCCGATATGTGAAAACAAAATAACATTACCAAAAACGTTTCTTTTGAGTGTTTTGTGATATTTACCTAACAAAACGCTAAAACGCATTATCACATCATCAAAAACAATTATTTTAAGTGTCTTTTTTTTCATCTTTTCAAAATGCATTGAAAATATCTTATATGGGGTAACGAAAGAACATTACAAGAAACGTGTATTATGAGTGCTTTTAAGCTTCTTAGATACAAAAAACGTTGAAACGCGTAAATACCACTCAGTATGAAGAAACAGACAAACATTAACAAAAAAAAAACGTTTTTTTTCAGTATATTTCACATTCTTAGGTGCCAAACCCTTAAAATGTATAATGGGAATGCATAATGGGAAACCAAAGAAAATTTCCAGAAACGTTTTTTTTTTGAGTGTTCCTAAATGTTTTATGCATCGAAACGATATATTGGAAAAGGAAACAAAATTTCCAGAAACGTGTCTTTTCAGTGTTTATATGCGTGTTAGTTACCTAAACGCTAAAGAGCATGGAAATCACCCAATATGGAATAAAAAAAACTACATTGCAAGAAACTTATGTACCAAAACGAAAACGCATGCAAAATAACCATTATGGAAAAACAGTATTATATAAAAAATATTTATATTTTGAGTGTTCTGAGCTTGTAACATACAAAAACGCCAAAATGCATGGAAAATAACGTATATGGGGTAACGAAAGAACATTACGAGAAACGTGCATTATGAATACACTTCTTAGGTAACAAAACGCGAAAACGCCTAAACATTCCTCTATATGAAGAAACAGAACAACATTACCAAAAACGTGTATTTTGAGTGTTTTCACATTGTTAGGTACCAAAAAGGTAAAACCCATGCAAAATCCCATATATGAGTAAACGAAACGAAATTTCCAGAAATGTGATTTTTGTGGTATTTATGAGCGTTTCATCTACCAAAACGCTTAAAAAGCATGGAATTCAACCTATATGGGAATACAAATGAACATTACCAAAAACGTATATTTTGAGAGCATATCACATTGTTAGGTACTAAATCTGCAAAATGCATACAGAACCCAAAATATGGGAAAACAAAACGAAATTTCCAGAAATATCTCTTTTGGGTGTTTATGAGATTGTTAGGCACCAAAACGCTGAAAAGCATGGAAGGTATCCTATATTGAAAAAAAAAAAAAAAAAACTCTTTCAGCTGTTTTGAGCTACTTTCGTAAGAAAACGCTAAAACACATGCTAAACATGTCGGAAAGCGAATAACTATCAAAAACAAATATTTTGAGGGTTTTGGAGCTTGTTACGTACAGAAACGCTAAAATACTGCAAACTGCCTTATAGAGGAAGAGAAGAAAAAAAAAACGTGTATTATGAGTGTATTCTAGTTTCTTAGCTACCAAAACGCTAAAATTCATACATAGCACTCTTTATGGAGAAACTTAATAACATTACCAAAACGCCAAAATGTATTCAAAACATGTATGGGTTAAGGGAACAAGATTTCCTCCCCCCAAAAAAATGTCTTCTGAGTGTTTATGAGCGTGGTAGGAATCGATCACAAAAATTATGGAAGACACCCTGTATGGGGAAAAAAAAACGGCTTTTTTTCAGTGGTTTGAGCTACCTACTAGCCAAAACGCAAAAATAGTAAGCAAAACACTCTTCATGGAAAAACAATAACATTACGAAAAAAATAAAATAAAATAAAATAAAATACTCGTAAATAAGTATTTTAAATGTTTTTGAGTTTGTTTAGTAGCCGAAATGCATGAAAAGTACCCTATATGGGGAAATGAAAAGACTTTACGAGAAACGTAAATTATGGGAGTTTTGAGCTAAAAAGCATGAATACCAGGACGACATTATGAAAAACGTGTATTTTGAGTGTCTTCCATAACGTTAGGAATCAAAACGCCGAAATGTACACAAAGCCTCCTAAATAGGAACACGAAACGATATTACCAGAAAAGTGTCTAACCAGTGTTTTCTGTATGTGAGCGTGTTAAGCACCAAAAAAGCTAAAAAGAATGTTATTCACCCTATATAAGAATAAAAAAACATTGCGAAAAACATATCTTTTGAGTGTTTTTGAATTTCCTAATTACTGAAACGCTAAAACGCAGGGAAACTACACTTTATGGAGAAAGAGAATAACATTACCAAGAAAACAAGTATTTGAGCGTTTTTGAGCTTGTTACGCAGAAAAACGCCTAAATGCATTGAAAGTACCCTCTGTTGGGAAAAAAAAAATATTATGAGAAAAGAATAACATCAATGTTTTTGATTTTTTTAAACACCAAAACACCTAAACGTGTTAGTAGAATTTTTTTTTTTTTTTACGTAGAAACAGAACAACATTTATAAAAACGTGTATTTCACATTGTTAGGTACCAAAACGCCAAACTGCATGCAAAGCATCCTATATGTGGAAAGGAAACGATATTTCCAGAAACGTGTCTTCTGAGTGTATTTCAGCGTGCTAGGAAGAAAAATACTAAAAAATACGAAAAACATCCAATATGGAAAAAAAAAAAAAAACGAAACTACAAGAAACGTCTCTCTTCAATGTTTTTGAGCTACTTACGAACCATAAAGCAAAAACGATTGTAAAACACCCATTATAAAGCAACAAAATATTATTTCCAAAAACAAACATTTCGAGTGTTTTTGAGAATGTTGCATAGGAAACACCAAAATGCATGGAAAATACCATGTATGAGGAAACGAAAAGTCATTATGAGTGTTTTTTTAGCTTTTTAGGTATCAAAACGGTAATACACGTAAATAGCTCTCTATATAGAGAAATAGAACATTAACTAAAACATGAATTTTCAGCATATTTTGCATTATTATGCAAATGCAAAATGTATCCAATGCACCCTACAGAGAGAAAAAAAACGAAAAAAGACGTGTGTTTTTAGTGTTTATGAGCGTGTTAGGCACTAAAATCGAAAATAAAAGCATAGAAAACACCCTATATGGGAAAACAAAATAATTTTACAAAAAAATATATCTTGACTGTTTTTGGCCTACTTACGAACCAAAATACTAAAACACATGTAAAATTTTCTTTAATGAGAAGTTGTGTAACTTTACCAAAAAACAAGTATTTTAAATGTTTTTTAGCTTCTTACATATAGAAACATCAAAACGCATGGAAAGTACTTGATAAGTGAAACGAAAGAACATTACGAAAATTGTATATAATGTGTGTTTTTTTAACTTCTTGGGTACGAAAATGCTAAAACGCATAAATAGCACTTTACATGATGAAACAGAATATTACCGAAAACGTGTATTTTGAGTGTATTTTACATTGTTAGATAACAAAATGTATTCAAAGCATTCCATATGGGGAAATGAAACGAGATTTAGAAAAACTTGTCTTTTGAGTGTTTATGAAAGTGCTAGGCATCACAATGATGAAAAAAAAAGACATGGAAAGCGCCATATATGAAAAAAAAAATAAAATAGACATTACCAAAATCGTCTCTTTTCAGGGTTTCTGAGCTACTTACGTACCAAAACAATGAAACGCATGGAAAAAATCCCTGTATGGGGAAACATTATAACTTTACCAATAACGTATATTTTGCGTGTTTTTGAGCTTGTTACGTAGAAAAATGCAAAAATGCTTACAAAGTACTCTATATGGGTAAACGAAAAGACTACCTGAAACGTGTTTTGTGAGAGCTTTTGAGCTTCTTAGGTACCAAACTGTTAAACGCATGAATAGCACTCTATATCGAGAAACAGAACAACAGTACCAAACACGTGCATTTTGATTTTTTTCTTCACATTATTAGGTATGAAAACGCCAAAATACCTACAAAGTCAAATACATGGAGAAACAAAAATATATTACCAGAAACGTGTCTTTTCAGTGTTTTAAGCGTGTTATACACCAAAACTCTAAAAACCATAGAATTCACCCAAGACAACATTAAAAGAAAGTGTGTTTTAAGCGTCTATGAAAATCTTACGTACCAAAACGCTAAAACGCAGGTAAAACAGTTCATATAAAACAACACAACACAGTTCATGTAAAACAGCATTACAAAAAACTAATCTTTTGAGTGTTTTGATGTACTTATATACTAAATCAGTAAAACGCATGGAAAATACACTTTATGGAGAACGAGAATAACAGTACCGAAATCAAGTATCTTCACTGTTTTTGAGCTTCCTACGGAGAAAAACGCGAAAATGTATTCAAAATACCGTATGTTAAGAAACTACATTACGAGAAACGTGTATTACGAATGTTTTTGAGTTTCTTCATTATCAAAACTCCAAAACATAAAACGTATATTTTTGATGTTTTTCACATTGTTAGGTACCAAAACGCGAAAAAAATTTTTAATGCCTCTTATATGGGGAAACGAAACATTACCGAAAATTTTTCTTTTGTCTGTTTTTGAGCGCGTTAGGCACCAAAACCATAGAAAACATGAAATTCACTCTGGATGGGAATGTAAAACAACATTACGAAAAACGTATTTTCTAAGTGTTTTGAACTTAATACGTACCAAAACGCTTAAACCTACGCAATACATACTTTATTTAGAAACAGAACATTACCAAAAAAAAAAAAAACGTATTATGAGTGTTTTTGAGCTCATTACCTTGTCTTTGAGTGTTCATGAGCGTATTTAGGCAGCAAAACGCTAAAAAGCATGGAAGTCTCCCCATATGGGAGACATTACCAAAAACGTCTCTTTTTCAGTGTTATGAACAAAAACGCATGTGAAACACCCATTATAAAGAAACAAAATAACATTACAAAATCAAGTATTTGTTTTTGAGGCTGTTACGTAGAAAAACGCAAAAATGTATAATAGGTTCCTATATGAGAAAACGAAAAGACATAACGAAAAACGTGTATTATGAGTTTTTTTTTTTTTTTCATCCTCTTAGGAACCAGTGCGCTAAAAAGCACGAATAACTCTTTATATGGAGAAACATATGATTACTAAGAACGTGTATTTCAATTGACTTTCACATTGTTAGGTCCGAAAACGCTAAAGTGCATGCAAAGCTCACTCTATGGGGAAACGAAACGAAATTTCCTTTTTCTGTTTTTTTTTTTTTTCAGAATTATATGCATTTAAACGCAAAAAAAAAAAAGCACCCAATATAGGTAATCAAAACAACATTAGCAAAAACGTATCTTTTCAGTCTTTCTGAGCTACTAACGTATTAAAACGCTGAAAGGCATGCAAAACAACCTTATTGAAAAAAAAAAAAAAACATAATAATAACATAATATAAAAAGAAATGGATTTTGAGTGTATTTCACATTGTGAGATACCATAACGCCAAAATTCTTGGAAAGCATCCTATATTGTGAAAGAAAAGACACGAGTGCACGTTATGCACCAAAACGCAAAAAAAAAAAAAAAATCAAAAGCACTCTATATACAAAAAAAAATAAACAAATAAATAAATAAATAAATTTAAAAAAACGTCTTTTGAGCGTTTTTTTAGTAATACTTATGTACCAAAACGCTTGCAAAATACAATTTAGCAAGAAACACAAAAACATTACCAAAAACAAGTATCTTGAGTTTTTAAGCTTGTTACGTACAAAATACGTCAAATTGTATGGGAAGTACCCTTTATGAGGAAACGAAAATACATTATGAGGAACAAGTATTATCATTTTTTTTTTTTTTTGAGCTTCATAGGTACTAAATCTAGAAAATGAATGAATAACACTCTATATGGAAAAACTGAAATTACCAAAAAAAGCTGCATTTTGAGTGTTTTTCACATTGTTAAGTACCAAAAAAGCAAAAATGCATGAAAAGCACCATATATGGGATAAGGAAACGATTTTCCCAAAAACCCTGTTTTTTTTTTTTTTTAGCGTTTATGAGCAGGTTATGCACGGAAACTCTAAAAAGAATGGAAAGCACATGATATGGGAAAACAAAACTTAACCAAAAACGTCTCTTACGTATCCAAACGCTAAAACGCATGCAGAACACCCTTTGTGAAAAAAAAAAACATTAACATTATGAAAAAAAATATTTATTTTTTTTCGTGTTTTTGAGCTTCTTACGTACAAAGACGCAAAAATTCATGAAAATACCCTACATGGGGAAGCGGAAGGACATTACCAGAGATGTGTATTATGAGTGTCTTTGAGTTTCTTAAGTACCAAAAAACTAATACTCGTACAAAATAAGAATAACTAACAAAAACATATATTTTGATTTTTTTTTTTTTTTACATTGTTAGGTACAATAATGCCAAAATGTATGCAAAGCTTCTTATAAGAGGAAATGAAGCGTCTTTACCAGAAACGTGAGTCTTGGATGTTTTTGAGCGTGTTAGGCATCAAAACGGTAAAAAGAATGGAATCCACACTATATGGGAATGCAAAACAGCATTACAAAAAACGTTTGTTTTGAGCGTTTTTTAACTTCTTACATACCAAAACATGCATGCATGCATGCAAAACACACTTTATGAAGTAACAGAATAACATTGCCAAAAAAAATATTTTCGAGTTTTTTTTTTTTTTTATTGTTATGTAGAAAAACGGCAAAATGCATGCAAGGAACTTTATATGATGAAACGAAAAAATATTACGAGGAACGTGTATTTTGAGTGTTTTGAGCTTTTTTGGTACCAAACGGCAAAACGCGTCAATACCGCTCTATATGGAGAAACGGAAAAGAAAAACAAAACAAAAAAAAAAAAAACTTGTAATTTGAGTGTTTTTCACATTGTTAGTTAACAAAATACCAAATTGTATGGAAAGCCCCTTATATGGGGAAACGAAACGACATTCCACGAAACGTATATTTCAAGAGGTTTTGTGAATGTTAGGTACGAAAACGTAAAGAAAGCATGGAAAGTATCCTACATGGGTATAGAAAACTAAATAAAAAAAAAGTATTTTGAGTGTTTTTTAGCTTCTTACGTACCAAAAACGCATTTAACACCTTTCATTGAGAAACAAAATAACATTTCCAGTGATTTTTAGCTTTTTACGTACCAAAACGGTAAAATAGATGTAAAAAACCTTAATGGAGAAACAGAATAACATTAGCCAAACAAGTATTTTGAGTATTTTTGAGATTGTTATGTACAAATACACCAAAATGCATGCAAAGTACCATACATGGGGAAACGAAAGGAGGTTACAAGAGACATGTATTATGAGTGTTTTCGAGGTTTTTAGATATCAAATTGCTGAAACGCATGATTAGCACTCTATATTGAGACATAACAACCTTACGAAAAACATGTATTTTTAGTGTTTTTTTTTAGCTACTTGCGTACCAAAACGCAAAAATGCATGAAAACACCGTTTATGTACAGAGAAAAACAATAAGACAGAAAATCGTATTATATATAGTATTATGAAAGTTTTTGAGCTTTTTAGGTAACAAAATGTTACAACACATTAATAGCAATCTATATCGAGAGAAAGAACATTACAAAGAACTTGCAGAGTAAGTGTTTTCACATTATTAAGTATCAATAAGCAAAAATGCATGGGAAGCCCCTTACGTGACATTACCAGAAACGTGACATTTAAATATTTTTGAGCTTGGTGGGAACGGAAATGCTAAAATGCATGTAAATCACCCTATATAGTAATACAAAACATTATTAAGAAAAACGTGATTCATACGTATTTTTTTTACATTTGCGTACTAACACGCTAAAAAGTATTCAAAATAATCCTTATGGAAAAAAGGAAAAAACATTACCAAAGACAAGTATTTTCGAGTGTTTTGAACTTATTTAAAAAAAAAAATAAAAAAATGTATACATAGTATCCTATAATGAGGAAACGAAAAGACATAACGAGAAATGTGTATTATGAGTGTCTTTGAGGTTTACTGCTACCAAAACGCGAAAACGAGTTAGTATCACTCCATATGGAGAAACAGAATATTACCAAAAGTAATTTAAGTGTTTTTCACACTGTTAGGTACCAAAATGCCAAAATGCATGTTAAGCCCCTGAATATAGGAAAACGAAACGATATTAAAAATAAAGTATGTTTTGAGTGTTTTTGTGCATAACTGGCACCAAAACGGTAAAAAAGAAAAAAAAACTTGGAAAGCACGTTATATGGGAAAACCAAGACATTACGAAAAACAATTCTCTTTAGTGTTTATTTTATTTTTCTTATTTTTTTGTTTTGTATTTAGAAACGCTAAAACGCATGCAAACACCATTTAGGGAAAAAAAACAGAGTAACATTATCAAAAACAAGTATTCTTAGTGTCTTTGAGCTTGTTTTGTACAAAAACGACAAAATATATACAAAATACCCTATATGGAAATACGAAAGAACTTTACCAGAGATTTGTATAATGAGTTTTTTTTTTTTAGCTTCTTAGATAGCAAACCGCTAAATTGCATAAACTAGAAAAATATTAGAAAAAAAAAAACGTGTATTTGACGGTATTCCACATTGTTTTATAAGAAAAAAATGCTTTCAGAGCACCTTAACATTACCAAAAACTAGTATTTTAAGTATTTTTGAGCTTGTTATCTAGAAAAAGGAAAGAATACATGTAAACTACCCTTTATGGGGCAACAAAAAGACATCACCAGTAACATATATAATGTGTATACGATAAACCGCATGAATAGCACTCTACATGGAGAAACAGAACAACATTACGAAAAACGTGTATTTTGAGTGTTTTTGACATTTTTAGGTACCAAAACGCCAAAATGCATGCAATGTCTCCTATATAGGAAAACAAACCGACATTACCAGAACCGTGTCTTTTGAGTGTTTCTGACACTGTTTAACACTAAAGCGCTAAATAGAATGGAAATCACCATATATGTGAATACAAAACAACATTAGGAAAAACGTCTTTCAAGTGTTTAGAACTTCATACTTACCAAAACGCTGAAACGTTTGCAAAACACTCTTTATGGAGAAACAGAATAACATTACCAATAACAACTATTTTCGAGTGTGTTTGAGCTCCTTACGTAGAAAAACGCCAAAAAGCATGAGTAGTACCCTATATTGGGAAACGAAATGACATTATGAGAAATGTGTATTATGACTGATTTTGAGTTTTTTTTTTTTTGGTACCAAACGCGAAAACGCGTTAATACCACTTTATACGAAGAAACAACAACGTTCCCAAACGTGTAATTTGAGTGTTTTTCACATTGATAGTACACACACATTGTTACTCCCTTTCATAGGGAAACTAAACGGAAAACAATAAGAGTATCTTTGGAGATTATTTTCCTACAGATTACAAACAAAAATGCTAAAAAGCATGGAAAGCATCCTATCTATATAGGAATAAAAAATAAGATTACCAAAAACGTTTGTTTTCAGTGTTTTTCATCTTGCGGAAACGCTAAAACGCACGTAAAAACAGCCTTTATGGACAAAAAGAATAACCTTACCAAAAAGAAGTATTTTGAGTGTTTTTGAGTTTATTACACAGAAAAACGCAAAAAAGCATTCAAAGTACAGTATATAGGGAAACCGAAAAGACATTACGAAAAACGTGTGTGTTTTAAGCTTCTTCGTTATCAAAACTCTAAAGCACATGAATAGCACTCTATATGGAGAAAAGAGTAATATGAATGGCACTGTGTTTTGAGAAACAGGACAACATTACCAAAAAAAAAAGTTTATTTTGAGTGATTTTCACATTAATAAGTACTAAAAAGCTGAAATTAATGTAATGGCCCCATATATAGCGAAACGTGCAATTTTAGTGTATTTCACATTGTTTGGGGTTAAATCCCCAAAATTCTTCCAAAGCGCCAATTATGGGGAAATTAAACTTTTTAACAAACGTGTCTTTTGATCACGAGCGTGATTACGAGCACCAAACCACAACAATCATATTAAGCAGCCTATGTGGGAAAGACAACATTACCAAAACGTGTATGTTGAGTGTTTTTCAGGCTGTTCCGTACACAAACAATGAAAAAAAAATACTGATAACACCCTTCATGGAGAAACACAATACCATTTGTAAAAACAAGTATTTAGCGATTTTTTTTGTATATTATGTCCAGAAACGCCAAAATGCTAAGAAAGAACCTTACAGAAAAAAAAAAAAAGTATTTTGAGTGTTTTTGAGTTTATTACACAGAAAAACGCAAACAAGCATTCAAAGTACCCTATATGGAGGAAACGAAAAGACATTACGAGAAACGTTTGTGTTTTTAAGGTTCTTCGTTATCAAAACTCTAAAACACATGAATAGCAGATTCAAACGTGAAACGTGCTTCTTAGTACAAAAAGCTTAAACGCATGAATAGCAAAATAGGTAGAAACAGAACAACATTACCAAAAACGTGTATTTTTATTTAAGCTTCAGAAAGCTTGCGACGTTACCAGAAAGAAACGTCTTTTGAGATTATATTTTTTGTGCGTGTTAGGCACCAAAACGCTAAAAAGCATGAAAATCAATCTATATCAGAGAGAGAGAGAAAAAAAAAATACTGAAAACGTGTCATATAAAGTGGTTTGAATTTCTTACGTACCAAAAGACTAAAACTTATGGAAAACACCCTTCATGGAGAAACGTAGCATTACAAAGAACGGATTTTGAGTGTTTCTTTAACTTGTTACGTAGAAAAATGTCAAAATGCATACAAAATACTTTATGAGGAGAAAAAGAAAGACATTACGAGATACGTGCATTATGTTTTTTTTTTTTTTTTTTTAAGGTTCCTAGTTATCAAAACGCGAAAACGCGTTAATATCACTCTTTCAGGAGAAACAAAAGAACATTAACAAAAACGTGTATTTTGAGTGTTTTCACTTTGTTATATACTAAAACGCCAAAATATCTGCAAAGCTTTTAATAGGAGAAAATGAAACGACCTTACAAGAAACGCGTCATTTCGGTGTTTTTGAGCATGTTAGGCACCAAAGTGCTAAAGAGCATGGAAGTCACCCTATCACGGAATACAAAACAACATTACGAAAAACGTTTCTATTGAGTGCTTTAGAAATTCTTACGTTCCCAAATTCTAAAACGCATGCAAAAATATATGTTATTTAGAAAGAAAATAATATTACCAAAATCAAGAATTTTTTATGTTTTTCAGCTTGTTACTTAGAAAAATGCTCCAAAAAAAAACATGGAAACTACCCTTAATGTGGAAAAGACATTACTTGAATCGTGTATTATGAGTGTTTTTTTTTTATAGGTTAAAAAAAACGCTAAAACATATGGATAAATATGGAGAAAAGACCAACGTTACAAAAAACGTGCATTTGCAGGTTTTTTACAGTAAGGTACAAAAATGCCAAAATACATGCAATGCACCTTCTATGGGAAAAGAAAACGAGATTTTCGGAAACGTGTCTTGAGTGTTTATGAGCGTGCTAGGCACCAAAACGCTAAAAGTATTGGAAGAACCTTATATGGGAATAGAAAACAGCATTACCAAAAACGTGTCTTTAGAGTGTTTTTTTTTTTCAGCTCCTTATGTACAAAACTCTAAAACGCCTGAAAAACACCCTTTATGAATAAAGATAACATAACCAAAAAGAAGTATTTTTCACTCTTTTTGGGGTTGTTACGTAAAAAAACGTCTATATGCATGAGTGTCCTATATGAGAGAAGGAAACGTCATTACGAGACACTTATATTATAAATGTTTAGCAACTTTATGGGTATCTAAACGCTAAAACGCATGAACAGCTCTCTATATTAAGAAACAGAACCACATAACAAAAAATGTATATTTTGAGTGAATTTCACATTAGTAGGTACCAAAACGCTCCGCCCCCACAACAACAACAACAAAAAAACATGCAAAAAACCTTATATGGTGAAAAAAAAAAATATCCAGAAAGGAGTCTTTTGAGTGCTTATGAGCGTGTTAGGATAAAACCATGGAAAAAAAAAACTATAAAGGAAAACAAAATAATAATACCAAAAACGTGTCTCTTCCGTGATTTGGATCTACTTGCTTACTAAAATGCTCAAACTTATGCAAAAAAAAGAAAAAAAAATGAAAAACATAATACCGTTACCAAAAAACGTATTTAAAGAGTTAGAAAAAAAAATTCCATGCAAAGTACTTTATATGGGGGAAACTAAAAGGCATTACGAGACTAGTGTATTATGGGAGTTTTGAGCTTCTTAGGTACGAAATGCTAAAAAATTCTAGATCAAGAAACAGAATAACATTACCAAAATCGTGTTTTTTAATTGTTTTCACATTATTAGGTACCAAAAGTGCCAAAATTCATGTACAACTTACTATATGAGAAAATGAAACGACATTACCAGAAACATGTCTTTTGGGTGTTTTTGAGCGAATTAGTAACGAAAACGCCAAAAGGCATGGAAATCACCCTATATGGGTCTTTTCAGTGTTATTGAGCTTATAAAATAAATCAAAACGCTAAAACGCATGCAAACACTCTTTATTGAAAAAGATAATAACATTACGAAAAACAAGTGTTTTAATGTTTGTTTGTGCTTGTTGCGTAGAAAAACGCAAAAATGCAGGTAATGCAACTTATATGGTTAAATGAAAGGACATTACCAGCTTCTTAGTTACCAAAACACTAAAACGCATGAATAACACTCTATATAAAGAAATATAATAACATTAGTAAAAATCTTTATTTTCAGCGTATTTCACATGTTTAGGTACCAAAACGCCAAAATGAATGCAAACCACCTTATTTGGCAAAGAGAAATTATAACGCATATACCAAAACTCTAAAAGGTATGAATAACATTCTATATGTAGAAAAAGAACAATACAAAAAAATGTGTATTTCGAGTATTTTCATAATGTTAGGTACCAAAACGCCAAAAAAAAAAAACATATGGAGAAACGAAATTACATTACAAGAAACGTGTCTTTTCAGTGTTTTTTTTTCTTTTGTTAGGACACAAAACGCTAAAATTCATAGGAAGCATCCTACATTGGGAGACATAAAGAACATTGTAAGAAACGTGTATTCCTGAGATTAACAACCTCAGGAACACATAATACACGTTTCTTGCAATATCGTTTGATTTCTGAAATACGGTACGTTCCATGCATTTTGGTATTTTTGTAGGTAACAAGCTCAAAACACTGAAAAATTCTGCTTTTTCGGTAAATTATTTTCTTTCTCTATCAACGGTGTTTTGCAGGTGTTTTAGCATTTTAATACGTAAGAAGCTCAAAAACACTAAACACTCAAAAGGTAAATTTTTGTAATGTTCATTCATATCCCAATATAGGGTGCTTTCTATGTATTTTAACGTTTTGGGGCCTAAAGCTAGTACAAAAAGATAAAGCTAGTACATGAATAGCATTTTATATAGAGAAAATAACAACATTCCCAAAAACGTCTGCTTTGAGTGCTTTTTACATTATTAATTAACAAAACGCCTAAGTGCATGCAAAGCACTCTACATGGGAAAGGGAAGCACATTACGAGAAACGTGTATTGTTAATATTTTTGGGACTTTTTGGCGTTTTGGTACCTAACACTGTAAATACTCAAAATACACATTTTTGTAATGTTCTTTTTCTAAAATTGAAGAATGCTATTCATGCGTTTTAGGGTTTTGGTACCTAGGAAACTCATTTTTTTTCTCTAAATATAGAAATAAAACAATATTAATAAATACTTTTATTTTGAGTGACATGTAAAAACGCCAAAATGAGTGCAAATTACTCTATATGGTGAAAAAAAAATAATAATAACGTGTCGTTTCATTGTTTTTCACTTGTTAGGCATCAAAATGTTGAAAAGCATGGAAATCACCGTATATGTGAATAGAATACAAAACAACATTACCAAAAAACGTGTCCTTGGAGTGTTTAGGAACCTCTAACGTACCTAAAATTCGAAAATGGCATGCAAAACTATCGTATGGAGAAACAGAATAACATTACCAAAAAATGTGTATGTTGAGTATTTTTTACCTTCTTAGGACAAAATGTAAAAATACTTTATATGTACTTTACAAAGTACTTTATATGATTAAACAAAATTATATTGTTAGAAAAGTGTATTTTATGAGTGTTTTTAGATTCTTAGGTACCGAAATGATAAAACACATGAAAAGCATTCATTATGGAGAAACACAACAACATTACAAAAAACGTGTATTCTCGGTGTTTTGTACATTGTTAGGTACCAAAATGACAAAACGCATGCAAAGCACTGTATATGAGGAAACGAAATGTCAATACCAGAAACGTATCTTTTGAGTGTTTTTGAGCATGTTAGGCACCAAAACTCTAATAAGCATGGAAAGCACTATATAAGGGAATACAAATCATTTTTAAGAAAAACGTGTCTTTGTGTGTTTTTAAGCTTCTTCCTGACAAACACACTCAAATGCATGCGAAACACTTTTTATGAATAAATAGAATAAATAGAGTATATCTTTAATAGAAAAACGCCAAAATGCATGCAAAGTACCCTGTTTCGGGAAACGAAACGATATTAGAAGAAACGTGTAAACTGTAATGAGTGCTTCTGAGCTTCTTCGGTCCCAAAACCCTAAAACGCTTTAAAAAGCTCTCTATAAGAGAAACAGATAAACATTACGAAAAACGTGTGTTTGGAGTGTTTTTCACCTTGTTAGGTAACAAAAATCCAAAATGCATACAAAGCAAGTGATTTGAAGAAACAGAACAATGTTTCCAAAAGTGTGTATTGTGTGTTTGAACTCGTTAGGTACCAAAACACCAAAATGTATGCAAACATGGGGAGTCTAAAAGACCTTATGAGAAAAGTGTATAATGAGTGTTTCTGAGCTTCTTATGTATCAAACTGCAAAAACGCGTGAATAATGCTCTTTATGAAAAAAAAAAAAAAACATTACAATAAAACGTTTATGTGTGTATTTACACTCTTAGGTACCAAAACGCTAAAATGCATGCGGAGCAGATAACAAAACGCCAAAAAGCAAGTGATTTGAAGAAACAGAACAATGTTCCCAAAAGCGTGTATTGTGTGTTTGAACTAGTTAGGTACCAAAACACCAAAATGCATGCAAACAACTGTACATGGGGAATCTAAAAGACATTATATAGTGAAACGAAGCGACATTACCAGAAAAGTATCGTTTTAGTGTTTTTAAAGCTTTTTAGGCACCCAAACGCAAAAAATGCATGGGAGGCGCCATATTTTGGAATAGAAAATAAAATTACCAATGTATGTTTTTGAGGTTTTTAAGATTCAAAACGGTAAAACTTATTCAAAACACCCATTATGGAGAAACAAAACAGCAGTAACAAAAACAAGTTTTTTTTTCAGTGGTTTGAACTTGTTAGGCAAAGAAACGGGAAAATGCATATATATATATATATATATATATATATATATATATATATATATATATATATATATATATATATATATATATATATATATATATATATATATATATATATATATATATGCATATATATATATAGTTATATATAACTATGGTGAAACAAAATATTTTCAGGAACGTGTGTTATGAATGTTATTGATCTTCCTAAGTAACACAACGCTCAATAGCACTCTATATGTAGAAAGAGAGAAAAAAAAAACATTACCAAAAAGGCGTGTTATTAGTGTTATTCGCATTGTTATGTACAAAAACAAAACAAAATCATGGAAAGTATCGTATAGGCGTTACGAGGAAAGTGTATTATTAGTGTTTTTGAGCTTCAGTGGCTACAATACGCAAAAACGCTTCAATAGCACTATATATGGAGAACCAGAACAACATTACCAAAAAGGAGTATTTTGTGTTTTTTTTTTTTACTTTTTTAGTTATCAAAATGCCAAATGAATGCAAAGCACCCTATATGGGGAAAAGTATCAATATTTCTAGAAACGTGTCCTTTGAGTGTTTATCAGTGTGATATACACCAAAATGCTAAAACGCATGGAAATCACCCTATATGGGAATACCAAATAACATTACGAGAAACATATCTTTTCAGTGTTTTAAGCTTCTTACGTGCCAAAGCGCTAAAACGCATCGAGAGCACCCGATATTTGAAAAAAAAATAAATAAAAATTACCAGAAAAAATTATTTTGTGTGTTTTTGAGGTACTTACATACCAAAATGGTAAAACGCCTGCCAAACCCCTTTTATTCAGACTCAGGGTAACATTACTAAAAACATGTATTATGAGTGTCTTTATAATTGTTATGTACATAAACGCCAAAATGCATGCATAGTATCCTATAGGGGAAAACGAAAAGACATTATGAAAAACGTGTATAAGAAGTGTTTTTGTGCTTCTTAGGTACCAAAACGTGAAAACACGTTAAATAGCACTTTATATGGAGAAACAAAACAAAAAATAAATTGAGTGTATTGAGGTATCTGAGGGTACCAAAACACCAAAATGCATGCAATATCCCCTATATGGGAAAACGAAACGTCATCAGGAGAAACGTATCTTTTGTGCTTTTTTGTTTATGTTAGACAACAAAACAATATTACCAAAAACGAGTCTTTTGAGATTATTGAGCTTCATACGTACCAAAACGCTAAAACGCACGCAAAACACCCTTTATGGAGACACAGTAACATGTATTTTCAAAGTTTTTGTGTTTGATACGTACATCAACGCAAAAATGCATTCAAAGTACATTATATTGGGAGACAAAAAGACATTACGAGAAACATGTATTTTGAGTGTTTTTCATCTTTTTATGTACCAAAACGCTATATAAAACGCATGAATGCATGCAAATAAAATGCCAAACTGCATGCAAAGCACACTCTGTGAAGGAAGAAATTGAAATTTCCAGAACCGTGTCTTCTAAGACATGCTTCTAAACGCTAAAAAGAATGGAAAACACCCTATATGGGTAATGAAAGCAACATTACTAAAAACGTTTTTTTCTCACTCTTTTTGAGCTACTTATCAAAACGCTGAAAGGCAAGCAAAACTCCCTTAATTGAGAAACAAAATAAGATTACCAAAAACAATTATTTTGAATATTTTTTGAGGTTGTAACGTATAAAAACGCCAAAATGCTTGGACTACGGAGAAACCAAAATACATTACGAGAAACGTATATAATGAATATTTTTTTGAGATTCGTAAGTAACAAAACCCGAAAATAAATGAATAGCATTCAATATGGAGAAACAGAATAACATAATTAAAAATATGGATTTTGAGTATATTTCACATTTTTGGATAACAACGCCAAAAATCATGGAAAGCACCGTATACGAGGAAAAAAAAATAATAAAAAAGAAAACATGTCTTTTGAGTGTTGATGAGCGCGTTATGCACCAACACGCATAAAAAAAAAAAAATGTAAATCACTTTATATGCGAAAAAAAAGATGAAACGTGACTTTTGAGACTTTTGTTCTACTTACGTATCAAAACGCTGAAACGCCCGGAAATCCTCATTTACAAAAAAAAAAAAAGACCAGAAACAACTATTTTAAATGTTTTGAACTTCTTACGTACAAAACATCAAAATGAATTAAAAATACCCGATATGAGGAAAAGAAAAGACATTACGAGAAAGAAGTATTATGAGGGTTTTTGGGCTTTTTAGATTCTAAAACTTAAAAACGCATAAATAGCACTCTATATGGACAAAACAGAACAATATTACCCAAATCCTGTATTTTGACTATTTTTCACATTAGTAAATACCAAAACTCAAAAATCCATACGAAGCACCCTATTTTGGAAAGATTTCCAAAAAACGTGTCTCTTCATTGTTTATGAGCATGTTAAGCACGAAAACGCTAAAAAGCATAGAAAGCACATTATATGGGAAAAAAAAATAAATAAAATACCAAAAAGGTGTCATTTTAATGTTTTAAATCTTCTTGCGTTCCAAAACACTATAACGCATTTAAAACACTCATTGTGGAGAAACAAATTAAATTATCAAAAAAAAGTCTTATTTTTTTATGCGTTTTTGGTACGTAAGCTAAAAACAACAAAAACACTAATTTTTAGTAATTTTGCTATTCCATGCTTTTTTTTGCGTTTTGGTGTATAACATGTACTGTATATATATATATATATATATATATATATATATATATATATATATATATATATATATATATATATATATATATATATATATATATATATATATATATATATATATATATATATATATATATATATATATATATATATATATATATACTAGAGGAGGAGGCAGTAGACACCTGCCGAAACGATAATTACTCCCAGTGAGGTCTAAAGCACTGTTCAGGGGGTGCTGTGAACTTATCATTAAACCCAGCTGTGACCTCACTGAACGTTTCCCTTTGTGTCTCACAACACAAGGGGGCAGTCACAGCCTGCCCTCTAAAGACAACTCTCTTCCTCCACACAAAACTACAAGCACCTAATAACACACACACCCTTCACTCAAAAATTTTAAAATCATGGCGACTCCTACACCAGCCTCGGAGTCCCCATCTGGGGAGGGGACCATAAATGTCCCCAGGTCGGACTGCCTTTCTGTCGACGACCCTAAGTGTCTTGACACCCCCCTCAACTTTTTCTTCATTAACTTCTGCAACATTCGCGGTCTAAGATCTAATTTTCAATCTGTAGAACACCACCTCTCCTCTTCTAAACCTCATCTTCTTTTCCTCACTGAAACTCAGGTGTCTGAGGCGACTGACAGTAGCCCCTTTTCTGTTCCCTCCTACTTTCTCTATCCTCATTTTCGATCCAAATCTGGATGCTGCGTTTATGTGCGCAATGACTTAACATGCTCTCGTACCCATGCTCTTGAATCTTCCGAGTTTTCCACCATCTGGCTACGACTACAGAGTCATTCTCATACTAAATTTATCTGCGCTGTATACCTCTCACCTAACTCCTCTGACTATAAGAAATTCTTTGACTACTTAACTTCCAAAGTGGAGCACATTCTGACCCTCTTCCCTTTTGCAGAGATCTCCATTCTTGGAGACTTCAATGTTCACCACCAGCTTTGGCATTCCTCTCCCTTCACTGACCATCCTGGTGAACTAGCCTACAACTTTGCTATCCTCCATGACCTAGAGCAATTGGTGCAACACCCTACTCGTATTCCTGACCGTCTTGGAGATACGCCCAACATTCTTGACCTATTCCTGACCTCTAATCCTTCTGCTTATGCTGTTACCCTTTCTTCTCCGTTGGGCTCCTCCGATCACAATCTCATATCTTTATCTTGTCCTATCACTCCAATCCCTCCTCAGGATCCCCCTAAGCGAAGGTGCCTCTGGCGTTTTGCCTCTGCTAGTTGGGGGGACCTGAGGAGGTATTTCGCTGATTTTCCTTGGAATGACTACTGCTTCCGTGTCAGAGACCCGTCTTTGTGTGCTGAGCACATAACAGATGTGATAGTGTCTGGCATGGAGGCGTACATTCCTCACTCTTTTTCTCGTCTTAAACCTTCTAAACCTTGGTTTAACACAGCTTGTTCTCGTGCTATACATGATAGAGAGGTGGCCCACAAAAGTACTTAAGCCTTCCATCACCAGAATCTCATGCACTTTATATTTCTGCCCGGAACCATGCCAAGTCTGTTCTCCAACTAGCCAAAAACTCCTTCATTAACAAAAAATGTCAAAACCTTTCAAGATCTAACTCCCCTCGTGATTTCTGGCATCTAGCCAACTTTGCTTCTTCTTCTTTCCCTACGCTACTTCAACCAGATGGCACCACTGCTATCACATCTATTTCTAAAGCTGAACTCTTTGCTCAAACCTTTGCTAAAAACTCTACCTTGGACGATTCTGGGCTTGTTCCTCCCTCTCCTCCACCCTCTGACTACTTCATGCCACGTATTAAAATTCTTCGCAATGATGTTTTCCATGCCCTCGCTGGCCTAAACCCTCGGAAGGCTTATGGACCTGATGGGGTCCCTCCTATTGTTCTCCGAAACTGTGCCTCCGTGCTTGCACCTTGCCTAGTCAAACTCTTTCAGCTCTGTCTGTCAACATCTACCTTTCCTTCTTGCTGGAAGTTTGCCTACATTCAACCTGTTCCTAAAAAGGGTGACCGCTCTAATCCTTCAAACTACCGTCCTATTGCTTTAATTTCCTGCTTATTTAAAGTTTTTAAATCTATCCTCAACAGGAAGATTCTTAAACATCTATCACTTCACAACCTTATATCTGATCGCCAGTATGGGTTCCGTCAAGGCCGCTCTACTGGTGATCTTCTGGCTTTCCTTACTGGGTCTTAGTCATCCTCTTTTAGAGATTTTGGTGAAACTTTTGCTATTGCCTTGGACATATCAAAAGCCTTTGATAGAGTCTGGCACAAAGCTTTGATTTTCAAACTACCCTCTTACGATTTCTATCCTTCTCTCTGTAACTTCATCTCAAGTTTCCTTTCTGACCGTTCTATTGCTGCTGTGGTAGACGGTCACTGTTCTTCTCCTAAATCTATTAACAGTGGTGTTCCTCAGGGTTCTGTCCTGTCACCCACTCTCTTCTTATTATTCATTAATGATCTTCTAAACCAAACTTCTTGTCCTATCCACTCCTACGCTGATGATACCACCCTGCACTTTTCCACGTCTTTTCATAGACGTCCAACCCTTCAGGAGGTAAACATATCACGCAGGGAAGGCACAGAACGCCTGACTTCTGATCTTTCTAAAATTTCTGATTGGGGCAGAGCAAACTTGGTTTTGTTCAATACCTCAAAAACTCAATTCCTCCATCTATCAACTAGACACAACCTTCCAGACAACTATCCCCTCTTCTTCAATGACACTCAGCTGTCCCCCTCTTCTACACTGAACATCCTCGGTCTGTCTTTTACTCATAATCTGAACTGGAAACTTCACATCTCATCTCTAGCTAAAACAGCTTCCATGAAGTTAGGTGTTCTGAGACATCTCCGCCAGTTTTTCTCACCCCCACCAGCTGCTAACTCTGTACAAGGGCCTTATCCGTCCATGCATGGAGTATGCTTCACATGTCTGGGGGGGTTCCATTCATACTGCTCTTCTAGACAGGGTGGAATCAAAAGCTTTTCGTCTCATCAACTCCTCTCCTCTAACTGACTGTCTTCAGCCTCTCTCTCACCGCCTCAATGTTGCATATCTAGCTGTCTTCTACCGCTATTTTCATGCTAACTGCTCTTTTGATCTTGCTAACTGCATGCCTCCCCTCCTTCCGCGGCCTCGCTGCACAAGACTTTCTTCTTTCTCTCACCCCTACTCTGTCCACCTCTCTAACGCAAGAGTTAACCAGTATTCTCAATCATTCATCCCTTTCTCTGGTAAACTCTGGAACTCCCTGCCTGCTTCTGTATTTCCACCTTCCTATGACTTGAATTCCTTCAAGAGGGAGGTTTCAAGACACTTATCCACCAATTTTTGACCACTGCTTTGACCCTTTTATGGGACTGGCATTTCAGTGGGCATTTTTTTTATTAGATTTTTGTTGCCCTTGGCCAGTATCCCTACTACATATAAAAAAAAAAAAAATATATATATATATATATATATATATATATATATATATATATATATATATATATATATATATATATATATATATATATATGAAGTTCAAAACACCCAAAATATTTGTTTTTAGTAATGTTATTCCCTTTCACCATAAACAGTGTTTTGTATGTGTTTTAACGTTGCTTATGTAAGTAGCTAAAAACATTTTAAGGGCATGTTTTTTGTAAACTTGTTTTGTGTCCCTATATAGGTTGCTTTTCTTTTTTTCAGCATTTTGGTTCCTAACACGCTCATAAACACCCAAAAGACACGTATCCCTTAATGTCGACTGTTTTTCGCACATAGGGTGCTTTGCCTGCATCTTGGCGTTTTCGCATCTAACAATGAGAAACACACTGAAAATAGTCGCTTTTTATAACGTTAGATAAAATTAGTTTTTGATAATAAAGAGCACTCTATATGCATTCATTTTGTTGTTTTAGCACCTAACAATGTTAAGTATTCTGAACTTACACATTTTTTGTAATGTTGTTCTCTTTCTCTATATTTAATCCTATTCATGCATTTTAGTGATTTAATAATTAAGATCCTCAGAGACTCATAATACATGAAATGTCTTTTTTGTGTTCTCACTTATGGTACTTTGCATACATTTTGACATTTGCCACTCAAAATGTTTCTGTCTCTGGGAAAGTTATTCTGTTTCTCCATAAAAGATGCTTTGCAAGCGTTTTAATGTTTTCTTATGTAAGAATTTAAAGAAAACACTAAAAAGACAAGGTTTGCTACTTTTCTTTTCCCATATACGATGGTTTCCAGAGATTTTTTTTTAGCGTTTTGGTGCAAAACACGTTGAAAACACTCAAAAGACATGCTTCTGGTAATTTCGTTTCGTTTTCTTAAACAGAGTGCTTTGCGGGCTTTTTTTTTTTTTTAGTGGGGGCTATCAAACAATGTGAAAGAGACTCAAAATACACGTTTTTGGTAATGTTGTTCTGGTTCCCAATATAGAGTGATATATTCATTAGTTTTACCGTTTTGGTACCTAGCAAGATCAAATACACTGATAATGCACCTATTTCGTACTACCCTTTCGTTTTCCAGTATAGGCTACTTTCCATGCATTTTTTGGCATTTTTGTACGTAACAAGATAGAAAAAAAAACATTGAAAATACTTGTTTTTTGGTAATATTATTTATTTATTTATTTATTTTCAGAAAGTGCGTTTTGCATGCGTTTATGCATTTTGGTACGTAAGTAGGTTAAAAACACTCGTAATGTTCTCTTTTCCAGTATAGAGACCTTTCTATGTTTTTTTTCTTTTTTTTTTTTTTTTGCGTTTTGGTGCCTAACACGTTAATAAAACTCAAAAGTCATATTTATGGAAGCGTTTCTTTTGAATGTTTTTGAGCGTGGTGGGCACGAAAACGCTAAAAAAAAACATGCAAAATACTCTATATATGGAAAGTAAAAGACATTACGAGAATAGTGTACGATAAGAGTTTTGAGCTTCTTAGGTACTAAATACTAAAATGCATAAATAGTATATCTATATTGAGAAAAAGAACATTTCCAAAAACGTGTATTTTGAATGTTTTTCACATTATTAGGTATCAAAGCGCCAAAATCACTGTAATGTTCACTATATGGGGAAACGAAACGACATTTCTAGGAACATGTCTTTTCAGTGTTTTTAAGCGAAGTAGGCACGAAAACGCCATAAAGCATGGAAATCACCATAGACGGGTCTTTTCATTGTTATTGAAGCTATAATAAACCAAAATGCGAAAACGCATTTTGGTTTCTTGCGCTTGAACGCAAGAAACATTCTTTAGGGATCTTTTTTGTGCTTGTTACGTAGAAAAGTACAAAATGCAGGTAATGTACCCTATATAGGGAAATGAAAGGACATTAGCAGAGAATGAGTGTTTTTAAGCTTTTTAGGTACCAAAACACTAGATTTCATGAATAGCACTCTGTAAAAAGAAACAGAATAACATTACAAAAAAAACTTTAATTTTCTGCGTATTTCACATGTTTACGTACCAAAACGCCAAAATGCATGCAAAGCACCTTATATGGCGAAGAGAAACGACATTTCCGGAAACGTGTCTTTTGAGTGTTTATAAACGTGTTACAAAAAATGTTTTTTGAGGGTTTATGACCTACTTCCGTACTAAAACACTACATGCTTGCAAAACACCCTTTATGGAGAACGAGAATAACGTTACCAAAAACAAGTATTATGAGTGCTTTCAGTTTCTTTCGTACAAAAACGCAAAAAAGCATGAAAAGTACCCAATATGGGAAAACGAAAAGACATTACGAGAATTGTGGATTTCAAGTATGTTTGAGCTTCTTAGGTACATAAACTCTAAAAGGTATGAATAGAATTATATACGAGTATGTAGGAAAAGAACATTACCAAAAATGTGTACTATTTTCACAATGTTAGGTATTAAAACGCCATAAAGTATATGGAGAAACGAACCTACATTAACAGATAAGTGTTTTTCATTTTTTTTTTTATTATTTTTTTTTTTTAGGCCCCAAAACGCTAAAATACATAGAAAACACCTTATATTGGGACACAAAAGAACATTACAAAAAACGTGTATTATAAGTATTCCTGACTTTAAGAACGTATCTTATGAGTGTTTTTGTACATGTTAGACTGCAAAACGCTATAAGGCATGGAAAGCACTCGATATGGGAAAACAAAATCATTACCAAAAATGTTTCTTTTTCAGTGTTTTGGGGTATTTACCTATGAAAAAGCTTAAAGCATGGAAAATCTCCCTAATTGAGACACAGAGTAACATTAACAAAATCAAGTATTTTGAGTGTTTTTTTTACGTACATAAACGCCAAAATGCATGCGTAGTAAGTACCCTATATAGGTGAACAAAAGGACATTACGAGAAACGTGTATTGGGAGTGTTTTGAATTTGTTCGATACCAAAACGCGAAAACGCGTTGAATAGCACTCTTGTATGGACAAAGAGAACAACATTACCAAAAACTTGTATTTCGAGTGTTTTTTATATTGTTAGGTACCAAAACGGCAAAATGAATGCGAATCACTCTCTTTAGGGAAACGAATCGAAATTACCAGGAACGTGTCTTTTTAGGGTTTTTGAGTGTTTTAGTTACCAAAACGCTAAAATGCATGGAAAGTCCCTATTTTCAATACAAAAACATTTCCAAAAAGTTGTCTTTTGTGTGTTTTCGAGCTTCCTACGTACCTAAACGATAAAATTCATGAAAAACACCCATTATGAAGAAAGAGAATAATATTATCAAAACTATCTATTATGAGTGTTTTTCAGCTTGTTATGTACAGAAACGGAGAAATCCATGAAATGTACCCTATATGGTGAAACATAACGAGATTACCAGAAACGTGTATTATGAATGTTATTGACCTTCTTAACAAAATGGTCAATAGCACTCTATATGTAGAAAATAACAACACTATAAAAAAAACATGTTATGAGTGTTATTTATATTGTTATGTACGAAAACGCGTGAATTCATGCAAAATATCCTATATTTTATAACGGAAAGACATTACGAGAAAAGTGTGTTATGAGTGTTTTTCAGCTTCTAAGTATCCAAAACTCGAAAACAACCTAATAGCATTATATATAGAGAAAAAATAACATTACGAAAAACGCTTATTTTGATTTGGATTTTTTTTTTTTTTTTTTTTTTTGCTGTTTGTACCAAACAGCCAAAATTTATGCAATTCACTATATATATGGGGAAAAGAAATAACATTAACATATAAATGTTTTTGGAATGTTTTGAGCGTGTTATACACCAAAATGCTAAAAGGAATGGAAATAACCTTATATAGGAATACCAAAGAAGATTATGAAAACGTGTCTTTTGAGTGTTTTGAGCTTCTTACGTACCAAAATTATAAAACCCTAGCAAAACATCCTTAATGAAGAAAGAATATATTATTCTTACCGCTACATTGGACGAATCTGGGCTTGTTCCTCCCTCTCCTCCACCCTCTGACTGAATTTTAATGCCACGTATTAAAAAATAGAACAAACCCAAAAAAAAGTAAAAAAATAAAAATAAATAAATAAATACTAACGAAAAACAACAACAAACAAAAATAAATACCAAAAAAAAGAAAAATACGATAAACAAACAATAAAGAAAGAAAGAAAAAAAAAATAACAAAAATGACAAATAATGAAATAAAAAAAAATAATAATAACCTTATTTTCCGTGATGATATGAATGTGTGTATGTATGTATATGTGTGTGTGTGTGTGTGTGTGTGTGTGTGTGTGTGTGTGTGTGTGTGTGTGTGTGTGTGTGTGTCCTGTTACACTTACACAATCAATACACCTCCCTTTGTGTATGTATTTCTGTCCTTCACTTCCGTGTATACCTGCATGACTGTACTACGTGTGCGTGCGTGTGTGTGTGTGTGTGTGTGTGTGTGTGTGTGTGTGTGTGTGTGTGTGTGTGTGTGTGTGTGTGTGTGTGTGTGTGTGTGTGTGTGTGTGTGTGTGTGTGTGTGTGTGTGTGTGTGAGTGTGTGTGTGTGTGTGTGTGTGTGTGTACCTGTGGCTGGCTGGGGCGAAAGTGAGCTCTAGCCCTCCTCCTCCCCTTCTTTATATAGGAGGAGGAGGAGGAGGAGGAGGAGGAGGAAAATGAGAAAATAAGTAAAGAAGAACAAGAGGAAAAGAATAAAGAAAAGAAGAGACAAGCAAATAAAATCCTCAATTATGTTTATCTATCTATCTATCAATTCATCTATTTATCTATCTATCCATCAGTCAGTCAGTCAGTCTATCTATCTATCTGTCTATCTACCTATCTATCCAGCGATCCTGTCTACCTACCTTATGCCAGACACTGCTAATTAATACATAGGTAAACGTAGACACACCTGGGGAGCGTTACCTATATTTAAACCTGCTCTCATTTCCTACTCTTCGCTCTATGCACTTGGCGAGGTTGTTTTCTTAGTTTTTTTTCTATGTTTATTTTTGTTTTTGCTTTTGTTTTTGTTTCTCTCTTCAGTTTTATCTATGGCAAGGTTCGTATGTTTGAGGAGTCGGAGACGGACGATGTTTAAGTCTGCCTTTTATTTATCTTTAACTTGGTCCCGTTTTCTTTTTATATGCTTAGTAACTCGTCCTCATTCTTTCTTTTCTCCTTTTCTCGTTTTCTCTTTTCCTAAGTTCTTTTTTTTCTTGTATTCTTTCTCTCCTTTTCTCCTTTCGTTTATTGATTTCTTATTATTTTCCATTCGTTTTTTTTATTTTCTAATGTGTTTTCCTCTCTTCTTTCCTTCCGTCTCTCCTCATTTTTTCTTCTTTCTTTTCCTCCGTTTTTTTTTTTTTTTGTTCCATTTATTTCCTTACTTTCTAATTCTCCTTTCTCCTTTCTTTCGTTCCTTTATTCCTTTCTATTTTTCCAGTTCTGTCTTATTTCCTAATTTATCCGCCTACTTCTCTTCTCCCTTCCTTCTCTTCCTCCCTTTTGCTTTTCTTCCATTCCTCTCTTCATTTTCTTTCTTTTCTTTAGTTTACTCTCATACTCCATTTTCACCCTTCCTTCCATCTTCCTTTCTTCTTCATTTTTCTTCTTTTTTCCTTCTTCTTCTTCTTCTATATTCTTTTTTCCCTGCCTTCTCTCTCTCTCTCTCTCTCTCTCTCTCTCTCTCTCTCTCTCTCTCTCTCTCTCTCTCTCTCTCTCTCTCTCTCTCTCTCTCTCTCTCTCTCTCTCTCACTCTGTTGACGTGACTGGGAGTGTTGTTGGCCTCTACCTTGCCACACACACTTGCCCTGTATTGTCTCTGCTCTTGATCTTGATGCGGCACACTTATTTCCTCCCCTAAGGATTCAAATGTCGCGCCAGAAACTCAAAATCCGATTGAGGAAGGCGCTTGATGGCGGGTGATCGAAGGAGGACGAGACCCAAAGACGCCGGAAGCCTATTTGTGATGTGCGTGTCCTTTTTACCAAGCGTGTTCTCGTCATCTCATTGGGAATTGACGCTGTTTACTCCCTCCTCTCCGTTTCCTTCCCTCAACACACAGCGGGATGTTTTCCGAGGGGCTGTGTTTCTTTAAGTGTCTTCTTGAGATCCTTATAGTTAAGGTTTGTGATTGTTTTTACGGTTCACGTAAGTGTTTTTTTTTTTTGAGTCTTTCGTATTATTGTTTGATTTGATTGACATTGTTTTTTTGGTTGTGTTCGTTTAGTGCTTTTAATTTTATTATCTTGCTGTGTTTATACTTTCCCTTATCTTTTATTCTCTTCACTATCTTTTCATCCTCTTTCTTAATTTTTTCACACTTTGCCATTTCAGTTGTCTTTTCGATCATTAAATAAAACAATCAAGATTAAAAATGGTACTTTACGGAAAACGATTTGACTACAGCAAGACCCAGCAGCTCACCGAGGTGCAGAAGCGGGTGACCCGGTGCAGAGCCGAGCCCGCCCGGAAGGGCCGGGAACAGGTCCGCCTCTGGCGCGCCAAGAAGAGCAAAGCACCACAGGGGCAGGGCGACGCTCCCGTGTTGGAGCACCCTGCCTGCCAAGCCACCAACTTGATGGCGACTAAACATTGATGATGACATAACGGAGGCCAAATCTGCCCTGGCCAAACCTGATATTGAATAAACTGAGGGCAAATCTCCCCTGGCCAAACCTGATGATGACTTAACGGAGGCCAAATCTCCCCTGGCCAAACCTGATATTGAATAAACTGAGGCCAAATCTCCCCTGGCCAAACCTGATGATGACTTAACGGAGGCCAAATCTCCCCTGCCCACACCTGATATTGACTAAACGGAGGCCAAATCTCCCCTGGCCAAACCTGATGATGACTTAACGGAGGCCAAATCTCCCCTGGCCAAACATGATGATGACTAAAAGGCCAAATCTCCCCTGGCCATACCTGATGATGACAAAAAGGCCAAATCTCCACTGGCCAAACCTGATATTAACTAAACTTAGGCCAAATCTCCCCTGGCCAAAACCTGATATTGACTAAACTTAGGCCAGATCTCCCCTGACCAAAACCTGATATTGACTAAACGGATGCCAAATCTCCCCTGGCCAAACCTGATGATGACTTAACGGAGGCCAAATCTCCCCTGGCCAAAAACTGATATTGACTAAAAGGAGGCCAAATCTCCCCTGGAAAAACCTGATGATGACTTAAAGGAGGCCAGATCTCCCCTGGCCAAACCTGAACATGACTAAAAGGCCAAATCTCCCCTGGCCAAACCTGATATTGACAAAATGGAGGCCAAATCTCCCCTGGCCAAACCTGATATTGACTAAACGGAGGCCAAATCTCCACTGACCAAACCTGATGATGACTTAACGGAGGCGAGATCTCCCCTGGCGAAACCTGATGATGACTAAAAGGCCAAATCTCCCCTGGCCATACCTGATGATGAGAAAAAGGCCAGATCTCCCCTGGCCAAATCTGATATTGACTAAACGGAGGCCAAATCTCCCCTGGCCAAACCTGATGATGACTTAACGGAGGCCAAATCTCCCCTGGCCACACCTGATATTGACTAAATGGAGACCAAATCTCCCTTGGCTAAACCTGATGATGACTTAACGAAGGACAAATCTCCCTTGGCCAAACCTGATATTGACTAAACGGAGGCAAAATCTACCCTGCCCAAACCTGATGATGACAAAGAGGCCAAATCTCCTCTGGCCAAACCTGATATTGACTAAATTTACGCCAAATTTCCCTTGGCCAAACCTGATATTGACTAAACTTAGGCCAAATCTCCCCTGGCCAAACCTGATCATGACTTAACGGAGGCCAGATCTCCCCTGGCCAAACCTAATGATGACTAAAAGGCCAAATCTCCCCTGGCCACACCTGATATTGACTACATTTAGGCCGAATCTCCCCTGGCCAAACCTGATATTGACTAAACTTAGGCAAAATTTCCCCAGGCCACACCTGATGATGACTTAACGGAGGCCAAATCTCCCCTGGCCAAACCTGATATTAACTAAACTTAGGCCAAATCTCCCCTGGCCAAACCTGATGATGACTTAACGGAGGCCAAATCTCTCCTGGCCACACCTGATATTGACTAAACTTAGGCAAAATCTCCCCTCGCCAAACCTGATGATGACAAAACGGAGGCCAAATCTTTCCTGGCCAAACCTGATGATGACTAAAAGGCCAAATCTCCCCTGGCTAAACCTGGTATTGACAAAACTTTGGCCAAATCTCCCCTGGCCAAAACCTGATATTGACTAAACTTAAGCCAGATCTCCCCTGGCCAAAACCTGATATTGACTAAACGGAGGCCAAATTTCCCCTGGCCAACCCTGAAGATGACTTAACGGAGGCCAAATCTCCCCTGGCCAAAACATGATATTGACTAAACGGACGCCAAATCTCCCCTGGCCACATCTGATATTGACTAAACGGAGGCCAAATCTCCCCTGGCCAAACCTGATGATTACTTAACGGAGGCCATATCTCCCCTGGCCAAACCTGATGATGATTAATAGGCCAAATCTCCCCTGGCCATACCTGATGATGAGAAAAAGACCAGATCTCCCCTGGCCAAACCTGATATTGAATAAACTGAAGCCAAATCTCCCCTGGCCAAACCTGATGATGACTTAACGGAGGCCAGATCTCCCCTGCCCAAACCTGATGATGACTAAAAGGCAAAATCTCCCCTGGCCACACCTGATATTGACTAAATTTAGGCCAAATCTTCCCTGGCCAAACATGATATCGAGTAAATTTAGGCCAAATCTCCCCTGGCCACACCTGATATTGACTAAACGGAGGGAAAATCTCCCCTGGCCAAACCTGATGATGACTTAACGGAGGCCAAATCTCTCCTGGAAAAACTGATATTGACTAAACGGAGGCCACATCTCCCCTGGGCAAACCTGATGATGACAAAGAGGTCAAATCTCCCCTGGCCAAACCTGATATTGACTAAATTTAGGCCAAATCTCCCTTGGCCAAACCTGATATTGACTAAACTTAGGCCAAATCTCCCCTGGCCACACCTGATGATGACTTAACGGAGGCCAGATCTCCCCTGGCCAAACCTGATGATGACTAAAAGGCTAAATCTCCCCTGGCCACACCTGATATTGACTAAATTTAGGCCAAATCTTCCCTGGCCAAACATGATATCGAGTAAATTTAGGCCAAATCTCCCCTGGCCACACCTGATGATGACTTAACGGAGGCCAAATCTCCCCTGGCCAAACCTAATATTGACTAAACAGAGACCAAATCTCCCCTGGCCAAACCTGATGATGACAAGGAGGACAAATCTCCCCTGGCCAAATCTGATATTGACTAATCTTAGGCCAAATCTCCCCTGGCCACACCTGATGATGACTAAACGGAGGCCAGATCTCCCCTGGCCAAACCTGATGATGACTAAAAGGCTAAATCTCCCCTTGCCACACCTGATATTGACTATATTTAGGCAAAATTTCCCCTGGCCACACCTGATGATGACTTAACAGAGGCCAAATCTCCCTTGGCCAAACCTGATATTGACTAAACTTAGGCCAAATCTCTCCTGGCCAAACTTGATGATGACTTAACGGAGGCCAAATCTCCTCTGGCCACACCTGATATTGATTAAACTTAGGCAAAATCTCCTTTGGTCAAACCTGATGATGACAAAACGGAGGCCAAATCTTTCCTGGCCAAACCTGATGATGACTAAAAGGTCAAATCTCCCCTGGCCATACCTGATGATGACTTAACGGAGGCCAAATCTCTCTTGGAAAAACTGATATTGACTTAACGGAGGCCAAATCTCCCCTGGCCAAACCTGATGATGACAAAGAGGTCAAATCTCCCCTGGCCAAACCTGATATTGACTAAATTTACGCCAAATCTCCCTTGGCCAAACCTGATATTGACTAAACTTAGGCCAAATCTCCCCTGGCCACACCTGATGATGACTTAACGGAGGCCAGATATCCCCTGGTAAAACCTGATGATGACTAAAAGGCCAAATCTCCCCTGGCCACACCTGATATTGACTAAATTTAGGCCAAATCTCCCCTGGCCAAACATGATATCGAGTAAATTTAGGCCAAATCTCCCCTGGCCACACCTGATGACTTAACGGAGGCCAAATCTCCCCTGGCCAAACCTGATATTGACTAAACTTAGGCCAAATCTCCCCTGGCCAAACCTGGTGATGACTTAACGGAGGCTAGATCTCCCCTGGCCATACCTGATGATGACTAAAAGGCCAAATCTACCCTGGCCACACCTGATATTGACAAAAGGAAAGCCAAATCTCCCCTGGCTAAAACTGATATTGACTAAACGGAAGCCAAATCTCCCCTGGCCACACCTGATAATGACTAAACGGAGGCCAGATCTCCGCTGGTCAAACCTGATATTCACTAAACTTAGGCCAGATCTCCCCTGGCCAAAACTGATATTGACTAAACGGAGGCCAAATCTCCCCTGGCCACACCTGATGATGATTTAACGGAGGCCAAATCTCCCCTGGCCAAACCTGATATTAACTTAACGGAGGCCAAATCTCCCGTGGCCACACCTGATATTGACTTAACGGAGGCCAAATCTCCCCTGGCCACACCTGATATTGACTAAATGAAGGCCAAATCTCCCCTGGCCACACCTGATATTGACTAAATGAAGGACAAATCTCCCCTGGCCAAACCTGATATTGACTAAATGAAGGCCAAATCTCCCCTGGCCAAACCTGATGATGACTAAAAGGCCAAATCTCCCGTGGCCACACCTGATATTGACTAAATGAAGGCCAAATCTCCCCTGGCCACACCTGATATTGACTAAATGAAGGCCAAATCTCACCTGGCTAAACCTGATGATGACTAAAAGGCCAAATCTCCCCTGGCCACACCTGATATTGACTAAATGAAGGCCAAATCTCCCCTGGCCAAACCTGATATTGACTAAACGGAGGCCAAATCTCCCCTGGGCGCGCCTGATATTGACTTAACGGAGGCCAAATATCCCCTGGCAAAACCTGATGTTGACTAAACGGAGGCCAAATCTCCCCTGGCCACACCTGCTGACCAAACCTACCGTGGACAAACTTGATGACAAACCAAACTTACCCTGGACAATCCTGACAACGACGACCAAACCTACCCTGGCCAAACCTATCCTGGGCAAACCTGATGACGAACGAAGCCTACCCTGGACAACTCTCCCGTGGCCAAACATGACTGCTAGCAAATTTCTCGTGGCCAGGATAAAAATTACTTCTTTTCTCTCTCGTTTCGCTTATCTTTCCATCTTCTAAAATCTTCATTCATTCTTACATACATTCATATATAGATATCATTTATAAGAGAGAGAGAGAGAAAGATAGAGAGAGAGAGAGAGAGAGAGAGAGAGAGAGAGAGAGAGAGAGAGAGAGAGAGAGAGAGAGAGAGAGGCTAGGAATGAATGGGTGTGATAAGCAGTCTCTCTCTCTCTCTCTCTCTCTCTCTCTCTCTCTCTCTCTCTCTCTCTCTCTCTCTCTCTCTCTCTCTCTCTGTCTCTCTCTCATAAACACTAACCCTTTTCATTCTTTCTTCCCTCGTGAATACCTTGTAATTAATTAAAGAACACCTGCAGAGTCCAATTGTCAACAAAAGAAAGATGTAACAGTCCAATTTTTAAACATACATTTTCTTTGATGTAATTTTGAAATAAGAGAATGTTAAATGTGTTTTTTTATGACATACTTTGTTAATCTGATCAGTTATTTTCTAGGAGTGTGCTATTATATAATGAAAGCCAGAGGAGGAGGCAGTAGACACTTGCCGAAACGATAATTACTCCTAGTGAGGTCTAAAGCACTGTTCAGGGGGTGCTGTGAACTTATCATTAAACCCAGCTGTGACCTTATTGAACGTTTCCCTTTGTGTCTCACAACACAACGGGGCAGTCACAGCCTGCCCTCTAAAGACAACTCTCTTCCTCCACACAAAACTACAAGCACCCAATAACACACACACACCCTTCACTCAAAAATTTTAAAATCATCATGGCGACTCCTACACCAGCCTCGGAGTCCCCATCTGGGGAGGGGACCATAAATGTCCCCAGGTCGGACTGCCTTTCTGTCGACGACCCTAAGTGTCTTGACACCCCCCTCAACTTTTTCTTCATTAATTTCTGCAACATTCGCGGTCTAAGATCTAATTTTCAATCTGTAGAACACCACCTCTCCTCTTCTAAACCTCATCTTCTTTTCCTCACTGAAACTCAGGTGTCTGAGGCAACTGACAGTAGCCCCTTTTCTGTTCCCTCCTACTTTCTCTATCCTCATTTTCGATCCAAAGCTGGATGCTGCGTTTATGTGCGCAATGACTTAACCTGCTCTCGTGCCCACGCTCTTGAATCTTCCGAGTTTTCCACCATCTGGCTACGATTACAGAGTCACTCTCATACTAAATTTATCTGTGCTGTATACCTCTCACCTAACTCCTCTGACTATAAGAAATTCTTTGACTACTTAACTTCCAAAGTGGAGCACATTCTGACCCTCTTCCCTTTTGCAGAGATCTCCATTCTTGGAGACTTCAATGTTCACCACCAGCTTTGGCTTTCCTCTCCCTTCACTGACCATCCTGGTGAACTAGCCTACAACTTTGCTATCCTCCATGACCTAGAGCAATTGGTGCAACACCCTACTCGTAATCCTGACCGTCTTGGAGATACGCCCAACATTCTTGACGTTTTCCTGACCTCTAATCCTTCTGCTTATGCTGTCACCCTTTCTTCTCCGATGGGCTCCTCCGATCACAATCTCATATTTTTATCTTGTCCTATCACTCCAATCCCTCCTCAGGATCCCCCTAAGCGAAGGTGCCTCTGGCGTTTTGCCTCTGCTAGTTGGAGGGACCTGAGGAGGTATTTTGCTGATTTTCCTTGGAATGACTACTGCTTCCGTGTCAGAGACCCGCCTTTGTGTGTTGAGCGCATAATAGAGGTGATAGTGTCTGGCATGGAGGCATACATTCCTCACTCTTTTTCTCGTCCTAAACCTTCTAAACCTTGGTTTAACACAGCTTGTTCTCGTGCTATACATGATAGAGAGGTTGCCCACAAAAGGTACTTAAGCCTTCCATCACCAGAATCTCATGCACTTTATATTTCTGCCCGGAACCATGCCAAGTCTGTTCTCCAACTAGCCAAAAACTCCTTCATTAACAGAAAATGTCAAAACCTTTCAAGATCTAACTCCCCTCGTGATTTCTGGCATCTAGCCAAACATATCTCCAATAACTTTCCTTCTTCTTCTTTCCCTCCTCTATTTTAACCAGATGGCACCACTGCTATCACATCTATTTCTGAAGCTGAACTCTTTCCTCAAACCTTTGCTAAAAACCTTCGACGATTCTGGGCTTGTTCCTCCCTCTTCTCCACCGTCTGACTACTTCATGCCACCAATTAAAATTATTCGCAATGATGTTTTCCATGCTCTCGCTGGCCTAAACCCTCGGAAGGCTTATGGACCTGATGGGGTCCCTCCTATTGTTCTCCGAAACTGTGTCTCCGTGCTTGCACCTTGCCTAGTCAAACTCTTTCAGCTCTGTCTGTCAACATCTACCTTTCCTTCTTGCTGGAAGTTTGCCTACATTCAACCTGTTCCTAAAAAGGGTGACCGTTCTAGTCCCTGAAATTACCGTTCTATTGCTTTAATTTCCTGCCTATCTAAAGTTTTTGAATCTATCCTCAACAGGAAGATTCTTAAACATCTATCACTTCACAACCTTATATCTGATCGCCAGTATGGGTTCCGTCAAGGCCGCTCTACTGGTGATCTTCTGGCTTTCCTTACTTATTCTTGGTCATCCTCTTTTAGAGAATTTGGTGAAACTTTTGTTGCTGCCTTGGACATATCAAAAGCTTTTGATAGAGTCTGGCACAAAGCTTTGATTTTCAAACTACCCTCCTACAGTTTCTATCCTTCTCTCTGTAACTTCATCTCAAGTTTCCTTTCTGACCGTTCTATTGCTGGTGTGGTAGACGGTCACTGTTCTTCTCCTAAATCTATTAACAGTGGTGTTCCTCAGGGTTCTGTCCTATCACCCACTCTCTTCTTATTATTCATTAATGATCTTCTAAACCAAACTTCTTGTCCTACCACCCTGCACTTTTCCACGTCTTTTCATAGACGTCCAACCCTTCAGGAGGTAAACATGTCACGCAGGGAAGCCACAAAACGCCTGACTTCTGATCTTTCTAAAATTTCTGATTGGGGCAGAGCAAACTTGGGATTGTTCAATACCTCAAAAACTCAATTCCTCCATCTATCAACTCGACACAACCTTCCAGACAACTATCCCCTCTTCTTCAATGACACTCAACTGTCCCCCTCTTCTACACTGAACATCCTCGGTCTGTCCTTTACTTATAATCTGAACGGGAAACTTCACATCTCATCTCTAGCTAAAACAGCTTCTATGAAGTTAGGTGTTCTGAGACGTCTTACCCCCCCAGCTGCTAACTCTGTATAAGGGCCTTATCCGTCCATGTATGGAGTATGCTTCACAGGTCTGGGGGGATTCCACTCATACTGCTCTTCTAGACAGGGTGGAATCAAAAGCTTTTCGTCTCATCAACTCCTCTCCTCTAACTGACTGTCTTCAGCCTCTCTCTCACCGCCGCGATGTTGCTAGCTGTCTTCTGTCTAGCTGTCTTCTACCGCTATTTTCATGCTAACTGCTCTTCTGATCTTGCCAACTGCATGCCTCCCCTCCTTCCGCGGCCTCGCTGCACAAGACTTTCTTCTTTCTCTCACCCCTTTTCTGTCCACCTCTCTAACGCAAGAGTTAACCAGTATTCTCAATCATTCATCCCTTTCTCTGGTAAACTCTGGAACTCCCTGCCTGCTTCTGTATTTCCACCTTCCTATGACTTGAATTCCTTCAAGAGGGAGGTTTCAAGACACTTATTCATCAATTTTTGACCACTGCTGTGACCCTTTTATGGGACTGGCATTTCAGTGGGCATTTCTTTATTAGATTTTTCTTGCTCTTGGCAAGTGTCCTTCCTACATAAAAAAAAAGCAGCTGAAAAAAAAAACACTCTAAAGACACCATAAAAGTAACACATCTGCTTATCACTTCGAGAAGACTGGATTTCTTGGGTGTTATCTTGAGAGAGGGAGAACTAAAGGGAGATAGTTTTTGGGTTCTTTATTATTTCTTAGGTTTCTTAGCGGAGAGAAGATAACAGAGATACGCTACTCGTTTAATTAGGAACTTTAAAAACGATGCATCTGCTTATCACTCACGAGAAAGCTTTATTTTTTTTTTTTTATGTTTTCTCAGTAGACGAAAGAGTAGAGATATAATACTTGAGTTCTTTATTGTTCCGTAGAAATATAGACGTGGGCGATAGCACGAGAGATTTCTTAAAGCGAAGCACAGCTCTTATTATTTGGAAACTTAATCGACATTTAAGCCTGAACATTTTGACAGCGACGCAAGTTTTTTTTTTTTTTATATATAGCGACATCTGTAAAAGACATCGCGACTACACGTGTTGTTTGCCTTTTTCTAATATGTCAACTGTTTCGAGCCTTCATTGGCAAATGGGAGTACTCTACAGATGCGAAAGTTTCCCAACATTCGCAGTTTTTTTTTTTTTTTTAACACGACTACTTTGGTGAGAAGTAGTGCAGGCGGTGTGTGCGTGAGGACAGAAGGACGAACATGAGGGAAAATATCACTTGCTACTAAAGGAAATGGAAGAGTCTCAAGCAGTCCGGCTATGTACTGGGAAAGACGATCATTTCGCTGAAATATACTGGAAGCGGTGTGTGCATGAGAACAGGAGGAGGACGAACATGGGGGGAGGTGATGAAAGACTAATGGAAGTGTAAGGGAGAGACTAAGTCTTCGAAGTAAGTAATGGGAACTTTTAAGGGCATTAGGTGGAATAATGATAATGATAAGAAGGATAACGTTGATGGTGATACGTCAAGAAATACTTATCAACAATTTGGGAAAAAAAAAAAATCGATTAAGAGAATTTTTGGAGGGATGTGGTAAAGAATTATCTGGTGGTTTCTCATGAAGTTGCAGGGAAATGTTGGTTTTGGTGAGATACAGAAGTGGATTGAGTTTCAAGAAAATATATTGCATAACTGTGATTCAAATATTCTCTTTTTTCACTCTAAATGAATAGATTTCTAAAAACTAACGTCCAAGAAATCGTGCTGTTTTCTTTAGTATTTGATCACTTTGCTGAACAAGAAAGAACCAAACTAATTGAGAAACATTATAGAACTGCACCCACTCACCCACCCACTCACTCACTCACTCACCGACCCTCCCACTCACTCACCCACTCACTCACCCACCCACTCACTCACTCACTCACTCACTCACTCACTCACTCACCCACCGACCCACCCACCCACTCACTCACCACCCACTCACTCACTCACCACCCACTCACTCACTCACTCCCTCCAAGCAGGCAGACTTAATCAATAGGACACAATATTCTTTTCTCCGAGGATTTAAAATGCATTATAGACGTGTAGGCTAAAAGCATTGTGGAATCGGAGACACATAGATACTCCATATTGTGACTCTCCTGGTTGGACATAAAAAAAGAAAGGAAAAGAATACGTGTCTTTTTAATGTTTCTTTCCTGGATGAATTCCCTGACAGGCTCTCTTAATTGTATTGCATGTTCAGTTTGCAAGGTTCTATATTTATACCCAAAAAAGATCGTTTTCAATAGAAGTGAATTAAAAGTAAGGTACATGCAAGAAAGGAATGTAGAAGGACGAAAATAATGTCGTTTTTAATTTACGTTTCCATAAAACAAACTAGAGAGTGTTAAGGTATTAACAGAGGGAATAGAAGAAGAAATGAAGGATGGAATAAAATTGATGTCATTCTGAATTCCTGTGTCTAGTGAAGGGAAGAGAAACAAGGAGTGAACGAAGACACGAAGGAAGGAGTAAGAGAATCTTGTGAATTTATGGATTGATAATTTAAAGTTACAAAATAGAAGAAAGGGAAGGAATTAAGAAAGGGAAAAGGAAATTAGATAATGATGTTATTTTTAATTAGTTTAGATGGTGTACATAACAATACAGAAAACAAAGGAAAGAATGGATGAACGAATATAAATACGGAAAAGGAAACAGACAAAAAAAAAAAGTGACAGGGAAACATATCTTTATAAAAAAGAGGACTGAATCGCGACTTTCTCTAAAAAAAAAAAAAAATAGCAATTAAAAATGGCAAGTAATAATCATTGCAAATCTATAAAATATATTTGATAGCATTCTCTCTCTCTCTCTCTCTCTCTCTCTCTCTCTCTCTCTCTCTCTCTCTCTCTCTCTCCTCTCTCTCTCTCTCTCTCTCTCTCTCTCTCTCTCTCTCCCTCTCTCTCAAGGTAAACGAATAAAAATCTTCCCAAGTGACTTTTTCAAACGGTACAGACAGTCAGATAGTGAAGCTCCCGAGGCGTCCTGAGACTGCTCTTCTAAATGCCCCCAATGTCTCTCCGGGAAGCGTGAGGGCAGGGGCGCGTATTCTGAAACACGTTGTTCTCTCACCACCACTATTTTCCAAGGAGATTATCGACCTCTCAAAGTGTTTGTCCTGTCAGTAATGATGAAATCTTGTCTTCCTGTCACTAGAGCCATCAAAACACCTTAAAAACCTGAGTTATTTCAACTATAGGCTTTTGAATGCAGTGCAGGAGTCGAGGGGAACATGGATCTGCGACACTGGAGAAGGAGGAGGAGGAGATGGAGAAGATGCGGCATAGTAGTGTTTCAGAATGGTCCAGAATATGAGAGAGGTGGTGGCGCGACCGTGCTGGGGTGAAGGACTTTGCTGTGCTGGAGCATTGCTGCCAGAGGAAAGGCTCTCTCTGGCTGATCCTTCGCTCTTCGTTTCCTCTTTTTTTTTTTTTTTTTTTTAGCTGCGACGGCTCCAAGAAATGTGTTTGCAGCTCCGTCTGTCAGAACAATGTGCATATTTGTCATCCTCGAGCACGTGCCAGATCGCGCAGAATTTTTTGGCTTCTTGAATTGACTTTTTTTTGGGTTTATGGAGTGTTAGTGACTATTGCAAGTTCAAAGATAACGGTTCTATCTGAAGTTACCAATCATTGTATAAATCATAAGAATATAAAAACATGAAAAAATAGGGAAAGCTGCAAGAAACCATCAGCCCTACACATGGCAGTCCCTGTATGAAACTGGATAGAACAGTACTTTATTTCATTCTTGTTGGATCTAGGAAGCGTCAAAGGGTATTCTATTTCTTTATATATACGATTCCGTCTTCTTCTTCTTCTTCTTCTTCCTTTCATCCTCCTCTTCCTCCTCCTCCTCCTCTTCCTCCTCCTCCTCCTGGCATACTTTTCCCTGGCCTTCACGTATGGTAATTAAGTTTGTCTTGGGCTTAATTAACTGACACCTGCCTAATTGGCCAGGAGTCGAGGGAACATGGATCTGCGACACGGGAGAAGAAGGAGGAAGAGATGGAGAAGGAGATGAGGAAAAATGATAAGAACAACAATAATAGGAAGGAGGAATGAGGTGGGAGAGTAAGAAAAGGAAAAAGAGGATGATGATGATGGTGATGATGATGATGATGATGATGAAGATATCAACAACAACAACAACAACAACAACAACAACAACAACAACAACAACAACAACAACAACAACAACAACGACGACATGAGGAGAAGGAAATGTGCGGGGGATAAGAAGATGAATAAGAGTAATAACAACAGGAGAAGCAGGAATGCAAAGGAATACAAAGGAATACAAAGGAAATGCAAACAACAACCAAGGTCCTTTCTAAGGTTTTTGGGTAACTATTCTGTGCCAAGGTCCGTCTAGATGGACCTTGTTCTATGCTAACTATTAGTGGGAGGGGACAGGATAGCACGTATTCAGACGGGACACCCCGGAAGGAGAAGGAAGAGGAGAAAGCAGAAGGAGGGGAAGATGATCAACATGAAGAAAAGAAAAAACAGGAAGAGGAGGAGGAGGAGGAGAAGAAGAAGGAGGAAATAGAAATACATCAGGAATTTTTATTGATTCTCCTATTTATTTTATTTTTCCTCCACCTCCTCCTCCTCTTCCTCCTCCCTCCTCCTCCCTCCTCCTCCTCCTCCTCCTCCCTCCTCCTCCTCCTCTTCCGTCCACGTGTCGCTGCACCTACAAACCAAAATTTTATAAATACATACGTCACTCACCTCCTTCACTCACTCACTCCTTCACGCACTCGCTCACTCCTTCACTCACTCACTCACTCACTCACTCACTCACTCACTCACTCACTCACTCCTTCACTCACTCACCTCACTCCTTCACTCACTCACTCCTTTACTCACTCACTCCTTCCTCACTCACTCACTCACTCCAACTCACTCACTCCTTCACTCACTCACTCACTCACTCACTCACTCACTCACTCACTCACTCACTCACTCACTCACTCTTTCCTTCACTCACTCACTCACTCATTCTTTCCTTCACTCACTCACTCACTTATTCTTTCCTTCACTCACTCACTCTCTCCTTCACTCACTCCTTCACTCACTCCTTCACTCACTCACTCCTTCACTCACTCACTCACTCACTCACTCACTCCTTCACTCACTCACTCACTCACTCACTCACTCACTCACTCACTCACTCACTCACTCTTTCCCTTCACTCATCACTCACTCATTCTTTCCTTCACTCACTCACTCACTTATCTTTCCTTCACTCACTCACTCTCTCCTTCACTCACTCCTTCACTCACTCCTTCACTCACTCACTCACTCACTCCTCTCACTCACTCACTCATTCCTTCACTCACTCGCTCACTCCCTCAATCATTCACTCTCTCCATCACTCACTCACTCACTCCTTCACTCACTCACTCACTCACTCCTTCACTCACTCACTCCTTCACTCACTCACTCACCCCTTCACTCACTCACTCCTCTCACGCATTCCTTCACTCACTCGCTCACTCCTTCACTCATTCACTCTCTCCATCACTCACTCACTCACTCCTTCACTCGCTCACTCTCTCACTCTCTCTATCACACCACACCCTCATCCCACAGACACAAAGCTAGTTTACAGCAGTGTGAGAGTTTGGTGTAGACTGTAAAAGCAAGCTAATCCCTTTGTAATCCTTTACGTTCTCTTGCTTCCCTGCACGAGTTTCACATGCAGAGGTATTTCAAAAGGTAGCCTCGTTAAGGATTTTTGTTACTGGTACTTGTTTGTGTTCTTTTGTGTTTCTTTTCTTTGAATTTATTTGATTTTTTGTCTTCGTCTCTTTACTTAGTTATTTTTTTATGATTTTATTTTCGTCTCTCTCTCTCTCTCTCTCTCTCTCTCTCTCTCCTCTCCTCTCTCTCTCTCTCTCTCTCTCTCTCTCTCTCTCTCTCTCTCTCTCTCTCTCTCACAGTGACACACACACACACACGTATATAATCCAATTACGACTTCTATTTTGTGTCCTTTCTAATAATCTCCCTGTGTGTGTGTGTGTGTGTGTCTGTGTGTGTGTGTGTGTCGAAATTTGGAAAAAAAGAAGGAAGGAGAGAAGCACTTACGTTTGACAAAGAACATTCTCTCTCTCTCTCTCTCTCTCTCTCTCTCTCTCTCCTCTCTCTCTCTCTCTCTCTCTCTCTCTCTCTCTCTCTCTCTCTCTCTTAGATGGAAAGAGACAAGATTAAAAATATGAAAAAAAATAATCTCGTGGCTTTAATAAATTGAATTACTTATACTCCTCCTTTCAATAAGTGTAATTACATTTTTAACACATTAATTTGTTAAGCTCGTTGTCCCGCATTTGGAAGTGTGGAATGTAATATGTACCTGTTGTGTATTGAAATTTTGTATTGAAATTGTGTGTGTGTTTGTGTAGGGGGGTGAGAGAGAGAGAGAGAGAGAGAGAGAGAGAGAGAGAGAGAGAGAGAGAGAGAGAGAGAGAGAGAGAGAGAGAGAGAGAGAGAGAGAGAGAGAGAGAGAGAGAGAGAGAGAGAGAGAGAGAGAGAGAGAGAGAGAGAGAGAGAGAGAGAGAGAGAGAGAGAGAGAGAGAGAGAGAGAGAGAGAGAGAGAGAGAGAGCAGTTTTACGCTATACACATTTGCAAACTACATTTCACAAATATGTATGTTGCTTTTTCCTGACACCTTTTCATAGACACACACACACACACACACACACACACACACACACACACCACACACACACACACACACACACACACACACACACACACACACACACGTCTCAGAAACATGCTGCCGCCTGACTCGCCTCGCCCTACCCGTGCCACCAGACACCACAACAAGATAACGCCCCTAAAGGCGCCACGTACGGACCGGTACAGACTCAGTGCGATTCCCACCATGGTGCGAGCCATCAATCAATAGTCTCTTCTAGATTTGACTTACCTTTAGGATTAATGTCAAGTATTTCCCCACCCCCAATGTACATTTTCAGTTTGTTGACTGCCTAAAGAATAAACCGTTTATTATTATTATTATTATTATTATTTACACCTGTTCTCCTTCACACCTCACCTTTTCCCCTCATTCCTTCCCATTACCTATTAACACTCGGTTTTTTTTTTCAAACTAAACACCTGCTACTCCAGCATCTGCTAAATACCAGCCTATTTTGTTTACTACATGTCTCCTCACATCTGTCCATCTCCAAGCCTGTTAATCTATCTTACCTTGTTCCTCCCACATCTGCTTTCCCATTCCACTCATTCGTTTCCAAACTTGTTCTGTCATACCTTTTCCCTCCACATCTGCCTCCTCCAAACCTTTTCTCCCTTATTTTCCTCTCCACATCAGTTTCCCTTCCTTCTAGACCTGTTTCCTTCCACACTGTGTTACCCTCCAACACTCTGTTCTCCACACATGCTCTCAGACCTTCACCACACCTGCTTTTCCACACTTACTCTTCCAAACCTATCCACACCCTAGACCTTTTTACTTTTCACATCTGTCCCCCCACCCCACCTCCGACACCTTCCTCATACACCTTCCCCACACACCTGCGCCCCACACCTGTCCAATGAGGAGATATAAAGGCACAATGAGGAGATATAAAGGAGATATAAAGGCACCCTTGCCTCTGAACTAGGAAAAGGAAAGTGAAAAGAAAAAGATGGGAAGAAAAGAAAAGGAAAAGGGAAGACAAGATTACAAAAGATAAAAGAAGGAAGTGCAGAGAAAAGTAAGCAAAGCGAAAAGAGAAGAGGCAGAGGAAAGAAGGGTACGAAACGAGAGGGAAAGACGGAGGAAAAGGAGAGACGAAGGAAAGAAAGAAAAGAAATAGCAAGGGTGGTTTATTTCATAGCTAAAAAGTTCATATCCACTTCAGCAAGAAATCCGAGAGAAGGTGAAGGAACGACAGTATTGGTATAGTGAGGGGTAGTGGTGGTGGTGGTGGTGGTGGTGGAGGTTATGGAGATTTTTTTTTTATTATTATGTAGGAGGGACATCGGCCAAGGGCAACAAAATAAATAAATAAATAAATAAAAAAATAAAAAAAAGGCTCACTGAGATGCCGGTACCCGAATAGGTTCCAAAGCGGTAGTAAAAAAATTGAAGGATAAGTGTCTTGAAACTTTCTTCTTCAAGGATTTCAAGTCATAGGAAGGTGGAAATACTGAAGTAGGCAGGGAATTCCAGAGTTCACCAGAGAAATGGATGAATGATTGAGAATACTGGCTAACACTTTTTTTTTACTTTTATGTGGGAAGGACACTGGCCAAGGGCAACAAAAATCTAATAAAAAAAATGCCCACTGAAATGCCAGTCCCATAAAAGGGTCACAGCAGTGGTCAAAAATTGATGAATAAGTGTCTTGAAACCTCCCTCTTGAAGGAATTCAAGTCATAGGAAGGTGGAAATACAGAAGCAGGCAGGGAGTTCCAGAGTTTACCAGAGAAAGGGATGAATGATTGAGAATACTGGTTAACTCTTGCGTTAGAGAGGTGGACAGAATAGGGGTGAGAGAAAGAAGAAAGTCTTGTGCAGCGAGGCTGCGGAAGGAGGGGAGGCATGCAGTTAGCAAGATCAGAAGAGCAGTTAGCATGAAAATAGCGGTAGAAGACAGCTAGATATGCAACATTGCAGCGATGAGAGAGAGGCTGAAGATGAGGAGTTAATGAGACGAAAAGTTTTTGATTCCACCCTGTCTAGAAGAGCAGTATGAGTGGAACCCCCAGACATGTGAAGCATACTCCATACATGGACGGATAAGTCCCTTGTACAGAGTTAGCAGCTGGAGGGGTGAGAAAAACTGGCGGAGACGTCTCAGAACACCTAACTTCATAGAAGCTGTTTTAGCTAGAGATGAGATGTGAAGTTTCCAGTTCAGATTATAAGTAAAGGACAGACCGAGGATGTTCAGTGCAGAGGAGGGGGACAGTTGATTGTCATTGAAGAAGAGGGGATAGTTGTCTGGAAGGTTGTGTCGAGCTGATAGATGGAGGAATTGAGTTTTTGAGGCATTGAACAATACCAAGTTTGCTCTGCCCCAATCAGAAATTTTAGAAAGATCAGAAGTCAAGCGTTCTGTGGCTTCCCTGCGTGATATGTTTACCTCTTGAAGGGTTGGACGTCTATGAAAAGACGTGGAAAAGTGCAGGGTGGTATCATCAGCGTAGGAGTGGATAGGACAAGAAGTTTGGTTTAGAAGATCATTAATGAATAATAAGAAAAGAGTGGGTGACAGGACAAAACCCTGAGGAACACCACTGTTTATAGATTTAGAACAGTGACCGTCTACCACAGCAGCAATAGAACGGTCAGAAAGGAAACTTGAGATGAAGTTACAGAGAGAAGGATAGAAACCATAGGAGTTTAGTTTGGAAATCAAAGCTTTGTGCCAGACTCTATCAAAAGCTTTTGATATGTCCAAGGCAACAGCAAAAGTTTCACCAAAATCTCCACAAGAGGATGACCAAGACTCAGTAAGGAAAGCCAGAAGATCACCAGTAGAGCGGCCTTGACGGAACCCATACTGGCGATCAGATAGAAGGTTGTGAAGTGATAGATGTTTAAGAATCTTCCTGTTGAGGATAGATTCAAAAACTTTAGATAGGCAGGAAATAAAAGCAATAGGACGGTAGTTTGAGGGACTAGAACGGTCACCCTTTTTAGGAACAGGTTGAATATAGGCAAACTTCCAGCAAGAAGGAAAGGTAGATGTTGACAGACAGAGCTGAAAGAGTTTCACTAGGCAAGGTGCAAGCACGGAAGCACAGTTTCGGAGAACAATAGGTCCATAAGCCTTCCGAGGGTTTAGGCTACCGAGGGCATGGAAAACATAATTGCGAAGAATTTTAATACGAGGCATGAAGTAGTCAGAGGGTAGAGGAGACGGAGGAACAAGACCAGAATCGTCCAAGGTAGAGTTTACAACAAAGGTTTGAGCGAAGAGTTTAGCTTTAGAAATAGATGTGATAGCAGTGGTGCCATCTGGTTGAAATAGAGGAGGGAAAGAAGAAGAAGCAAAGTTATTGGAGATATTTTTGGCTAGATGCTAGAAATCACGAGGGGAGTTAGATCTTGAAAGGTTTTGACATTTTCCGTTAATGAAGGAGTTTTTGGCTAGTTGGAGAACAGACTTGGCATGGTTCCAGGCAGAAATATAAAGTGCGTGAGATTCTGGTGATGGAATGTTTAAGTACCTTTTGTGGGCCACCTCTCTGTCATGTATAGCACGAGAACAAGCTGTGTTAAACCAAGGTTTAGAAGGTTTTGGAAGAGAAAAAGAGTGAGGAATGTACGCCTCCATGCCAGACACTATCACCTCTGTTATGCGCTCAGCACACAAAGACGGGTCTCTGACACGGAAGCAGTAGTCATTCCAAGGAAAATCACCAAAATACCTCCTCAGGTCCCCCCAACTAGCAGAGGCAAAACGCCAGAGGCACCTTCGCTTAGGGGGATCCTGAGGAGGGATTGGAGTGATAGGACATGATAAAGATATGAGATTGTGATCGGAGGAGCCCAACGGAGAAGAAAGGGTGACAGCATAAGCAGAAGGATTAGAGGTCAGGAAAAGGTCAAGAATGTTGGGCGTATCTCCAAGACGGTCAGGAATACGAGTAGGGTGTTGCACCAATTGCTCTAGGTCATGGAGGATAGCAAAGTTGTAGGCTAGTTCACCAGGATGGTCAGTGAATGGAGAGGAAAGCCAAAGCTGGTGGTGAACATTGAAGTCTCCAAGAATGGAGATCTCTGCAAAAGGGAAGAGGGTCAAAATGTGCTCCACTTTGGAAGTTAAGTAGTCAAAGAATTTCTTATAATCAAAGGAGTTAGGTGAGAGGTATACAGCACAGATAGATTTAATATGAGAGTCACTCTGTAGTCGTAGCCAGATGGTGGAAAACTCGGAAGATTCAAGTACGTGGGCACGAGAGCAGGTTAAGTCATTGCGCACATAAACGCAGCATCCAGCTTTGGATCGAAAATGAGGATAGAGAAAGTAGGAGGGAACAGAAAAGGGGCTACTGTCAGTTGCCTCAGACACCTGAGTTTCAGTGAGGAAAATAAGATGAGGTTTAGAAGAGGAGAGATGGTGTTCTACAGATTGAAAATTAGATCTTAGACCGCGAATGTTGCAGAAGTTAATGAAGAAAAAGTTGAGGGGGGTGTCAAGACAGAAAGGTAGTCTGACCTGGAGACATTTATGGTCCCCTCCCCAGATGGGGATTCCGAGGCTGGTGTAGGAGTCGCCATGATGATTTTAAAATTTTTGAGTGGAGGGTGTAATAATAATAATAATAATAATAATAAACGGTTTATTATTTAGGCAGTTGACAAACTGAAAATGTACATAGGGGATGGGGAAAAACTTAACATTAATCCTAACGGTAAGACTAATCTAGGAGGGAAATACTATCGATTGATGGCTCGCACCATGGTGGGAATCGCACTGAGTCTGTACCGGTCCGTGCGCGGCGCCTTCAGGGGCGTTATTTTGTTGTGGTGTCTGGTGGCACGGACAGGGCGAGGCGCGTCGGGCGGCAGCATGTCTCTGAGACGCGGATGATGCAGTAGTCCCTTCCCAAACTTCTCCAGAGCCTCTCGGTGCCTGGTGGATATTCTGGACAGACTCAGGGTGGTCAGGGCTTCTTCATAGGTGGTGTATGCAGGGCCAAGGATGACCCTGCACGCCCTTTTCTGCACACTCTCTAGCTGTAGCTGTTGAGTGTGTGTGAGGGAGGAGGACCACGCTGGGGAGGCGTACATGAGTTTGGGGAGGATGAAGGTGAGGTACACCCCCCTTAACTCATCTGTCGGCGTCCCCAGCGACCTGAGTCTGCGCAGCATGTACAGCCTGTAGGTAGCTGATCTCACGGTGCTGGCGACATGCTGCTTCCAGGTCAGCTGGTCGTCCACCGTGACTCCGAGAAGCTTGGCACATTGGACCACCTGGAGGGGGTGAGGGCCCACTGTGAGCCGGGGAGGGGGCACTGGTGCAGAGGAGGTACAGAAATGCATCACCACAGTTTTGCTGTGGTTGATGGTCATCCTGCTCTCCTCTGTCCACGTCCGCAGTCGCTCCAGAATTGCTTGCAGTGGCGAGTAGTCCGGGTTCTTGTTGGAAACTGGGACGCCCACGGTGCAGTCGTCCACATACTTCCAGCGATGGGGGGTGTCGGTGAGGGCGTCGTTGATGAGGAGGAGGAAGCATAGAGGACCCATCTTGGTCCCCTGGGGGACTCCACATGTCAGCTGTTGGAAATTAGAGACAGAGCCCTGATAGCGAACGGCCTGACGTCTCCCTGTGAGGAAGTCGGCTAGCCACGCTATCAGATTAGGAGGGAGACCCAGACTTACTGCCTTGCTGATGACAACAGTGTGATCAACTAGATCAAAGGCTTTTTGAAGTCGACAAAAGCAACAGCTAGAGAGGTGTTTCGCTTGTCCAGGTGGCTGTGGATGAATTCAAGGAAGCTGGTCAGGTAATGTGAGGTGGAGGTGGCTTTAATATTTCCGAATTGTCTGATATCCACGGTGTTACAAATTTTGGTGTATGCCCAGTCATATACAAAATCTTCACAAATAAGGCTAGGGATGGGGGTGATAGAGACTGGCCTGAGGTCATTGAGTGACTGAGGACTGGAAGTTTTGGGGATGGGAGTGACATAAGATGTCTTCCAGTCCGCGGGGCAAGAGTGTTGGGAGAGTGAGGCGTTTATTATGGAGCATAGCGGTGTTGCTAGCTCTACAGCAAATTCCTTGTAAATTTTTATAGGAAGGTCAGTGGGTGTGGTGGATCTTGGTTTAAATTTAAGTATTCTCTTAAAAACATCCATCGCCTGGACAGTGTGTGGAGGGGAGGGAGCGGGCAGATAGGCAGGAAGCGGAGTGGTGTGGAGGGGAGGAAAGGTTTGACAGATAGCAGCAAAGTGATCGTTCATCTCCTGAGCCGCGAGATTAGCAGGAAGGTGTGAGGTGCAAGGAAGGGATGAAGTGTGCTTTTGTAAGCCACACAAAGCTTTGATCTTAGCGTACCACTGTCTGTTGTTGGTCAGCTTGAGGTGGTGTATCTTGTCTGGGTAATAGTTTGCCTTTGCATTCTTAATCTCCCTGATTACTCTGTTTCTTAGTTTCCTGTAAAGGACCGGGCAGGAGTGGAACGCCCAGGTCCGCTGACGCATGAGTCTTTTAATGCGGGGCGTCATCCAGGGAGCATCAGACGGGTGCGTTGTGACGCTCTTGGCTGGGAAGTAGTGGTGGAAGGCTGCTGTAGTAGTGGCGACGTAGTTTTGCCATTTTAAGTGGACGTCCTCCTCATCCAGCACCTCGGTCCACGGGTGTTGTGTCACCCACTGCCCAAACTCCCTCATGGCTGAGTCAGGCATGGGGCGGTGGGTCCTGGTGACAGCTGACCGGGGGGTCGAGGTGGTGGGTGTGGGTGACCACAGTATGGAGAGGTGGGTGCTCCGTCCCATGGGAGGCAGCGGCTTGGGTGGCGAGTACTGCTGGCCCAGGTCTGTGAGGATAAGGTCGAGGATGGCTTGCTGGTGGGTGGGGAAGTCCACGACCTGGGTGAGGTGTAGCTGGTGTAGGATATCGTTGATATCTAATCTGTTAAAGTCCCCACAGATGACCAGCTTGGCAGCAGGATACCTCACCCTCAGGGCATCAGCAGTGTTGATGATGTGAGCGGTGAGCAACTGTGCAGTGGCGGCTCGTGGGGGGTGGTACACGACGCAGACTATGATGGAGGCCGTGTTGTTGGGATGGGAGGGGGGCGTGACTCTCACCCACAGGGCCTCCACACCGGCAGGAATATCGACAGGGAGGTGTGAGGGGCTGAGGGCAGAGCGGCAGAAGACGGCCACTCCCCCCCCCCTGCGCCCTGACCTGAGGTGATGGTATAGCTGGTAGTCCTGCATCGTGCACACCTCAGGAACAATCTGCCACGCCTCAGTAACCGCCACAATGTCCGCACAAGTAGATCTCACCGTCACAATCACTTCGTCCATCTTGTTGGCCAGAGACGTTGCATTAAATAAGAGGAGTGAGGGAAGACTATACCACGTTCTCGGCACCTCAAAGTGTTTGTATTCCCTCTTCTCCACCCTGCGGTCGTCTCTGGCACTGGAGGTCACTACCTTGATGGGACGCACCACACTTTTGCCTCCTCTCGATCCACGGTTTCGAAATAGTTTTAAGGACTTAAGGCACTGTATCACGTTGGGTGGCGGGTACCCAGATCCTCGTCTACGACGCAGGAGGTAATTGCGTTCGTATGTTTGCACTGAAGCACTCATTTTTCTTATGTATCACACGCATTCGCTACAAGTGTTCACAAAAACAACAATCCCACCAGATCGAGCCTCAAACTAAACGCTAAAAGTTGAAAACAGAAAAGTAAAAAAACAAAACAAACTGAGGTCACTATCACTAGGGGGCGGGGAAGGCCAACAAGTAGGCCGAGGCTGCTCGAGAGCGCCAAGGTCACACGTCCTGCCCGTATGAGGTCAAGACGGTGTGTCAATGTGTGTGTGTTATTAGGTGGTTGTAGTTTTGTGGGGAGGAAGAGAGTTGTCTTTAGAGGGCAGGCTGTGACTGCCCCTTTGTGTTGTGAGACACGAAGGGAAATGTTCTGTGAGGTCACAGCTGGGTTTAATGATAAGTTCACAGCACCCCCTGCACAGTGATATAGACCTCACTGGGAGTAATTATCGTTTCGGCAGGTGTCTACTGCCTCCTCCTATCGAGGAGACGTGGACAGCATAGTGGTGAGAGAAAGAAGAGGCCACGGGAGGAGGGGATGCATGCAGTTAGCAAGATTAGAAGAGCAGTTAGCATGAAAATAGCGGTAGAAGGTAGAAGATAGCAAGAGATGTAGCATTGCGGCGATGAGAAAGAAGTTGAAGTGTCAGTTAGAGGAGAGGAGTTGATGAGACGAAAATCTTTTGATTCCATCTTGTCTAGAAGAGCGATATGAGTGGAACCCCCAGACATGTGAAGCATACTCCATACATTGACGGATAAGGCCCCTGTACAGAGTTAACAACTGGAAGAGTGAGATAAACTGGCGGAGACGTCTCAGAACGCCTAACTTCATAAAAACTATTTTAGCTAGAAATGAAATGTGAAGTTTCCAGTTTAGATTAAAGTAATGGACAGACCGAGGATGTTCAGTGTAGAAGAGAGGGACAGTTGAGTGTCATTGAAGAAGGGGGGATAGTTGTCTGGAAGGTTGTGTCGAGTTGATAGATGGAGGAATTGAGTTTCTGAGGCATTGAGCAATACCAGGTTTGCTCTGCTCCAGTCAGAAATTTTAGAGAGATCAGAAGTCAAGCGTTCTGTGGCTTCCCTGCGTGAACTGTTTCCTTCCTGAAGACAAGGTGTGTGTGGTGTTGGTGGTTGTGGTGATGGTGGTGCTGCTGTTGATGATGAGGGTGCGTGTGTTGTTGGTGATAGTGGTAGTGGAAGTGGTAGTGGTGACAGCAGTAGTAATAGTAGTTAGGAAATAAAACGAAGACAAAGGTCATATTATTATTATTATTATTATTATTATTATTATTATTATTATTATTATTATTATTATTATTATTATTATCATTACTGTTGTTGTATTTGAACTACCAGTACCAGTAATAGTAGTAGTATTTATTGTTGTTAATTCTCGTCTCTTTTATACGCTTCATGTTCGCTCTAATATTATCTCATTGTATGCTTTTGTTCATTTCATTCTCCCTCCAACACCGAAACACTAGTAACATAAAGTGAAGGCAAAGCTGACACGTGTCACTCTGCAGTGCAAGGTCACATTTCCCGTGGCTGAGTTTTGTTTTCATTTGTGCTTGAGCATTATTCTCTCTCTCTCTCTCTCTCTCTCTCTCTCTCTCTCTCTCTCTCTCTCTCTCTCTCTCTCTCTCTCTCTCTCTCTCTCTCTCTCTCTCTTTCACCTCTTCCTCCCCTTTTTATTTTGGCTAACAATATACTAACACCATCCATTAAGCTCGATATGCTCTCTGTAACAAGTGGTTTACCGTTATACAAGTGATTTTCCGTTATAGCGAAGTTGCAGACGTAACTTCATTTAATTTAAGTATGTAGTGTAGTGTTTCTATTATGAGAGAAAGAGAGAGAGAGAGAGAGAGAGAGAGAGAGAGAGAGAGAGAGAGAGAGAGAGAGAGAGAGAGAGAGAGAGAGAGAGAGAGAGAGAGAGAGATGCGACACTCATTCTGTTAAACGACCCGAAATAAAGTCGAGAAAATGACCCTAGAAAATTATGAATATGGCTTGATGACTTCCTTGCCCCGGATCATGACGCCTGTGTGTGTGTGTGTGTGTGTGTGTGTGTGTGTGTGTGTGTGTGTGTGTGTGTGTGTGTGTGTGTGTGTGTGTGTGTGTGTGTGTGTGTGTATGAGCAATTCATAAGTACCTGCTGATTACTGTTTCTCTTCCTCGCTTCTCTCTTCTTCCTTCCTCCTGCTCCTCCTCCTCCTCCTCCTCCTCCTCCTCCTCCTCCTCCTTCTCCTCCTCCTTTCTCTCTGAATTTCTGATTCCTCTTTCTTAATATTCTTTGTCTTTATTATAATTTTTCATCATTTCAGTTTTGTTTTTTTTCTTCTCGAATAGTAGATGAATGGAATAGACACAGTAATCAGGTTCTCAGTGCCGAGTCATTAGGGACAAATATATGAACAAGAATGGATAGTTGGAAATACATACGTATGTTGCATAAAGGGACTTCCACGTGTAGGGCTAACAGTTTCTTCCAGCATCCCTTATTTTCTGTTGCGCTTATGTTCTTTAACTTTTACTCTTTACCGTCTCTTAAGTGTATCTGCGTGTAATATGAAATGAAAAACGAGTCAAACAATTTCGTTCACTGGGTCGTGTCACGTATCTCCTGCTGTCTATGGATATTGACTCTGTTCGCTCTCACGGGGTCTTATTTAGTTACTTCTGGTACGAAAATACAACGGTGGAGCTGCGAAAGAACTGCAAAGGATGGGCTTGCAAAGGAACGTGAAAGGGACAGAAACGGTTGGAGGACAATCGTTCGTGCTTGGCGCCAAACCCTGTCTCTAGGCAAGCGGCGAAGGTACGAAGGACTACACATAAACTTAAACACACTCCTGATTTGCTCTCATAATATCAGAGGTTGGGAAAAATCTGTGAGTGTATGGTGGGGGAAAGGAGAGAGCTTAGTAGTGTCCTCTGCTCACTGATGACCGCTTGAGATTCGAGTACCTCTGTGAGTCCAGGGGGTTTCGTGTCCACGCGCAGATTTAAAAGGCAGGGTTTGAGTGGCTGGAGTAATGTTGAAACAGTAGTGGGTTTTGGAATGTGCTGGTTTTTCTCTCTGGTTCTGTTGATTTGTTGCGATTTGGTGGTGGTGGTAGTGATGGTAGTAGTAGTACGGGTAAGAGTAGTAGTAGTAGCAATAATTAGTTTTACTGTTGATGTAGTAGCAGCACCAGTAGCAGTAGTAGTAGCAGCAACAACGACAGTAATAGTAACAACAAAAACATCAATAGTAGTGGAAAGAAAAGAATAAAAGCATGCCGGGAAGTAACGCGTGGCTCGTCTCTCTCTCTCTCTCTCTCTCTCTCTCCTCTCTCTCTCTCTCTCTCTCTCTCTCTCTCTCTCTCTCAAGAAGCAGGAGATTGGAGCACAGTGAAACAGGAAGCGGCGCTCAAAGGGAGTTTATTCCGTTCGAGGAGAAATTATCATACAAATGTTTCCTTACCTAAAAACATCGAGAGAAACAGATTATCAAAGACATTACGAATTCACTGCAATGTTAGCTTCGGTTTAGAGAGAGAGAGAGAGAGAGAGAGAGAGAGAGAGAGAGAGTATATGAAAAATGAGTTAAGAATGTTAGCTTAATTTCAGAGAGAGAGAGAGAGAGAGAGAGAGAGAGAGAGAGAGAGAGAGAGATTGTTGAAAAACGTACACACATACACACACACACACACACACACACACACACACACACACACACAATAAGAAGAAAACTACTGTAGTGCGAAATTATTCATGAATGTGACGTTTAAAATTTACTATTAATCCAATGAAATCCACATTTGCATGCAGGAAATCATACGCATTAAGAAATACATATACAGAAAATGTGTTTGTGTTTCATAGTACTGCTGTGCGAAGGATCGGAACTGTGTATGAATATCTGTAACATTTCCACACACACACACACACACACACACACATACACACACACACACACACACATGTCGTTGCTCTCACCTGCAGGCAGTCTTACCTGGGAGACGCCACACACCACCAATCTCAAACACTTTTCTTTCAATTTTCACTGTAAAACGCTTCCACTTGTCATTATAATCCCCCACACACTGTAACCAATAATAGCCTTTTGATGTTGATATGTATATTTTGAACCTCACGGCTGCAACATTAATAAACTCTATTTACTCTATTTAAAAATTTTTATGTGCCTTTGAGATCTTTTTTTTTTATAACTCATCAGCTTCCATTGTCTTTTTACGATTAGTACTTTTTACGATTAGTACGTATCATTTCAATTTTAACTTGTCTGTGTTAGCGAGGGAGGGAAGGGAAATGGATGGAAGAAGAAAAGTGAGGTAGGTCGAATGTGATGGACTGTATAGGAAAGGATTTAAGAGAGAGAGAGAGAGAGAGAGAGAGAGAGAGAGAGAGAGAGAGAGAGAGAGAGAGAGAGAGAGAGAGAGAGAGAGAGAGAGAGAGAGAGAGAGAGAGAGAGAGAGAGAGAGAATGAATTATCATGAAAGAAGCTTTATGGAATTGACTTGTGAGGAATAGTGATTACATATATTACCTCGGAGTGGCTGCAGAACTGAAAAAAGGAAGAATGATTTAGTTGTCTACCCAAAAGTTCATTTTCTGTCTATAGTAGCTACAGAAAAACATCTTATTTTGAGAGTAACTAAAGAGATGTTTTGACAGCATACGTAGACGCGAGGACAATTACCATATATTTGTCGACTAAATGATAAATTGGAGGCAAATATAGGAGAGAATAGAGACAAGGCGAGGAGGAGATAAAAGACAAGAATAGATTCAGTAGTCAGCTTGTTAGTGCCGAGTCAAAAGGGAACTTTAACAGCCTAAACAAATTTATAGATGAGGATGATAAGTAAAAATAGGTAGGTATATTTCTTGCAGGGACTGCCACGTGTAGGCCGGACAGTTTTTTGCTGCATTCCCTACTTTCTCAAGCATTTATGTTCTTGTGTAGTGGCGGAGAAAAAATAAAATATAGGATGAGAAAGGAAGAACCGTTGGCTGATATATTGCGGTTCTTTTTATAAAACGCTTTGTTCTCTCATTAGAATTACTTTCAAAAGCCAACGAAATGATTAGTGTGTTTTTGTATGGTACTCTCTCTCTCTCTCTCTCTCTCTCTCTCTCTCTCTCTCTCTCTCTCTCTCTCTCTCTCTCTCTCTCTCTCTCATTGATGATGGAAAATCCGTGTTATACCATCTCTAGAATCAAAAAGCACCCTTGGATATCATAATAACTTCCATTAGAGCCAGTAAAAAGTAAATTAGATGCTCGTAACACATCGAACCTTTATAGCAGGCCGTGTCTGGTTTTATAATGAGGGAGTGTAGTGGTGTACGTAATATTACTTGTACACTACGCGAGGGAGAACAGGACAGAGCAGAGCAGAGCAGAAGCAGAACGTAATCTCTAATGTATTGTAACAAGGTAATATATTTGCTATAGATAGCGTTATTGTAAAAGAAGAGTAGAAATATGCATTAATTCACTTATTTAATGCGATGCAACACTAGGGTTATATGGCGCCTTAGAAAAAAATAAGTAAATGAAAAGATAAATAAACAAATAGATATATATTCACGTAAATAAGTAAACAAATAAACTACTACTACTACTACTACTACTACTACTACTACTACTACTACTACTACTACTACTACTATTACTAATAATAATAATAATAATAATAATAATAATAATAATAATAATAAGTAACATTGCCAGACATAAAACTAACTATATCAATTACACATCACTCTGATAATAATAACCACAAGACCAACAGTCAGCCGCCAGACACACACACACACACACACACACACACACACACACACACACACACACACACACTCCACGCCAGGAACAAGGAGACAAAAAGAGAAGCAGCTTATCGAACTAACAACACGGCTCGGAAACAAGGCGACAGCGGGGCGAGGTAGCTTCAGGTTGGGGTCAGTTGGGTGGAAAGAGCCGATGTTACTTGGGGTTGTGGGAAGATCTGGTGACACGAGAAGCTTACTAAATCGCCGTCCTTTCTGCGAGAAATATCAAGGGAGTTTAGAGCAGAAGAGCAAGTATTAGCCCTTAAATTGCTGATGAGAGACACTGGTTAATCGTAAATGACACTAGTAATCATAGCCTTTAGTAATCCAAGACCAGTTTATTGAGTAGAGATGTTTGATTGAAGAATATTAAGAGTTAAGAGCAGAAGAGCAAGTATTAGCCCTTAAACTGCTGATGAGAGACATTAGCTAATTGCAAATGACACTAGTAATCATAGCCTTTAGTAATTCAAGTTTATTGAGTAGAGATGTTTGAATGAAGAATATTGAAGGAGTTTGGAGCAGAGGAGCAAGTATTATCCCCTAAACTGCTGATGAGAGAGAACAGTTAATCGTAAATGACATCAGTAAGTGTCAGTGCAAGTACTTAGTCGAGGAATATGAAGGAAATTTAGAGCAAATCAGACACAAATTAACTCTTTACCTGTTGATGACAGTTGATTCTTGACGGCACAAGTAATTTAAATGATTTTATTGAATAGAAATGCACAAATAGACACTTGAAAGAAGCATATGAAGGGAGTTTAAAGGAAATTGGCAGCATATTAACTCTGGCTTCTGGTAATAGACAGCCAAACTTGGACGACACAAGTAATACAAGATGATTTTACCGTGCATTGTATTGCTGCCACAGACGCGTCAGTCAGGAATGTCGAGACATTTAAAAGCACATCAGCAATGGAGAAGGAAGGTGGGAGAGGAAAGGAGAGCAAACCTACGGCCAAACTATTAATACAGTCACATGTCACAAAGGAGGAGGAGGAGGAGGAGGAGGAGGAGCAGGAGAGATACAGCAGGAACAAGGCACCCTATCGCTCTTCTTGCCCGTAGGTAATTTGTCTCTCTCTCTCTCTCTCTCTCTATCTCTCTCTTTCAGACGTCCAATTGACATGGTATTTTTAATTCTGATGACATTTTATATCCATTTATCATTATTATTATTATTATTATTATTATTATTATTATTATTATTATTATTATTATTATTATTATTATTTTGAGGAATTGAGTGATACTAGATGGTTGTAGTTTTATTTTAATACACACACACACACACACACACACACACACACACACACACATTTATAAACCCTATTTTTTTCCCCCCTTAAAGAAGAAGAAGAAGAAAAAAGAAAAGAACACCACATTAACTCACACAAAACAACTCTAGCTACATAAATGCACACACATAGACTTCAACATAACACCGCACACATGACCTTTTAGGCAAAGTGAGGATAAAAAAAAAAAAAAAAAAGATTGGGTCTCACTGACTAAACGAATACAGTGGATGAGGAGTATTCCTTACGAGGCGAGACTGAAGCTGTTAAATTTACACTCCTTAGAGAGACGTAGGTTAAGAGGGGACCTGATAGAAGTCTTTAAGTGGTATAAGGGTTAAAACATAAGAACATAAGAAATAAGGGACGCTGCAAGAAGCGACCAGGCTTACACGTGGCAGTCCCTGTATGAAATATACCTACCTATTTCCAACTATTATCCCCATCCATAAACCTGTCTAATCTTCTCTTAAAGCTCCCTAATGTCCTAGCACTAACAACATGATTACTGAGTCCTTTCCACTCATCTACCACTCTATCTGAGAACCAATTTTTTTCCTATCTCCTTCCTAAACCTAAATTTTTCAAGTTTGAACCCGTTATTTCTTGTTCTACCCTGGTTGCTGATCCTAAGAATTTTGCTTACATCCCCCTTGTTATAACCCTTATACCAATTAAAGACTTCATATCAGGTCCCCTCTTAACCTACGTCTCTCTAAAGAATGTAAATTTAACAGCTTCAACCTCACCTCGTAAGGAACACTTCTCATCCCCTGTATCCTTTTAGTCATTCTCCTCTGTACTGATTCTAATAGACCTATATCTTTCCTGTAATGTGGGGACCAGAACTGCACAGCGTAGTCTAGATGAGGTCTGACCAGCGCCAAGTATAACTTTAATATTACTTCCGGCCTTCTACTTTTAACACTCCTAAAAATTAATCTTAGTACCCTATTTGCCTTGTTTCTGGCTTCTATGCAGTGTTTCCCTAGACGGAGTTCAGAGCTAACTATAACTCATAAATCTTTCTCGTACCCTGTACCTACCTGTCTTTAATTTTTTTAGCCTATCTATCTCCTGTTCCACTATCTACCTAGTTATGGAAATATCTGTCAGCTTCTCATTCTCATCCGCTCTAAACACCTGTTCACTATCTGGTATACCCTGGATGTTTTCCTGGGTGAAGACAGTTAAAAAATACTCATTCAGAAGCTTACTAATCTCCTCCCCAGAACTAACCAGCTCCCCATCTGCTGCCTTTAATAGACCTATAGTATCCTTATTCTTCGTCCTGTATAAAATCCCTTGGGGTCCGCCTTCGCCTGGCTGGCTACCTTTAACTCATAATTGCTCTTAGCTTTCCTCGTTAACTTCCTGACTGTTCTAACTAATTCATTATATTGTGACCTTAACACTTCTTCACCTGCCCTTAATCTCTTATATATACTTCTCTTACGCCCTATATAATGCTTTAACCTAGCAGTCATCCATTTAGGGTCATTTTTTTTATCTTATTGTCCTATACGGGATATTTGCTAACTGACCTGCATGTACTTTATCTACGAAATATTTATACAATTCATCTACATTTACCTCACCTAAGTGTAGGGTAAAGGAGGATGTCTCAGTGGAAAGTTTCGGTGAAGGAAAGATTTCAAAGGAAGGTTGTGGTGATGGAGGGGAAAAATTGTTATACGAAAAGGAAGTGTTGGTTTGTGGCGATAGGAAGAAGGAATAAAGGAAGAAATGTTTGGGGTGAAGGAGGAAGGACTTCAGGAAGGGTTGCAGTGAAAGAAAGGAAGGATTGTGATGGAGAGGATTGGTAGTGAAAGAGGAGGTTGTAGGAACAATCACGGATAGAAGAGGGTAGTTTTAGGGATTGGGGTGGTGAAAGGAAAGTTTTGGGTTCGGTGATGAAGAAGGATTTAAATTCAAAGAGTAAAAAGCTAGAGAAAAAAAAAGGCCTTGGGTGTAAGAAGGTACAATTGAAAAGGATTAAAAAATGGGAGGTTTAGAAGCGATAGATGGAATGAAAGACTAAATGAAGAAGGAAGATGAAAAGGAGGAGGAGGGTTAGGAGGAAAAGGACGGACAGGAGGAGGAAGAGGAAGAAGAGAGATAGATGATATGATTAGGGAAAGAAGAGGGCACTTTTAGGGATTATGGTTAAGAGAGAGAAGATTTTGGGATGAAAGAGAGAGTGATTGAGAGTAAACGAAAAAAAAAAAAAGGTTTGCTGAGGAAAGATTGTGCATGAAAAGGACTACAATTGACGAATGAAGAGGTGCAGAATGAAGAAGGATGTGGATGGGATAAGATAGAAATGTAAAAGATAAAGAAATAAGAGGTTCGGCTGGATAGTTAGGGTGGAGGACAAAAAGGAGAAGGAGGAGGAGGAGGAGGAGGAGGAGGAGGAGGAGGAGGAGGAAGAGGAGGAGGAGATGATACGAAAAAAAGATTAAGAGTAAAGTGAGTTTGGTTGAAGAGCTTAAGGGTGAATTAAGCCTGAAAATTATGATAAAGAAACAGGTTTAGAAGTGAAGGAAGAGAGAATTGGGTAGAGGAACAGTAGACAGAGGAGGAGGAGGAGGAGGAGGAGAAGGAGGAGGAGGAGGAGGAGTAGGAGGAAGAGGAGGAGGAGGAGGAGGAGAAGTAGGAGGAGGAGGAGGAGGAGGAAAAAGTAAAAGGAAGAGGAGTAGGAGGAGAAGCTGGATTTTTGGGGCGTGATATGGGGGAAGAAGAATGGGAGGAGGAATAAGAGTGGGAAGAGGAGGAGAAAGAATAGGTGGAGTTACAGGAGGAGGAAGAAAAGCAACAAGTTTTTTGCGGTGACGATTTCGGTGGAGGAACAGTGGACGGGGAAGTGTGGGAAGAGGAGGAGGAGAAACAGAAGCAGGAGTTTTTTTGAGGGGGTGGTTTGGGTGAGGCGCCTTCATCAAACTTGTGAACGCAGCTAAATAAGGTGGAGGAAAAGTTCTGTGATAAGGCCCCAAAATGAAGTCAGGAAGAGCCTCGTGCACGCATGGGATTAGTGAGATACAAGGAGCCAGCCAGCCAGCACTGGGCAAGGCGGTGGACAGATTACTGCACCAGCCACAGAGGAGACACACAAACAAAGAGAAACACACACACACACACACACACACACACACACACACACACACACACACACACACACACACACACACACACACACACACACACTCACTCACTCACTCACTCACTCACTCACTCACTCACTCACCTTTATTTTTACTCTTATCTTTAATTTTTCTACCTTTCATTTATTTTACCTCTTTCCTGTTAACCGTGTGTGTGTGTGTGTGTGTGTGTGTGTGTGTGTGTGTGTGTGTGTGTGTGTGTGTGTGTGTGTGTATGCGTGTGTGCGTGCGTGCGTGCGTGTGTGAGGTCGAGGAGGCAAAGGGCACCACTGTGATGTTACTGCCTTTACCGTCCTGCCTTCCATTAAGCTACGTTATATAAAGGCACGTGTTAAAAGATGCTTTGCCTTCTAACCACGGTTGTTTTCAAAGGCCACAGAGATGATTAGTCGGCTCCTTAAGAGTGTTTCTTCTGATAATAATGCTAAACTCTTCTTAGTTTGTCACCTGAGCTGTAAAAATATCCTTAAAAATCCGTGTAACTTGAACTGAAGTGCAGCCTTTTGAAAGTAGTCTGTGCAGCGCGAAAACGTTTCAGAATGTTGTTGAAAATGGGAGAGATTTCCACACTGAATCATGGAAACGTTGAAGATAAACATTGTATACTTTTGTTTCATCAGAGTTTTATTTATCTATGTATCTATTTACTTATTTTCTATTTATTTACTTTATTGCTGGTTCTTCAATATCGTAGAAATGTGATCAAGAAGGCAGTTGACGGAGAGCCGCCGCCGCGCCAGGTCAAGGAAAACGTCTTTGTTTTGTCACTAGTGTTTACCTGACAGATTAAGTTGTGTACAGACAGAACCCGTGTGTGTGTGTGTGTGTGTGTGTGTGTACAGAGAGCCCTCGTATATGTATGTGTATAAGTTTGTGGAGAGTCAGTGTGTATGTATGTATGTACGTATGTCCGCATGGCGGTTTTCTGTATGTATGGAAAAGTCCTGTGACGGTCATGACTGTGTTAGTGTCTGTGTGTTTGTGCTAGTGTCCGTGTGGAGAGAGAGAGAGAGAGAGAGAGAGAGAGAGAGAGAGAGAGAGAGAGAGAGACAAGACAAGACAAGACAAGACAAGACTTGTCAAGACTTCTCAAGACAAGACAAGACTTGTCAAGACAAGACAAGACTTGTCAAGACTTGTCAAGACAAGTCAAGTCTTGTCAAGACAAGTTTTGACTTGTCTTGACAAGTTTTGACTTGTCTTGACAAGTCTTGACTTGTTAAGACTTGCAAGACTTGTCAAGACAAGTCAAGACTTGTCAAGACAAGTCAAAACTTGTCAAGACAAGTCAAGACTTGTCAAGACAAGTCAAGACAAGTCAAGACTTGTCAAGACAAGTCAAGACTTGTCAAGACAAGTCAAGACTTGTCAAGACAAGTCAAGACTTGTCAAGACAAGTCAAGACTTGTCAAGACTTGTCAAGACAAGTCAAGACTTGTCAAGACTTGTCAAGACAAGACAAGTCAAGACAAGACTTGTCAAGACTTGTCAAGACAAGACAAGTCAAGACTTGTCAAGACTTGTCAAGACTTGTCAAGACAAGTCAAGACTTGACAAGACAAGACTTGTCAAGACAAGACAGAGAGCAGTGAGCTCCGTGTCAGTAAGAGGGTGCTGTGTTCGTCGTTGTTGGAGCATGATGCCTCCTCTCCTGCTACCATTGCCGCCACGTGTCCTGCCATTGCCCGGGACACCTGCTTGAGGCTTGCATTCTGAAACACTGTACTCTCTCACCACGATTGTTTTCAGAGGCCAGAGATGACTATTCAGCTTCTCAACAATGTTTTTCCTGTTAATAATGTAAAAATATTGTTAATCTGTCTCTAGAACCATTAAAAAAAAAAAATTTGAAAACCCGTGTCACTTCAAACAGACTAAAGGGTTTTGAATGTAGCGGAGATCCGGCTCGGATGTGTTTCAGAATACGGTCCTGTTGTGTGCACGATGGCACGATGGCCGCACACACACACACACACACACACACACACACACACACACAAACACACACACCACCACACACCACACACACACACACACACACACACACACACACACAGGAACGCGAGTGAGGCGAGAAGAGGTGTGGATGAGACTGTAATATGATATTGCAAGTTAACACACACACACACACACACATACGAGTACACACACACACGACAAACCATTTATCTGTTGTCCTTTTCTCTCAGTTGCTGCAGCATCTATTAATCCCTCTTAGCTGTGAGTGGCGAGGCTCCGGGAATTATTGCATTGATTGGAACGTGCAGGGAAGCATGGAGAGGAAGAGGAGGAGGAGGAAGAGAAGGAGGAGGGAGTCTGACCTTCCTTTCATGTAGCGTGAATTAACTTTTTTATTGCATCCTAGAGAGAGAGAGAGAGAGAGAGAGAGAGAGAGAGAGAGAGAGAGAGAGAGAGAGAGAGAGAGAGAGAGAGAGAGAGAGAGAGAGAGAGAGAGAGAGAGAGATTGCTCGTTTGTAATTTCGTTTGGCAAAGCTTGTTTTTTTTTGTTTTTTTTTATGTAGGAAGGATACTGGCCAAGGGCAACAAAAATCTAATAAAAAAAATGCCCACTGAAATGCCAGTCCCATAAAAGGGTCAAAGCAGTGGTCAAAAATTGGTGGATAAGTGTCTTGAAACCTCCCTCTTCAAGAAATTCAAGTCATAGGAAGGTGGAAATACAGAAGCAGGCAGGGAGTTCCAGAGTTTACCAGAGAAAGGGATGAATGATTGAGAATACTGGTTAACTCTTGCGTTAGAGAGGTGGACAGAATAGGGGTGAGAGAAAGAAGAAAGTCTTGTGCAGCGAGGCCGTGGAAGAAGGGGAGGCATGCAGTTAGCAAGATCAGAAGAGCAGTTGGCATGAAAATAGCGGTAGAAGACAGCTAGATATGCAACATTGCGGCGGTGAGAGAGGGGCTGAAGACAGTCAGAGGCTGAAGACAGTTAGAGGAGAGGAGTTGATAAGATGAAAAGCTTTTGATTCCACCCTGTCTAGAAGAGCAGTATGAGTGGAACCCCCCCAGACATGTGAAGCATACTCCATACATGGACGGATAAGGCCCTTGTACAGAGTTAGCAGCTGAGGGGGTGAGAAAAACTGGCGGAGACGTCTCAGAACACCTAACTTCATAGAAGCTGTTTTAGCTAGAAATGAGATGTGAAGTTTCCAGTTCAGATTATAAGTAAAGGACAGACCGAGGATGTTCAGTGTAGAAGAGGGGGACAGTTGAGTGTCATTGAAAAAGAGGGGATAGTTGTCTGGAAAGTTGTGTCGAGTTGATAGATAGAGGAATTGAGTTTTTGAGGCATTGAACAATACCAAGTTTGCTCTGCCCCAATCAGAAATTTTTGAAAGATCAGAAGTCAGGCGTTCTGTAGCTTTTCTGCGTGAAATGTTTACCTCCTGAAGGGTTGGACGTCTATGAAAAGACGTGGAAAAGTGCAGGGTGGTATCATCAGCGTAGGAGTGGATAGGACAAGAAGTTTGGTTTAGAAGATCATTAATGAATAATAAGAAGAGAGTGGGTGACAGGACAGAACCCTGAGGAACACCACTGTTAATAGATTTAGGAGAAGAACAGTGACCGTGTACCACAGCAGCAATAGAACAGTCAGAAAGGAAACTTGAGATGAAGTTACAGAGAGAAGGATAGAAACCGTAGGAGGGTAGTTTGGAAATCAAAGCTTTGTGCCAGACTCTATCAAAGGCTTTTGATATGTCCAAGGCAACAGCAAAAGTTTCACCAAAGTCTCTAAAAGAGGATGACCAAGACTCAGTAAGGAAAGCCAGAAGATCACCAGTAGAGCGGCCTTGATGGAACCCATACTGGCGATCAGATAGAAGGTTGTGAAGTGATAGATGTTTAAGAATCTTCCTGTTGAGGATAGATTAAAAAACTTTAGATAAGCAAGAAATTAAAGCAATAGGACGGTAGTTTGAGGGATTAGAGCGGTCACCATTTTTAGGAGCAAGTTGAATGTAGGCAAACTTCCAGCAAGAAGGAAAGGTAGATGTTGACAGACAGAGCTGAAAGAGTTTGACAAGACAAGGTGCAAGCACGGAGGCACAGTTTAGGAGAACAATAGGAGGGACCCCATCAGGTCCATAAGCCTTCCGAGGGTTTAGGCCAGTGAGGGCATGGAAAACATCATTGCGAAGAATGAAGTAGTAAGAGGGTGGACGAGAGGGAGGAACAAGCCCAGAATCGTCCAAGGTAGAGTTTTTAGCAAAGGTTTGAGCAAAGAGTTCAGCTTTAGAAATAGATGTGATAGCAGTGGTGCCATCTGGTTGAAGTAGACGAGGGAAAGAAGAAGAAGCAAAGTCATTGGAGATATTTTTGGCTAGATGCCAGAAATCACGAGGGGAGTTAGATCTTGAAAGGTTTTGACATTTTCTGTTAATGAAGGAGTTTTTGGCTAGTTGGAGAACAGACTTGGCATGGTTCCGGGCAGAAATATAAAGTGCATGAGATTCTGGTGATGGAAGGCTTAAGTACTTTTTGTGGGCCACCTCTCTATCATGTATAGCACGAGAACAAGCTGTGTTAAACCAAGGTTTAGAAGGTTTAGGACGAGAAAAAGAGTGAGGAATGTACGCCTCCATTCCAGACACTATCACCTCTGTTATGCGCTCAGCACACAAAGACGGGTCTCTAACACGGAAGCAGTTGTCATTCCAAGGAAAATCACCAAAATACCTCCTCAGGTCCCCCCAATTAGCAGAGGCAAAACGCCAGAGGCACCTTCGCTTAGGGGGACCCTGAGGAGGGATTGGAGTGATAGGACAAGATAAAGATATGAGATTGTGATCGGAGGAGCCCAACGGAGAAGAAAGGGTGACAGGATAAGCAGAAGGATTAGAGGTCAGGAAAAGGTCAAGAATGTTGGGCGTATCTCCAAGACGGTCAGGAATACGAGTAGGGTAATGCACCAATTGCTCTAGGTCATGGAGGATAGCAAAGTTGTAGGCTAGTTCAACAGGATGGTCAGTGAAGGGAGAGGAAAGCCAAAGCTGTTGGTGAACATTGAAGTCTCCAAGAATGGAGATCT